>NC_044556.1:107839191-108537316 GCF_007565055.1 Rhinopithecus roxellana | reverse complement strand
CAAAAAATGGTATCACTTTATGCATATGCTCTTCTAAATATCCCAGTGGGAAAGCACGAAGCCTGTGTTTCCAGCTCACTGCTTCAGAGATGCCAGTTCACAAGTCGTTCTTTAATCTCGGGGACATTATCTGAATTCCTGATGAAAGTGAGTCGTAGTTGTGTATGGGCCAGGGTGTGTATGTGTTAGAAGACAGAGAAAGAGCAGGAGAGCGAGAGAAAGAGAGAGAGAGCGAGAGAGAGAGAGAGAGAGAGAGAGAGAGAGAGAGAGAGAGAGAGAGAGAGAGAGAGACAGACAGAAACAGACAAGGGTAGGTCCTCTTCAATATTTGGACTATGATCCCTGTGACTACAAGAGAGCACCGCTCTCAACACTATTTCATTCGTGATCTGGTTCACTTGGTAATTTTCAAGCCTCTACAATGTATCAGGTATAAACACTTCCAAAACATTGCCTCTCCCAATTTCTTTTAACAAGGACGGAAGAATTATCTGCACTCACATAACACCATTCTACTGTATTCTTCACCTCTTTTTTTCTTAATCCCACAGTATCAGAGACATGCACGCATCCTGTTGTCATCTTTGTTTTTAAACTGTCTTAAAATACAAGCAAAGGAAAAAGTGATCCACAGATTCAAAGAAAGAAGGAGATGTGGTTAACACCGAAGCTGCTTTTTTGTGGGAGCACTTACAAGTCTAAAATAAGAACCTTAAGTGCCATTTGCCTGGAAAAGAGCGTAGCAGGAGACAGATGTTTCTCTCATTATTTTTGTTCAGAGGCACCACTGCTGCTACGACATGTCACCATCCGAGAGGGCCACCAGCAAAGGGAAGGATGGCTGTGCCTTATTTACCCTGTGACTTCCAGCAGGGCCCAGGAAAAACAATTGTAGCTTACAGTTTTTAAAAAAATTTAGAAGCCATGGCTTTCAGAATAAAGATATTGAGCAATCATCTGTTTCTAATGTCATGAGACAGATCTCACTTTCCTTTCTTCCCAACTAGTATCTTCTGTTTTTCTTGGTGGAGAGGTATTTTTGTAAGATGCTGAAAATGAAGCAGAGAAAATGGGCAAAGTGAAGATCAGATGTCTATCTCTCCTTTGGTCTATTTTGAATCATACATATCATTTTTTGTATGTTCCAACTAACTCATGGGGGGGGGGCTTTGCTGAACGTTAGCACCTCTGCGCATGGATGATGTTCCTGGGTTTTCTCATTCTGTAAGAGCATAGGCATCTTTTACCAGGTTTACTCAAGTCCATCCTAGAGAGCCAGACCTGAGCAGCCCACGCTCCGGGAAATGCTGCATTCTTTCGTGTGTCGGGCAGGATTTCCTGCAAAGGGTCAAGAAAACATTCTTTCCCATTGTCTTGGTTTAAACTGTAGAAAGCCCTTGTGTCCAAATGGAGACCCTGTTAGTCGCTGCCATGATAACTAAGGGAGATGGACAGGCCACTGTTTGTCACTGTACCGAGCCCCCCGACGGTCACCTTCACAGCAAAAGCAAATGAGGAGACAAGGTGTTTCTGTATCCGTCGCTGGGCTCACCATGCCTCACACCCCTCCCATTCACCAAGTTGGTAAAACAGGAAGAGCGCAGCTGGAACCAAATGGAAGGAACAAAATATGAACCAACTCACCGGCAGTGCTGCTTGGTTGATTAGCATTCTTGCTTAACGGCATGTTTATGATCTATCGCTTTATGAATAATAGGAAAGAGTATCAGTGTGTAGAAAAAGTGGAGGAGAGGGCCAGAAATGACCTTGTGAATCTTGAAGGGACAGTCTCAACATCTTGCCTGTAAGGGATTAGCAATAGGGAGCCAGCGGATGGATTAATGATCTAGGATATGAGATGCCAGAAACTAACAATGGGAATAACAACAGAAGCAGTGAGCAGGAAATCTTGGCTACGACTCTCAAACTCAACAGATCTGAAGCTCTGCCCACCACAATCTAGAGCTGTACCACAGACATCTCTCAGCTGGAGCTCCCGTATTATTCAACCACTGTCTTCCCACTCCCTCGATGTACTTGAAGCAGCTTGCACTACCATGACTCTGCAGGATTTGTTTGTGGCTGTTTAGAGATGAACATCCGCAGTGAACACATCAGAGCTGTTTGCTGGGTCAATCCTTCCCAGAATGGCTCCATTAAGAAGCTACATTTCAAGGGCTTGTTTCCTTATCCCTCAGAACAACCCGTTTGCTATGGTCCTGAGTGCATAGCAGAAGTCAATGCCTACCAGAATACTGAGAATTGAAAAGCCTTCTAAAAAGGCTTCTAAAAAGGCTCAAAATGAAAGTAAGTGATACAGAAAAATATTCTCTGTAGAGTTGCACGTTGGTTTTTGACAAAAGATTTGCCCAGCTTTTGGCAAGCATCAATGGTGGTAATATGTCAGACAAACAAACACAAAGGAAAAGCAGCATAGGAAATGGGTGTAAGGGTCTTTTCACAGTGTCATAGCAGCTGGGTGTTTCCTAGATTGGAGAGGAAAACAACCCACTGGTCCCAACATCCCTAGTGGGGCCCTGTGACTGTCTTATCTGACCAATTAATAAAGTCACCAGAAGGAAGCTACAAGGCTAAGAATATAGTGTTTCAGATAAATCCCAAAAGTCAGCTCCAGTCTGATGAATCCTCCATTAATACTATTAGGCAGGGGGGAAAAAACACCTTATTTTTTACTATCATGCATCATTTCAGAAATGTTGGTTAAATTAGGCAGTGATGAATTGACACAGAATAATTCTATGCACACATGTGAACACACACACACACACACACACACACACACACACAGAGTGGTGTCTAGGAAAGATGACTGGAATAGAAACTAGATCCCCATCCTCCAACAAGTTCATGGTAAGGTCTCAAGTCTGCATCTCCACCAGCTTGGCTGAATTGAATAGGTTTAGAAGCATTCAGTTTAATGTATTCTGTTGAAGGCACTGTTACAGATTCTGCTTTTTTCTACCAAGAAGTTACATAAAGGAGCTTGCATTCTCATCATTGAAAACACACACAAAATTTGCAAAATGTCACAATCCTGGCAGAATATTAGAAGTGCCAAAAGGTAAAAACGGTATCATTTCATTTATGTAAAGTACAAAATAGTCAAAACGAATCTATGCTATTAGAAGTCAGAGTAGTAACTATTTGGGGAATAGGGCTGAGTGATTCCAAGTGGCTTCTGGAGTGCTGGTGTTTCCAGAGTAAGAAACAACTAAATCTTGTAGGGACAAAGAGATTAAGGCCCACAAGAAATTTAATCTTATGAGGAAAAGACAAAAAACTAAATGAATGGGGCAAGGTTTCCTAGGAAATTCATGGGTGAGCCTTGGGAGAACATTATTTTTCTTTGATTTGCCTTTCTGTTACTTTGATCATTGCTTTCATTAAAAATAGTGTTTGATGGCTAAGTGCAGTGGTTCATGCCTATAATCCCAGCACTTTGGGAGGCCAAGGATCACTTGAGCCCAGGAGCTTGAGAGCACCCTGGCAACACAGGGAGACCCCATCTCTACAAAAAATTTAAAAAAATTAGCCAGGTGTGATACTGTGTGCCTGTGGTCCCAGCTACTCAGGAGGTTGGGGTGGGAGGATCACTTGAGCCCAGGTGAGTCGTGAGCTGTGATTACAACACTGCACTCCAGTCTGGGCGAAAGAGCAAGACTCTGAAAAAAATAGTGTTCAATATCAATCATGTTATTAAGATATTTTGCTTCAAACGGGTACAAGGGATTCCATTGTACATGGTCAAGTAAGGCAAAAGTAATTATTATTACCATAATATGGCGCTGAGATTTGTGTCCTATAGATCATAATGAAAGGAAGTATACCCTGACATCTCTACCTTTTCACATAGGCCCAAGTTCAGTTGGGGGAAATGTCATGGAAAAGAAACAACTGATAAGTCTTCCGTGTCTTTATTTCTACTTTCACTATTGAACATCATGAGATACAAAAGCCACAGTGTTCGTGTGCGGCCTGGATCCTCCTGGTGAAAGCACAAATCCAGCAAAACTGTCCAGCCTCTCAACAACATCAGGCAAGGTAGTTATTTTTGGCTGGAAGCTTACCATAATGCAGTTTCGCTTCAACATAAAACTTTGTTTTCATACATTTCTCAAAGATGCTTATAATATTCCTAAGGAAAAGAATTCGCACACAACTGTGGAAACTTTGTCCTGGAAAGTAGTCAAAAGAGATGTAGTTTGGATCAGAGAAGGAATATTAAAACAGAATTCCTGTCAAATAAAGTCATCTACTTCAGAATCCCCAACATTTCTTTCTGTTATTTGATGAAGGTCATAGAAGAAATGGCTAATAAGCCATTTCCCTTGAAGATAGTTGCTGAAGTCTTTCAACACATCTACCTTTTGGTTTCTGCCCATTAGGTGCACACTGATGCTATCAGAGAATTCCTATGCTGTCAGTCTTTTCTGGAAAGCTCAAAGGCCATTGACATCTCCAAAACTCTAAAAGAGTTTTGTTGCCAAACACAAGCCTGACTTGGACACAAAATCTTGATTACTTGTTGAGTTTGTGAAGCACATGCTATGCTTAGCATCAATGCACCTGGTTTTACTTCTGCGGTACATAAAGAAACGCCACATCCCATCGTGTCTCATTGCTTTTAACATTGGCATGTGCTCACCTCTAAGACTTGACTGATGATTTTCAAATTGTGTCCACCACTGCTTCACATCTGATAATTTCAGCAGTCTCACAGCCTTGACTTACCCATTAGCTATTTAAAAGACTTTTGTCAAGGATGTAAAAGAGACTATGACATTCTTCCTTAATCCACATAAGTTCAGCGACTTTCCAAATGGCAAGTCTTGAAGTATTTGGTTTAACCTCAAGCACGAGCTGTTTTGTTGTTGTTTGCTTGTTTGCCTTAAGAAAAAACAAAGGTTCTTTCCTAGAACACAGAAGAGATTATTCATGGGCTTGGGTTACTTAGTGGATAATTCTTTCCATAACATTGATATCGATCTTTCCATTCAAGACCCTACGTCATGATCATGAGTGTCATCACTCTGGAAGAAGACAACGTGAGCAGATAGTTATGTAAATGTTCTAGTTCCAAAGGAAGTGTTTTGTAGCTTGAAGACTCAAGGGTTCTGTAGCTAAACCTTATCAATGTCTTTGAAGGAAAATAACCCATCTGTGGTAGTCAGCCTCTAAAATCGTTCTCTGTCATTCTCACCTCTTTGTATTCAGATCCCTGTGTAGTCCATGCCTACAATAAGTAGTGGCGATCAGTGGAACCAATAGGATACTATAGAAATGATGATGTGTCATTTCTGGATAGGTCTTCAAAGACATTTGGGTTCTATATTCATTTATGTTGATTGTTATTAGTGTCCATTTCTAAGTATACTATTTTGTAAAGTTACGCCTCACCCCTCATTCAGTCAATGCATCTTTTCTGAGCCCTATAGCTCCCAGTGGCATATCTGGCACCCACTCGCAGGAAATCAGTGTACCCAGCAAAGGGATTGGGGAAAACCACGAAGTAGCTGAGGTGCAACGACTCTGTCTAGTGACACAGTATCATGGGAGTTCCCTCTGTCTGCTCTGAGGTTGCCCAATTCTGCCTGACCCCCAGTTAGAGAAGAAATCTGTTTAAAAAGGATCACCGAGATTAAGATTTCGAGTCAGGGCTTTCTGTCTACTTTTTGTGTAAAACGCGAACAAATTTTGGCTAGGTATGAGGTAAATAATTTTTAATCTTTTTCCTAGACTGCAAGATATTTCAATATATTCAAGCTTTGCATTTTGCTTCCATTAATTAGCGGGGACATCCGCATTAACACAGGATCATTGATTTATGATCTAGTAGATCTTTCCCACCTCTCACTTCGCTGATGAAGGGGATGAAACAAGAAGGAACTGTTTGACCAAGACCTTCTCCCACAGATTCAAAAGATGGCCCCTGAATAACATTAAAGATATCGATTTTGCTGTTGTCTATTTAGTTTGCTATGAGATAAACATATTAACCAAAAATGAAGGCATTAAAATTCAGATTTTTGTATTACTGTCTGCTAAATCATTAGCATGAAAGCATATTGTCATACTCTTTAAGTTCTAAATAAAACCAAATGTCAGTAATGTCAACCGAAGGTGTACCATTTCTTGAAACTAAAATCACAGCTTCCTCTAAGGGACTGTCAGAAAATATAACTGAAATGGTAAATAGTTTTGTTGCACTTACTCATTTAGGCCACATCCTCATCTTTCCATATTCATTTTCTTCTCTGTCTTGGTGAGTTTTCCTGATGCAAAACGTTCCAGAGGCAGTCAGAGTCATAATTCCAAACAGAATCCTCAGAAACAAAAAGTAACATGTATACCAAGTAGATTAGTCTCCTGTTGCCGCTGTAACAAATCACCATAAGCTCAGTGGCTTAAAACAACACATATGTATTGTCTTACTGTTCTGCAGTACCAAAGTCTGGCACAGATCTCACTGGGCTAAAATCATGGAACCCAGGAGTTTGAGACCAGCATGGGCAACATAGTGAGAGCCCATCTCAAATACAAAATTAAAAAATAAACTAGCTGGGCATGGTGGTGCATACCTGTGGTCCCAGCTACTCAGGAAGCTGAGGCGGGAGCATCACTTGAGCCCAGGAGGTCAAGGCTACGGTGAGCCATGATTGCGTCACTGCACTCCAGCCTAGGTGACAGAATGAGAACCTATCTCAAAAATATAAAAAAGTTTAAAATTTAAAATAAATAAAACCATGGTTCCCAAAAGGCTCTGATTCTTTCTGGAGGCTTTAGTGGACAGTCCATTTCCCAGCCTTCTCCACTTTCTAGAGGATGCCTGCATTTCTTGACTTATGATTCCTTTCAAAGCCAATAACTGTAAGTTGAGTTCTTCTCATATCACATCACTCTGACCCTTGCTCTGTAATCACACCTCCTCTAGGCTCTTCTTCTGCCTCCCTCTGCCGCTTTCAAGAACTTTTGTGATTACATTGGGTCAGCTGCATAATCCAGGATCATTCCCCATCTCCAGGCCCTTAATTTAATCACACCTGCAAAGTCCCTTTTGTTGTGTAAAGTAATATATTCACCAGTTCAGAGACTTTGTTTGGGGGTGAAGCGTTATTCTGCCTACCACAGTAATTTTTAGGGTGTCTAAAAATAACATTTTTAGGATATGGTGCATTCTCCCTCCTGAAAAATTGTGTTTCTAAGTTATAAGAAGCCCATGAAAAATCAAGAAATTAATCCTATTTACAGTAACTACAAAAACAATTACTTAGGAATAAATTTAACCAAAGAGGCGAAAGGCACCTATACTAAAACCACAAAACATTGATGAAAGAAACTGCACAGGACTCAGATAAATGAAAAGATACCTCATGTCCATGGATGGAAGAGTAAATGTTGTTAAAATGTCCATACCACCCAAAGTAATCTACAAATTCGATGCAATTTCTATTAGAATACTGATATAGTTTGCTTGTTTGTTCCCTCCAAGTCTCATGTTGCAATGTGATCCCCAGTGTTGGAGGTGGGGTCTAGTGGGGAAGTGTTTGGGTCGTGGGGCCAAATCCCTCATAAATGGCTCGCTACCCTTCCCATGGTAATGAGTGAGTTCTCTCTACTAGTTCACATGACAGCTGGTTGTTTAAAAGAGCCTGACATCTCTCCTGTTCTTTCTCTTGCCATATGACATGCGTATTCCCCTTTTGCTTTCCATCATGAGCAAAAGCTTTCTGAAGCCTCCACCAGAAACCAAGCAGATACCAGTGTCATGCTTCCTGCACAGCCTGCAGAATCATAAGCTAATTAAATCTCTTTTCTTTATAAAGTACCCAGCCTAAAGTATTCCTTTACAGCAATGCAACACAGATTAATACAAATGCCAATGAAATTCTTCACGGAAGTATAAAAAACAATCCTAAAATTCCTATGCATTCACAAAAGGCCCCTAATGGACAAAGCGATTTTAAGCAAAAAGAACAAAGCTAGAGGTATCGCACTACCCGACTTAAAAATATACTACACACTTTGGGAGGCCAAGACGGGCAGATCACGAGGTCAGGAGATCGAGACCATCCTGGCTAACACGGTGAAACCCCGTCTCTACTAAAAATACAAAAACTAGCCGGGTGAAGTGGCGGGCGCCTGTAGTCCCAGCTACTCGGGAGGCTGAGGCAGGAGAATGGCGTAAACTCGGGAGGCGGAGCTTGCAGTGAGCTGACATCCGGCCACTGCACTCCAGCCTGAGCCACAGAGCCAGACTCCGTCTCAAAAAAAAAAAAAAAAGAAAAAAGAAAAAAAAATACAAAAGTATAAAAACTAAAACAATATGGTACTGTCATTTGTTTTTATGGAGGAACAAGAAAAAGAAAACCAAAACAAAACGATATGGTACTAGCATGAAAACAGGTACATCAACCTATGGAATAGAATAGAGGGCCCAGAAATAAATCCATGCATTTATAGCCAACTTATTTTGACAAAGGTGCCAAGAACATACAATGGAGGAAAGAACAGACTTTTCAATAAACAGTTTCGGAAAAACTGGATATCCATATGCAGAAGAATGAAACGATACACATTTCTCACTATATACATAAATAAACTCGAAATGGATTAAAGTCTTAAGTGTAAGACTGGAAATGATGAAACTGCTGGAAGAAAACATAGAGAAAAAGCTCCAAGACATTGGTCTGGGCAATGACTTTTTGGATATGACCTCAAAATCACAGGCAGCAAAAACAAACATAGACAAAGGGGATGACATCAAACTAAAAAGCTTCTGCACAACAAAGAAAACAACAGAGTGAAGAGATAGCCTACAGAATGGGAGAAAATATTTTCAAACTATATATCTGATAAGGGATTAATAACCAAAATATATAAGAAACTCAAACAATGCAATAGCAAGAAAACAAATAACCCGATTTAAAAAATGGACGAAAGACCTGAATACACATTTCTTAAAAGAAGACATACAAATAGCTAACAAGTATGTGAAAAAAATACTCAATGTTACTAATCATCAGGGAATGCAAATCAAAACAACAACGTGATATCAGTTCAGTCTTGTTAGGATGTCTATTATAAAAAAGACAAAAGATAACAAGTGTTGATGAAGATGCTGAGAAAACAGAACACTCATACACTGTTAGTGGGAATATAAATCAGTACAGCCATTATGAAAAACAGTATAGAGGTGCCTGAAAACATCAAAAATAGAATTACCATATGATCCAGCAATCCCACTACAGGTTATCTATCCAAAGGAAATGAAATCAGTATGTTGAAGAGATATCTGCACTTCCATGCAGCACTATTCACAATAGCCAATATATGGAATCAACCTAAGTGTCCATCAATGGATGAGTGGATAAAGACAATGTGGTATCTATACATAATGGAATACTCTTCAGTCATAAAAAAAAGAATGAAATCCTGTCATTTGTGACAACATGGATGAATCTAGAAGATATGTTAAGTAAAATAAGCTAGGCACAGAAAGACGAATAAGACAAATACTGTATGACCTCAGTCATATATGGAATCTAAAAAAGTTGATCTCAGTAGAGAGTAGAATGGTGGTTACTAGAGACTTGGGTAGTTGAGGGGAAGAAGGCAGGTAGAGATGTGGATTAAGGCATGCATATTTACAGTTAGACAGGAGGAACAAGTGCAAGAGATCTATTGTACAGCATGGTGACTGTAGTTAATGATGATATATTGCTTTCTTGAAAACTAAGAGAGTGAATAGTATTCTCACACAAAAACACCTACGTGAGGTAATGCATTTGTTAGTTAGCTGGATTTAGCTATCCCACCACATATACATACTTCAAAAGGTCATGTTGTATGTAATAAACACATACAAGTTTATGTCTATTTAAGTAAATAATAAAAACTTGTATGTAATAAATACATACAAGTTTATGTCTATTTAAGTAAAATAAATACATTTTTTAAAGAGTGGAAGGATAAAAAAGAAGCAAATGAACCCCCCCCCCAGGTCTGCATCCACTAAAGTATCACACAGACAGACCATGGCAGCCAACAGCAGGGGTCTGTGCTTTCTTCGCAACAAACTTCCTGACGATCTGAGCATACAAAGATCAGGGAACACACAGTCCATGAAGCAGCCCTATCTGGAGAAGGAGCTTGCATCTCCCAGTGCTATTGCTGCTACTGTTTTTAAGGTTCCATGGAGTTATCAAGCATTAGTTCCGTAAGTGTTGCTGTTATATTTAGGAATTATTAGAATTCAAACTTAAGAATTATTAGAATTAATTTTAACTATAAAAATTAATAGTATTTGAGCCATAGGGAAGAAATGAGCATCTTAAATTTGTTGCACATGAAAGAAATAAGGAGGACAGCCAAGATTTCTTTCCATTTGACATTATTCTTGTCTCTCTCCCCAAGAGGCAGGCATATAATGGATCCACATTTTGGATTATGTTAACCATTGGATTACATTAACCATGTTCTTCCCAGCAGTCATTGTTTATAGACCTAAGCAAGCAATACATTTCTTAACTATGCCTTGTTCCTACTAATACTTCTGTTTTCCTATTGAAATTCATGTTTTCTTATTTACGTGATATATAAGTGGTATTTTATGAAACCAGGACGGTTGCATCACTCTGACCTTATGGTATGGGCTCAGTGATTTCATACATACATGAAATTCCCCCAATTTTAATCAGATTAGAAAAAATAAATAAAAATGAAATAGCTGCAATTATAAAGCTATTTAACTGGCCAAAAGTTTCTCTCAAATCTACATTCCACATGTGAATTTAGTACACCTAAAAATGTTACCTGGAATTCCAAAGATGAAATAAGATGAAACAGGGTTCATTTGGACTTCTTACATAGGAGCCAGGGCAAAAGTGAGTAAAGGAAGATTTATTTCTCCACTGGGCAAATGGCACAGATTTCCTTTTGATGGTCAACCCTTTCCAACACAGAAGGAGATCTGGTGTTGCAAACTCCACCCTTGATCGTAAACATACGTAAAGTTACAATAAGGATAAATCTAAGACATGTGCTGCCCACATTTTGCTTCCTATTAAAGCATCTTGGACAAATGAGAAGGAAAGACAGAATATTTTTTCAAATCCTACAGGTGGTTTCAGTTACTCTATATGCTTGTGTAATTGCTCAAATGTTACCTACATAATATTGAGAGCAAATAATCTTTTGTAAAGTTTTTTAATCAGCGTTGAATGTTGCCTGCACCCTCTTTAGCATAATCCCTTTTTCTGCATGCAAAAGCTGAAATATGCTGTGTTCCTGTCTTACCCTTTGCCATCCAGTCTCAAGAAGCTGGATCTGACAAGCATAGCATTCTTAAAAAGAAGGGGGGTTGCAGGCAGGGGACTGCCACCAGCTGTTGCTAATAAAACAACTGCAACCCCTACATTGGTAGCTTCCTCCTCTAACTTCATATCCCTGTAGTGATGGCAGTAATTGGGCGGGGGGTTAAGGGGGCATTTCTCTCTCAAGGGACATAATAAGAATATTAATATTAATGCAATATCTGCTCCTTCAGATGGGAACGGATAAGATGAAATGATTTAAAGGAGGCTTGATCAATCATTCCGTTTCTTGGCAAGAAAATGATGCCTTTGCATTTAAGAAAGAACATCTGGGTAGAATCACACTGGTTAAAAGAACTGGGTGGTTGGCAACCCAAAATTCACCTTGACAGAGTGAGACTTTCCCTTCACTCTGAGACCTCTGGCTCTGCTGGGGGCAAAAGCAAGACTTTGAAGTTCTTGCCTTGAAAATCTGCACTTACCTTTTGGCATTTTTTCTTTTTTTGTGACCTTGCTGCTCACTGAGAGTCTAGGAAGGCTGCTGGGGTAGCTGGTTGACTTGTCTGATTCTGAGGAAAGGATGGCTGCCCTGAGAACCTCTCTAACTCGGTGACCCTGCATCTGGCCCATGAACCTCTTTCGGTTCCCAGCGTGGTTTGAGAAGTGTCTGCAAACCAGGAGCTTTTTGGAGCGATGTGGACAGTGAGTCAAATCTTTCAGAGTCTGGGAGAGTCAAGAGGTGGCTGCTCACTTATGATCAAGGCACTAGGGAGGCTGCCACACAAAAGGAGCCTGCACATAGCAAGTAGATGTGAGTTTCTTAAGACTAAATATTTCAAGGTTTTGCAACTGAAAGCACAAATGAAGTCTTGTGTAGGAGACAAAGATGTGTGGCCTCTGGGAGGGGGTGGGGACACTGATCCTTCTACTGTTCTCTCTCGGAATAGTGATGGTGCCAGCATGCAGACATTTGTGACCTGCAACCCCCTTGCCAGATGCTAGACGGCCAGTAGTTAACCAGAGAAGTGACCTTTTCAGTGACATCCTTGCCACCTATTCACTCCCTGCAGAAAGGCTTTTGGGAGTCGGAGCTGGGGATACAGAGGAAGGTGGGGCTCGTCAGGGCAAAGTCAGCACACAAAACGAATTTGGAGGATTACAAGGAAGGCTAAGGCACTCAACTCCAAGTCAACAGAGGAGGTAAACATTCAAAGAATCTTTCCAATTTAATATGCGTTTTCAGGATCAAAGTTACATCCTAAGAGATATACCCCATTTTCCAGGAGAGCGTTCACCTACACGGAGCTCATTCCTTTGTATTTATTTGTAATACCTTAATTGCCCAAACCCCCTAAGACACCCTTTGCTATCCTTAATGCAGTGAGGTTCATCCTAGATCAGAATCTCTGGCAGAGCACCCTGGGAATCAACTTTTCAGTTATCATCATTCCTAGCACTCTCCTTTTCCATTATTCCCGGCATCTTTCATATGTTATTGCAACATGCGTTCTTGTGAAGTATTGAAAATGTCACTGACATCACCAAGAAACACTTCTATATGCACACGATGTGACATTCCTTGTTGTTAAAAAAGAATTTTCTTGTTTTCCCCGTTAGAATGTAAACTCCATAATGTCACTGAGTCCTCAGTGCCTAGAACTGTGCCTGGCACATAATAGGTGCTCAATACATATCTGTTGACCAAATGAACTAATGAATGAACATAGATCTATTCTCCCCCATCTAAGAGCACAGAGCCTAAAAAGACACTACACAGATGACCAAAAGCAGAAGGCTGACCGTGTTAGGCAGTAGAAAACTGGCCAAGTTTCATTTCATAAGATGATGATTGATTCGATTACTATTGTTGTTCCATTTTGGGACCACGAGCAGGTGAGATGCTTCAAAGCCCTTCGTGGGAACATGCATCCATACACGTGGTTTCTAAAGAAACACCATTCTACTCTTCAGTACATTATGTTATTGCTATGGAAACAGCGATATTTTAAAGAACACTGGAACTTTCCAAATACAGTATTTATTCTTCTTGTACTAGCAAAATAATGTGTTTCGCCTAAGAACTTGTTAGGTGCCCTGCAGCTAAATATAAAGAGACAGATTCTCATCATGTGTAAGTCTAGGGAAAAATTTGGACCACCAGCTTTTCAAGATACATTTTAAAATAAACTCAGCAAAACTCTAGACATAATTGGGGACTTCAATGAAACACTTAATATGTTACATTTGTTTTTGAGTTAGAAAAACTAGTTTATATTTGAACCCCAGAAGCACCCTCTCCAGAATACAAGCTGGCATTGCTTTGGACTTTCAGACGACCAACTTTACTTCTTTCTTTCTCCTTACTTCATCCATACCTGCATTAGTGTTGAACTGGCTATGTGGCCCCACCTTTCCTGTACCAATGTCACTTTTTTTTTTTTTTTTGACGGAATCTCACTGTGTTGCCAGGCTAAAGTGCAGTGCTGTGATCTCAGCTCACTGCAACCTCCGCCTCCCGGGTTCAAGCAATTCTCCTGCCTCAACCTCCTGAGTAGCTGGGACTACAGGCGCCTGCCACCACCCCCGGCTAATTTTTAGATTTTTAGTAGAGATGGGGTTTCACCATGTTGGCCAGTATGGTCTCGATCTCCTGACCTCGTGATCTGCCCACCTTAGCCTCCCAAAGTGCTGGGATTACAGGCGTGAGCCACCACACCAGGCCCAGATGTTACATTTTAAACAAGAGGTTATGAGACAAAGCATGAACCTGTACCTAAGCTTTGATAGCAAAAGAGAGAAGGGCGCTAAGTAGGATTGGATGAGTGTTATCAAAGTACCACTCAATGCTGGTTCACATACATGGAAGTTCAGTATCATTAATAATATCCACTCATACAATTTTGTCTTCTAACTGATCTATTTTTAAAGCAAACCTAGATAGATGCATTTTTAAAATCTGCTGATAAGAAATTAGGAGCAATTTGTTAAGATGTACATTCCCAGCATTGTAGTGATCATAATTTCTCCCCTCCATTATGTGCAAAATTGATAGCGTTTTAATGTTTATTTTTCGTTTCAGTCATTCATATGCCTCTTCTTCACTAGTGATGGAAAGAACACAGACTTGAAGTCAGCGAGACCTAGGTTTGCCTTCCGCCTTTGTCATGTGAGAGCTGTTTCCCTGGAGCGAATTTCCACCTCCTTCAGCTTCGTTCAGTTTCCATCTCACAGAGTCACCCTGAGGACTGCATGAGAACACATGTGAAGGACCTAAAACAGGTCTCAGTAAACAATGAATTCTCTTCTTTTCCCTGAAATTATAAAATGACCATGGCACATCTTTTTATTTTTGTCAGCCTGTAAAGTACAAGGGTCTTTGAAACTTTCAGCAGTTGGAAGATTTTAGAATCATGTTTCCATGGACATAGTTCACTTTAACCAAACATTTCTCCTGATAGTAATTTAGCTCAGGTAAAAGATAAACACTCATTTGATGAAATACATTGCTCACATTTTTATAATTTGTAATGGATGTGTCATCTAAGCAAGAGATCAAAGGACTTTGCAAGTAAAAAATACTTGCAATTTGTAAGGATACAGTTAACTATTGTATTTAATTGATAGGTAAACTACCTTGTATATTCTGTCTACCTTCATGAATGGTAAATATATGGTAAACATACCCCACTCTCCTCTTCTGCAACCTTACCAGTTGTCACAAGTTGACTACAACACCGTTTCCTGTTGATCCTCCAAATTTTCAGTACAGTACTCCAAGCAGCCACCACCAAGCAGGAGTTGGTTTATTAGTTTAAATCTATTTATCTTCCTTGAGTTAGACTATTTTTCAAGTGCTGGCTACATTAAAGATGTATTTACATAATGGAACCCAAAGGTTTATTTGCATATCTCTTTTCTATTGAGTTTTAATGTTCAATATAGAATATCCTTGAAAATGTACTTATTCAGCATTTTTAATTGGGTCAGGCACAATTAAATTCCCAATACATTAACCCCCAGAGAGAAATGATTTCCTGAAAATTCTTCCTCTCTCCTATTCAGTGAAAATAATATGCACCCAGTTCTCCAAGAACTCTCTCCACCCCCACACTGGGCCCCATCTTTCTACTTACTGTATTTTACCTTTGCTCCCATCTCCTGCCTACTCCATGACCTGGCTCCATCAAGTTTCTGCCTTCTGTCTCTATCTTTAGTGTTTCCTTCTCCTGATCTTCTCCCCCTGAGATTTCATAAGAAATTATCATCCTATCTGGCTCCTCCATCACCAGCACGTGATTCCTGATGTTATCTGGCCCTCAGGGGCCAATTCTACATAACCTCAGTTGGTTCCATTCTCCATTCACTTCATCAGAGCTTCTAAATCTTCTCAGTCTCCACCTCCTGGCTCCTTTGACTCAACAGATGCCAACCTGTCATAGAGAACACAGGTGCATTAGGTATGGACTGCCTCCGCTGTCCTGAGCTCTGCCTACTCCTCTGCATCTACTTGTATTGACTTGGCCTCAACTTCTTTCTTAACAAGGTCCCTGCCTCCCCTTGGCCCCTGTGTCCCTCATCTTACCCTGAACACTATGCCATTATTTTCCTACCTCTCGCCTAACACACCTTTGAAATTTTTTCTTGCATGAATTCCCTTGAGCCTAGAAATGAGACCAAGAGAATTCCTCACAAAAATAAACTAGCAAGCAAACAATAACAAAACGGAAAAAAAAAAAAATCAACAGAAACTAGAACTTAACGCTGCCAAAATGCTTGGAGTTTCACCTAAAAATGTGTGCTTCATCTCACCTCTGTGTGCTTTCCATCTTGCTCCCTCTGCCTGGGGTAAAATTTTACTTATTTCTGTACATCGAAATGTTGCCGACTCTTTTTTTTTGTTTTTTTGACAGGATCTTGCTCTGTTGCCCAGGCTGCAGTGTAGTGGTGCAATCACAGCTCACTGCAGCCTTGACCGCCTGTGCTCAAGCGATCCTCCCACTTCAGCCTCCCAAAGTGCTGGGATTACCGGCATGAACCACCACACCTAGTGTCTGCCCACTCTTTAAGACCCAAATCAAATTTATTTTCCCTCCCAACATCCATCCCCACATGCAAATAGCCACCTGCTTCCCTGGACTTCAGTAGCAACCTATGCCTCTCTTACTGACCTCATCTCTTTTTTCTTCTTTGTATCGTAATTACCCGTACATCTGATCTCATAACTACTGGAAGTTAGAGAAGGTCCCCAGAGTGCCCAACACATGATTATAGATAGTAGGTACTTACTTAGCCATGGCCACTTTAGACGGGCGAGAAACCTGATGCACAAAAGCCTTAGCAACATGCCTTAAATCACGAAGCTTGCAAGTGGCAAGGTTGCCACCAATTTTAGTGTTCTTTCAACTCCTTACACACAAAATGTTGCTTCAATCAGATCACAATTACACAACGTTTGTGCTCTGTAGCCAGTTTCTTTGAATATCCGCCTTCTGAAGACCTTTCAGTTTATTTCGTGTTGCACACAGTAGGAGCTAAATTATTGTTGAATGAATCAGTAAGTGAACAAGTTTGGGATGGTGATATTCATAAAGCTTAAATTTGTTATAGGTTAAAACCAATCAGAAGTGTTTGGAGAGTGGGCACATCAGGGAGGACAACACCACTCCCCGCCAGCAGCGTGCTCATGGGAGCCAAGTGGGCTGTTTGCTGTGCACTCCGGGACTGCTGCCCCTCAGCCCAACCACAGGGTTCCATTCTTTTTTGTTTTGCTACATTTGCATATTTAGGATTTTGACAATTTAACATATTTTTAAAAAATTATAACATAAATGCCATTTCCCCTGAAATCTAGCTGTCAAATTCTGATTCTTAAGGTTAAAGATGAAAAAAAAAAATCAGTCATAAGGAAAATTATTAGATGATTTATTTCTGCTCCCAAATTTCACACCCACGAAGCATCTACCAATGTTAAGCCAGAAGATCAACTCCAGATGATTAAAGAAAACTGCTCAAGGACATTTTATTAGCTGCTTTTCATAAGGTCAGGTAGAATATAAATTCCAATATATGCACAGCTGGGGACAACGCTGCCGAAGAGAACTTGGGTGGCTTTGTTGCTTTTTGAGTTATTGATAGTAATTGATGTTCACCTGAATCTAAGTTTTATTCTCTTTGACAGCGATAGGATTATGTAAAAATCCTATAGCACCACAGGTATTCTCGGGAGATCAAAGCACAGCCCGTGGGTAATAAGCAGTTTGCAAGTGCTGAGGAATGTACACTTTGTTATTGGATGGGACAATCTGTGATTCTGAACAGGGCCGGTGAAGACATTCGCGTGAACCCAGAAGAAGATTCTATTATCCGAAGAATGTAAGAGCTCTATTACACCTTTCACACACACACACAAAAAAGAGGTTTAATAGCAGATAACCACACTCCAACAAGAAAAGGAGAGTGCTAGCCCTCAGCAGAATTTTTCAGTAATTGCTTCACTGAAAAGGCTCTAAATAATCACGAAAAGGTAAACTGAAGGATATAAAGGAATGACTGAGCACATTTAGGTGGGGCAACTAATGCCTGGCTGTGTTTGTTTCTTATTCCTCACTGAAAAACAGGAATTGTGTTTCGTGTCTGTGAGCAGCAGCTATAGGACTGAATACAGAGATTAAAATACATCATAATTGCTTCAGTCAAATGAGCAGACTTTATATATAAAAAGGACCTGTAAGTATAATTTAGGCAGTTTTGCGTGGAAATGAAGTATCAGTTACAACTCCAGTTTCCAACTACCTTATACAAATTGCCTCCCCAAAATGGATATTTTAATCTCGAATTTATTAAAAGATGAAATGTTGGAATGTTGGATAGATTGAAATCATTTGTCAGATCACGAAGTCCTCATAACATTTCTCAGCCTTAATAACACATCTGCTCTTAGAATGTGGTCTCTTGATAATAGCTGTCTGAAAGTGTCTGAATTTAGGGATTATTTGAGACAACAGATTTCCTTCTATTTGGAATTGAATGAGGCATCTGCTCCCTCACCGTTAGCTTTGTGTGATAGTCTCAAGGCATTCATGAAAGGGCAGATCATTTTGAACATTATAAGAGGGAAAAAAGACCTCTGTTGACAATATGAGATTCAGAAAGAGGAATTAAGAAACTTTAAGGGTTGTATTTTATGTTTAAAAATGTTATTCCATAGTCTGTTTTGCAATCTGGAGAGAACATGGTAGCTAGAACTAGAGTAACGCAATCCTCCAAAACCAACAATTTAGAAAAAACTTTCATAGAACGTTAAGTGGAAACTCACAAAATTTTTATCCAATTTGATTCATTACAACCAACAGAACTCAGTGGAAATGGACAACCACGATCGTTCCAAAGACCATATGCCAAATTAAGTATCCAACTGCAAGACTAGACTAAACAGAATGAAAAATAATACATAAAAATTACCTTCTCCATTTCACTTCCAAGAGAAAATACTGTACAAGAGAAAACCATAACAAAACCTTTCTGCAACTTCAAGGATTAACTACAGATACAAAGAAATGCAGGTCAGGCACTCAAACATCTTTGATGGAGCTTGACGGGTAAGGAAGAAGCCAGGATCAGGCTTTTTTAATTTTTAAAATTAATTTTTAATTTTGTAATTTTAATTACAAAATTACCATTTATATTTAGGCAGATTCATTTCTAATTGAGTGTGTTTGCCCTTTTATTTCCACACACCCACAAAAATATTCTTTACATTCAGAAAAAAGTGAAAGGATTACATATCATCATCCTGCAGATAGCTTCACAGATGGCATTAATGGATCCGTAACAACAATGAGATAACATTTTCGCTTATCAAACCACACTCTTCCATGAATTAGCCCATATGACATGCACATATACAAACATATACACCAACAATACATAGATTAAATATAATGGTGTCTTTACTAGAGTAGATCCTCAGATTGTAAACTGTGTGAACATGAGTATAATAAAAAAAAAAAAAAAACATGAAAATTGAGCCTTCCCTGAAAAAATACAGCTGTCCTATCACTGACCACATAGGACAACACGTAGGCGTTTTGGAGTAACCAAAGGTGTTATGAGAAACACCTCCCCAATTGTCTTCTGTTTCTTCAGGGTGTTCTTATTGATCTTTCTGTTCCATTTGACACCTCTGACTACCCTCCCTCTGGGAAGCTTTTTGCCTTTGGATTTTCTGCAACACTATTATATCTTGGTACCTCTTGGACAATTCCTCCCTGAATGCAGATTCTTTCCCTCCCCAGAGGAGTTCTCAAAGGGCTGGGGTTGGAGGGTCAGAAACCATATCTTGTTTAGATATGTGTGGGGCCTTTTCCAGTTGTCCCAGTGAGTGGAGGGAGCTGCTGACATTTAATGGGTGGAGGAGGTGGAGAAAGGGGATAGGAGCAAGAACTTTAATTGTCCTGTGGGATATATGGAACAGTTCCATGTGACAAACATGTGTTATGCCAAAACATAAACAGCGCTACCCTCTACTGAGTGGGCAAACCAATTCTTGACCTCTCATCCGTTATTTCCGAGCCCCTACTCTTGAGCTCTTTGCCTCAACAGGGGTCAAATCTCCCCTGTACACACAAGACCCCCAAATGTGGCTCTCCCACCTCTTCCTTCAGTGCTACTCCATGCCCTTCATTCACTTTGGTTACTGCCAAAGATCTTGTGGGTAGTGGAGACTCATTTCCACCCAGAGGCTGGGCAGATGTCTAATATGTTTTGCTTCCTTCTTTGTCCTTTATCGCCATATCGAAATGATTGGGTTCTGCACATTCTTTTTGTCTATAACTTCTTTTGGAAATGTTTATTATCCGTTCCCTTCCCTTCAACCCTTCCTACACGCTGTTGCTACAATCGTCCTTGTGGGACACTCCCCACTGTTTTTGGTAATTCACTATGACAAATCTTGCCTATCAGTTCTCATAGGTTGAGACTCAGGTTATGACTGCTCATCTCACTCTTAATGACTTCCACATCTCTTTCTCCATTTCACCTTTTATCTTTTCTTTCTTTCTTTCTTCTCTCTCTCTCTCTCTCTCTCTCTCTCTCTCTCTCTCTCTCTCTCTCTCTCTTTCTTTCTTTCTTTCTTTCTTTCTTTCTTTCTTTCTTTCTTTCTTTCTTTCTTTCTTTCTTTCTTTCTTTCCTTTGAGATGGAGTCTTGCTCTGTCTCCCAGGCTGGAGTGCAGTGGTGCGATGCAACCTCTGCTTCCTGGATTCACGCCATTCTCCTGCGTCAGCCGCCTGAGTAGCTGGGATTATAGGTGCCTGCCACCATGCCAAGCTAATTTTTGTATTTTTAGGAGAGACGGGGTTTCACCATGTTAGCCAGGATGGTCTCAAACTCCTGACCTCAAGATCCACCCGCCTCGGCCTCCCAAAGTGCTGGGATTGCAGGTGTGAGACACTGCACCCAGCCCACCTTTTATCTTTTAACATCCCCTTACCTGGATCTCTGTCCTAGCCAAGCTTCTCTGCCTGACAGAATTATGTGAGTTTTTCGTTCTTCTATCTGTACCTTGGTAACTACCTCTAATGCACAAGCCTCCTCTCCTCCATCTCCTCTCCCTCCTCACTTACAGGCTCCATGTGGAGCCATGACAGAGCCTGAGAAAAAAGGGGAAAAACCAGTAATATCAACCCTGTCGTTCTTCAACATTTTGACATGTTTTTCATTATTGATTTTTTTGTATTAGTTGTGATTTTCAAAACTCTTGTGTTCAAATATGCTTAATTTGACTCCTGAGTTTTTTGGCACCGTTTTAAATTCCGCACCAGATACAAATGCCTCCTTTGCCTCTCCCTCTTCCTAGCCCTGCACAGAAGTGCAGCTCCCTCGCCTCCCATCCTGCTCCTAAACGGCGTCTCTGATGAAGACCTTCAGTGTTGACAGGCCCCTTGATCTGCAGTTTCAGCACTGATCTAATCCTTGTCTGCTGTCAAGTATACTGTGGTTATACGTTGCCATGGGAGAGTTCTTGTCATCCACAGGGGTAGGGCATTTTGTCCCTCTCTCTACGATCAAGGTTCCCATGCTGTGCTTGCCACAGGGCTAAACATCTCACCCTCCACTCAGTGGGTGCTTAATAAAGAAATCCATATACATCACAGAATACAAGAGCTGGACAGAGATTGCAACCTCAGATAAGATATCAAGATACAATAATGAGAATGTCGACCTTAAAGAACACAAGAGAAACAGACGGGCCGAAAAAATTAAAAAAAAAAACACACACACACTCACATGATTTTACTATTATTTTGCTTTAAAAATTGTCTGTGAATAGGTTAGATGTCACTTGTCAAGAATCCTGGAAGGACAGAAACAGAAAAGTAAAATGGGCATTGGCACTGTTAGTGGGTTACGGTCTCTGGGAGGTGTCCGAGCACCCCCTGGGTCCTGCTGGGCCACAGCGCATTTGTTACGTTACAACTGCCATTCCCAACTGCCAGGGGGACCCTCCCGGTTCAAACAGTCCATCTCTTTCACAGTGAAAAAGAGTCGAAGCAGCTCCTCCTACCTCCGCACGAAAACACATGGCTATCAAATAACAAGGTTAAGTATTTCTGAAGCATGTGGCAGAATATGTTAGTTTCATCTCACTGGAGAAAAGAAGACGTACCATGTTTGAAGACAGGCACATGGGAATCTGAGGGTGGGGCTTTAGGAACTGAACAGGATTTGGTGACACAGTTTTGAAAATGAGTAGAATAAGATATTTGGACTCTTGAACTTCACGCTTTGGAAAGTTCTGTTCTCTGCCCCTCCCCCAACAGCATGTAAATGAGTTCTGATATTCAGAGACTGGGCAGCTGGGAATCTCGGTCAAACCTGCTGCCTTTCTTCTCGGCGTCCTTTATCTCTTTCCTCCTCACTCACTTTCCGTTCAGCGACTCCCCTGTCCTTTCCCACCCAAATCCCCTTCCTCACACCCAGATACGGATAACAGCCCTAATGGTACCAGAGCAAAAATTCAGTAAGCCTGAGAGCAATAAACGATTCTTTGGTATGGCTGCCTTTCTCAATAGTTTCAATGTAGGATTTTTTTATGCAGAGCAGACACAGAAATTATGCAGGACCTGTTTCAGACTCTTCGAAAACGCAGTCACTTTTCTTAAGATTTGATTATTTTGAACATTAGACAGGTGGCAAAAGAAATACAGGAACAGGAAAAAACAGATTAGTAAACATGAATTCCATTGCTGTTACTCTGGGACACACTCAGGGTAACCACCCAATTCCAATTGGGTTATTCAAAAGAGGCATTAGATTGTCCACTTTTTATAAAAGACACCAGATTTAGGTGAGATTCCTCAGAGCTACACGGGATGTTGGGGGGGAAGGGCTAAGCTGCAAGGGAGGCTCTCTCTGTCTCTCCCCTCCCAGAAAGGCGTCTCCCCTGAGCTATTAGCTCACTGGGTCTACTGCCATCTGCAGAACTTCTAGCACAAAACATTTTAATTTACCGAACAAATAATAACTGATAGCTGGTAAGCATTCTTGTATCATCAATATTTGAAAACCCAAAAAGGAAGACATTTGAAAATCATTATATATCTGTCCAAACAGTATTTTATGTTTTCTGACCTCTAAATGACAACATTTCAAAAGACCAGTGTCAAGTATGGATGTCAGTCTGGCAAGCTCAAATATTATAAGGAAACTTTTATGGAAACATAAATAATATGTATATAGATTAAAAGGAAGGAGGAGCATACAACCCTAGGAGATTACAAGAGTTTCAGGAACATCAAAGAATAACACAAGGGAGTGTATTAGTTTCCTGTGGCTGCTATAACAAACTACACCCCTACCGTTTGGTGGCTTTAAACAACTGAAACTTATTTGCTCAGGGTTCTGGAGGCCAGAAGTCCAAAAATAAGTATGACTGGGTTGAAATCAAGGTGTCGACAGCTGCCACACTCCCTCCTCAGGCTGCAGGGGTGGACCTGTCCTTTGCCTCTTCTGGTTTTGAGTGGCTACCGCTTGTCTTACAGCTGCATGGTCCCAATCTGCCTCCGTGGTCACCTCGCCTCCTCCTCTTCCATCTGTATCAAATCTCCCTCTACCTCCCTCTTAGAAGAACACTTGTGATTACATTTAGGCCCCACCAGGACAATCTCCCCATCTCAAGATTCTTAACCACACGTGCAGAGTCCCTTTTTCCATGTGAAACAACATTTACAGGTTCCAGGGATTAGGACCTGAGAATTTTGTGGGTGATTATTCTGCATACTAAACATAGGAGGCTCAGACACAGGATGACTTACTGGGCCACGTTCACAGAGGGAGGTGATGAACAAAGGAAGCACAGTCTTCTTTCTTAGGGATGAAACAAATGAAGCTACTTAACTTCCACTTTGCTTCTAGTTTTTCCTAGAGGGGGAACAGTCTTCACATTTGAGATGGTTGAACTCATACCCTTGACAGACAGTTAAAGATCAAGTTGAGGTTGGGTGCGGTGGCTCACCCTGTAATCCCAGCACTTTGGGAGGCTGAGGTGGGTGGATCACTTGGGGCCAGGAGTTCCAGACCAGGCTGGCCAACACAGTGAGACCCTGTTTCTAATGAAAATACAAAAATTAGCCAGACATGGTAGCAGGTACCTGTAATCCCAGCTACTAGAGAGGCTGAGGTGGGAGGATTGGTTGAACCCAGGAGGCGGAGGTTGCAGTGAGCCGAGTTCATGCCACTGCACTCCAGCCTGGGTGACAGAGCAAGACTCTGTCTCAAAAAAAAAAAAAAAAAAGAAAAAAAAAAAAAAAGATTTATTGAACAGAGATTGTGAATAATGTGAGATCACATAAAGTTTAGAAAGGATCTCTAAAAAGGCTGGAATTTAGGCCCCCAAACCTGTTGTACAAGTACAGTGTAAATATTAATAGAAATATATGTGAAACAAAATAAAAATGAAAACATAAAGCTTTGCGCCTACTTCACGATTAGTACAAGTCAGCATTATGCTCTAGCCAAAGGAAAATGTTGTCATTGCCGACTGTTCCAATCATAGAAGTAGAGTGTCCTAATTATGGGAATAATAAAAATTGTGGAAAACATGTTAGAGTGGAGAAAACATGAGTCAAGTTGACCTTGGTGACATGAGCAAATTACTTACAATTTCTAAGGTTTTCTTTACTTACCTATACTATGCATGCCTTCAACGGTTAGTATGAGGAGTAAAATAAATAAAGAATTAAGGGTCTGGCACCGGGTAAGTTTTAAATAATATGAGTTCACTTCTTCCTTTCTCCTCCTTTCGTTTCTACTGTAAAAGGCCAATAATGGATGAATAGTGAGTTAATTTAATTCTGGTCCACACATTTTAAGGAATGCAATGGCAAACTATGGGCAAAGCCAAGGGAAGGGTGCTAGATCTGTGAAGCGGCTAGAAACTACGTCTCATTGTGATAATAATATCTTATGTTTTCATAACATCTAACAATTTTCAGAGGGTTTGATTCCACAAAACAATACTACTAGGTAAACAGACAAGTGTAAAAATGCCATCTTATACATGAATCTATAATGACCAGAGCCATTAAGTGGCCCACCAAAGGTCACATCGATCATTCGCAGCAATAGGACCCCAAATGCAAGTTTACTGAGCACTCACCTAGTCATTTCCTCTTTCTTACAAGCAGTGGTGGAGGGATTGGGAAAATATTATTCTGGGGACACCTAAGGGAAGATGTGATAACTGTCTTCGTGTGTTAGCAGGATTATCCTGTAGTAAAGGGAATAGACTACTCCCTCCAATGTACAGACCAGGATTCATCAGTGGAAATTACAGCCAGACCAACTTTGGCTCAACTTCAGGGGGAGCTTTGGAATCATTCGTGGTAAGCAGTAATAGACTCAGGGTGACTAGTGAGATATTCAGGAAGGCAGAGAAGGGCTGCCTGCATCAGGGTACCAGTTACACTGGCCCATTCATTTATTCTAATGTTAAACACAGAATTATAGAGCAAAACCCTGTGCTGGGCATTGTGGGAGATGGAGAGATCATTAAGATGTTGTTCCCAACTACGCGTCTCGCCTCAAATGCCCCCCTACAACTTTAGAAATCACATGAGGGTTTGACATTTTTATTTAAACAGATTTTTAAGACATTTGGGAAAACACAATTGGCATCAACAGTGGAGACTTCAGCAACTGACAGAGTGATGCTTTTACCCACCTAAATGCTGCTTTATTTTCCAATACCGAAAGGACATGTGGACACGTGTGTGTGGTCCTGGGAGCACTGTGTTCACCTTTCTAAGCTAGAAACCGACACCGTGACAAGGTGACGAGTGTTTTCTCTCTCTGTTCTCCTGAGAGAAGCCATTCTGCTTATTCCTGTACAGTCTAGAATGGTAGCTGTAATTTGGAAGGAGGTCAGGTCAGTTTGTCTAATTCTGCCTGTCTTTGAAATGGTTAGAATGTAACCATGTGCTATTCTAAAGTGTTTCAATATTTGCATTTCTAATTCCTATAAATTATAAGGATTTATTTTATGAAACTTGGAAAGATCACTATTTGTCTCAAATTATACCAGTTTTGCCGGCATCACACCAGAACACAGAATTGTGGAACATATGAGATAGAAACCTGACACTCAGTTCTCCGCGATGTGTTAAACAGAGAAAGAAAAATAGTACTGCTGTATAAAAAGCTGGATAATCAGTCTCAAACCTCAAATTATAAGATTAAATCAATAAAGAAAACAATGGGAAGCGCACACTCACATCAGAACCGCTGAAGAGAGTCTAAGGGGCGTGATGCAGATTGAGTAAGGCAATCAAAGGAAACATTCTTAAATTGCTACTGAATGTATAATCTGGATTAAAAATGGATTTGCTCAAAACCGTTGCTCATGTATATTTCTCTTAAAACAACATGTTGAAGTATGTTTTGAGTGCTTGGAAATTGTTGTTATTGTTTCTTTTGAAAAAAAAACAGTCTGGCACTTAATGGCACGTAGAGAATAATATTTTCAATGATTGAAAGTAAAGAAGAAAGACAAGAATAATCTTTTCCAGCAAATGAGTTTTACAAGCTAGCCCTACTCGTCCGCAAGCAATTTCCAGCCCACAAGATTTTCCCAGGCCTTCTCACATTTTTTTTTAGTTTCAAAATAATGATGCATCTGGTGACAGCATGCCATCAGAGCTTTAAGAAATCACCAAAAACAGCTCCTTGGATCAGAGTTCCAAATTTTATCCAAATTCTTGCTTCCCACAGACTGATTTATCACTGATCTGATCTCCCCAAGCCCCTATCTCTCCCAAAGAACGCAGACCTATGATGAATCACTAATTAAAACAGACCCTGAATTCCTCATTCAACTGCTGCATGCACAGAGATTTCTTCTTTGATTAATGATTACTTTAAGAAGTAAAGATTTAAAACCTTAATTGTTTCCAAAAGTTATTATTTCATGTTTTCATTGCTTAAAATAGAAGTGAACTACAACTTTAAGGGCTTGTGAATGATTAAAAATTTGCTTCCGGCAAATTTTTTTTTTTTTTTTTTTGGCTCTTGCTTGTAATCCCAGCACTTTGGGAGGCCAAGGCGGGCAGATCAACTGAGGTCAGGAGTTCGAGACCAGCCTGACCAACATGGTGAAACCCCGTCTCTACTAAAAATACAAAAATTAGCTGGGTGTGGTGGCATGCGCCTATAATCCCAGCTACTCAGGAGACTGAGGCAGGAGACCCTCTTGAACCTGGGAAGCAAAGGCTGCAGTGAACCGAGATTGCGCCATTGCACTCCAGCCTGGGCAACAAAGCTAGACTTCATCTTAAAAAAAAAAAAAAATTGCTTTCACTATAGGAACTACAAAAAAAAAAGGTGATTTTTTTTTCTCTCTTTTCAATGGCTTTACAGGACAGAGTCTTGTACCTCCAGAATAGGAAAAAGACGGTTCTAATTGTATTTAATTAACAAAATATTAAATTAGGATACAATCCTCTTACTTGATTCATGGCCTTCCTTCCAGCACTCATTTCTCATCTAAACTGGAATCTTGAGGTTAAAAATAATGGAATTTCACCCAGTTTTGACTCCCAGTCTTCTTTCTGAGTCTGCAAATATTTGGCTATCATGGTTTCAAATGACGTATTGCTAGAAGAATGTAATGCCAGAAGACTATTTAGAATTGAAATGGTTACAGAATCCTAGAGGGAAGGAATTCTGCATCCTCCCTGTGGGTCTTCACTTCCGTTCAAAGGAAAATCTATCCGGTGTTTTAAAGGGCTCCAGCGAAACAGATTCTGTCATTTTCCTTGAAGACACATTCCTGCGTCTCACAACTACCTATATGGGAAAATGTTTTATATATTTAAACTAAATCCTTCATATTCCAGAAGACATCCATTTATTTCCCTCCTTGGGAACGTTGAAAAATAGTCTGTTACTGTCCTCTGCATAACAGTCTTGGGCCTTGGAAGTTGGGAATCACCTTGCCCTGCCTCTCTCTCTCCTTCATGTCATTTAATCTTCCCCCACTGTCCTGAGCATATACTCCCATTACAGATGATTTGCTTCAAAGTCTATATTCCATGATTAACTGCTTTAAGAAATCTGAACTAAGTATTTTAATGTTTAGCACAGCACTCCTCTTTTAGGTGTTGGGCCTGGGCCCCTTTTCTCACTGGCTTCAGTAGCTGTACCATCATGAGCAAGTTGCTTACTAAAGTAGAACTCATAATGCATTCCACAGAAGTTAGTTGACAAAACTCAGGGAAATAATGCACAGAAAATGCTTAGTTCATTGGCTAGTACACAGTAAGTCTTTAATAAATGTTAGTTTAATTTTACATCAGTAACTTATCTGCTTGATTATCAAATCCATAGACTTAGATGTTGGGCTGTTATAAACTTGGGGAATTACCATGAACTGGAGAGTTGGCCTCTTGTATGTGTCTTTAAAACTCACGTGACATCTAAGTTAAGATTTAATATTGGTTGACACCAAGCCTGACTCTTTTTGATACCTGAATCACTTCCTAATAACATGATGAGCATCAACAGAACCCTAGCACCTTGGAAAGGTTTAAGTGGACAGAGGTTAAAGAGATCCAAGAAATGTCTCCTTCGTGATTAATTTTACTTACAGATTTGGGCTTTCTAGGGTAAGTCTTTGCAAATGCTTGTCTCATTTATTGCTAAATGTTAACATTTTCTTTAACCCATCTGGAGGAGGGTGAGAGTTGAGAGTGTCCCTGATCAAATCCAGAAGAAACTATTAGGATGTAGTCCAAACACGAGATTCAAAGAGGGTCGATACGGCGGGATCGTGGTTACAGTGAGACGGTGTTCAGGAAGCAGCTGAGATTCGTTGCTGTGAGCAGCCTCACTTTGAGCTGGGTCCTGATTTGGGCAGGGAGCTCAGAAAAAGGAGCTGATTAAGAGATGCAAGAAGGGAGAGTTTCAGAAACACAATCACAGGCATCCTATGTGTTGGGGACAGCTTGGTTTACACCCACATCTCAGAGAGGGCTTTGCTTGAAGAAGGTATGCTATTGTGTGCTGAACTGGGAATGGGGAAAACATTGGCCTAAATTACACTTGTACTTTCCAAAGCATTAGCCATCAAGTGAAAATTTTACAAGACTCTCTAGGGTACTTCACATAGTTGAAGCACAATACGTTGAGTGTGCTAGGAAAGCACCGTAGTTCCCTGTGCTGTTGAAGTTTCCGCAGTCTGTAAGTTCAGGGGTACTAATGAAGCCTGTCCCCACACAGGGACCATGGATCTTGCTCATACATGCACAAATGTGGCTAAGAGCAATCAACCAGGCCCGACTGCCTTTCTTTACTTCCCCCCTCCCTCCCTCCTCTTTTCTCTCCTTTCCTCATGCAAGTATCAAGCAGTTTTGCTCATTCTTTAGTTCTGGATCCTCTACAGATTTTCAAGTATATCTGAAATGCATCCCAATGATGAAAATCTTAACAGCACAAAACACTTAACATGGGATATTTATTGAGATAACATGAAAAAGATGTTTCTTAATTTTATTTTTAAAATAGTATAAAATCTATGTACACAAGGCTATAATAGATAAGTAGAGAGAATGATGGGTTGATCTAACTGTAGCTGTAGAATCAGAAAGAAAATATTTCTTTTTTAGGGTGATTTCTCAGAATAAGCCTTATACTTTGCAGTGTTCACCAGAAACGCAGACAAAATTATGAGGTTGACCCTTTTTTTCAATCTATTGCCTCTCACTATATAGGCGTTGCCAGAAAACGAAGAATGTTGGTTCAAACTTTCAAAAAAAACCTGTTTCTGAAGGGAAGTGGTACTCTAAATGATTATTAGATGTTCTTTCTAGCAAAACCTTGGCAAACAGGATAAAATTTATGATTTGCAGGTAAAATACCAAGAGGGTAGAAGCCCGAATTGCCTACTCACCGGCATCACATCCTAGTTTTGATGAAAGGTTCCTTTCAAAGTCTCAGCGTCTCATTTCCCAGACTTAGAGCGTGCCAGAGCTGGAATGACCTTGGACGGTCACTAGTCTCAACCTCTAGTTTTACACTGGGGACCTAGGACCCCCAAGAGAGATAAGTGACTTGTACAAGATCCCCAGTTAGCATTACAATTAGCAGAGCCAGGATTGGAAGGGTGTTCTCCCGAGTCCGAGTTGAATGCTTTTTCCGCTACAACATTGCATCTTCTCTTGACAGAAATGGAACCTGCATCAGAAGAAGTCTCCTGAGAGATGCCATGTGGGTTTTTTTTTTAAAGTGTGATGCATTTTTTAATCCACTTTGAGAAAAATGCTGCCAAACTCTTCTCTAGGGAGTAGAGCCTCTATAAGGGGAGGAGGAGATCACAATGAATAATCATTCCTTTAACACCTAGACTGCATCCCAAAGGCCACAACCACCCTGGGGAAGATGATCAGATGTGGAGCATCTGAACTGGGTGAGGGAGAAAAAGACACACAGAAAAGTAGAGGAACTTAGCAGTCAAGGGATATTGGGGTAGAATTGAAAAGTGAGCAAGACTAGAGAATGGAAGAGGTATAGGTAGTAGAAGAGAGGCTCAGATCTTCTCTATTAGAAATACAGTATTTTCTTTATACATATGAAATGCTTTGTTACAGCCAATGAGAGCCCAATAAAGAACTAGATGGATGCCTTTTGGCTATGCTAGGGTATTGGGAATCCAGTATCTACGCATGAAATGCTTTGTTACAGCCAATGAGAGCCCAATAAGAACTAGATAGATGCCTTTTGGCTATGCTAGGGTATTGGGAATCCAGTATCTTTTTATGCGTGTGTACTTTTTAAATTCACTAAACCCTTGGGGAATAGGAGACAGTCTGGGAGAATATAGGAGTCAGGATAGGGGTCAGATGAAAAGAAAAGCATCAAGAGATGAATAGAACTGAAACATAATGATGGGGTGGGACCAGTGCAAAGTGCTTTGTGCTGAGCTCAGTGGTGAAATGTTGATCAGTTTCCTTAAGACTGATAAATTCTGAGGATTTCTCCCTTCATTTTAGAATAATTTCAATTAGGTTTCCTTTGGTTTCCAAAAAAAAAAAAAAAAAAAAAAAAAAAAAAAAAAAAAAAGGTAGTTTTAAATTAATCTAAGCCTACAGAATGAGTCTAGGTATGTCAAACTTGGTACATCAAAGTTCCCCCATAAGACTTTTAAAAATCGCTGTATTTCCCAGATAGCATTCATTATTACAATATCTAGCATATTTCTATACCTGTAGTAGGTGCTGTGTAGATAAGATGCTTTAGGAGCCACCCAATTGTTTGTTAATGAACTTAATATAGTACACGTGCAATACCAAGTTACTGCTATGCGCATATTCAAGAAGCATTTTTTCCCACGTTTTCTTCTCTAAACACAGTCTCAGAATATAAGAAATCTGATGAGATCTCACATCTAATTGATTTGTTTTTCTTTCTTTTCCCACCAGTGTTGAAAAGGATCTTTTCAGCTATTCCCGGGAATCACGTGGCTTGATACTTCTTAAATATTCCTCTGCACTACCTGACCACAAAACAACGCAACGACGGGAAAGGACACGTTCTTTCTTTGAATGAAATTCACATTTATTCTGAGAGCAAGATTTCGGGGGTTTGCCTACGACCCTAATGATGAACCCAAAGACTGGGCAAGAGAAAATAAAAGACAGGTCTTGCTTAAGGGCCTTTCTTACATTCTTGAATGCAGACCATCTGGGTCCCTCCACAGAGAACTGCCTGCTGCCTCTGGAGAAGAGAGCTCCAGCAACCACAGGTGCCTGCAGGTTCCTCAGACTTCCGGAGTGTTCCAGGGAAGGGCCTGCAGCTGATGTTGAACTGCAAGAGCAGTCCTGAGTTCCAACCACATTTTCAGTTATGACTTCTTCGAAAGAGAGCGTCTGAAAAGCACAAGATCATTTCTACTCACATGAAAACACATTCAACAGAGAAAAGAGAAAATCTCTGTCCAGAGACATACTTAATTTCCATCCTACATTCGGACACACCCATTAACACTGCAGGTGGCTTGCAAGGATAGACCCCTAGGCTGAGATAAGTCTACCGCTGAGATTTTAAAAGTTACCACATTGCGGCCGGGCGCAGTGGCTCACGCCTGCAATCCCAGCACTTTGGGAGGCCGAGATGGGCCGATCATGAGGTCAGGCGATCCAGACCATCCTGGCTAACACAGTGAAACCCCGTCTCTACTAAAAATACAAAAAGCTTAGCCGGGTGTGGTGGCGGACACGTGTAGTCCCAGCTACTCGGGAGGCTGAGGCAGGAGAATGGCATGAATCTGGGAGGCAGAGCTTACCATGAGCCGAGATTGCACCACTGCACTCCAGCCTGGGCGACAGAGCGAGACTCCGTCTCAAAAAATATAAAAATAAAAAAAGTTACCACATCTTCTCACAGTGAGGACTTTTCTAGGAAAAAAACCATAAAGGGGGCATCATATTTCATCCAGATGAAATACAATTCTAGGCAAAATTTTTTTATTTAAAATTCAGCTATGATAAATTTTACTTTGTTTCTTTTATTTCTAGTACGTAGTTTTGAATAGAAAATTTTATCATTTTCAAATATGGCTTTTAAAACAATCCTAACAGGTACTGTCGCATTATTATTATTATTATTATTATTATTATTATTATTATTCAAATTTCAGGAAATGTACTTCTGTGTTATTTGGAGTAGCTTAAATGTGTACCATCCTTGAAAAGACTGCTATGTTTTGTTATCCATTTGAACTAAAGTGCTTAGAATTCTAAGTATCAACAGCAGCAAATGACCTTTTTAAATACACCTAATTTACTGAGTCCATTAGGTTTATGATAATAAATAAATCCTCTGCAATGCTTCATAATAACAATAATGCCTTTCAAATGATTCTGCACTTAATGGCCAATTTCAGAGCATTAAATGTTGTTAACAATCAATTTACTGGATATTATTGTGCTTCAGTTTATAAATATCAAATTATATAGGTCATAGTATTACCTTTGCAGGCCAGTTGCAGGATTTCTATCGATGTCCTGTAGAATAATTGCCAGACATTTTATCATGCTTTTTTTAAAAAAAAGTCTGATTCTCAGCAGGTTCCTAGGCTTTTGCACTGACACTTTTCCCTAACTTTTTCCCCCTCAGGATCAGGTAATTAAAAGGGTATTGATGCAAAGGGAAGCGAGCACCACATGGCTTGGCAAAGTGTTTCCATAAAGTTCTGTCCTGTAGCTGTGGATACAGACTCAAGCTGGCCATGTGCAGAACTCCAGCATGTTGAGCCCACTACCCCTCGGCACAGCCAAATGTTTCCGCAGCTGCCCTTTTGTCCTGTTTCTTAAATAAACAAAGAACAGATACAAATTAATGACCTAAATTTATGGCAAAACACACTGCCTTCCCAGAGCAAATAGCCTTAAAAGAACAGATGCTAAAATAACATTTCTTACCCACAGACCCCCAGAGAAGATACTTCTGTAAGCACGTAAGTTTATATTCTATAGAAACTAATAATTTGTAGAAATGTAATCATATTGTGCAATGTCACGCTTAGGCCGGCTTCACAGCTTCTAGGCACGGGCAGAGGGCACTCACATGGTTTGTTCCACGATCCGCTGCTCCATTCTGCTCCAGGATCTTAAATCACTTTATTTCACCTTTGCATTTTATTAGGCTTTTTTGCCCTAAAAGATCGAAAGATCATGTTTCTAGAATTTTAAATCATACCTAATGATGGGAGTTGATTGACATGATCGCTACTATGTTTTCTAAAGAATGTCAGGAATGTCAGGAAATCTTCTTTGTTTTGCTCTGAACCGCAGGGCAGAATTGTAGAAAAATGGGGTGGTCCCTGTTTAACTCAGTTCAAAATTTGCTTTCTGCTTTTTTTTTTTTTTTTTGTCTTAGTTTTTGTTTTAGCCAATGCCAACTACACATAACAAAAAGCTGATGGAAACAATGAAAACCTCGCTGCCGACTTTGCATCCAGAGCCTTAGCAGTAGCTTCATCATTTATGGCACATGGGGAGGAAGCTAGGTCACCTCCAGGCAGGCATTATAATGAAAAGGTACAGTATGTTCATTGGCCACACGTTGCGCCTTCTCTTTATCCCACACTGTACAATATTTCCTATCTTATTCAATAATTTAATATACATTTTCTTGTCAAGCTTCTTGGCAGCAGGCTATGCAGCTTGCAAGATGGACTGAGAATGCCACAGGTGGGCTGATTAGCGGGTGGCATTTCTGAATTCTAACAAGCTGTTAGCATTATGTCTGTTTGCTTTAGGTACAGATGTGAAATGATTTGACAGTAGATTTCAAAAGTGTGTGAGTACATTTTTGTATGTCAAACTATGGAAATACGGGGTTTTAAAAATTTCACACATTGATGGGATGTATTGTATTTATTAATTTCAGAAAGTATATGCCACTGACATGGCATAAAAATTAAAAAGCAGTCTCCATAATGTATAAAATGAACAGATTGAATAAACATCCCACTCCCAGTTAATCAGAAAGTCTTATCTCGCGCTTCAGAAGAAGTCAGAGGTTGGAATAGCTCAGCCAGAAAATAAGAGTCTTTGGAAAGTTTGTTTTAATTGGTTTTATAGTATGATGGTGATTAAAAAAAAAAGACAGAAAGAGAAAGGAAGCAAGTGGGAAAAACAGCCACCACACATGACAAACGGCAAGTGGAAAAACAGCCACCACACATGACAAGCGGCAAGTGGAATACTTGCCGGTCACGTTAAGTGACATCTGCCCTCGTCTAACATTTCAAAGGTGATTTCAGGATGGATAAAGGAAAGTCTGCCTAACATACAAAAGGGAAATTTAAAATAGATCTTAGAGATTTAAATTTCGGTATATGCCAAGGCTACATTGCAGACGTGAAAACTGAGAGACACCCAAAAGTTAAGAGAGCGAACTGGCTGGCATCTAAAGGTCATTCCAGGTAACTCGGGGGAAGAAGCCCTTTCTTTCTATCTGAGGACGACTCAGACATGAAGCAGGAGGGATTCAAAGGGAAATACTCGTGCTCAGGCTTACAGGGACAATTCTGCTTTGAGGCTATGGCAGAGGATTTGGATGGCTCCGCGGTACTCCAATGTGTTCTGTTCCCCAGCCCTTGGGGAATCCATCATCACAAAATCCACCCCCTCCTCGACCTGTGGCAGAGCCTTACAATAGCTGTAGATGGGTGGATGCCTCCATCCTTCTTTGGGAGGATCTGAGAAGTCCCTCGATCACATTGTAATGGGTCAGAAGGAAGACCTGAGCATAGCAGACACCATAGTTATCCCCACTTGCATACCCAGGAAGCTCTGGGTGGGCAGCAGGGATCCCCCAAAGGGACATGGGCAACATGGGTCAGAATTCTGTTGCCATCAGGCACAAGAGATGGGGGCTTCAGGATGGAACAGGATGGAAGTGCCGGGCAGCGCATCTGTCGTCAGGCATAAGGAGTCATCACAGTCAGTACCAGGCAACATGAAAGAGGCTCAGATTTTTGTCTCCATCATTACCGTGGACTGTAAGAGGGCTAAATGATCTTAAAGTATAGCTAATATGGCACTCTGAATTTACAGATGAAAACCATGGCTTAGAGAGGGAATGTGTCAAATCACTTTACAAGCAGGGCTGCGTTTGTTCATCGCAGCAGTGCTGTGAGGTGAACGGAGAAAGCATGCTTCCCAGGTGAGTAAATAGACTCGGGGTGAGCCATTTGCTCACGGTCACACAGCTGGACTTCTAAAGCCTGAGTCCACCACTGCAAAGTGGTCACTAAAGTATCTTTTTAATAATCACATTCATCTGATAAATATTTCCTGGGCATTGACTTTGTGTCGGACACTGTTCTAGGTACCGAGAATGAGCAGGGAATAACGTAGACAAAATTCCTGCCCATGGGGGTTCTGCCTGCTGGTGGCAGACACCAACAGTAAATAAAGTGAGTGTCTTGCATAGCAGTTAAGAAGGTGAAAGGGCTAGGGAGGAAAATGAAGCAGCCGTGGGTGAGTCAGAGCGTGGAGGGCTGGGATGACTGTGGTCAGAGAAGACCTCCCCGGAGGGAGAGAAGCAGTGAGCCACACGGAGATTGATCAGGGACTGGCATTCCAGCCAGAGGGAACCAGTGCAAAGTCCTGAGCCAGGAGCAACTTTGCAAGATCAAGGCACAGTGAGTCAGTGTGGCTGGGACAGCCGAAGGGGGGACAGTCGTGGAGCAGCAGTCACAAGGCAGTCTGCGCAAGGTGAAAAGTGGGGTGTGGGGCCTTGAGGCCATTGTAGAGACAAAAAGCATTTCCAAAGGTCATCAGGGGACTCTCGTTATTGTAAAAATACTATATATATATATATATATATATATATATGTATTTGGTTTTTAAGAGACAGGGTCTCACTCTGTTGCCCAGGCTGGAGCACAGTGCCTATTCACAGTTGCATTCGCACTAGAGATCAGCACAAGAGTTTTGACCTGCTGCATTTCCCATCCGGGCTAGTTCGCCCCTCCTCAGGCAGCATGTGGTCACCATAATGATGCTGAACTTAGCACAGTCTCCCCATAGGCCAACCGCACTTACAGCCCAAGCTCCTGGCCTCAGGTGATGCTTCTGCCTCAGCCTTCCTGAGTGGTGGGGGTCCCTAAATGTCTTATGTTCTTTATCCTTTTTATTTTTTGAGATAGAGTCTCACTCTGTTGCCCAGGCTGGAGTTCAGTGGTGTGATCTCAGCTCACTGCGAACTCTGCCTGCCTGGTTCAAGCGATTCTCCTCCCTCAGTCTCCCACATAGCTGGAATTACAGACATGCACCACCACACCCGGCTAATTTTTGTGTTTTTAGTAGAGAAAGGGTTTCGCTATGTTGGCCAGGCTGGTCTCGAACTCCTGACTTCAAATGATCCGCCCACCTCAGCTTCCCAAAGTGCTGGGATGTCAGGCATGAGCCACTGTGCCCGGCCCTAAATGCCTTATGTTCTTACAAAGCAAAGCAGTCTACATTCCACGAGACAGACTCCCAGGTCAGCTTTTGGAGCCCAACTCGTTTAAAAATGGGAGCCTTCCTTTAGATATGAAATAGTCCAGAAATCACACTGACCCGTCTTGGGGGTCAAGCACTGTCAAGCACTTTACACACACAATTGGAACCTTCTCTTGTTCCAAACGGCCCTTACACATTTTGTCATGGTTTTCCTCAGTGCATCACGGTCTCCTCCTCTTGACATATAAAATTGTCTTCCTTAGACATCTCCAACGCTTTCAACAAGCAACAATTAAAAATAATCGTCATCTTAGCTCCTAGATCTTAGAGACTATATTTTCCTGTCTTTTTTTTTTTAATTAGTTTTTCTCATAATAGGCCTTTGGCTAAAAAGATATTCCACAGCCTCAAGTATGACGGTTATAAGAAAAGAGGTATAATATGGAACCCACGGGAAAACCCTTCCTGACTCACCTCAACCTGAGGATCTGTGTCATCACCCCTTAGCCTCAGTGGCTGGTGTATTGCAGGAGCTAAATCAAAATCTGTTGACTGTTAAAAGTCACTTCCATCAGAAAAAGAAAGTGGCCACACAGCATAGGAAAACTGTTTTGAATTTTACCTTCTCAATACTATTGGAATGTGGGTTATTTCCTCCTCCATCACACAACCTACTTCCAGAAATAGCATGTGCAAGAAGAAGGTGACTCCACCCTCGGAGGGCTTGCAGCTAACTCCTGGGTCAGCATCTTGGGATGGGGTTTATACACAGACCATCCACTGGGTGTTATTCCTGGGTGTGGGGCTTTGATGTATCCACCATCCAGGGGTGCCTAGCGAGAAGTCAGCGTCCACAAACACGGCCTGACCTCTTGCGTTTGTGCAGCTGCTGCGGGTTGTTTCGGCCTCCCCGCTGCAGGCCAGCTGCCTCACGCTGCCATCGCGTGCCTGCCATCACTCACCCTCACGGTCAGTCCCCAGGACCCAGCCGGCTTTTCCGAGGACTTGAAGCTTCCTCCGTCCCAACCCCAACCTCACCACACACACACTACGTTTAAAAAGCCCAAGTCATGAAATAGATACCAGTCGACATTAATTTTCAGCACAAGGCAAAAAAAAAAAAAAAAAAAAAGATCTCCTTTAAAAACCAACACCAATATTTGTAAAGAACCTTTCTTTATCGCAACGTGCCATCTCTGTGCAGAAGGAGAATGCTGCTGGTTTGTCATGTGGAGGACCAGCACTTGAGTGATGCGTTTGGAGAGATGATGGATTTGCGCTGATCCATCCACACTCCCAGCTTGCCTGGTCCCCCCTGTGACCAATGGCAGGCATTTGCGAGACAGCTGGCGGGGTGAGGGGTGCAGGCGGAGGCTGTGCTACGGGCTCACTGGCCTCTGCACGGATCAAAGACTCATTAGCATCCCGCTCTCACCAAATCAACTTATTGGCTCAGACAATCTGTATCGCTTTAAATCTTCAAACAGCTATAAAATGTGTTTGTCAGCTAAGCAGGGTTAGGATTTGGTTTTTGACAGTTCCCATCCAAAGACAAAAAAAGTACACACCCCCAAAGCTGCACCTATTGCATATGTTGTCACTGTAGGTTGGGTTTTTTGGCAAATACAAATTAAAAATTATTTCTGAAAGTACTAAAATAGGACAAATAGGCCACAAGAAAACGAAGGCAATATCTCATCAGGAAGATCTGGTGGCAAACCACTCAAAATGTTTCTGAATGGCTTATGATGTCTCAAGAATTTTCTGAAAGATTTACAAGATTGTAGCATTTACAGTGTGACCGTGCGTGTTTTCTAGTCTGGTGAATATTATTGTTTGTGTGACTCAGTGGATGAAATGAAAGTTGAGGACTCAAAAGACACTTCATTTTAATTTAGATTCTACCACTGAGTGACTCCTGACTAATAGCAAGTTATTTTCCTCCTCTGTCTCCTAAATTTACTGGGCACAAAATGGCAATTGCAAGAGTCCATTATTTGCCCTTTGGGTAAACTGTGGAAAAAAGATTTTTTTTTTTTAATGGAAAGGACTCTTTATGCAATAGGAAGGTCTAGCTACAGGATACTGAGAATTGCTTTTCTGCATAAGGGAAAATGTACTGTGGATGTGAACGTTACATTTGGGCTATGTACGTTTGCCCATTCTGACGATTCTCTGTGTAGGCTGTCCAGTCTGCTGGAAATAGCAGAGGCACCAATCTTTCTGCTGTTCATTTTCCTTTTAAGAATCCTCCGGTTCCCATTACGTTATTGCCTGGAAGGAAAGGAAGGCAGCAGCCTGTTTTCCAGTTGGAGCCTGATGCGATCTGTGTGGTTCCTGGGTACTGAGAGAGAGCTCAGGGAAGATGCAGGCTTTGTGACTCTCACCCTCCAGCGAGGCTCCAGTGGCGATGTCGTCCGTGGCACTGGCACCTCGGTGAAGGCTGCTAGGGCCGTGACCTCCTGTGACTCTGGTCTACCTGTCCAATTCACTGAGATGTTAACCCTGGGACGGCCAGCCTCTTGGTTTGGTGGTGTCAAATATAGACATGGGGGAGGAGAGAAGAAGAGCAGTCATTTAGTTAGAGCCCAAAAGGAAATCATGAAAACTATATAAACATCTTTTTTTTAAAGGCTTAAAAAAGCCTCACGTTGCACGGAGCAAGCAGGAAACAGCTGTTGAGTGGAGGGGGTAATGGATGGCGGGTCTGGTGAGCAGCGCGGAGGAGATGGCTCTGTGGTCCTGGGCAGGGGTGAGGATGCTCCTGCCAGGGGAAGGGAGTGCGTCAGGGCAATCAATCAAGTCAGAAATTTCAACCATCGGGTCTGCAGTGAGGATTTGCTTCCCAGTGGGTTGCATTTTCTCACTCATAATTCTCTTCAGTGGAAAAGAGAAAGGAAAGGGGGAAACTTTAGGATCATTTGTATTATGAGGGGATCAGATTGAGTTGAAACACTTCCCATTTTAAAGCTGACCTGTCATGAAGGACCTTGCGTCTTTTCCTCTTTGCTAAGCATGTAATTAGGCACTGGAATTCTTAACCACAATACAGAGGTTAGATAATGGGTGTACAGTTGTTTATAGGACTTAAGGTTGACTTTAAAATCGGAGACGCCTGCTCTGTGAGTCCTCAGACGTTTTCTGAGCCTGAATGTTTCCGATTTTCCATCCTGACATTTCTGTCCTCTTATGCAGGGACTCCCTGTGTGGTATTGTATGCAAATTAAATAGTAGGTCCACAGGCATATTAGCATTTTTAATAGTGTAAATTATTTCACTTGAGTATCTATAAATTAGATTTTTCAGATGCTTTGCTGTGTATTCATACTTACTCATACAAGGTTAAATTTCTATTAGGCTAATAAGCCAGTGCATTTCTTAAATGATATTAATAAAATACGTGCAAGGAATTTTAGCTGGAAAGCGTGCTTTCACATCCAGATTGAGCATGTTGCTAGTGTTGTGTTGGGTTTTTTTTTTTAATCCTATACATTTTACTAAAAATAAGTTTACCAAAAGAAAAGTCTGCTTTAATTTAATTGTGCTTTAAAAAATCCCATCATCTTCCAGGAATTAGTTACAGTAGCATTAGAATTTGAAACCATAGTCAGCAAAAGAAGAACCCCACATAAAAGAAATTGTATGATCAGGATGCAGAAACCTATGCACGTACAGGTCTTTTCACCTTCATTTCCTGTGCTGGGTATTTCACGGTTAATGGTGAAAGGAAGGGATTTGGAGACAACCTGGTGCCCTGCTAGGCGGGGTGGGGGCTTTGCTGGGCGCCATGGGATGACAGCATCCTCTTGACGCTGATACAGAGAGAAGGGTCATCGCCATGCCAGGACAGTGACAGCAGGGGCAGCTGCCACCCCCACTGGCACATGCTGCTTGACTCGGTGCCTAAAGATAACAAAACTAGAGCCATAGGAAAACAGAAGAATTCCATTAGCGGGAGCGTTCATCCTCGGGGAGAGGTGAGCACGCTTCAACCTGCCAAAGTTCCGTGAGTAATGAACGGCCCCGGAAAATTCCTGGATTCCACCGTTTTCCACTGCCCTACAGGGTTTTCTATGCCTATCAGCAATTTTAAATGTATGCTTCTCTGTTGCCTTCCCGACTGCCATGCTGAATTGGCAGCTTGGAAATCTGAACCTCCTCTTTCCTGGAGGGGCTACTTTCCTCAGTGGGAAGAGCAGTGTTAAACATTTAGGATAGAAGAGGAGAGAAAACTGGGAAAGGAGTGATGTAAATAAAGGCAGCAGGGATGTAAAGGAAGGAAAGTTGAAAACATTGGAGTTGGGCTCGTGCAGAGCAAGAGGGTAGACAACAGGCAATGAGAATAGCACCTGCCTTCTTCAGTAGGGATCCGGGGCTTCTTCCGAAAACATTTTAAAAATAGAAACCCAGAAGTATGAAGAAAAAAAAAATTCATCCAAGCAAAGAAAAGAGGGACTATGGCAGTGAGACAGAAATGTGAGGTGCACAAAAGTCAGAACGTTCGCGGTGCAACCGGGAAACACCCTAAGAGGAAGGGTAACCTAGGTATCTACACGTTATAGACCTGAAAGTCTAGGGGCAATAAGAAAAGCCATCAAAAGAAATTTAAATCTTAATTAATCTAAATTGTTTGGCAGTGTTATCTCCAGGCTACCTGAACTTCTGGATAATTCCAGGTTAACCTGGAAACTCCTGAGTGTCCTGGTAAGTACAGAATGTAGTTAACTCTTTCCTTAAAGACTGAGGAATTCTCCTTGAGGTCAAGTCATAGTGAACTTCAGTTCTTAGTTTTGCTGGACGCCTGTTTTCTCAACTGAGCGCAGTGTTGAAGAGCATGGGCTCTGGAGGGAACCTGAATGCAAACGCTAGCTCTGCTCTTTACCAGTTGTAGGACAGTAACAGCAACTTATTCATAGGATCTTGTGAGGACGAAATGAGATAATGGATATAAATCAATTAGCATAGTGTCTGACACACGTTAACACTCAATAAATCTTCATTGTTTTATTATTATCACAATCTCCATTCTACACTAGGAGCTACAAAAGATCTGTTCATTAGTCTGAATATGTTTATCATATCATCTCTCTCAATCATACCTCTGTTTTCTCAGGCTCAATTCTCTCTGCCTTTAAAATAAGATGTACTGGGAGATGGACGAGGCAGGCCAGGAGAGGAGGGGGGATTTTACCAATTGAAGATCCCAGGAAGGTGAGCCACAGTTCATTTTTATTGATATCGCCAGTCTGATGAATTATTACGTATTTAGGCACAAAGTCATATTTGTGAAATGTCTTCCATTGCACTAATCATAAAATGGAAATCCACCACTACCTTCTGTTTGCTGTCTCCCAACGCTGGGGTTCTAGTTTCTAAATGAACTCCGCATGCAGCTAATTACCTCTGGCGGTGGATGAAATTTTCAGATTATTTTTAAAACATTGTTTAGCCTTAAATTACTTCATAAAAATAATACAAAAACGAAGTGAACAAACCAAAAAAACTCAAAAGCACTGATTTTCATGGACCACCGACCCAGGGGCAGCTCCAGACACTAACTCAGGGACAGGTTCCTAGGGACCCAGGAGTCCCCTCTCCCTACTGCGTGGGAATGGAGTTTAGCATGTGCCTACTCAACAGGGGCCAAGACACGGGAAGCTGCAGGGCAGACAGCAAATACGTTTTCTGGTGAAATCAGAGACTTACATGAACTGCATGGAAAAACTGTGGGGTAGGAAACCGACTCCCCACCTCAAACAGGAGCTCAGGGAATCTGATGGGTGAGTCTTAGAACAGATAGATGCTCACAGTCCCCATTTTATGCTTCTTTTAGAAAATGGTATTTAACAGCCCAGAGACTTGTCACGTGATGCAGGAAGCACACACCATCCAGGCCCCTCAGGTACATCTTCCTTCCCCAGGACACACCCTACTTAGCATGGAGGAGTTAACAAAATCACAGCCCAAGATGGTATGACAGCAGCTTGATTAATAACGATTATCACAGCAGATGGAAAACTGTAGACAAACTTTCCATAGAATGAGTCTACCACAAAATTTCTTGATGAGACAGAAGGATAGTTAGCGACCACAGACTTATTCCTCACTGAACGGAATAAAATTGCTGAATTTCTACTCACCCCTTTTGATAATTTTCACAGATCTCCAGTGGCTTACATTTGAGATTCAGACCCTTCATTCATGTGTGAAATATACTGCTTACTATGCGGACGTGATACTTACTTCATAGGGCAGCGAACCGCGCGTTCCTCCTTAAGTGGATGTGCGTGCATGTGTTTCTGAGCAAAAGTGACTACAAAGGTATTCTGTTCAGCACTTCAGCTTTCCAGTGGGTATGGATACTTGGACCTCTGCTGCTGAGAGAAAGCAAGTTTCACACCCACCACCAGAATGTTTTTTGATCATTTGGGTTGTTTTGCTTCGTCCCTGCTTCTTGTTGTTTGATTTCCATTACAGTGCAAATAGCCTGAGCAGACGCTAACCATTAATTCTGAAACACAGAGCCAGCGTCTCTTTTTATTCCCTCCCTCCCGCCACAGCTCCTCTCAACATGGAAGAGAAAGGACCTTGTCCTCCTCCTTGTGCCGCTGCTGGAAGGAGAAAGAGCCCTCCGTCCCCTCACATCTGCTACAGGACAGGGAGCCCAAGAGGGCCTCAGCACACTGGCTACAAGACAGAGACCAGTGACCAGAGCCAAAGCAAGTGGAAAGCAAGGAAAGGCTCCTCTCTTGGATCCAAAGAGCCTCCTGGTGCTGGGTAAAGATGCCAGTCGGTGCACGAGTCTTCAAATGTTGCTCTGCTCCTCCTGCCCCCATGCCAAGGGGAGCCCCCTCCAGCAACTTTGCTTAATTAACCTGTTCAGAGAAGCTAGAAAACCCCTTCAGCTGAATAGTCCACAAATTGAGCCTCAACTGCCAGCAGATTCCTGTCTCGTATACTATTCAGAGTATTAATTATCCTATCAAATACTCTGTGTTCCTGCCCCACTCTTAAAGAACCAAAATCCAAAGGAGAATGCATTTGCTAAGCAAACCCAGACACACGTACCTGCACTGTGTCAGTGAGAGGCGTCAGGCAGGGGAAGATGTGGAGCTGAGGCGTTTCTGTAGCGTGATTTTAAACGACTTGCCACCAAAATGGTCCTGGTGAAGGCCGAGGGGCCAAGCCAGAAGAACATTGACCAGGAGCTTGCAGGTCTGGGCTCCGGCTCCCGCTTTCACTCCTCACCTGCCTGGCTGCCTGCCTTCCTTCCTGCCTGCCCCTTGGCCTAGTCACTTGTCCTCCCTCACAATCAGCTTCCCATCCATAAAACGTGTCTGGAATTCACAGGACTGTTGCAAGAACCTATGAGATAATGAAGGTGGAAGCACTTTGTAAACTCTAAGGAATTACACAAGTGTAAGGACCCTGGCCATGTCTCAATGGCATGACCGCTTCCTTGTTCGTGAACCAATAGGATTGGGAAGTAGGTTAGGGATTGAGGTACCCTCTCGGCCTCACCTATCCCCTCTGAGATACATGTGTGTTTACCTGGCCCCCACTGATAGTGAGACTACCAAGGATGGCTCTGTTTAAAAATAGCGCAACATGTATTGCCTATTAAAAAGGGAAATATGCTCTGGGGAAGGTTCTAAGTAAGAGTTTGGGGGCCTCTAAGTAAGAGGGTCAGGGTTTAAATCATTCCTCTGCCCCTGGCTTTGTGACAGTGGGCAAATTACTTAACCTCAATAAGCCTCCATTTCCTCCACTGTAAAATGCGGGTGACCATGACATTGCCCTTCTTAGGGTTGCTGTAATGATTAAATGAGAGAATGCATGTTAACCATTTGTCCCAGGACCTGGCACGTGGTCAAGTCGGTAAGAGCTACCCAACCTTTGTACCATGGAGTTCAGAGCAGGCCTCCAGACGGTTGTTTGTAAATATGGTGGGCATTACGTGAATCGGTGGTGTTCAGCCATTCACTTCAGCTACTTTCTCAAGCCATCCAAGGCTTTGTTCAAATGCTACCACCTCCAGAAACCCTTTCTTGATCCAGTCCCCAAGCCTGCTCCCCGCGATGTACTCATTTAACTGTTAGGTTGGGCCAGCTTCTTGGGCACAGGAACTGTGCAGTGGTAAAGAGCCCTCACTCGCAAGACCCACATGTGGCTTCCTGCTCTGCTGTCTTTTGGATCAAGGGACCTTGTATTTTCACTTGGCACTGGGCCCTGCAAATTAGGTAGCTGGTCCGGGTTACAATATTTCATTTTTGCCCCAGTTCTGTCTCAGAAATTGTATAATTTGTTGTTGACAGGCCTTTTAGAATACACAATTTGTCCTCATTATTCATGAATTCCAGAATTGTGACTTTGCTCACTTGCTGAATTTATGTTACCCCCAAATCAATACTGTGGCACTTTCACAATCAGGCGCAGACATGTGCAGAGTGGAGAAAAACTCGAATCGTCCCACACATATGTTCCCACGTGAGGTCAAACCAGGGGATGCTCTGCCTGTTCATTTTAATTTTCAACCTGTAAACAAGTGTCCTCTTTGTGGTACGTTTAATAACATCTTTTTTGCACCTTTGTGCTTTTTGTTGATGCTATTGCCATTTAAAATGGCCCCCAAGGGTGGTGCTGCAGTGCGTCTAGCATCCCTAAGTGCATGAAGGCTGTGATGTGCCTGATGGAGAAAATACATGTGTAGATATGCTTTGTTCACCCATGAGTTATGATGCTGTTGGCCATGAGCTCAATGTTAATGAGTTAACAATATGTGTTAAATATCATGTCTGTAAACAGACACACACGCACAAAGACAAGACATGTATTGATCAACGGACAAAGATGTTGTGACCAGAGGCTCACAGGAACATAACCTTGTGTTTCCCTAGGCAGAAGAGTTCAGTATTCACTTGATTCAGTGTTCACAGAGACTTTATAGAACATTACTACCAAGAATAACAGGAATTGCCTGTAATTCCTTTAAGGTTGATGACCCGTTTTATTTCTTTTCTCACCTTCCCATCATCACCTTGGCCCTCTTCTCAGTGCCTAGGAAAGTGCTGTGAATATACTGGTATTCAGAAAAGTTAACTACAGTTAAGTGACGATTCTGTCTTTGAAGAAATATTAACAGTTGCTTGTTGATTCCGAGGTTGTATGGCTTGTTTCATACCACATCACCCTCCCTTTGTGAGACTGTGGATATTTGAAAGGCTATTCGGCAAAACTTGAAGGGTACTCTCAGTCTTTTCCTTGTTGAAATGAAACCGTAGAGCAGGCAATGGTCATGGACTAATGCACCTAGATTTGTGATAGTCCTGGGACAAAATATTAAAGACCCAGACTTGAAATGTGTTAAGGAGAGAGTTGTCACGGAGTTCTAACGGGATCCATAGCAAACTAAGGGGTCTGTATCTTGAGGAAAATTCTGGGTAAGGGAGAGCTCCTACTCTGAGTTCCTCTTGAATGAACCATTTATTAGGGTCACCTGGAATAAATAGCGTGGCGAGAAATGGCTTCCACTACTTAGGATAGAAGTTAAAGACTTCTAGAATAAATAACCTACTTAGCATCTATCTAAAGCAGATGGGATTATGGGATCCCAAGCCAAGAGTGACTCAGCATCTTAAAAATGCAGAAATGGATGAAATGAGTTTTGTCAGTTGTCACTAGGATAAGGCTCATGTCCATTCTATCATAGGTGAGCCAAAGGTAAGCATATTTTCTTTTCTTTTTTTTTAGAGAGGAGTTTTACCATGTTGTCCAGGCTGGTCTCGAACTTCTGTGCTTAAGCAATCCACCTGCCTCAGCCTCCCAAAGTGCTGAGATTACGAGTGTGAGCCACCATACCCGGCTGGTGAGCCTAATTTTCTAAGTACTAAAAATGCCTATTCTCTATTGGCTGAGTCCAAAATCTGCTGAGGTCTATCATGATCCCCTTTAGGAAGAAGAGAATTTGACTTGGTTGTTTTATTCAAGGCATTTGAGGAATAACAGGTATGTCGAAGGGAGTCAAAAGGAATGAGCACCTGGCACCTGGACCCAATTGCTCCTCCCATCCCATCTTGGGCCATCCAGCTCCAGGTTCATGGTCCTGGCTGCTGGCTCTGCCCTCCTTCCTTGGAGGCATCTCCATAGCTAGGTAGGTTTCTTCCAAAGTGGCCGTCTTCAAAAGTAATCGACACAGACTATGAGGTAAACAAGTAAGGCTGAGAGAGACCTGCCCCTGAGAAAGACAAAGTTCAGATTTGACAGACAACCCATTGAGGAGGCCGACATAAAAGCACAGCAGGTAATAAAGAAGCTAGGCATGTGTCCTGACGGCTGATGAATATAATCTGCTAGACAATGTGTCTTTTGAGAAGAGAAATTAAAAGAGCCTCACCACCCTCAATGACGTGTCTCTTTGGGTTTGGCTGGTAAAAAGCAATAAGCTTATGTGAATTGAAAGGCAGGCAGGAAACAGGAGGTTTCAGCTGGAGGAGCGGCGGTCCATAAAGACCTGGCAGGAGGGAAGAGCAGGTAACACGTGCGGGTCTAGAAATAGTACACCTGGGTTAGAGTGGAGACTGTGAACTTGAATGTGGGATGGGAGGCGGGAATAAAACCTACATTACTCAATCAAGTGATACGATAAAAGCCCCATGAATTCAAGGTAAAGGACTATGTACTCCAGCAGGAGTGGGGATTTATCACATATCTTCCAGGAGGAGAAGGATAGACTAAAATTGTAATTAGAAAAATAATAGCAACAGTGGTACACAGATGATAGAGGAAAGATGAGAACAGGCAGAGAGGCCAGTCAGGAGACTCGGCAGGGAAAGAGGAGTTGGGGACCCGTGGGCATGATAAGGAGGAGGTTGAGTCTGTGGTCTTGCAGATTGGGTAGATGGAGGTAGGGGAGAGAGGAACAGGGAGAAGGAGGATTCAAAGACGGGATTTTGCGCTGCAGTGACTGGGAAGCAGAGGTGTTGGTGAGTGAGGTAGAGGGAAGATTTTGGCATGTGGTGTTTGAAGATGCTGGAAGCAATTGAAAGTTGGCAGAGTCTGGATATGACTTCATCTGAATTGCATTTCAGATATTAACTCACCAACCGTTCCGACTTTCTTTGTTACCTATTAACATTTCTCAAAGAGAATATGTCCAGGCCCTGATTTCTCAGACCTGGGGTCTTCTAAGTCAGGGTGTAGCTTGGCTCTGATATATTCGTATGTGTTAAAGATGCTTACCCCCAAAGATTCTGAGTGGAGATTGTAACATCTTTAGACTTCAGGCTACTTTTGGAATCAGTAAAATCTTTATCTTACTCTTTTTGCTACCTCCCTCCCTCAATCTTACCCTTCCAATTACACACACACACACACACACACACACACACACACAGAGAGAGAGAGAGAGAGAGAGAGAGAGAGAGAGAGAGAGAGAGAGAGAGAGAGAGAGAGAGAGAGTTGAGTTTCTATTATTCAAAGCTCAGTGCTAGCAATGGTAAAGGATAGATACAGAGGTAAATAATACACCATGCTGTCTTCAAAACAGCCTACAATCTGATGGCGACTCCAATGGTTGGCTGGATTGAGTACCTGCCAAGCAATGAACACTAAGCTAGGAGGCATTAGAGGTGAAGTGACCTAGTGGTTAGGTATGGATTCTAGGGCCCTGGAGCCAGATTAGCTGGGCTCAAAGTTTTGCTCTCCTGCTTATTCATTGTGAACACTTCAATTAAATATCCTTGTGCCTCAGTTTTCTTATTTATAAAATGGGAGTAATAATAATTACTTTGTAGGGTTTTATGGAGATTAAATAAGTTAATAAATATAATCAATCACAACGTGTGCTAGGAGTATATATGAGTTCTCATTGATGAGTTATTTATGAACTCAAACACTTTCCTGGTACATAATAAGAACTCCATGAATGTTAGCTATTATTATCTTTGCTCCAGGTTGCCATGGAATGAAGGAACTATGGCGGGGATTGAGGTAAGATCAGTGCTAACTCAAAAACATTGCAATACATCTTGTTAAAGGGTAGAGTGAACTAAAGAAGGATGTTATAAATCTCAATTGGATCCATAATCTCAAAACTGGAGACGATTTTTAAATGTCTGATAATTAAATAATCAATAATGATTAGAGCTGCTAATACAATTTCTTAATTTAAGCTTATCCCACAAAGAACCATTTAGCACTATTTGGTTGTGATAATGACTTAGATTGGCTAGGTATTCCTCTTTTTGATTTTGTGAACTATTCCTGGAGATGTGGCTTATTGAAAACTTCATTTCTAATTTTCTGTGGCTGAGACCAGTTTGCTATAATCAATAAATAAACTGATGGATTGTTGGAGATGTCTAGTTACAGTCAAGCAATTCACGGCACTGGCTGAATTAACAAGAGGTGTGTATATGCAGAGTCACATGAGGTCAGCTAGGAGGCTGCAAGGATGAGCTCTGTGTTGCACAGAAATGAATTACAACACAGGAGCCGGCTGCTTTCTGTCCACCAAGCCACTGTGGTAGAGTCTAGGCCAGGCTGGCTCTCCCTTGGGCTCTCCATAGCACTTTTCCATTTTTTTCTTGGAGACGCTTTTCGATCGCTACCTTCAATTTGCCATCTGGTGGGCTCCTGAGGACTCAGCTTGGATCGGGCTCCCGTTCAGGCTAGCTCAGGTAAGATGTTTGCCTAGAGTGGCCCTAGATCACATCATCCAAAGGGAGACTATCAGCCCTAGCCAAAAATGAAAGCCAGAGGTCAGTACCAGTAGAGTTGTATCAAGCACCAAAACAGAGAGACAAAAGTGAAACTACAAATGAAAAATGAGAGATAAATCTGAAATCAAAAAGATTTGAAGGGGTCCAAGATAGCAAATGTGTGTATTCCAGGGAAACCAGTCCTGAAGTGCAGGAGGATTCCAGGCCCAGTCTTACTGGATACGAACCTAGCTCCGGACAGGAGGGTAGCTACTTCTGCATGTGTCTTCTCTACACTAAGCTGTAAGTCTTTTGAAAGGTTTCATGTGCATCTTGTCATTTTTGTGTCCCCCATAGAGTCTGAGCTATGGCAGACACTTAGCAAATATTTGTTAAATGAATGAAGGAATGGTCAGTATAGGTGAGAATGCCACTACCAGCAATAATATTACTAACAACCACTAATCACACCTGTCACTCGTTGAACATTGACTACGTGCCCAAAACCAGGCTAAGCACAAAATCAGGCTAAGCACAATATAGATATATTTAATTTAATCCTCACAAGAACTTTCTAAGGCAGATAATATTCTCACCCATTTCATGAATGAGTAAACTAAGGCTTAGAGAAGTCATCTCTTCCAAAGTTGCACAAATAACAAGTGGCAGAAATAACAAATCTGCAAATAAATATCTCAGTCCACGAGCTTAACTACCCCAATGTACCATTTTGGAAGCCCAACCTTGTTCAAACCTGAATTAGAGTCCTAAGGTTGTATAGGAGACTTTCCTATTCTCCCCTTCAGCTTCCCGCCCAAACTGAGCTCACCGCCCTCCTTGTGTACTCTTCGGGCACATCTTCACCAGAACACTGGATACAATGCCAAATCATTGTCTGTTTAGACGAGAGTCTTGACGGCAGGGACTCTTGTTCACTTCTGTTCTCCCATTGTGAGTAGCATAATGCCTGGAATACCGTAAGTGCTAAAGAAAGGTTTGTGGGGTTGATTAATTATTGAACTCTGAATAAACAATGGTCATTTGGAGGACTATGTTCTCTGGAGACTTTTTTGCTTTTGATCCATGGATTCCCTCATGTACGGCCTGAATGGTCTGAGAGATAAGATAACAGCGCTGTTTCAGAGCCTCTCAGCAGCCGCCTTGGGGGCTGGATTTATTGCCTTCTTGAGTGAAATGTTGGCCTTCAATTTTGCTGAGCTGTCAAGAGGTGATTTTAGGTGTGTGGCTGTTGATTGTCCCACAAGCTAACTTTTTAAGTCAAAAATACCACCCAGCACTGAAATGGAGGTTGGTTATGAGGTGTTAATAGGACCTCTGGGCCACCAAAGAAACAGGGCTGGGGAAGCCAAGAGAAACACTCTGCTCCCAATTTTAAAATGAAATTAGTAAAATAAAGAAATAAAATAAAATCGTAAAATAAAGGAAGAAATTTGAAACTATACAAAATTTAACGCTTTGAGTGAAAAATAAAAGGAGGGGGGTAATGGTTAACAGAGCAGGATTTGAAATCAAACAAACTAGTTTAAAATTCTGATTCCTCAGATTGCCTTTGCTATACAGGGCAAGTTCCTGACCATGAGCCTCGGCTGTCTTGTCTGTAAAGTGGTACTGGTGTCTGCCTCTTAGGTAAGCATTAGCTAATGCATGTGAAGTATCTAAAACCACTCCAATTATATAGCAAAGGCTCAATAAAAGGTCGTTGTTATTCAAACAGTTAAATTGTATTCATTTACTTAATGAACATTTATTCAGCGCCCACTCTATGCCAGACACTGTGCTTCGCTCATTGACGTAGAATGGTGAGCAAGTACGTGCAGGGTCTGTGCCCTCACAGAGCTTCGTGGTGAATTGTAAAAGTAGCCATAGGTTCAGTGGGTTCCCTTTCCATGCCACCCCACTTTGACACTGAACTCAGCCATGTGACTGGCTTTGAGCAATGGGATGTTAGAAGACATATGCAAGCAGAGGCTTGAATAATGTCTGTGCTCTGTCCTGTCTGGCCACTCATAGAACCCCTGTTGCCACTGCTGTATGAGGAAGCCCAAGGCAGCCTGCTGGGTGGTGAGAGACACATGGCCTACCTAATTGCCAGTGTCTCACTGGCCAATAGCTACCACCTTCTAAAATGTGAGTGAGGCCATCCTAGGACCATTGCTGCCACTTGACCCACCAGCTGACCATAGACACTTGACAGAGCTCAGCAGAAATCAGCTGATGGGGCTCAGACCAGAAAAGCTACCCAGTCAGCTCACAGGATTGTGAGCTATATAAATGGTAGTTGTTTCAAAAATTTAGTTTTGGGTAGTTTCTTACGCAGCCAAGCTGACTGATACAAAAGTATAGCCTACCACAAGGGTCAATAAACTGTAAGGGACCGGGTAGTAAATACTTCTGCTTTGCAAGCCATAAGATCTTTGTTGAAACTACTCAGCTCAAAAGGAGCCATAGCCAATACGGAAATGAGCCGTTGCAGCTGGATTTGGCCTGATGGCTGTTGTTTGCTGATCCCTGCTCTAGCACTAAAAACAGACATTACTCAAATAATCACAGAAAGAAATGTGTGCAGGTAAACTGCAATCACATCTGAGCAGCCAAGGCTCCTCGTGCTGTTAGAAAGAATGATCAGAGAACCTGCCCCAGGCTGGTAATTCAGTTAAGGTGTCTTGGTTAGATTTCCCCAGAAGCAGACCCTGAGATAAGGATTTGAGGATGAGCAGGCTAATCTCAGGAGCAAGTTATGAGGGTAGAGAAGTGAGACAAAGAAGAAAACCAATATGTGGCGAGTTAATCAGCAGGTTACCCACCGGGCAAGGGAGGCTTAGTCCCGTGGGGCCTCCAGGAGACAGGCTAGGTCCCCGGTGGGGGGTGAGGGAGCTGGGTTATATATTCTCCAACTCCCATCCATTGTTGTTGGAGGCTGATCCTGGAGGTGTCAGTTCTCTGCCGTTCTGTTCTGCCCCCACGCACTCCTGCAGCCAGAGAAAGCACTCGGGCAGAGAGGAGCAGCTTGCAGTAAGAAGCTGAACTGGGAGTGAGGCGTGCCAAGGAGATGTGGGTGGGCACCAGCAGCATCTGCCACAGAAGGCTTCCCTGTGGGAGGAAGGGCTGAGTTGTGCTCTAAAAGATGGGTAGGATATACAGGTGAGAGAAGCCCCAGCTGAAGGGTAGATGTGGAGGAGGTCGCCTAGGAGGGAAGATACATGGAGAAATGACTAGAAGTCTGGAACTAAGCATTTAGGAAAATCCACATGTAACGTAGGTTGGGCCTGAAAGGAGGCTAGGGCTGTAGTAACAAAGTACCACAAACTCCATGGCAGAAAACAAGAGAAATTTATTCTCTCACATTTCTGGAGGCCAGAAGTCAGAAATCAAGGTGTTGGCAGGGACATGCTTTCTCCGATGGCTCTAGGGGAAGATCCTTCCTGGCCTCACTCTAGCTTCTGGTGGTTCCCCGCAATCGTTGGTATTCCTCGTTTTGGGGACACATCACTCCAATCTCAGCCTCTTCACCACGTGGCCGTCTGCCCTCTGTGTGTGTCTGTGTCCAAATTTTCCTCTTCTTATAAAGACACCAGTTATCAGATGAGGGCCCACCCTGATCCAACAGGACCTCCATTTAACTTGATTACATCTACAAAGATCCTGTTTCCGAAGATCACATTCACAGGTGCTGGGAGTTAGGATGTGAATTTATCTTTTGGAGGGAATCTAATTCAACCCATAACAGAGACAGAGAAGGAACAGCCACAGATGGGAGGAAAGTCAGGACAGTGTAATGTACTGGATGCCCCCAGGAAAGCAGCACTTCAAGAAAGGAGCGAGCATCATAAATAAGATAAAGAGGTCAGGCACAGTGACTCCCAGCACTTTGGGAGGGCTGAGAGAGGATCGCTTGAGTCCAGGAGTTCGAGACCAGCCTGGGCAACATAGTGAGACTCCATCTCTATAAAAAAATTTTAAAAAAATTAGCCAAGCATGGCCACACACACCTGTAGTCCCAGCTACTCAGGAGGCTGAGCTGGGAGGATTGCTTGAGCCCAGGAACTCAAGGCTGCAGTGAGCCAGGATCACACCACTGCACTCTAGCCTGTATAACAGAGTAAGACTATGTCCTAAAAAACAAATAAATAAATAAATAAGATGAAGACAGGAAAGTGTTCATTGGATTTAGAAACAGTGAGTATTCAACTCCATTGAGTTGCTGGGCAATGAAAGGGAGAAATTGAGGCAAAGGTTTACAGGGTTGAGGGAGGATATTTTTTAAGATGGTGGAGATTGAGTATATCAGTGGAAAGGAGCCACTGTTTTGAGGGGGATGTTGAATACAGAGGCAGCAAGCATATTGCAGGGTCCTATGACACAATTCGACAGGAGAGGGTGGGTTCCTGGGACCAGGCGGCTCTGTAAGAGAAGGAAGGAGGAGTAGATGGGTGTAGGCCCCAGAATTCTCTCCTCTGTGCTTTACATCCCCATTCTTCCTGCCAAATGGTCCCCATTGCCAGTCTTAGAATGAAATCCACCTCTTAACAGCTACCAACTGATCTGCCCCCAGAGAGAGCTGTTATTCCATATTTTCTTACTATTTCCTTTTTGTGACCCTTTTCCAATGTTTATCAATACATGTCTTGTGTGTCTACCAAGGGCCCTGCCTAAAAAGATTGCACTGAGAGGATGAAGCATAAGGCTGCAGGGCTTCAGGAGATACATGCATTATCCGATTCATCTTGAAAACGTCCCCATAAGGAAGCCAAGACAGAATTATTATCTTCACTTTACACAAGAGGAGATGGAGACTCCAAGTAGTCAAGTGCTCTGGATAAGATCACATAGATCCAAACCCACATTCTCAGATATTTTGTTGGGGCTTTTTCCACTAAAAAAAAGAAAGGAACAAAGGAACAAAAACATCGTCTTTCTTAATTTGATATTATGAATTTTTTAGAAGTTACATCAGAACGAGAATATTCTGGTTTCCTGGTTTTCAGGAATTTCCAGGAGGGTCATTTTTTTCAAGACTTGTAGAGTAACAAGGCATTTGTTTGGCCTTGACGTCCTAGAAATAATAAAGAGGTTTAGTGTCTTGGAAACTAGACTCGCCTTTCTTAGGAAGACCACACAACCAAAGTCAGATGAAACCAAAGGGGCCAGATGAAATGACCCAAGAACTATTTTCCCATCTCCTGAGAGCATTTTCTATCCGGCAAACATTTACCAAGCTCCTATTTTGTGCCAGGAATCATGCTCAGGACTGAGGGGTAAAAATGAATCTGAGGAATAGGCGGACACACATATATGTCTCATCCCACTTGGTACAGGCTACCCTGGGGTCTAGGAACACACTCGTGTGCTTGGGGAATGATGATAATTCAAGGAAACTGGTGGAATATAGAGTCTGAGAAGAGCGGGGAAGGAGAGAGAGAAGGCCAGGAACGCAACAATAACAGTGATAATAAAGAGTATTGGTGTGGCATTTACAGTCTACAAAGCACTTTTACATTTTTTTTTCCATCTAATCTTCACAACAGCCCTTTGAGAAGTAAATAAAAAAAGCAGTTTCCCCCATGTGGGTACCTCTGGGAAAGGAGCTCTCCCTAAGCGGCAATATATTCAAAATGCATCCGGTAAGAAATCTACCCATATTATCCTACATATTCATTACACTTGTCTTCCTGAATTGCGTTTGACAGCTTTTGCCTAGTTTAGGGGTACTCCAGTTTATCGTGTTTAGCCCAAGCAGCACTCTGCAGACTGTCTTGTGCTGAAGGCTCCTAATAGCACCAACTAAACTCTGAATGTTGTTGAAGTCTCCAGCCCTGACTTCTCCACATTCTGCCTCCTCAACCGAATGCGTGTTATCTGTTAAGACACAGCTCCAGTCCTTCCTGTTCTTTTGTTAACCGATCCCCACCAATGCGGACACCAAGAATTGATAGCCTCAACTGGAAAACTCATTTAGGCAAATTTCTAAGCAACTCTCCTAACAATGAACTTCCTTCTTAATGAAGTGATTCATACTCTCCGTTCATTCATCCATCCATTCATTCAATAAATTGATTGAATACCCACCATATGTAAGACACACTGATAGACCTTGGGAAGGACTCAGAAATAATAAGACAGGCTCAAGGTATTTGGAGTCTAATAGGAAAGATAAGATGAGCATGCAGATAACTAACATGTAGGTCTAAGTGATAAGTGAGGCCAGGTGTGGTGGTTTGTGCCTATTTGGGAGGCTGAGGCAGGAGGATTGCTTGAGCTAGGAGTTTGAGACCAGCCTGGGCAACACAGTGAAACCCCGTGACCACAAAAATATACAAAAGTTAGCCAGATGTGGTGATGTGCAGCTGTAGTCCCAGCTACTTGAGGGTCCCATGTGGGGGGATCATTTCAGCCCAGGAGTTTGAGGCTCCAGTGAGCTAGGATTGCACCACTGCACTGCAGCTGGGTGACACAGTGAGACTTTGTCTCACAAAAAAAAAAAAAAAAAAAAAAAACAGTGATAAATGAGAAAAGAGAGTTAGGTTCATACATCCCTTTGTTTCTTCAGCAATCATTTTGTATGCACCAATTATGGGAGGGAAACTATGCCAGGTTCTGTCCGTATGCTGCCTCTTTAAGTCCTCAGGACTTGGAGATAGAGGCTCTTAGCTCCATTCTCCAGATGGGGAAACTAAGGCTCTCCTTACCTCTTTCCAATGGGAGGAACTTCAGGGAGGAAGTTTTTTGTTTGTGTTGAGGTTTCTTTCTTCGTTTTATTTTGTTTGTTGTTGTTCAAGTTTGAGGTTTGGATAGGATTTTCACATTTAAATGGAGGAAGACTTAACATAAAGCGAATGAAGCTTAACCCTCAGGTGCAGGAGTTTACAATGATCCACTTCAAGGTCCCAGGAAGGGCCGTAGAGCTGCCTTCACATCTCCATGGAGTTTTGTAAGATTTGCCAAAGTAATCTATTTTAGCATTCTTTTTCTTAAAGAAACTGTCCCAAATTGTGTACACTTCAGGTTCCACAAAATCTGGATATGCCTTTGCATTGAAAGATGGAATGAAGCACGTGCAGAAAAAGGGGAACTCACTGAGCAAATGCACAGGGTGACACGGAGAAAGATCAGCACACCTTGGGAGGAGAGAGTGTGGCCCCGATGCACAGGAGAAGTTCAAGGCCAGAAAGGATGAGGAGATGACTTTCCCAACTCCTGGCCCCAACCCCCAGGCTTATCTGCATCTGCCCCCTCCTTTCCTCCTTTTGGCAACAGTGAAAGAGGGATCCCTCCTCCCACACGGCCAACCTCTCCACCCAGGCTGGGAGCCACTCCCCTACAACTTTCCCTGTGGATCATTCCCTCTCCTTCCCGAATCTGGAGCTCCACCTGCTCCAGCTCCTCTGGCCCCTTCCTTCATCCCCCTGTTGAAAGAGAAAGAAGTGCGGAGGGAGGGCAGGGAGGGAGGGAAGGAGAGAGGGAGGGGCGGAATGGGAGCGGGAACCTCTTTTGAAGATTGTCCCTCCCCAGACTCAGTCCTCTTCTTTTCCTCCACTATTCATGGCTGAAGTTCTTGACAGACCTGGTATTCACTTCCTGCTTCCACATTCTTACCTCGGACGACTTGTCAACCCAACCTGGATCCTCCGCATACCAGCACGGACTCCTGGGACACTGCTCTTGTCAAGGTTGTTAACAACCTCCTGACTCAGGACAACCAAGAAGTGCTTTTCTGTCCTGATTTTACTTGATGTCCTGCCTTGGATGACCCACTTCCCTGGGTTTTCCTCCTGCCTCTGTGTTTCTTCCTTCTCCATCTCTTTCGAAGGCTCTCCTTCGACACCGGTGTCCTTCGGCTTTTGTCTCAACCTTTCTGTTTCTGTCAGTCTCAATCAGTATTTCTCCTGGTGTGTCTCACAGGCACTGACTCTTAGTATGTCCAAACCTGAGCTCACCCTCTCATGCTTCCCCACCGTCACCCAGACCTGAGGCCTGCTCGTCCTGTGCTCCCATCCCAGAAAACGGCACCACCACCTGCATGCGTACCCAAGCCAGAGACCTGTGATGTGGGCTTGTCACCTCCTTATCTCTCACCCTTCACAGAATTGCCAAGACCCCTCAGCGCCTCAATACCTCTTACCTCTGTCAACTCGTTACATCACCGTCCCCAATGCTACAATCACCCTCTGCCTGAACTCCTGAAGGGGCGCATATCCACCTCCCTGCCTCTCTTCTCCCCTCTCCAATCTTTTCTCCAAACTCCAGACAGAATGATCTTTCTAAAATGCAAATCAATTCAAAGCACTCTCCTGCTTAAACCCTTCCATGGCCTCCCACTCCTCAAGATTAAGCCTGAACTCCCAGACAGGTTCTTCCAGCCTGTTGTAAGGGAGACCCACTTCCTCCTGTCTTCACTTTCCCTCTCACAGGTGATGGCTATATTGAACTGCCCACACCCTCTTACCCCTGGGCCTTGCACCTGCTCCATTTGCCTTCCCATCCCACACCCACTCCATCTTTTCTTGGCTCCCTCCTGTGCCTTCTTTGGGTGACTTCAAGTGACTTTAGATAAGTTACCTTTTCCAGGAAGCCTTCCCTGACCTCACAGGGGCTCCAGCTGGGCAAGTCCTTAGCATCCTGGTGTGACCCCCACCACCCTCTGGGGTCCTTGAGAGAAGGCACGAAGACTTTGTTGGCAGCACTGTGTGCACAGAGGGGATGCCAATGCCTGGTGCATGGAGGAATTCGGTGAATACGTGTTGAATAAGTAGTGAGTAAAAGACTGATGGAGCTAGATCACCCTGGGCATTGCATGCCAGGCTGGGGAGTCCGTGTTTTATTCTGGAAGTAAAATGCTGCTACTACAGAATTTGGAACGAGGGAGTAAGTTGACCTCACCCATGCTTTTGAAAATTTGCTCTTGTTTCTAGAAGAACGAGGTAGGAGACTCTTGCAATGGTCCACGCAGGAGGTAATGAGACACTGCACTGGACACAGGCAGGGAGAAGGTAGACGGGGGAGAAGTGATGCAGAAATCACATTGATGGATCCCATCAACTGATTAGATTTGGGGTTGGGGAAAGTGGGGGCACGCGCAGAGCAGGGGAAATGGTTGTGGATGGCTCTGGAATTTAAATCTAAAATGGGGCCAGACGCGGTGACTCATGCCTGTAATCCCAGCACTTTGGGAAGCTGAGGCAGAAAGATCACCTGATGTCAGGAGTTCAAGACCAGCCTGGCCAACATAGTGAGACCTCCCATCTCTACTAAAAATACAAAAATCACTCAGGTGTGGTGGCACACGCCTGTAATCCCAGCTACTCAGGAGGCTGAGGAAGGAGAATCACTGGAACCCAGGAGACGCAGGTTGCAGTGAGCCGAGATCACACCACCGCACTTCAGCCTGGGCAACAGAGGGAGACTCTGTCTCAAAATAAATGTGTTAATAAAATAAAATAAAATAAATAAATCCGGAATGGCCAGGATATAATTATTCCCCTACTGCCAACCAACAGAGGGATGGCGCTTGTATCATTTACACTCAGAGACTTTCCAGGAGCCCCCTCAGTTTCTGCCTGGAGCTTCCCTGAGATCTGTACTCTGTTTTCTGAAGTTTGAGGACCCAAGACTTCATGCTTTTTCCACAAATACTTGCGTGGAGAGCAAATATTTGCAGAGCATGGAGTAATTATCGTTGTTTTTATGGTTATTTATTCCAACAGAACTTGAATTATAAAATTAACAGTGGCTCGCCCTGGTATCTCATCACACACACAGAGCACAATAACTCCCACCCCCTCCCCCAGGACTTTAAAGAATATCTACGGCAGAAGGTTATGGATTTGGCTTTTTATTTGGTTTTTCAATCTTCAAGACTCTCTTCTCACCCTGCCTCCGTGGCGCTGTGTCTTTGCACACCTGTCCTGGGCAGCTGCACTGGCCATCACAGGGAGAGACATTATGACACACTTGCCTAGGAAAAGCAGCCACCATGCCGGCCAGAGACAGGACCACAAGTCAGGAGGCCTGGCAGGCTCTCCACCGGGTGGAATTGGCAAGAAACTCACGTCTTCTCTGCCGCTTCCCACCAAAGGCAATCTTCGGGGCACAAGGTTAATGTGAACATGATTTGTCATCATCCGGCAGAGTCTCACCGGGGCTCCTGTGTTCAGCAGTTTCACCGAGCTCAGTGTTTCCAAAACACTTACCCCTGCTGGACAAGCAGTTACTGCGGAAAGCAGGAAGAATAAAAATGGGAATGTTTTCTCGAAGTGAAGTGGGACTTGCCTGTGGGTGCTGCACTCACGGGTAATCGATCAGGACACACAGGTGACAGTGTCGACCTGGAGGTCAGACCACCTGGAATCAAGCCCAGCCCGGCCACTTACTAGTGTCGTGATGACCACTTAACCCCTCTACAGCTCAGCTTCCTCATCTGTGAAATGGGTATGATAAAAATAACTATTCCCAGGGTTCTGATGAACATTTGATGAAATAATCAACATAAAGAACTTAGCGTTTAGCAGACTGTAACCCTTAACTAGCATGATTTTTCCACCTGCAGACCCCTTTGGTAGAGTAGGTAATTCCAATGGTCATCTGCTCCTATGCTGTTTTTAGGGTTTCCCATCCCCATGGGCTGCTGCTGCTACTTTTTCTGCATTCATCAGATTGTTTTTTCTTTTTCTTTTTTTTTTTTGAGACGAAGTCTCGCTCTGTCACCCAGGCTGGAGTGCAGTGGCGTGATCTCAGCTCACTGCAAGCTCCGCCTCCCGGGTTTGTGCCATTCTCCTGCCTCAGCCTCCTGAGTAGCTGGGACTACAGGCACCTGCCGCCATGCCCAGCTAATTTTTTTTTTTTTTGTATTTTTAGTAGAGACGGCGTTTCAGTGTGTTAGCCAGGATGGTCTCGATCTCCTGACCTCGTGATCCGCCTGCCTCAGCCTCCCAGAGTGCTAGGATTACAGGCATGAGCCACCACACCCGGCCAAAGATTTTTTTTTTTTTCTCTCTTGAAAAGAGTTTCCTGCCAGCCACTGTGGCTCACACCTGTAATCCCAGCAGTTTGGGAGGCCAAGGTGGGCAGATCACTTGAGGTCAGAAGTTCAAGACTAGCCTGGCCAACACGGTGAAACCCCGTCTCTACTAAAAATACAAAAATTAGCCAGATGTAGTTGCATGTGCCTGTAATCCCAGCTATTCAGGAGGCTGAGGCAGGAGAACCCCTTGAACCTGGGGGGCGGAGGTTGAGGTGAGCCGAGATCACACCACTGCACTCCAGCCTGGCGACATAGCGAGATCCCATCTCAAAAAAAAAAAAAAAAAAAAGAAAAAGAAAAACAGGAAAGAAAAGAGCTTCCAAAATATACCTGCCTCCAGAAATACTCAGGAACAGCTTAGTAACAGGAGGGCCAATCACTAGGTCAAGAGATGGAGACCAAGGCCTGCCCAACATGGTGAAACCACGTCTCTACTAAAAATACACAAATTAGCTGGGGGTGGTGGCACGTGCCTGTAGTCCCAGCTACTCAGGAGGCTGAGGCAGGAGAATCGCTTGAACCCGGGAGGCAGAGGTTGCAGTAAGCCGAGATCGTGCCACTGCACTCCAGCCTAGGTGACAGTGCAAGACTCCGTCTCAAAAGAAAAAAAAAAAACAAGAAGAAAGGAAATGCCATACACATTAACAGTCACTCTGCATCTCCCACTGTCCACCCCATGCCCTGGCAACTGCAAATCTGCTTTCTGTATCTGTGGATTTGCTGATTATGGATATTTCATATAAATGAAATGCTTCCTGTATTCTTAAGACAAAACCCTTCTCTTCCACATGGAAGCAGTAAGCTCAACAGTAGGTCTTGGGAATCAGGTCCACCAGGGTCTAAGCCCCAGCTCTGCCACTATGGACTGGATGACAGCAGGTGAATTATCTAACATTTCTGCAACTTGCTTTTCTCCTCTAGAAAACAAGAATGATAATCACAAGATCCTCACCCAGAGTTATGTGAGGAATCAGTGAGCTGACACTTGTCCAGGGTGCTGTCAGTGATTATTAATATTATTTCCAATTACAGCACACAAGTAATGCAAGCTCATTGAAAAAGATATGGTCAACACAGAAATGCATAAATAAGAAAGTCGATGCCGGGCGTGGTGGCTCACACCTGTAATCCCAGAACTTTGGAAGGCAGAGGCAGGTGGATCGCTTGAAGCCAGGAGTCTGAGACCAGCCTGGCCAACATGGTGAAACCCCGTCTATACAAAATACAACAATTAGCCCGACGTGGTGTCGCGCACCTGTAATCTCAGCTACTGGAGGGAGGCTGAGGCACAAGAATCTCTTGAACCCGGGAGGTGGAGGTTGCAGTAAGCTGAGATCTCGCCACTGCACTCCAGCCTGGGTGATGGAATGAGACTCTGTCTCAAAAAAGAAAAGAAAAGAAAATTGACCACATCCCCTGACTGTGCTGTGGGCCGAAGGTCTGTGACCATGGCTCACCTTAGGGCTAGCCAATAGCAGCTACAGCAACCGCAAGTGTTGAGATGCGTGGACAGAGCACAGGCTTTGGATCTGGACAGACCCAAGCCTGCCTTTCTGCCCTGTCACTCTATGGTGACCTCAGACAAGTCACTTAACTGCCCTGAGCCCTGTGTCTTTATCTGTCATGGTTAATGGGAAACACCTCCTTCCTAAGGTTGATGTGAGAATTTAAAAGAGATGAATCCCAGCAATTTGGGAGGCCGAGGCAGGAGAATCGCTTGAGCCCAGGAGTTCAAGGCCAACCTGGGCAACATAGCAAGAGTCCCCATCTCTACAAGAAACTTTTTTTTTTAATTAGCTGACCATGGTGGTATGTGCCTGTAGTCCCAGCTAGTTGGGAGGCTAAGGTGGGAGGATTGCTTGAGGCCAGGAGGTCAAGGCTGCAGTGAGTTGTGTTCATGCCACTGTACTCCAGCCTGGGAGACAATGTGAGACCCTGCCATAAATAAATAAATGAATAAATAAGATGTTCAATGTCAAATGCATGACACATAGTAGGGCCGCAACAGCCACAGGCATGAGTGGGCCCTAGAGAAGGCAGCACAGGAGAAGAGCAGCTCGAGTTGCAAGTACCAATCCAAGTGGCTGTGCAGAAACGAGGGAGAAGGTGGGAGCCTTGTGGGGCAATCAGGATTTCCAGAGATGCCAGGAAGGACTTTGCAGGCAGGGAGAAGGTGCTGAGTGCAGCAGAGCTGTGGGCTGTTTTATTTCCCTCCCTAACCTTCACACTCAGTCGCTCCCATCCCACTAGCTCATTCACTCTTCTCCACGTCCCCGTGTTCACAGCAAAGCAGCCTGTGGGTGGTGCAGAAGATGGAGAAGTCGTGAGAATAATAGCAACAATAGCAATAGTAATAGCTGGCATTTTTATGGAGGGTTGCTGTGTGCCAGGCACCAAGCCAAGCCCTTTCTCACTTCCTCCTCAACTCCAAGGAGGTGGGGAAGGGGGCCGCGGGAGCTTCTGCTATAATAGCCTCTCCGTGAGGACGGGAGACCGCGGAGGGTTTGTTCGTGTGTTGACGTGGAGGGATCCCGGGCCCCCACTGGACCTGGGCTCTCCCAGCCACACCGCCTTGGAATCTGAGGGACTTTATGCTTCTGGGAAAGGAACAACAAAGAAGGCATACACGGAGGTTTTGTGCAATTCAGAAAGACTCCAGAAAGTAATAGGCCAGCTTCCCTCCGGTATTGGAAGCTACTCTATGAAACTCAAACTCATAGGCCAAAACTGCATGCTTTTTTCAGAAGGCCAAAGCAAGGCCGCCTCAGCTCAGAGCATGCCAAGCTTCAGTTAAATGTAAACAGATCCCTTAATGCACAGAAGAGACGAAACGGCTGAGGCTGCGTGCTGCATTGAGTCCACACGGCACCAGGGAAGTCTGACCCCAGGAAAGGGCACGTATAGATTGGCCGCGGGTGCCCGGAGCATGTAAATAATCGGAAATAATGGGGCTCCAGTAGGTACCATCAAATACGTGAATGGGATTGCTCTAGCACTTCTGTGAGCCACAGATGACTTGTGCCATCTCCTTTACTATGCTGAGTAGCGACAGATGGCAGAAGGAGAACTGGACAGAACCAAGTGTCGTCTCCCCACCACTAACTAGCTGTGTGACCTTAGGCCAGGCACTTAACCTCTCTGGGTCTCAATTTCCATGCTTCTATAAGGCTGAAGGAAGCTCAGTTCCCTTCTGGCTCTAAAATCCCTCTTCACCCCTTCTCACATGAACTTTTGGAATCAGCCATGGAGGCCAAGAAAAACTGTGGCTGTGTGCTGGTCTAGATTGAACAACAGACGCTCCAGCAGGCAAAGCCTTGTGCAACATGCCGGGGTGTTCCTGAAATCATGGAAGTAAATCAGCTGATTGAAAACTGTATCATAAAAGTTATAGAAGACTCACTCTGTCACCCAGGCTGGAGTGCAGTGGCCTGAGCTCAGCTTACTACAACTTCCACCTCCCGGGTTCCAGCTATTATCCTGCCTCAGCCTCCTGAGTAGCTGGGATTACAGGCACACGCCACCATGCCCAGCTAATTTTGTATTTTCAGTAGAGACAGGGTTTCACCATGTTAGCCAAGCTGGTCTCGAACTCCTGACCTCAGGTGATCCGCCCACCTCAGCCTCCCAAAGTGCTGCACCTGGCTCCTTTCATCTGTTTCTTAACTTGATTTTTCACAGGTGGATTTAATAAGCTTCAGAGTCAGCTGATCTAGGTTGGAACCCTGGTTCCTGGAAACATTACTCTCTGAACTTCAGTTTCCTCATCTGTAAAACAGTGTTAGTGCCTACCTTGAAGCTTTGTTAGGGAAGCTAGCATGAATTTATGTCGAGTGAAGCAAAGTATGTTAAACAGGAGGTACCCGCCTCATGTCAGCTCTTTTGCACGATTCTCAAAGCAAAACATATGCTCATGTGTACTTGCCTTTTTCTCTCTGGTCTCTTTTAGGTCCTCCAGGACAGGGACAATTTTTATTCTTGGTAAACCCTATAGTGCTTTGCACAGTACTTAGTAGAATAAGCGAATTCATCAATGAACAAAATTACTCTTTCATTTTTCCCTGAAGTTCTGGTCTCTTTTAGGTCCTCCAGGATAGGGACAATTGTCATTCTTGGTAAACCAAGAATAAAAATGTTCTCTCTGGTCTCTTTTAGGTCCTCCATGACACAGACAATTTTTATTCTTGGTAAACCCTATAGTGCTCTGCACAATACTTAGTAGAACAAATGAATTCATCAATGAACGAAATTCCTCTTTCGTTTTTCCCTAAGGTTCTGCCTTCCAGAGTTCACACCATCTCATATTTCATTGTTTCTCCCTTCCTCACAGCCAACATCTCTTCCACGTGGTAGGTTTAGATCAGTCTCTGGTCGCCTTTTTTGCAAGTCTTAGAGACTGGCCCTTTCAAAAGAGGATTCCTGACATTTGCGTCTTGTGTCAGAACACATGTATTTGCATAGTGTCTCCACGGAGAACCTCGAGGCTCCAGACAGCCCGAAGGTAGAAAGTGCTCAGAAGGGCAAGGCAAGCCTCCCGCAGGAGGGTAGGAAGTGGTAGGCATTTACACTTTGTGTCAGCCAGCTCCTTAACGTTCCAGCCAACTTCCTGGGCTGGCCAGTCCCAGGAAACCACATGTTTTTATGCTCAAGCTCTTAAAACATTGTAAGTAAATCAAATTTTGGTCCTGCCCTCTCCGCTTACCAGACCAGGAGCAATGATTATGAATGGCAAGTGGCAAGAAACGGGGTGGAGAAAAATGTCACCAGTGAAGGCGGAAATGTGTCTGAGAGGTAGGATGGGGTATCTGCTTTCTCAGGGAAGCTCCGGCTTGTGTTCCACCTCCTGGGAGCCTGTCTGTGTGTCCTGATGTCCCCCTAGCCCGGATGAGACTGGGGAATCGAATTCATGCTCCTCCTAGGTCTCCCTCTTTACCTGTGGAGGTGTCAAAGCCAGAGAGTGAAGCCATTAAATCAGTGCCTCCAGAAAATTCATGCGCTCAGAGAGGGCTGATTGCCTGGGAGAATTAGTAAACTTCATGAGGTGAGAACTCAGTGTTCCCGGTGCGAGACAATGCCTCGCCCACTCTATGTGTTTGTTGAGGGAGTGGATGCATAGCTGCAGGAATAAAGCAGTGAACGAACACATCGCAGCCGGCAGTAAACTCAGCAAGCCCTTCAGGTTCCCTTTCAAGGCGCTGAGACTACCCGTTTTACAGCTTGTTCCTTTCACAGCCTGGGCTACTTAGGGGTAACAGGTGAAAAAATATTTGTTGAAGGTTCCAGGACAGTGGAGAGGGCAATTTGTGAGCAGGTCCCAGGAGACAAAAAAAAAAAAAAAAAAAAAAAAAAGGCTGCAGGTGGGGTGGAGCCAGCCATGCAGGAAGCAAGTGGGAGAGAAGTAGGAGGTGGGTGCAGCTGAGCGCCCGGGGAAGCCCCGGGCAGGAAAGGACGTTGGTCGGGCAGGAGGAAGGAGGAGGAATGAACACATCTGTGGTGCTCACGTGGCCACCCAGAGCCCACGAGGCCACAAAGTCTGTCATATAATTCTTTCAAGGGCCCTATGAAGTCAGTATTATTATCTCCATTTTATGGAGGAGAAAACTGAGGTTCAGACAAAATAAGAAACACAAAACCAAGGTCAAGAAGCTGGAAAGTGAAAGAGCTTTGGGAATTCAACCCAGGTTTCGCCAGTTTCAAAGACAATATTCTTTCCATCGCCTAGCACTGTCTCCTGGGAAAAATTAATGTGAGGGATACGTATCACAATGATACACACCATCCAATGATACCCTGCCTCCACCCTGCTGCCAGCCACCCAGCCCCATCAGTCCCCAAGTCCTGTTGACTTGATTTTCTAAGCTTGCCTGGGACCCAAACCCTTCTTTCCATCCCTGGCTCGGCTGCTGCCTCAGCCCATTCCTCCATCACCTCTCACCTGGACCACAGCGGTCCTCTCCTGACAGGCCAGCCATCCTGCTTGCATCTCACATGGCACTTCCACAACCATAGTGTTCTTTCTGGCGTGCAAAATGAAATGTTTTTCTCCTGCTCTATGGTGAGGCCCAGATCCCCTAGGACCTGGCCTGGCTGACCAGCCCAGCAGCATCTCTCTTGATTGGATGGTGATCCCCCAAAAGATATGTCCACACCTAACAACCAGACCCTCTGAATATGACCCCATTTGGAAAAAGGGTCTTTGCAGATGCCATTAAGTTAAAGATCTTGTGATGAGGAGATCATCCTGGATTACCCAGGTGAGCCCTGAATCCAATGACAAGTGTCCTTTAAGAGGCAGAAGAGAGACCTGGCACAGTGGCTCTCGCCTGAAATCCTAGCACTTTGGGAGGCCGAGGCAGGAGGATCACTTGAGGTCAGTAGTTGGAGACCAGACTGGTCAACATGGTGAAACCCCATCTCTACTAAAAATAGAAACATTAGCCAGGTGTGATGGCGGGCGCCTGTAATCCCAGCTACTCGGGAGGCTGAGGCAGGAGAATCGCTTGAACCCAGGAGGTGGAGGCTGCAGTGAGCCGAGATCATGTTACTGCACTCCAGGCAGCGTGATAGAGTGAGACTCTGTCGCAAAAAAAGAAAAGAAAAAAGGCAGAAGAGAAGACACAGACAGAGAGTAGGAGACCGCGTGAAGACAGAAGCAGAGATTGGAGTGGTGCAGCCAGAAGGAACGCCTGGAACCACCGGACACTGGAACTTTGGGGGTAAGGGAGGACTCCCCCACGGAGCCTCTGGAGGGAGCATGGCCCTGCCAGATTCTTAATTGTTTTTTGAACTTCTTGCTTCCAGAACAATGAGAGAATAAAGGTCTGTTGTTTGAAGCCACCCAGTTGGTGGTGATTTGTTTGGCAGCCCTGGGAAAAGCACCCTTCCCATAGTACTCTGTCCAGACTGATTGGACTGAGACAGATCTGACAGGTTCCTCAGATGTGCCCAGTTCTCTGTTTGGTCCTTCGCACATGCTGATCCCTCTGCCCAAAACACTGTTCCACCCCCTTATTTATAGGCTGACTCTTCTCCCGCCACTTCCTCTGAAGAGTCTTCTCTGGCACATCAGCCAGGTCGGGCTCCACTTACAGTGCGGTCCCACTTGCAGTCACTTCACACTCATGATACCTTATGGTAATATTTTTTTCATTGTTTCATTGGCTGGTAAGTAAGTTCCATGAGGGCAGGAACTGCTGTATCCCCAGGCCCAAGTGTGCAGTAGCCGCTTCACCAACATTTTCCCTCTAAATTAGTTCCATTTCCAACTCTGGCAAGTTTCCCCCATCATGTGAGGAAAGCCCATTTTCAGCCAGAAATACAGGAGCGAACCCATGAAAATAGGGTTGGGAGGGCAAACAGAGAATGAAAGAACTTAGTGTCATCTTCAGCCCCTGTGTCCAGTCACCCCTGAGGCCAGCGCCACTCCTGGGCTTCCTGGTCGTGTGAGTTAATAAAGTCTCTTCTTTCTTCACACTAGTCTGAGTCTGTTTTTGGTCAGCTGTGACTGAAAGGATCCTAGCAGAGATGATGCTTCCACTGCTTGAAAGGTACCAACTCACACGTCCCCATGGCCTTTCTAAGAGAGAGTTGCTGAAATCCCTATGTTAGTGAGGAACTGGGGTTCAAGGGACCTTGTCATGTGCCCAAGCTCTCATCATCGTGAAGTGGGCAAACTGGGATCTGCACCCCATCCACGCAGCAGGCAGGCGGGAAGATCAACAAAGGCCTGAAGAGAGACAGCAGCCCAATGTCAGGCCTGAAAGCCTTCCGAATACAAATCACAAGACTTGGAGTGCAGGCTAGGCACAGTGGCTCACGCTTATAATCCCAGCACTTTGGGAGGCCAAGGTGGGTAGATCATGAGGTCAGGAGTTCAAGACCAGCCTGACCAATATAGTGAAACCCCATCTCTATTAAAAATACAAAAATTAGCCGGGCGTGGTGGTACACACCTGTAAGCCCAGCCACTCAGGAGGCTGAGAAAGGAGAATTGCTTGAACCCGGGAGGTGGAGGTTGCAGTGAGCAGAGATCGCACCATGGCACTCCAGCCTGGGTGACAGAGCGAGACTCCATCAAAAAGAAAAAACAAACGAATTGGAGCACAGAGCACAAACAGCAACAACAAAACCCATGGTGCCTGAAATGTCCCCCCTTGTTTCCTCCAGAGTCTGTGACACCCTGAATCAATGTGTCCCCGCATTGACCTTGAGGACCTAATTCTAAACAGGAGCTTTCTTCAATCTCTTACACGTCTGGATTCTGATTATTTTGCGTCTTTAGTGATGGGACCATGAGTACCTGAAGAGTGATGAGCCACACATCCAGACAACCTGTGTTTAGCATTGATTTAATTTATTTATTTATTTTATTTTTGGAGACAAGGTCTTGCTCTGTCACCCAGGCTGAAGTGCAGTGGCACCATCTCAGCTCACTGCAGCCTCAACAGCCCAGGCTCAAGCGATCCTCCCACCTCAGCCCGGTGAGTAGCTGGGACTACAGGTGCACACCACCACACCTGTCGGATTTTTTTTTGTTTGTTTTTTGGCTTTTTTTGTAAAGATGGAGTTTCACTATGTTACCCAGGTTGGTCTTGAGCTCCTGGGCTCAAGTAACCCTCCTGCCTCAGCCTCCCAAAGTGCTGAGATTACAGGCATGAGCCACAGAGCCCAGCCTGTGTCTGCCATTTAAAACAAACTGTGGGCTGGGCACGGTGGTTCACGCCTCTAATCCTAGCACCTGAGGCGGGCAGATCACCTGAGGTTGGGAGTTCAAGACCAGCCTGACCAACATGGAGAAACCCCATGGAGAAACCCCGTCTCTATTAAAAATACAGTAGCCTCAGCTACTTGGGAGGCTGAGGCAAGAGAATCACTTGAACCTGGGAGGCAGAGGTTGCAGTGAGCCAAGATCGTGCCACTGAACTCCAGCCTGGGCAATAAGAGCAAAAACTCTGTCTCAAGAAAAAAAAACAAAAAAAACAAAACAAACAAACAAAAAAAAAAAAACTGTGTGGGGCTGGGCATGGTGGCATGCACTTGTAATCCCATGTACTCAGGAGGCTGAGGCAGGAGGGTCACCTGAGCCCGGGAGTTCAAGGTAACAGTGAGCTATGATCACACCACTGCACTCCAGCCTGTAAGCGAGACTGAAATAGGACTATGTTCTCATATTAGTTAAAACTCTTTGGTTGCAAGGAAGAGAGTATTTCATCTCTAAAAATACCAAAAAAAGTTTAAAAAAATTTAAATAAACGAAAAACGAAACAGTGGTTCTCTGCTCTTGGCTCAGGAAAGCCAGGTCACCCAGGGGCTGGAAGGAGGGAACTTCCAAGGGACAGCTTCACTTTCAGATAGTGGCACTGAAAGCACAAGAGAAGGGGAGTATGACTTTGTCAGTAGCCAGTACCCTGGCTGACGCTCCCGGGCGCTCAGGCTCAGAGAGCCTGGTTCCCACTAACCAACACTGATGCTCTCGACTCCTCCACACCCTTGCCTCCGATTCCAGTGTTTCTAGGTGGAGAACACACATTCCACCCCTGCTGTGAATACAGAGCTCTTCAGTGACACAGAGTTTCCTTCCTCTGACCCGAACACGGGGAAAGGGGAGATGTCTTCTTTGTTCACGGGTGCAGCTGTCTGATCACCCCCTGTCCCACTCACAGGGCACCTGGATCAATATTAAAAAGCTGAAGGGTCAGCTCAGCAACTGAGTCCCATGGCCTCCGCAGCATGAACCAAGTAAGGGTTTCAGAAAAATGTATGTGAACATGCTCCAAGACTGTAAGGTCATAAGGCAAAAAGATTACATAAGCCAAGTTAAGTGAAAAGTAATTAATATTTTACTGTACTTAAAAAAAAACCAAAAAAACATTATTTCGCTTAACCATTTAGCCACGGGTTAGAAATGAACTCTGGAAACACCAAAAGGGAGAATATCCTATTCTCACTTCCAAAGAAATAACATTTTCTCCTCATTTCCCTTTAATTTTCGTTGAGAAATGTAAAGAGCCCGCATTGCTTCGTCAGCTCAGCACCAGCCGCATTCCGGGGAACTGTCTCCTCTGCTCCCGTGCCCCCGGGCATAGGCGCTGCCTTCAATATGGCACTATGGGAAACTAACTTTCGCTACAACGGGCCTCGCCCTTGGCACCGACCATTGGTCAAGAGGTGGGCACCTGATCCACACGGGCCAATCAGAGCCCTCCCCCAGGATTTGGGAACTGCAACTGACAAAAGAAGTCAGTCTCTCTCTGGGTGTCTGAAAATGAAGGCATGTAAATGCAGAAGCAGTTGGCAGCCCTGTTCCACCATGTGGACTGAGGAATAGAAAATGCCAATCAGCAGAAAGAGAGTCAGAGGCAAGGAGAGGAGAGCACATCCAGACGGCATTTGAGCTTCTAGTTCTAGCTGCTTGCAAGGCCTAGCCATATTCCTCTTTTGGATTCCATTGAATCCAAGTAGCCTTATAATAAAATTCTTTTTTGGCTTAAACTCTCTTAAGTTGGATTTCTCTTCCTTGCAACCAAAGAGTTTTAACTAATATGAGAACATAGTCCTATTTCAGTCTCGCTTACATGCTAATCTTAAATTCCTCAACCATTTTACTTTGTGACTTCAAAATGAAAAAAAAAAGTGAAAATATTTGAGTTAGACTCTTATGCAAATTAGACTGCAATCATTCTCTTGGACTGTTTCTTCACAGAACACTGGTAGCGTTATGCCCCATGCTGGAATGGATTAAGTACAAGCTAGAAATATAAAAAAATGACTAGGTCGGTGGTGTGGCTGTCCATGGTGGATTGTGGCGTTTTTCTGATTTTCACTAGAAATTTGGTTTTCTCTCATTTTAAAGTCCATTTACGATTGTGATGTGTTCTCTTTTGACAATCTACAGAAGTCGAATGGTCTCTGATCTTTAAGCCTATCAGCATCCCCTTGGACACTCCACATCCCATGAACCACATCCACAAGCGACGGTCTTTGGTGTGCCACTTCCTGTTGAAGCTGCCTGTCTACCAGAATTAGCCTTTCCATAGGTAAGGCCCTGTCGGGGAAGGTGACCGGGAGCTGTCCAACCAAGACTCTGTGAAGGAGCTGAACAAACAGAAAACCACTCTGCAAGGCTCATAGGAATGACTCCTTAGGAGTCATTCTCTCTAATCGACAGCAACAAAAACAAAGGTGATATTGTCTCATCATCTTTCTTAAAGGGAGGTGTTTAACATTTTTAAAAAACCATGGAACTGGGCTGGGTTCGGTGGTTCATGCCTATAATCCCAGCACATTGGGAGAACAAGGAGGGCAGATCGCTTGAGCCCAGGAGTTTGAGACCAGCCTGGGCAACATGGCAAAACCCTGTTTCTACAAATTAAGAAAAAAAGAAATTAGCCAGGAAGCGCATGCCTGTTGGCCCAGCTACTCAGGAGGCTGAAATGGGAGGAGGGCTTGAGCCAGGAGTTCGAGGCTGCAGTGGGCCACAGTCGTACCACTGAGCTCCAACCTAGGTGACAGAGCAAGACCCTATCTCAAAACAAAACACACAAAACAAAACAAAACATGGAACTAGACAAACTCTTGCCTAATATCTACTTAGGATCTCTCAGGTTTCTCCTTTAAAAAATACAAATAAACCAAAAGCCACTAGACTTGAGCAAAGAAAAGGAAGCATGTGTCTAGCACATGGCCAGCATGTGTGGGCATAACCATAGTTAGATATTAAAACCCAAAGGCTGGTGGAAACGCTCAGCAGCCCGGTCCGTGCCCTCCCTTATCCGAGTGAGTGTGCCTTTGATCCCAATGAGCCTCAGAAGCCTGAGCAGTATATTAGTCATCATTTCTACTCTAATTAGAAAAGATTTCTTTGTTCCCAGCCCAAGTTCAATCAGCATTTCAGTTAAACAGGTAAAAAAAAAAAAAAATAGAGTTGGAAAAACCTTCGAGTCACTTGGCCTAAAAGGTTTATTTTAAAGATGAAGAGATGAAGTCATCCGTTCAAGACTGCACAGCTGCTTATCAGAGGACTCGAGGGCAGAGCTTATGTCACTCCTCACTCCTAGTTCCAGGTTCTGAGAAACAAGCACTTTTCAGAAAGCGCTCAGGCCCTCACCCTGAACCTCACTGCTCCTGGACAACCCTGCATGTGTCGAAGCTGTAGATGTCTAAGAAATCACTAGCTTTTCTGCATTCTCCAGGGAGAAAGTTCCAAGGCACTGGGAGCCGGGGCAGCAGGGTTTTCAAAGGCCTGCAGCGGGAGCCCTGCTCGCAGGGATGCCATCCAGATGTCCTCATGTCCCCTCTGCACATGAAAGCCTCACACTACTCCCGTCCCCTCCAGTCCCCTCTACGTCCTGCAGCAGCAGAGCTGCAGGAGGCTTTCCCCAGCCCGGGGCACACATTCAAAACACCTAGGAATGCCACTGGGAACTCCCGCCTGAAAGGACAGGCTGCCCGCTGCAGGGCACTGAGATGGATGCAGGGACCTGCCCTTTTCCTCTGTCGGCGGGTTGCCTCCATTGGTCATTTGCTGTGGCAGGGCAGAAGAAAACAATGAAATCGCAGGGCATGCAGAAGTCAAACCGACACATAACCACACTCGGAGGAGAGGACCCAACTGCTAAGCAGCTTGCGTGGGAAAGTGAGAAAAGCATGGGGTTTTCACATAGCAGGTGGAGTTCGATGCAAACCATCCGGAGCATCTTGCTAATCATTAGTGATGGCACCTTTGTTCGGTTTCAAGGAGTGCAGTTTCAGGGGCAGTGTTCCCCCTTGAAAAAGAGGTGGTAAAAACAATATACGTTGGTTTACGCTTCGGGCGTGAAACACGCTGATATCATGCCTCCTTGGCTTTCCAGGTGAAGGATCATGGTGTCCCCTTTAGGATGCCTCGCCTGAAGTCGGGACTCCCCTGAGCAGAATGATGGCTTCTCAGTGAATCCCACTTCCCACTGGCATTTCCAGAGACGAGTCTGGTTCCTCTAGATTCACATACACATAAAGAAATAGTTATCCTTCTCCTTGCCCCTGATCTCCCGCTGAACAATGCCTGGGATATGTGGGTTTTGGAGCGTCTATCAGGAAGAATGTGTGGAGGATTTCTCGACCCCTATTATTTTCCTTTCTGTGTCCAAGGCATGTGTCGGTTGCTACCTGAGCAGAGGTGGCAGCTCCATATAGGCTGGCTAAGAGAAGAAAACTGTTCTCACTCAGATTCTATAAATTACCCGCATTCTCACTTTAATATCAAGTATGATATATATTAGAGTGCATGGTTTTGGCTAGAATCAATTTGGAAGGCTGTCAAATAAAACACAAAATGGGAAAATAAATCCAAAGGAAAATTGATGACATGATTTTACTCCCATTACATTCCACTTAACAAATGCATATGTTTTACAATATCTTTAATAATAATTATTAAACATAGTAAAATACTTCCAAACTTGGCTCATTGCATAATTGTACTTCGAGTGAAAAAAATTATCTGAAGTCTTGTCAATATGCCACTTCCTCCTCCCCCAGCTTTTAACAGAAGCAGCCTGCAGTGGAATAATCCAAGCTGTGTTCAAGAAGTTGGCAAGTAGGTCCAATTAAATGTGGTTTTACTGTATTCTGGCGTTTGCATATCTAGTTTGCCAAGAAGTAATCTTTCACAAAAAAAAAAAAAGAAAGAAAAAGAAAAAGAAAAAAAATCTGTACTGGCCCAGACAGAGCCTGGATGGTGCAATGCTTCACATAACTTTACCCCATGACTAAGATAATCGTTTTTTCTTAAATAGCTGTGGAAAACGTATCATACATCCATCATACTCCTATATGAATCACAGGGCACCATCCTTTATGGAGCTTCTTACATTTATGCATGACAAACTGAAATTCATCTTCACAGCTCTGTTTATTTTAATTATTAAACTCAAAAGGGGTTAGCTTTTAGCCACCTGAGCTTGATGTATTTATTCAGGTGTACTCCAGTTGGATTATCTGAACGAGGCTATAAATGATCCTATTGACTATGAAAGACCGACCTGTCAAAGCTGCAGTCATACACATTCACAACCCTGGCTACCTGAAACTCAGAGGATAAAATGCTTCTCTAAGCTTTGCAAATGAAATCCCGGGCATTCTTTCCTGATGTTTTATACACCCTTGATCCCTTAAGGAGGAGCTGTCTGGCGTAGCCCCTTCCAGCTAACCAAGGCTCTCCATGAACCTATCAGCCGTATCCAAAGTCCAGATGGAAAGCTGTCAACAAAGAGACTCCTTCCACTCTGCCTACTACATGATTCATCCCTGGCATGAAGACAGGCCCGGAGATGGCCCCACCACCCTGACTCCCATAGGTGAGCCAGGAGAGAAGCACAGGTGCCCACTCCCCAAGTCAGCAGGGAGAAATCAGGTCAGAAAGTGCTGGAAAACACACAACCTGGCCTTTGTTACAAACCATCATGAGCTCATTAAAAACACATGCAGAAATGGTTAAACAAAATTCTCTAAACCTTTTACAAAATTGCCAGTCTATTAGAAGGACTGAGCTCACAGCAAACTCTCCCTTCCAATGTGTGCAATGGAGCAGCTAATGTCCTTTGGACTCTTGTCTATGGCATCAAGCAGAGGGAAGCTTGAGGGGGGGTTGTTTGTTTTTGGTTCTTGTTGTTGTTTTTTAACTTTTTTTTAGAGACCAAACTATGAAATACATCAGCCAAAATAATTATTTCACCAAACATGAATTATTATAGTCATGGCCTTAAAAAACTTATGAAAATTACAAAATAAAAAGGGAGATTCGGGTCATTATAGCAAGGGGAGAAAGAAGGAAAAAAATAGATGACTGTGGCTCGAATGCTTTTGTGAGGTGGCATTGCATCAAAGAGCAAAGTGGACATGCTGAATGGGGATTCTGAAGGCATCCAATACTTGGCCATGTTACGTGAAAAAGTTGGATCGTAAGTTTGACCCGTGCAATATTTACTCAAAGGTTTTCTTGTAAGCAGCATTGCACATAGCAGCATTGCATTCCATTGCATTGTGGCCTTTCACCAGGTGCCTCTTCCTCCAAATGGATGTTTTCACTGTGATACAGTATAGCCATAGATTTGCATTACACCACAACGTGGGCTGCACCCGCACGTAAAAGAGCACACAGATGAGGCAAGGCCTGAGACTGAGATGCTCTGAGCTCTGCTGTGGCATGGGCCACCTTCTCCTGGTGAGAGTGGAGTAAATCATTTTAATATATGTGCCTCCCTGGGGATCTGTGCCTGTTTGTTATTATACGTATTAATCATACTTTTTAAAATACTTATGAAACAAGAGTAAACATGAACCAAAGCTTTCAGTCTTGATTTCTTCAGCCTGAAGAGAAAAAATATCTGTATCCAACTTGGCCTTTGGACTAGTTAATCAGATAGAGATTTGAAAGGGCTTTGAGAGATTTGGGATTTGAGAAAAGAATTACAAGTACAATGTAAGTTATATGAGATGTGCATAGCTAAACACGTACACACCTACAAAACTCACCTGAGGATGTGGAATCTTTTTCATTACTATGGCATTTTAATTTTCACATTTCATGCAGAAACTGCTTTCCTGCTTAATACTGAAATAAACTTGAAACTATTAGTGCTTGGTGAATTTACATCACAAAAACCCACATTGGAAAAAGTCCACCTTGGTAGGAAGGCTTTAGGATAAGGAAAAATTTCATCTTAGTGCCAAAAAAAATTATTATTGTAATAGTGAGATCACCTCAAATTTGCATAGCATCTTTTCTCTGAAAGCCGAATGCTTTTGCATATTCATTTTCATGTTATTCTAAAGAAAAAGGTGACACGGCTGTGGTTATGCTGGTCTTACAAATGGAGAAATGAAGGTATCGGGGTGGGTTTCCTTGGGTGTGGCATTGATACATCTTCCCCAACTTTCTCTTGAGCCTTCTTTCCAGTAGATGATGCTGAGAGGAGGTGAGAAACATTCCAGGAAACCAAGGCCAATTTTCAGATTAAGTGGAAAAATATTCAATTCTCCCATTTCAGCAGCAAACAAGTTTAGAGGATCCCGTTTGGCTGCTGCCCTCGGTCCATGTTTCCTCTCTCCCTTCCGCACGTCCAGCAACAGCTCTGACAGCCCTGCAGTGACTAGCTGCAAGGAGCAGTGCCTCGTTGTGGTTGAACAAATAACATGTTTTGGAAACCCAAGCAACCCTTTCGTAGCTGGAAGCAGAGAGAGAGAGAGTGTGTGTGTCGGTCAGGAGAATCCTGACAGGGTTTTAGCTCTGGGTGAGCCGGAAGGAGATGGGCCAAAACATGTCCTCTTTGACACCATCAGAGAACGTTCCCCTGTATGTATTTTTTAAATAGTTGATAGGGTCAAAGTCAGGAAAAGAAATAGTATCAATCCCATCTTAGATTCCATTGGTAAACATAGATTGCAGACAATGGTACGGGTAATCATGGTAAATAGATATTTGCATAATGCAAATTTTATCACTTAGGCATAACCAGAATGTTGATTTCAGATTCAGACTTGATCAAAGATGTGCCCAGAGCAAGGAATTCAGCCTTTGTGTGCCTCTAAACAGAGAAAACTTCATCTATAAAATGATAGATACCAAAGGTTTGGGGAAGATATGAAATGTTTGCAAAGAGCTTTGAGTCCATTCACCTCCCCATGCCTGCTCCTCCACTTTCAGGATGAATGACCCTGGAAGTCACTGTTGCCCCTTCCAGCTGTAAGTTTTTGTGATTTTCGATCAGTCTCTGTGGAAAAGCGTGTGATGCAGCAGTCTGTAATGGGGATGATCAGGCATATACTGTAGGTCTACAAATAATGGAAAACAATTGGGCCATTCTGGCCACTGAATTTTTATAATTTGAATAACAGAATCAGTTTATTATTTCAAAAGCCACCAGGCCAGAATGCAAATTTTAAAATTCAGGGTACAGATGTAAGCTTGGAATTGTTTTTGGTTAGAAGGCTTAAACGTTCTGTTATGTTAGAAGAGAGAAAAAAAGCATATATGTACTACTAAACAAGAATAACAATAGGAGGATTGATCGGCTTAATCTTTGAGGGTGCTGCTTGACTGACTTTTAAACAGAAACACTCCAATCACTTAAAATCCTTCCATGCTGGTCAGGCCTACAAACCGCCTGTCATACTTTGACTAAAATATTGTTTTTACTGCAAGATAAGCACCTTTACAAAGCAAACTGAATGCATGATGACAAACCCTCCCTTCCTCCCCCTTTTGCACAGAAGTGATTCTAGTACTGCTTTGAGGCATCCCTCAAGTAAAATAACATATAAATAGAATGTGAGAAATCACCACATTTTCTAGACTTCACACTTACTATGAAAAGCAAAACTTCATTGTGACCCAACATATTCCCTAATTTATTTTTTTCTTTTAACCTAAGGATTTCATCCAATTCAATGTCGTGTATTGTCATGAGCCCCTGGAAAATGCCTCAGCTCTTTCATCTGCATGCTCAGCCCTTGCTCAGTGGGAATATGCAGTTCGCTGGTACCCAGTGGTAAATAGGGCCCATTTCAAATACAGTGTTCATTTTAAATTTGTTTCGATTTTTTTTCAGAATGGTAGAAAGTCAGACACAAAAACAAACTTGGCTTGAAAATTCAGTTGTGCAATGGTGTCAAAATCACTTGATGCATAAAATTTACCCTCCTATAGTAAATAAAAGGACATTGAGAAACAGAGAGAACCGACTATAAAGTATGAATTTTAGTTTGCATCTCAACAAAAATCAGAACTTAAAGGAATATTCCATCTGCCAGACTTCAGTTTCTTTCAGTTTATTCAGTTGGAAAATCTCGGAGATTTTGGAGACCTCAAACGAATTTTATGCTAAGGGCTCCTGGATAATGACTATGCTTTGAATATAAACCTGTCCCATTCTCCTCCGTCACATGTGTAAGCATGCGACCTTCTTTCTCAAAAACAGGTAGTTATAAAAATAACTTTTATAAATTAGATTTTCTTGAGCTATGGTTCTCTGCTCAAATTTCTTCTACTTCATAAAGCTTTTAAGTGACATTCAGAAACCATTATAATTAGAAAAAAATGGATTTTTTAACACTAAATACAAATCGTTGGCACCAACATCTATGGTAACTGTGGCTCACAAACGACGACTACGTTTCTTAAATGTTTTAATTATCTATTATTGCACTGTTGTGCTTTTCCAAAAATTATCCCAATAGACATCCTTAGGAAGCTTTGCTGCCTAGTAAACATGTAATTGGCATTTCAATATTACCAAACAGCTAATTTACATGATAGAGTTCCAAAGACATGGTCCACAGAAAAGGTATATGTATATTTTGAGGTTGTTTTCAAAAAGAAATTTTAAGAGAGTTAGATAAAAAATCTAAATGCTCTCACTTTGATCAAAGATCATTTCAGAGCATTAGACATACAAAAATGTTAGGGTCTTTAACAATCGTCTCAAAGGCAAACTGCATTAAATATGATTTTTAAAATAAAATGAATGTATCCTGCTTTACAGTTTTAAGTAATATGTATTTATAAATCACACATGATAAGGATACATCCCTTTAAGCTGCCACATATCAAAAGTTAGCTCTGGTTTGCCTAGCATCCATAAATAAGATTATGCTATTCTTTCAAGTTCAGACCATTGTGTATGCATTATGTATTGAAACAACAAATGTAATCTGTCCTATGAATGTTTACCAATATTCAAATACATTTTCCAAGCTCCACTTCAAATTAACTACAAATATACCCTTTACAAACATGAATATTTGGGGCAATATGACTTTTTAAAATTCCTATGTAGTCATATTAACCATACATATTGACATTTAATAAAAGCTACTTGATTTAATGATTAACTACAGAGATTATAACAAACTGTAAATAAGTCATTTCCGTGAATGGACTCTGTCTGGGTGTCACAGGGCCTCTCAAAGCCACTCTAAATATCCTCACTGAAACTGTTACTGACTAATGTGCTACATTTTAAAGCCAAATGGGGTTTTCACTCCTTTCCTGCCAAACTAACTAGAGAATGCTCCTATAGCAAATTGCAAGCTTAACTGCAAACCCATTTCCAAAAATTAGAAAAGGAGATACCTTATTTGGCCATATGTGGCCCAAAAGTCAAGAAAAATTTTGGTTTTCAAAGAATTTTTTTTTTTTTGTAAAGTACCTACAGCTAAAGAAAAGTATCGTGACCACATAAACCTAGGAATTATGATGCACAGTAAGTCAGTAAATGTTAGAATCGAATCAGGAAAGTTACCTGGATAATTCATCCCTCTCAAAAAAAATGCTGATTTATTTCAAGTTCTTGAATATTTTTAGACAAATACTACTCCATGAACCTAAATTACCTGGATGATTAATTCAACAATTTATTTAGTGTAAGCAGATACAGTATAAAGTATTTAGACTTAAAAAAAAAACTTTTCATGCCATTGTTTCATTTCTGTGACCTCATCCTTTCTGACTACAGTGTTTTAAATTTGGAGTTTAGCTTCTTTCACGAGAATTACAAAAGTTAATTAGTAAAGATTTTTTTAAGGGGTTGGTTCGCAAAAATACTGAAAGTCTAATTTCTAAAGTGCCTCTGAAAATGAATATTTCTAAAAACCTTCCGTGTCATCAATAAGATCTGATTACTTTAGCTATCCTTTTATAATATTAAGGAAATGTAAGCAAGGGTGAAGGTCCTAGACATCTAAAATGTTTCTTTTTTATGGAAGTAAACCTACTCGGAGTCGAAAGATAAGTGGTTCTACATTTTAAACCAAGGGGTCATATACAAAGATATTTTGCCGTGTTTTTGTAGGCAAAGGTAGAAAAATTTTAACATAAGGGACAAAATCCTGTCAGTGTGATAAACTTGGATTACAGCCAAAATGAAACTCCTAAAGCTCTTTGCTTTTAAAAAATAAAACTATTCCTTTATTTTTAAAGATGGTATCTTTAACATTTTAATGTCAAGTAATTTCAGTGAAAAGGACGGAGCTTTCTCTTTGCTGCATTTCAAATTCACACACAATTCACTGTACCTTATCAGCAAATTCAAGCATTGCAACAAACAATTATAACAAAAATTTAGGTCAGTATCTACAAATTAAAATCTAAAATTATCTCAGTTTCCTAGTCAGAGCATGCGAAACTTTTCCTCGTTATAATGGAAATCACTATATGTTTTAAGAATGTTTAAAGCCTTATAGGAATAAAAATTGTTTTAAGCCTTATAGGAATAAAATAGTCATGCAATGCAGTAAAGTTTGAGGTCTTAAGACCATTAAAAAAAAAATCTTATCTGTGCAATGGGATTTCTTAAGTCAAGGCTTCAAAGAGTCCGTGTGTGTTTTATACGTAACATGTGGAAGTTCGAGATTTTTTAAGTAGTGCCACTTCTTGGTTAAAAAAAAAAAAAAAAAAAAAAAAAAAAAAAAAGATTTTTTGATGGTAGTTTGAAAGATTTACTTGGAAAATGAGTATTTTTGCCATTTTAATGTTACCTGTGCTAAAATGTTAATACAGTGTTCTCCTTTTTCCAGCCTTTCAATAACCTATTTGTAGATATTCATAAAAAATGTTAAAGAGAAACTCCATTTGATTCACCAATTAATCTGATAGCATAATTAACCAGAAAGGAAATCCGAAACTAGTATCCTTAACACTTTATACTTCTTGGAGCTTCCCTAGGGTACCCCTAGCACACAATGCTGGAACCACATCAATCTAGTCCATAATTGATTATCTAAAGGAAAAAGAACTTTTCAAAAGTAACTAAAACTATATATTTAAAATATACTTATGTATCAGCTAGATGTCAAAGGAGGGATCAGTTTTAATGGTTTCCAACATGATTACATGACAAATTAATTTCCTCTTTTAAATGTGGCAAATAAAGGATTCCTTCATTTCACTTATCAAATGTGGCAGTTTGCGTCATTAATATTCTGTTCTAGTTTTGCAAAGAAAGTTTTAAGAAGCTATTTCTTCCAAATCATTTCAAAATATTGTAAGTATATCCAGTTAAGATTGTTAAGATAATGTTCCTCACTTAAAATTAGATGTTAGTCCATGGAACTAAATTGTCAAGTAAACGCTCAACATCTTCAGGAAACTGTGAGATACTTTGACCAGTTACTATAGGAACTGAAAATAAAAAGTCCCCTTCCCTCCCTTTTTTATAAGCTTGTAACTGCTCAAGAAATTATTCTATGAGGGTCAAATGTACATTCCCCTTTCATGTGAAACAATATTTGGCTGGTTAAAAGCAAGGGTAAGTTACATACTTTAAAAATTGTTTTAGAAAAAAAAAAAAAGGCAGGGGGATGAAAATTAGGATTCCAAATTATGTTATACTTCGTGACAAAATCCCTGTGGCTTCCTATCCAAAGCCACCAGGTAGTTCGTAAATGGTATATTTTCAAACTTCAGACCTTATACCCCACTTATGTAGAGGTTAAAAATATTGACCTTACTATAGGCCATTGGATATAAACATAGTTTACCTTTGACAGTAATAATGTAAAATTTCATAGTCGTATTTCTATTTAAGGTTGGAAGTTGGAGACAAGCGCAGATTTACAAAACCTCTCTGTGCCTGCTACCTGACTGCTTGCACTCAGGGTTGTTTGCGACAATTCCCCTAGCATATCATCCGCATGTGTGAGCCTTCTGTCAGTTCCCTACCCAGGTCAACCAGCAATGTTTCTCACCCTGACGTGTACCCAACTGGGTACGCATAAAGTTGGGACAATCACAAAAAGTAGGGAACAGAATTCTTTTAAAGGTCCGTGTATTTAATTACATGTTTAAAACTGGAGAATTAAAACCTGGAAACTTTCGAGTTCTCACAGCAACAGAAAGGATGTCTATAGCTCATCGTGAACAATTGCATGCCTGCTAATTCAATTGCCTAGAATTCCAGTCATTAGCCAAGCAGTCTTCCAAATTAAAACATCCGGTCTCCTTCAATTTTCCACTTACACCAGAACACAGGAGAATAGATGTGACCAATCAACTTAGGATAAAATTACACATGAAAAGTGACTTATGGTATATATGGATGAGTAGTTGTACAGTGTATTTTTAAAAATCTATGTTGCCACGTAGTTTCATGATTCATGAGTTTCTAGGGAATTACCTCAACATTCTTGATCTAGATTGTGAAAATGGGTCACATTTTTTAAACGTGCATTTAGTATCTTCTTAAGTGACTAGAATGTTTGCACATTTTCCATTCGAGTGATTTAAGGCATTCTAATAATTTCATGAACTCCGATCACAATTGACATTAAAGATGCCAGCTATGATACATATTTAGAATCTACACACTACATAATCACAATAAAAAATACACACAAGAAATTCTCAGTTCATATAATTTATTGCAGTTAGCACACAGTTTAAAAATTCACCAACACACCAATAGTACAAAACTAAACAGCATTATAAGTTATTCCCCCCTCAGGAAAATAAAACATACTATGATTGTCAAAGCTAGATGTCAGTCTAAGTTTTAGAACAAAGGAAGAATGTGAAACTAAGAAAAGAAAAAAGCAATCACTCACAATGACCACAAAAAGAAAATCCAAAAGAAAGTCCGTTTTCTCACAGACATTGATTGTCTTCTCTAAATTAATAAAAATTATTTTAACATAAACTGTATTTAAAAAAAACTAGAAACTCTTCAAGTAACTAAAGATAATGCTCCAAGGCCATTTTCACAGCTTTTTTTTTGTTTGTTTGTTTGCTTTAAATGCCATTACAGCCAAATTAACACACATTTAACCAAATATTTCCAAAACAGTCCAGCAACACACAATGGAGTTTTCCATTCAGTATCTTAAGCACAAAAATAGGCTATGTTTACAGTAGTTAAGGCGATCAAATTTTAAACAAAAGCAATTAAAAAAAAAAAAGGGAAAAACAGCAAACGTTTTCCATGCTACTCCCATAGACCTTATTTGTAAGTGCAAGACAGGAAAACAAACACTGTGCAAAATGCTTTTGCCTTGCGTGCTGGTCATTAAAACCACACGTGAGGCTGCAGCCTCTGCTGCCGCAATCCACATAGTCTACTAACCCCCTTCCCCATGTCAATCAAGGCAGTCCAGTCCTTTCAGCCTGGGGCTTTTTCAGTCCATAGAATCTTTTCATGAGTTGGGGGTGGAGGGTGGTGGGTGGGGGGAGAGTAAGGGAGGGAGGGTAAGGAAGAAGGGGAGAAAAAGAAAAAGGGAGCAAACAAAAAAAAAAAAAAAAAAAAAGAGAGAGAATGACCTATTGTCAACTTGTGCAGTAGTTATTCTAAAAATGCTCAACTGGGTAAATGTGTACACCTAAACTCTGAGCTGGCATGGGTTTTGTGCAATTAGAAGTTTGTTATAAATGCACACTGCACATGCAAATCTTTAAGCCGTTTGTAAACATTTATATTTTCCTTGTTATGTAGCGAAGTTATCAATTTGCAGCTTAAGTTTTTATTCAGCTTAACAGTTTCAACTTAAAGACAGTGGGAAAGTCAATTTAAATTATATAAAATAAAAATAAAAACAGTGCATTTACGTTCTTCATAACACCAGTTTTTTTTCCAAATGGTGCTATTTTTCTAAGGAAATTAAATAATTTTAAACTCACTCGTTAAAGTTATACAATGCAAACAAAGACAAAAAATATATTGAAACTCATGCATTTCTGTAGCGTTAATATTTACTTTTCAAGACTCAACTAAGAGCATCAACACAACCTGTCAAGTTCTTTGACACCCCCCCAGCCCATGTAATCAATTACAGTATACAATAACAGTAATTCACATTTTTAAACACACAGTTCAACACTGCTGAAGCTGCAATATCCTTTTTCATCCCAAGCAAACCTTCACAAGACAGTGTCCCAGTGATCCCAGTGTACTTTCAGCATTTCTCTCACTGGGAACCGTCAGAAAACCAGAAGTTGCCACAGAAAGTTTTAAGTCAACTGCTTGTTTAAAAATAGATAATCCAGCATTTCAGAAATTTTCCATTTGGGTCTAAAAGCATTCAGGTTTCCAACAGCCAGAAAAAATTCATGCAATTTGAGACATATAAAGAGGCTAATAAAACTGGAGGGAATTTCTACTGAAAAAAAAAAAAAATTGTTGGGGGGAAAAAAGAGCTCAAAAGACAATGCAGTGTTGACAAAATGAAGCCATATGAAAGCATTTTGTGATAGGACGATTCGTTTAAAAGGTTCTTATTGGCTTACTTCCCCTACCCCCTCAAAGGAAAAACACCTCTCTATTCGGACTTGCTCTAAAGTTTCTTTTATCAGAATGCTAAATTAGTGAGATTCTCATGCTATTCTAAAGTGCAAAAACAAGTTAATATCCCAACTTTTTATTTCCAGGAAACAAGACTGCTTTTAGACCGTACCACAACTATATAGAGATCTATTTATATATATGTATATATATATATATATTATTTATATATATATAAAATTATTTCCAAAGTTCTTGAGAGCTATCTTCTAAGGTCCAGTCTCTGACAGTAGGCAAGCTCAGTGCTTCGCTTTTGACCGACAAGGAGTTCACCAACTCACAGTGGAACTTGCGAATGTGTCTGTACAGGTCCCCGGACTGCGTGAACCTGCGCTCGCACCACTTGCAGGCATGCGGCTTCTCGCGGGTGTGCACCACGGCGTGGCGGCTCAGGTTGTGCGAGTACTGGAAGCTCTTGCCGCACTGGGTGCATGTGTAGGGCTTCTCCCCCGAGTGAGTCCTCTCGTGGCGCTTGAGGGTGTACATGCAAGAGAAAGTCTTCCCACACAGCGAGCACGTGGGCACGTTGACATCGGCGGCGGGCTTGCTGCGGATGCCGTCCTGCTCGCGGAAGTGTGTGCTCAGGTGGATCTGCAGGATGTGGGGGCTGGGGAAGACCTTGTTGCACAGGGGGCACATGAAGATCTGGCCCGCGGGGCTCAGGATATTGGAGACGTAGGGGAGCAGACTGCTCTCCATGCCCCCCTCCACCTGGACACGCTCGCTCTCTGGGGTCATCATCTCATCATCACTGGCTTTGTCCTCCCGGTCCAGCTCCCTCAAGACCGAGTCCTCCCTCAGAGGAGCCAGATGGGCCGGCTCATACTGTACCCTGTTATTAGTGCTCACACTTTCTTTCACAGTGCTATGTTCCATGTCATAGTCATTAGTGCCAACATCACTCTCATCACAGGAAGCCTCTTTCTCCACCTTCACCTGCACCAGGTTGCTTCTCAGCACGTCCTGTGAAGAGAAATAAGAGCTGTTCAGATTTTCAACTCCTGAAAGGCTGGACTTGACAGACAGGTCCAGCACACAGTCAACATCTGCCGAATCCCTCACGGAGGTGACAGACCTCTGGGACAAAGACTCTGTTGAGCTGCAGGGGCTGGCTACTGTTTTTCCAGCTGCTGTGGCGTGTGGCTCTGCCTCTCCGCCAGCCTGGGGGATGCCTGCTGAGTCTGAGGGCAATCGCATCCACATGTTCCCAGGCTCGGCCGCCAAGTCCCTTTTGCTGGGCAGGATGTTCAATTTTTCATCTTCTCCTTCATCTTCATCACTGGGCAAATCGCCTGCCATGTGGCTGCTGCCATCGGAGAGACTCTCCACTTTGTCCGAACAACTTGAAGCATCTTCTTCCTTTTTGGTGCTGTCTGCCTCCGTGGTAGCTTTCTCTTTCAGCTTCTTTTTGCAGACTTTGACAATGTCATACATGTGGAGATAACTGGCAGCTGCTAGCACGTCTTCAATGGGCAAGTCTTTGAACTGGAGTTTCCCTTCATACATGAATTCAAGCAGGAGAGCGAAAGCGGGGGCTGTAACAATGTCGCTGTTCAGATGAACAATGTCTCTTTTGTCCAGCTGGTCCTTGTAAAAGAGGTGGAAATACATGCTGCACGAAGCCAGTACAGCTCGGTGCGCTCGGAACTGGGCATCTCCCACCAGAACAGTGCAGTCACAAAGAAAACCCTGGTGTCTCTGCTCGCTCAGACACTGCAGCAAATGTCTACTATGGTCTGGAAACTCCATACTGTCTTCATAACCTGGGGAGAGAGGAATTTCTCATTAGAGCCTGGTCAGGAACAACTTTTCAGTGCTCTAGTCCCCATATAAAAAAATTAATTCCGCTTTGGCCGCCGTGGTACATGTCCCTGAATTTCAATCAGGCTTATGACCCAGCACTACCAAATCACACGGACGAGACCTAAACGCGAGAAGGAAAACGTGCACTTTCTCAACTCCTTACCCCCGCCGGACAGCCTCCGACGCATCTCCATCTTCCCTGAACCCAAGCTTTCAAAGCCTTCCTTTAACTACAGTCTCTCACTAAGAATAAGAATTTAGATCTCTTTCAGAAGAAATTTAACTAACTCTATTTATCAAATTATGTCCTACAAAACCTACAAAATAGCTTTAATTTCAAAGGAAACAACTCATATAATAAACAAAGAAAGTCCCAAACATATCCTGGAACATACAAGAAAACTTGTTCAACCATCCTTTTCCTTTTATTACTTTTGCTACTTGACTGTACTTAGAAAGCACAGTTTAAACACACACACACATTTGGCTGATTCAAGAAAAAAAAATGAAATAGCATAATTAGTCCAGAAATTAGCAAACAACTTACTTTTAAAGTCAGAGTGGTACAACAAAAGCCCTGTGTATAAAAACAGATGTTAATGCCTTCAGATTTGCAGGTACAGCACACATGTGCGAGATCAGGAGCTGCACCAGCAGATGGAAAAGATCATCTTTACTATGAACAAATCCAAAGATTTTTCAAAATGAACTGAGAAAAAAATTGTTGTATTTCTTCATAGAAACTGTACTTTTAGAATATTAGGAACCAGAGGGGCTTTATTTAACTCTGAAAATTCTCATCTAAACTTTGATCCGTTGCAAGGCAAAATGAGTTTCCTATTAAAATTAATTCTAACTTTTAAAAATAAAGGCATATAATGCTTAAATAAAACTCAGAAGCTTTACAGGTTCAACTTTTTTTTTTTTAAAGCCTTTTTAGAAAAAAAGAAACTTTATTTCCCCCCCTGGTTCTGCCTTACCTCAGCCAACAGAAAATACTTTGTTTCAGTATAATTTGATATATTTTTGTTTTCCCACTAGCGTCTATTCTTGCAAATATTCATCATTGCCCTGGTTTTCTGATGAGGGAGAGTGAAATGGACGGAGGGGAGAGGCAAAGATGTACAAAGGGTCAGAATTCAATTGCAGTGGGTAAACTCCTGAAAAAGAAAGACCCGACTTCCCCTTTCCTGTGACCAGAAGCAAGGCTCCACACCACCCATCTCAGCAAGTGCATTTTGGGAATAGATACACTTAATTTAATATTCAGAAATTACTTCCCTTCTTATTCTTCTTCTACACTTTGCCCAAGACAGACTAAAACTTTATCCTAACCCCAAATACATTCTGCAAGATGCCACTGCTAGAATAAACTAAGATTTACAATACAATCACTTTAAGTGCCCCACAGCTAACATCAATCCTAATCCTTGAGAAGGCTAAAAATAAAGATTGGAGGGCAGCTCACAAGGTAGCCGTGATCAAATTAGGAGGCTGAGAGGACAGAGAGGGACGAAGAAGGAAGCTTATAAACATCTGATCCAGCTGACTCTGGCCATATGGCAGCTGCTGCCCAGATAAAGAGATTAAGAATAGAGGAGTGCGATTACAGCTGTCTGGCCAATTCAGGCAGCTCAAATCTACAAGTTCTAAATTAGTCGCTAACACAAAAACTCCTGCAAATAATTATTGTTATGCTGAAATAAAAGATCTCTTAAATATATATTTGAAAGAGAAGTGAGGAAACCAGTCAAACTATTCTCCTGGGGACAAAAGTTTTTTTTTTCTTCTTCTTCTTAAAAACCTTCAGTTTCAAAAGCACTACAGCTGTATGTTTCAGCAGTGCTGCTCAATGTTTTGAAGAATAAAGTTTCACAGTGGAATTAATTACACAACAATCTAGCTTCTTAACTAGAATAATCTTCTCATATAAGTTTGAATGCTGGATTCCAGACAGTTTAGTATTTCCCCACCACCACCATCCCAGTCAAATCTAAATAGCAATGAACAACAAAAAAGCATTTTAATCCAACGTGATTTCCAAAAGCAGTATTTTAAAGCCTTTCTTAACATTTCAAAACTTGACATATTTCTGTGTATTAAAGTTATTTACTCGCTCAAGTAAAAGGGATAAAAAATTAAAACTAAACAAGCTCAAGACTTTCAACTCCAGTAAGATGTTCATTTAATACTCAATTTCATATATTATTCCTAAACTGGGTTAGAAAAGTAATGTGATTTTTAAAATTAAATAAACAAAACACCAAAACAGAAATATGCTCAATCTAATCTCTTGCTACTCCTACCTTTAGGACACATAAACCTGATTAAGTCCTTTCCTCTGAGTCCTGCTGGCTCCAGGTCTGTTACATCGGTGGAAAAAAAGCAGACTAAGAGAGACAGATGCAAAGTGGAGATGATGTTAGAGAGGAATGAGATACCTTCTCCACCACAGATCCGCACACACTAACTCCCTGTCTGTGTGTTAGAATAAAAGGCTGAGGGATGGCAGGCTGTCAGCTGCTCTGACATCATGTTCAGATGGAAATGCTACCTCCAGCTGTGCTCCTTTTAATGCCATATGCTACTCCTCTACACTCCTGCCACCAGCTTTTTCTTAGGAGAACTTTTCTCTTCTGTTAGTATAAACAAAATACTTCAAAGTCTTCCTTTTTTTCCAAACTTTCTAACAGAAGAAATTGAAAAACTCAGCATATGGAGTTCTACTGTATTTATGGAATAGCAACACTTCTGTCTTAAGTTGGTGGACTGGCTTACATACTGACAGCACACTCAAGCCACGGTGCTATTCAGGAAATCCAGATACACTTTTATTTAACTCCAACGTTTAGCTTCTAAGGCAGTTTAGGGATATTTTTAAACCAACCCATTTGACATCTCCAGTCCCATTTCAACATTATTACCGCACTTTTTTTTCTGCTGAGATAATGGTATACATGTCTCAAATGTTGGCAGACTTCTTCAGAACCATTACTTTGGACTGGTTCACTTTATTATTTCACTCTTATTTAATTACTTATCTACAACTACCTTCTCAGAAAAATTTCTTACACTGCCACAGTCAATGCAAATTTCAATTCTCAGTACCAACAAACTGAAACTGCACTTTCTGAAATCCTGGAAAGTACTTCAGTTCAACGAGACCAATTAATAAACTGATACAACCTGCTACAGTCACTTAAAATGAATGCTGCACCTGCATATCTGATCTTTCTGCTCAGAAAAAGCAGAACCTTGCCTTCCCCTTGATCTGTGTCCCTTAACAATCTTTTTTTGTGGTGGGTGGGGGGTCACTCTGTAATGTTTAATGATCACAAGAAAATCTTTGTGTGGGGGGAAGCCAGGTCTAGTTAGTTTGAGAACTTTTCAGCCAGAGTTTGTGGGTCTTTTCTAAAAGCTGATGAAACTGTAACGCGACCCGGGCTGGGCTGACCGGTGCCGGGCAGGGTGCTGCGACATCTCTGAATGTCAAATACATCTCCTCAGACTCTTGGGAGGGCGAGGGGTAGAAAAGGAACTGGGGCCTGAGGCGTCAGCGTCCCAGCCCTGGTGATAACCACTTCGTTCCCATTAGAAAGCCGTGGAGGGGAGTTAAATAGTAACAAAACCCGACGACTCTGTCCTGTCCTCCTCGCTTTCCCAAAGTCACAAACCTAACTTTCTCCAACTTTGCGGTGAATGACATAATTATGAACGCTTAGTCCAGGAGACATCCTTGGGCGATCAATTTCTTCCCAGCCACACCACCTATTCTCCACAAATGCCCTCGCCCCATTCCAATATATCAGACATTAATCACCCCATTTACCCAGTGGGGTAGGGGGTGAGTGACAGTTTAATGAGTCCCAAGCACCGCAATGGGCCAGCGACTCCCACTCCACAAATCAACCCCTTCACGTCTCGCTACCGCGGATCCACAGAGATTTTGTGAGGTTGGGGTTTTGTTTTTCAGAGAGGTGGGGGCGGGGATGCCGAGTGAGGAAGCAATGCAAATCTTTACGTAGTTCGCCGTGCATAAAACACACGGGGAAAGAGGAAGGTTAAAACCACAGGGAAGGAGGTGGAGGGCGTAGAGCCGGTGCAGCAGGAAAACACCTTCAATAACAGAGGAGAAAACAGACCCGGGTCACGGCAACAACAAAAGAAAAGTCGTAAGAAGCAGCCAGCGGGAGGAGGGTGGTTGCTACCGCTTCCCCGACGCCGCGACGCGCGAGCCCCCGGGGCCTCCGGGCAACTGCACCAGCCCGGGAGGGCCCCCTCCCCTGCCGGCCTCCTCCCCCGGGCGCCACTGCAGCTGCACCGGTCCCCGGAGCCGCGGCCGTCCCGGGCGCCACTGCAGCTGCGGCGGATCCCAAGCCCCCTCCCCCAGCCCGCCGCCCTCCGCACCCGAGAGGCGCCACCGCAGCTGCACCGGCCAGGAGCCCGCCCCGCGCCGCAGCTGCACCGGCCCGCGGGGGCGCGGCGCGGAGCCGGGAGCCCGCACCCCGCCCGACCCCGCAGCTGCAGCGGCCCGTCCCCGCGGCCGGGCCTCCCGCAGCTGCGCCGCCCCCCGCCGCCCCAACAGCTCCAACCACACAAACTAACTCCACTCGCGGGGGCGCCCCCGGCCCGGCCCGCCCTCCGCCCGCGCCGCTCAGCCGGCCGGGGCCGCACAGCTGGCGCCCCCCGCCCGCCGGGGTGCCGGGGCGCGGAGGGGGCGCCGGGTCAGGGGCCAGGGGCCGGCGCCGGGACTCACACGGAGCGGCCCTAAGTCACCGCGTCCCCGCCGCCGCCGCGTCCTCCGCCTCCTCCTCCTCCTCCTCCCGGCCGCCGCCGCCGCCGGACTTGGTGGGCTTCCTCCGGCTCTTGCCCCCCTCCCTCCCGGCCCCCCCGCCCCCCAATCCCGGCTCCGTCGCCCGCTCCCCCCCCGCCCCTCCCTCCCGCCCACCCCCGCTGGCAGCCGGAGGAGCGCGGCGGAGCGAAGAGGGCCCCACTCTCAACGGCTCCCCATGGCAGCAGCCCAGCGGCGGCCGCAGCCTGCCAGACACAGCGAGGGAGCGAGCGAGGGAGCGAGCGCGGAGCCGCCGGGCAGGGTGGGGGGGCGGGGGACGGGGGGGGCGGGCGCGGGGGAGGGGAAGGGAGGGGGCGGGAGGACGCACCACGCACGCACGCGGCGGCGCCGGCCAGATGTTCCCCCCACCCTCAGTCCGCCCCTCTCCTTCCCCTGCCTCCCTCCCTCCGGGCGTTGGGCTTCTGCGATTGACCGAAAGCGGCTGGACCGGCGCTCCCCACCCGCCCCCAGCCCTCAGACTCCTCCAATGGGAGGGCGGCTCTTCGGGAAGGCGGAGGGGGTGGCGGGCAGTCGTCGGACTGACAAGGGGGCTCAGCCAATGGGGATGGCGAGCTGGAGCTGCCCTTCCGCGCGTGCCAATCGCAGGCAGCAACTGTTGGGGTGGGCGGGGCTCGGGCGGGCGGGGCCCCCGAGCGAAGAGGCGCGGGGCGGAGTCCTCGGGCGCAGCGGCGGTGGCAGCAGCGGCGCCCCTCTGGGTGACTTGGCCGTGAGAAAGTGAAAGGAGCCCGCAGGCGGCGGCGACAGCTGCGCTGGGAGGGGCTTGTTTCCAGGCTCAGAGGCCCCGCGCACTCTGGGGGTGCGGAGCGAGCTTTTCGGTGTGCACCGTGACGACCACAAATACACTTTTAAACGTAGTGGGGCTTGGCTGCTGCGAGTTACGCAGGTATCCTGGAGAGGCAGGGCACCCGGGGACACGGATGACTCGAGGCCCGCTTCGGGTGTCTCTCTCTGCTCCCTCCCGTGGGGGTGACGACGCCCGGGTCCCTCGCCTGCCCGTGCGCAGGGGAGCGGGACCGAGGAGCGCTCTCCCTCCGTCCTGCGGCGTCCCGCGCCCAGGTGCACATCGGGGAGCTGGGGACGTGAGCAACTCAGGCAGTTTCTGGGAGCCGTTCTTACGTCATCATGTCACGGGCAGAACAGGGCAGAGCGCCTGCCTTTCTCACAAAACCCTCCTGTCCCTTGTGTACTTACACTGTTACAAGTAAAGACTTCCCCAACTGACCAAATTTTAGAGCATTACAGTAAAATTGGTACTTGCAGATGCCTCAGCTTGATTCCTTAATTGATACGTATCTAGCCACAGCTTTAAACTGCCGAGGGACGTTGTAAGACTGCTGTGTCGCTTTTCTTTCCTTCAAATAAACTTTTACTCGGTACCTGTTCTTGGCAATTAAACTGCGTTAATCACAGCCACAAAGACGTGGAACTGTCTGCCGTCAAGAAATTGGAAATCGTGTTGAGGCAAGAATTACAAGTAAAAAGTTGAATAACAAGTGGTGGGGGAGGGGGAATGGCTGAAGAAAATAGAAAAAAAACAAAAAACAAAAAACCCAACTTGATAGAGAGGAAGTCAGTTCACTAGTAATTGTCTAATGAAATGTGTTCAGTCTTTGCTAACAGAACCCAGACTGGCAAGCCTGTTGCTAACCAACTTGCCAGGAGACCTTTCAACTGGGCAAAATGTGCTTTCACTTTGTTCCAGGTCAAATGGGTAAAGTAGCTTGAAAGTATTGTGTGGGCAAATCAGACATGTTGAATTGCTAATGAAGTAAAAACAGGAGCAGACAGAATTCCTGGAACTGAAATAGCTTTGGGATATCTTGTTAGAAACAGTAGTGATGTGTCTACTTTTTTCTCAACCCTCTACGCTCTCTTGATTCATCTCTGAGGTCAAGGATATCCTGTGAGAACTAGAGTTTTTGTATTCCATGAAGGCTATTGTTGTATCTGTGCTGTCGATGAATTCTAGGTCTTTTCAGTCTAGCAGTAGAAGGCCCAATTTCAGTGTGACCTGTTTCAAGGTAGGGAATAAATGTTATTCACGGATGAAATATACAGGCACACAAAATGAGATGTGAAAAGTGCATGTTTCACCAACAAATTCAGGGAAAAAAATGTTTGCATTATCAAAGCTGTTTCTCATCTACTAAAAGTTAAAATTAAGGAGAGTGACAGATCTCTAGATGAGTAGACATAAAGTAATTGATAGTGTCAGGATATTGAACAATTCATGAAAATATTAGGACACTCATTATCTCCAAAAACCTTAGAAACTCAGCACTACTGCATCTAAAGCCAAGGCATAGCTGTAACAAAATGTTTTATAGAATGTACCTACAAGTGGAATAACAGCCCCAAAGATGTGCAGGAGGAGACATTGCTACATCAAAAACTAACGTGTGTGTGTGTGTGTGCGTGCGCACTGTGTTTCCCTAACAGCCATTACTAGAATCCATTTTGGGAACTGAGCAGTGTGGCCAGGAAATATAGATTAAATGGATATTTAAGGAAGCAAGTCTGTTGCCCCTCAATTGCTACAACCATTTTATCCAGAGTGCCATAGTGTGACTGTCTTTTATGCCCTTTTTTTCACATTTAAATAAATTGTTTTTACTCTCTTTGTTTTAAACTGTCTTATAAACTTATTGTACAAATGATACTTTTAATCCTTTGGAAAGTTATCACCATGAAAATTGTAAATAAAAGTAGGCTGATATCAGAGGAGTCGTAATACAGAATGAGTACTATTTTTATTTAATGCCCATTGGAACCATGGAAGGTAATAAGTCAAAGTCTAAATATCCCCTCAGGTAAGCACCTCAAAGTAGGGTGTTTACCACGATATAACAGGCTTAGCAAATTACCATGACGCAAAGCTACTTGACAGAGTTTGTCATTTTTTGTTTGTTTGTTTTTTAGCTAATAATCTATACTTCTGTCCTGCCCCCCACAGTGGGGGGGGAAAGGGCAAAAAGTATACATTCTAAGCTCTTGGGAAAAGATACCATACTTTCTCTTGGGAGGAATCCAGTCCTGTACAGTTCCAGTTAATCCATACTTTTCTAGGTGTCCTGAAATTAAAAGTGATACAAATGAATCCTCCTTGCCAGGGAACAAGTTTTATGTGCTAATAACATATTCATTTCAACTAATAACAATTTGATAGTATAAAATGTTGATGGATCAAATAAAATTTAATTTGATGAGCAACTCCATAAAATGAAGGTCTGACTTTCAAGTGTGAACCACAGCTCAAATCTCTGAAAAACCTCAGTGTTTTTATTACACTTTATGCAATAGGTCACATTGAAAAAGTTATCTCAGAAACTAGTTTTTGGACATTGATATTTTATAAATGTATTAATTTCATATAGGAATGGGATTTTTCTTTAAAAATTAGGGAGGCAAACAATAGTAAAATAGCAGGTATTTGAAGGTATTATATTGATAATATAGTAACTATAAAATCTAACAAAATGTAAGTAGAGGTGAACCTGATTTTGAACCTAGAGAGGAAAAAGACACTAAACTGGAAAGTTTGTTCAAGCTTCTATTAAGCCCACTCATTTTCAATATCAGCGCATACATGAAATTCTATGAACTTATTTAGATTTGTTCTCTCTGTGTCTCTGCCTCTCTTCTGGCATGTGGAAATGAACAGGTTGATACCGTCTAAAGGGAAAAGGAAACACTGAAACGCAGTTGAGACAGTGATTTAAAAAAAGTAAATGAACAAACCAGAACACACATCACAATAAAGTGGACGGGGAGCGTATTTTATATAGCATCTTTCTTAAAATGCGTATTTCATGCATTTATAATTCTCTATAATATATTCTAATCTTATCTATAAAATATATTCATAATTCTGCAAAGCACATTCTATGTCAAATCATTCCCTGGGTTATAAATTCTATGATACTTGAATCTATTTATTAAATTCCTAAACTGTGGTAAGCCCTAAATTGGAGATAATTCAGCCTGATTCTCAGCCCTGAAGACAGAAATAATGGTATAAACTCTTGATGAAAAGTCCTTAGCAGGTTTGCAGCAGGCATTGGTGGTATACCAATGAAAGCAGAATGAATCTACACCACTGATTCAAACCTGCTGAGGCTTAAGGACAGAGAGGAGCAAAGGATACAGCCTCCCTAAAACTCTTTTTCCTGTGTAGCCAGTTTTTTGTTGCTTGCTGTAAATCAGTGCTTTTACAGACAGCATAATGGCTGAAGGAGGCCAATAGTTCAAGCTTGGTTGGGACTAAGACAGGCCACTTCAAATAATTTAGGAAAAAAGCAAGGAGGTATTTCAGTAACCACCCAATTCACAACCGTCTTTTCATTCTTTCTCTCTCCCCTCTATCTCCTCCAGTCTCCCCATAAAATACATCATACCTTACAGCATATGGAAGAAAAACATGCACACAATGATGGCTTTTCTAGCTCACTTTGTGCTATAAATATATTCATCATTCACTTTGTGTATAATCCCAGGCCACTTTTGAACCCCAGGCTGGCTGGCTTCCTTGCTACACAGAATGCCTTTGTGTCATTCACTGGTGGGAGTTCAATCAGTTAAAAATTATTTAAAGGCTATCCTAAACAAAACAAATTTCTAAAGGCAAGTCTACCATCCTTAAAAATCACATGCCTTCAAATACCACATGTTGGAGTTCATTTGTGGTGTCGAAGGCTGCATTACTTTGGATAATTAAAAGATGCACTCATTTCATCTGTGGGCTTTTTAAGATTTACCATTTAAAACAACCCAACTAAACATGTGACTTCCGGATGAGTAAATTCTATTGAAGAAGGATTTAATATGAACCTTTGATATTCAGAACCTCTTCTTCAATAATGGAAGTCTTCAGGGGTATCAACTGTGCTTAAATGTTGTACAATATTAGTAAATAGAAGTTGTTTTGTTCAAAATGAGAGGATAAAACTTCTAAATATTTGAATACTAATACTCTCACTTGTATTAAGTTGCTTAAATTGGAGTTTGTAGAAATTCAGGTTGCAAATGAACTTAGAAAAGGTGAAATGAACAGAACAAGAGAGGTTACCAGATAATATTGATGCCTCACACCTACTGTGTGTTAGTTGCTGTGCTTCAGACCCAAAGATTCAAACAGCATGTCTGTCTGCATTCTCCTCCAGGGAGAGATTTTTCCTTTCCTTTTGTGCTTGCTTCACTCTTGAGTGCAGCACCTTCTTGGATTTAAACCAGCAGAAAGGAAAATGATAAATCTAGAAATTATTTACTAAGAACTTAGTATATGTTAGAGAAACAGGAAACTGCATTATTATGGTTCTTGTTAAATCTCCACCACGTGCTAGGTGCCAACAATACATGAAATGGTATCATTCCCTCTTATATCTTCATTATGTATATATAAATGTCATTGCGAATCCACTGGACAAAGATGAGATTTCATTTTTCTTTCAGTGACTAATATGTTGCTGATGCCTGATAAGTTTTTACCAATCCTAACTACTGTAATAAGATAAAATTGTCTTAATACAACTCTTTGGTTATAAAGAAATTCTATAAATTTAACACAAAAGTCTTGATACGTACCAAATTCAGACTATTCCCGGTAATAAGAACAGACAGAAGGTTAAATCTCACTCCAGAAATTTACTTCGCCCTTAGCAATAACATGCAACTCAGGAAGTTACTTCTCTTACAAAGAACTAGCATTTATGCCTAAGACTAAAATGATTATTTTTGAAGTACCCATTTTACAATGCAAATGTGTATCTAAATTAAACTCAGTAAAAATAAGCATTTTAAATTGAAGCTGCAGTAATAGCTTTATGGGAGACAATAGGAAAAGTGGTTCTTGAATATGAACTCAGAGAACACACATTTCACATTCCTTCTAGGGGCCTGGAAGCTTTCTTTGTTCTCTGTCTCTGTACATAAATGCATTGTGACATGGTTTAACTGAAAACCTATTGCTCTGAAGTCACTTTATACAACTGAGGCTGCTCAGCAAGGTCATGGCAAAAAAAAAAAAAAAAAAAAATTGGGGTTCAAAAAAAGAAACCAGACTCATAACTGGTCTGCAATGCCATGCCATACCTTAGCACTTGGGATATGGGACAGATGCAGGAACACAGGCTCACTAAAACAGACGGTGACAAGAGACTGTGTGACAGAGACACATGCACAATAGGGCATTTTAGACAGAGACAAACGACAGAGTAGAGCAATATATGGGACAAGAGCTTTATAGGGACGAGAGGGCTGTGAAGAATGGTGAGAAAATGGTGACAGTATAGAAGAAGGAAAATGGAAGAGGGGGAAAGAGAAGGAAAGATCCCAGTGGGAAGTGATCTACAGTAGAGGCCATGGTGGTGGTGATGGTGCTGCTAGAGTTGGTGGTGGCAGCAGCAAGGTAAATAAAGCAGAGATGTGAATACTTCTTCCTGGCTCTGCTGATGTATGCCACTATTTTTTGTCTTGCAAATTACTCTTAAATAATACTTCATGAAATAGCTGGCCCCAAAGTAAAGAAGACTAGAATATACTCAGTTGATTTTGCCAAGAGATCACTTGATAAAAGAATAAAGAATTTTTAAAAAATAATGTCGGCTGTACTCAGCATTTAACTCTTTCCAGACATGAGGTTGCTACAATCAGGGCAAGGCGTGTGTGTGGTGTGTGTGTGTGTACTCACATGCACACTCATATACCTAAGTCACTAGTTTGGCTGGTTTTTCTGGTAAGATTGGCTTAATATGAACTAGATTTTTCTTAATAGAGATAAGAATTTCATAGCACATTCATTGCGTAGTTTTAGGTTGACCTTATAGGGAAATTGGAGGTATGTGTTGACATTTCATTGAGTAATTTGAATTATATGTTAACCTAACTAATCACATTTCGGAAATAAATTCATTCCTTTAACAGCCACTGAATCCCTGTCATGCATCAGGCCTGGTTGGAATTACATCAGCCTCTGTACAAAACATCTGGCCTGGCTCATCACCAGATGCATGAACTAGCATTGGAAGGAAACACTCTTGAACTACTTTGATAAAGTGAACCAGAAAAATTCCCATAGTCAAAGATACCCACTCTGTTTTTTTTTTTGTTTTGTTTTTGAAAAGGAGTCTTGCTCAGTTGCACAGGCTGGAGTGCCCTGGCCCAATCTCAGCTCACTGCAAGCTCCGCCTCCCTGGTTCACGTCATTCTCCTGCCTCAGCCTCCCGAGTAGCTGGGACTACAGGCGCCCGCCACCACGCCTGGCTAATTTGTTTGTATTTTTTTAGTAGAGACGGGGTTTCACCGTGTTAGCCAGGATGGTCTCGATCTCCTGACCTCGTGATCTGCCCATCTCGGCCTCCCAAAGTGCTGGGATGACAGGCGTGAGCCACCGCGCCCGGCCTCTGTTTTTTGTTTCCTGTCTTCCTTGGTGGGATGTAAGTCCCTCAGGATGGGGACTCTTTCTATCATAATATCCTTAGCACCTAGAATGGTGCTTGGCACATAACAAACATTCAAGAAATGTTCTAGGAAGGGAGGGAGGGAGAGAGAGAACAGAAGGAAGGAAGAGAGAGGGCAGAAGAGAAGGAAAAGAGAAGGGAAGGAGGGGAGAAGGGAAGGGAGATAGTGAAAAGAAATAACTTACACCTTTGTTTTTTCCAAGGCTAGTGGGAATAGCAATGCTTTACATGTTCAATTGTTCCCTTTAAACTTGGGATGAAGGAGAGCTTATTATGTAGACTACCACAAAGGCATCTATTTACTTTTTTGGGGTGCACTCTGACCCAACCTAGAAATATCCCCAGATGGATATGGTAGAGACTTTACTCCTGGGAGAAGCATAGCAATTCTTTAGGATATAGAAGAGGTATTTCATCCTTGAGGCATTTTAGAGGTAAGTTATTCCTCAAACATCACTTATAGGCATAAGATGTGTTGTTATTTTCATTACTTGGAGGAGAATGTTGAAATGGAATGGCTAAGTGACTTGTCCAAGTCCCCAAATTAAGATTGGTGAGTTGCAGAGCTTGTTCATCAACAATTCACTAAGTCATTTTTCTTCAGATATTTAGGCCACTCTGAAATCAAAAGAAAAAACTCTATTGTTTTTAAACAAATTAGAATCTGCCATGCTTTGAAAACGCACAGTCATTTGGGTGTTTATCTTTGAGGATACATCCATGATCTCCATCGAGCCACATAAACGAGCTAAAAATATAATGAAAGGAATTATTCCTGACTTTTCAAGTGCAGCCTCAACTACAGACATATGCTATTGGTGGATATAAATGAAGATACCTCCAAGCAAGAAATGTTTTCCCTTTCTGTAGGTCCTATTAAGACAGTAGGGTCCTAATAGCAGTAAATTTGGTGCAGAGGAATTGATAAAATTATATATTTGGGTGCATCCGGTGACTACGAGAGATAAAAGATTATATTTTCATTTGCATGGTTTGCTGGGTTTTATTTGGCAGATATAATAACACAGGCTACGCAGAACCCATAAAACAAAGTGAGAACAGCAGCTCATTTGGTGGCAAAATGTAATGGTTGTAGCTAAGGGGCTTACATAATTCATCTCAAACCCTTATGCCTGTATTTATTGTTGTTTAAATGAAAATTAAACTCTTACGGCCATAAGGAGGGATCTGGTCAGACATTTGATTGAGATCCCTTCTTCTTACACAGCTTCTGAGATGATCAGTCTGTGACATTTACAAACAGCTACAGAAATATTCTAGAATGAACATACTTTACCTAAGCACGCTAGGATGTCATTCTTCAAATCCTGCTTCCCTAAACAACTCTAAAACTCCCACAGAAAGTGAGTGGAGAGAGAGGCCCCGTTTGTTATTCTGCCTTGGAATTTCTAGTTCAACTCAGGGCAGTTGTAAGCTATGGTTAAGAGTTAATGTTTAGTATCAGATAACATTTGGTATAATACTTTAGCAGGAGGTGGGGGCTAGAGGAACAATACAAAGGAATGACTGAGACGTGATATTGGCCCAGACCATTTCACACAAGTGTAATGTCTTTTAGTATTATTTAAAGTATTCGTATTATATCATATTGCTAAAAGAATATTTTTAAGGACATGATTTTTTTTTATCACTTTATTCTTATGTTAGAAGAGTGGAAATTTTGACTCTCAATTGTGCATACTCTAGACTATGGATTTTGCTTTTTGGGGGGAGGAATTTTTTGTTTTAGAGAATCAGACTTGAAATATAGTTTGTTAAAGAGAAATCTGTACTGTATTATTAAATGCACATCTGGATAAGGTTTTAAAATATCAATGATTATCACACCAATTTAGAGAAAATGGAATGATGTGGCTTAAAACAGTTGTGTAAAATATCATGACATTTTTATTTTCTGCAGATCTCATGGAGGTAACTAACAGATATAATATTAATATATAAACATATAATAATTAAAATTAACATTAATGCTAGATACAAAAGTTTAGTATTATGGGGCTATTGGAATATTTGTCATTAAATTAGTCTTAAAAGCTATAAATTAACTCTTAATCATTTTTTAAAATGACCAGCATACCCTCTCTATAGTAGTTATTTAGGTATGAAAATAAATAAATACATATGCCCTAAATTTTATCTGCCATGAGCAAGTACACATGGGCTATTTTGGAAACTGGGTTATCTCTTTTGATTTTAGAACTTCTTCATTATTTTTAGGTAAATCAATATGGATATTAAAGTGATTAGCTCAAACTTTCCAAATTTGGAAATTTTATGCCATTCAGGTTATTACTGTATACATACATGAACCAATTTTGGAAGGAAAGAGAAATACAACAAGAAAGTTATTTTAAACCATAATTCAATGCAAGTAAATAACTCATTTTCTAAATAATGAGATAATTGACAGAATTCATTCTCCTTTGGTAGTAAGCTCAAGCAGTTTGTGTGCATGAAAAAGAGAGAAAGAAAGCATGAGAAAGAGAGAGAGAGGAAGCAAAGCTTTAATTGAATATTCCTCAAGTTTAATAGGAATAAACTACAAGCAAAAAAAAAAAAAAAATCAAGGAACATTAAAAAACAAATAGAATAGTGTATATTTTCACTTGAAACAAAAGTGTTCTTCTCATATATTATAGTCTTGCATATTTATTCTGTTCAGGAAGATGTTTCTTTGCTAACTCATATTCATCTTTCAATCAGCTGGTTTGATGGCCTTCCAGAGGCTGCAGGGAAGATCTGACAAGTGGAAAGAAAATAAAGGTAAGTAAACCCTGATGAAGAGAATTTCAGAAAGAGAGAGAAAAAAAAGATCCAAAAGGTTGGGGGGAAGAATGGAGGAAACCAAATAAAATTAGACAACGTTTTAGAAATAAAACAATTATACTAGTTTTCAGTTCATTTTCCCCCACGCATATTTTTTTAATTGGAAATATGTTCTATTATTTTAACTTTTTAAAAAAATCTGCCTTCACTAAACTAAAAGCAAGGGACCTAATACGTGGTAAAGATGAATATTCAGTGGCTAAAATCTTGATAGCCAGAGGAGGCTGTGCTACTGGCTGTCCCTCCACGAAGAAGTCTGTGGACTTCTGAAGCAAGAGAGTACCAAGAGAACAAATATTTGTTTTCTTTCAAAGACAATCCAGCATGAGGAGGCATCGCTTTCAGAATTACATATTATCTTATCAAGGCAACTAGATGTTAGTTTGGTCAGAGTGAATATCCAGCTTCTATTATGCTGAATGAGGGAATGGAATGATTTCTGTTTCACCCCCACCTTCAAGCCACATACCTCCAAAGCTCACCTCCAGCCCAAATGCTTTTCTTTATGCTTTTTACTTTTGAGTTCTTAAAGCGTGTTGTTATTATTATTTATTTTTAGTGTTGCAATCTCCAGCAGTCCTTATTTTCACTCAAAATTACAATACAGGGGACTATGGCCAATGCTATGCAGATGGCCAAATAGATAATAAAGACTCAGTTCATGAATAATATCCACTCAGAAAGAGGACAAAAGCAACAGGAAAAAAGAGCCCAAATTGGACAAAATGTGCGTGCTATATTTAAAAAAAACACACGCGATCATTGTCAGAGATCATTAAGGGTGCCCTGTAGTTTTAATTATATGCCAGTGGCACCAATTTGATGTGACTGTTTGCTCTTATAGTCAATAAAAAAAGTCATAACTGCCATCAAATTTAAATTTAATTTATTTTCTACACAGCCTTTTCTGTTTTCCTTGTTTTTTTTTTTTTCTTTTATAACATGAACACTTTTTTGTTAAAAAATGTGTGAAAGATTAATTTGTAGAATGAGGGTGCACAGCACAGGACAGATGGAGCGGGTGGGACATGACAGTTTTCGTCTGTGGCATCATTTTGTTGTTGCTATTGCAAGTGAGCAAAATAAAGCTACTGCTACCGTGATCATTTCTTTTGGGGCCCCTCAGAGAAGGTGTGTGGCTTTTCCTTCGTGCTGGGCCCTGCTGTTTGGGGACGCAGCCACCCTCGACCCTCCACAGCCAGCCGACTTGTGAACACTGTTCATAAGCCCGAGAGAACTCTAATTGTAAAATTGCATTTCTATAGAATTGTACTCGACTTTTGTATAAAGCAGAATGAAACACTTTTTCTTGGTAAGCTGACTCTGTTGAAATGAATTAATGATCTGTTCTCTCTGAGATCCAGTAATGTAAACCCAAACGCATGAAACTCTAGATGCAGAAAATAATTAATTTTTTTGGGGGGGGCACAAGACAAATATTCTCACATTCAAGGGTTTTTTTTTTAATTTATCAAAAATGACAACGTGCAAGTTTCAATTTTTTGCCTTGAAACAGCCCTAATTTACACATAAGTATTGTAGGAGTTTGCTATTGTAAAGGTTCTTATTGAAGAATAAAGCAATTACCACAGAAAATCACTGTCATATGGCACACACAGACATTCCGAGAAAAAGTAAAACTTTGAGAAGAAGGAAAAGGGGAATTCAGGACAGCATGTGGGAGGGAAGATGGGAGTTCTTTTTATGCACAAAGAGATCCATTAACAATATCTTTATCAGTTTCCTTCTTCCTTGTTAACTGAACCAACTTCCAGTGCCCAGAATATGCGAACGTGATTGCAAATAAATGACTGGGGTGGCAGGGGGATGAGTGAGTGCACATGAAAATGGCTGGTGGTTAATTCATGGGAAGACACAATTTGCCTGGAAAAGAAAAAAAAACGAAAAACCTTTGCCTCAAACTACTGCATCTTTCATAGTGAGGCAAGGTGGTCTGCAACAGTACGTCAGCAGCCACGAACCCCCTACGATTCTTAATTCTTCTGCAGTCACGAGCCCGCCTCAGCCTGGAGATCAGCGGATTCTTGTGGATAGGGTGTTCGATATTCCAGTCATTGTATATGATCACGTTGTTTTCCTAACCAGACTGCAGGCCTTCCCAGGGAGGGATTGTGTCTGAGCAGAGCACACTGTGCAAAGCGGTGCTCCCCAAATGTGTGTGGCTGGCAAAGCTTCTCTGTGGGGACCCTGGATACCGACCGTCAGGGGCCATGCTGATGATCTGAATCATGGCATCGTGATTCGAACCGTGGGCTTTGGGGGCAGACCATCTGCAGTTGGCGTCAGGCTGCCCCTAGCTATGTAACCGTACTTTAACTTAGGCAAGCCTTAGTTTCCACTTCTGTAAAAACAGGGATGATGATGATAGTGTGCACTTCAATGATAGGGTGAGTGGGAGATTAAGAGATAGTCCTTTGTAAAGCATTTAGACAGTGTAAAATGTAAACCATTTAGTCCTAGTTTTCTAGAGGTCTCTTTTTGGATGCTTCCAACACCTGATCGCTGAGGGTACTGAAAATCCTAAATCTTTGGTTTGAAACTTGCCTTATTCTGTTATATTAGGGGTGTGGTAGCATGGACAAATACAATGTTGGAGTGTACCCGGATAGGTGGGTGGGGAATGAGAGAAGACGCAATTTTAAAATAAAATAATATAATATTACATGGGGGCAGGGCATTGTCCTTGATGTTGTAGAAAATAGGGAAGAAATTTGGTGTATATATTATGTGCCTGTGAAATAGAGTACACAGGAAACGTGATAATGGTATGTACCACACATCCAATGTAAAGACAGTGTATCTGTTTTATATTTGTTCTACAGGATGTCTCCACAATTCTATAAAGTAGTAGGCACTATAGAAATGGAAGGTATAGCTCATTCTTGCCATTCACTCAAACACATGCACTGACATAAACAGACTCAGAATAGGGAATATCCATCCCTAAATCCAATACTATGAGCACAATGCTTACATTGAAACAGTAGCAGAGCGTGTTATACTGACATATGCATGTAATTACTTACGGCCATGAATCACTTAGTGACAGGTATACGTGCTGAGAAATGCATCTTTAGGCGATTTTGTCGTCGTGTAAACATCATAGACTGTACTCACACAGATCCAGATGCAATCGCCTACTACACACCTACGCTATCAGGTGCAGCCTATTGCCCCTAGGTTGCAAATCTGTGCAGCATGTTACTATGCTGAATAGTGTAAGCAACTGTAACACAGTGGTAAGTATCTGTGTATCCAAACAGTAAAAATAAGGTATAAAAGATTTAAAATGGCACACCAGTACAGGATACGTACCATGAATGGAGCTTGCAGGACTGAAAGTTGCTCTGGGTGAGTCAGTGGCTGAGGGTGGGTCAATGCGAAGGCCTGGAATGTTACTGTCCACTACTGTAGACTTTCTATGAACACGGGACACTTAGGCCACCCTGAATTTATTTAAAAATATTTTTTTTCTTCACTAGTAAATTAACCTTAGCTTACGGTCACTTTTTTACTTTGCAAACTTTTCGTTTTTTAAAAATCTTTTTGTCTCTTTTGGGATAACACTTAGCTTAAAACACAAATGTATTTATTGTACAGCTGTACAAGAATATTGCTATCCATATTCTATGAGCTTTTTTCTATTTTTAAAATTTATTTTTTACTTTTTACACTTTTTTTTGTGAAATGCTGAGACACAAAGACACACATTCACCTCAGTCTATACAGGGTCAGGATCATCCGTGTCACCGTCTTCCACTGGAAGGTTTTCAGGGGCAGTAACACACGTGGAGCTGTCATCTCCTGTGATAACAGTGCCTTCTTCTGGAACACCTCCTGAAGGACTGGCCTGAGGCTGTTTTGCAGTTAACCTTTTTTTTTTTAATAAGTAGAAGGCGTACACTCTAAAATATAATAGTAAAACGTATAGCGTAGTAAAAACATAAATCAATGACATCATTGTTTAGTATCATTATCAAGTATTGTTTATTGTACATAATTGCGTGTGCTGTACTTTTATACAACTGATAGCACAGGTAGGTTTGTTCATACCAGCGTCGCTGTAAATGTGTGTAATGCAATGGCTATGTCACTAACTGATAGGAACTTTTAAGCTCATAATCCTATGGGACCATCATATTTGCAGTTCATTGGTGACCGAAACATCATTACGTGGCCCATGACTGTATTTCTATGCATGCTGATACACAAAATGTAAAGTATCCTTATTTTTCTTTTGCCATTGGGTAGAGTTACATTTATGCCCAAAACACTGGAAATAGTTAGTTCACTGACTACAGAGGAATTCTGATGGGCTAAGACTAGGGTGAAAATGGCAAGCTATGTATGTTACATATATTAAAGTATAAACAAAGAAGTGTGCACATGAACACAGGTGTGTGTGTCTAAAATTGCATTTTATATAAGCCGATTTTTCCCTCACAGTAAGAAGTTTGCAGTTATTAACTATAGCAAAGTCTTCTGGTCTCCTACCCCAATAGCTGTTCTCCCTTTCTTCTTTAGTGACAAAACTCTCAAGTACATAACTGCCCCCAGGTAAAAACTACATTTCCCAGCTTTCTTTGCAGCTAGATATCTCCCTATGACAAATTCTGGACAATGAATGCACATGGAGGTGTTTTGTGCAGTTTACAGGAAGCCTCCTTAAAAGACCATGAATATGCCTTTTGACCCTTTCTTCTTGGTTGCTTTCCACTGTCTGGAATATGGATGTGATGGTTGGAGCTTGGGCTGACTTGATGGACCACAAGGATGAGAGCCACATTGTAAGGAGGCTGGTGAGGAAAGTTGGAGGAAGCTTCTTAATTTAATGACTTCCTAAATTTACCATACCAGCCCAGGACTGCATCCTTCCCAACTTCGTTTCTATGAGAAATAAATCAACGTTGGTGGAGATATACATTGGTGCAGCCATTATGGAAAACTGTGTGGCAGAGGGTGAGGGGGGGTTCCCTAAAAAAATGAAAATAACACTAACATATGATCCAACACTCCTATTCCTGGGTATACATCTAAAGGAAATGAAGTCCATATGTTGAAGAGATACCTGCACTCTCATGTTCATTGCAGCACTATTCACAATCGTCCAGGTATGGAATCAATCTAAGTGTCCATCGACAGATGAATAGATAAAGAAAACATGGTATATGTCCAATGGAATACTAGTCAACCTTTACAAAGGACATCCTGTCATTGGTGACATGGATGAACCGAAAGGCTGTCATGCTAAGTGGAATTAGACACAGAAAGACAGATACTGCATGATCTCACTTCTACGTGGAATCTAAAAAGTTGAACTCCTAGAAATAGAGAATGGAATGGTAGTTACCAGGGGTGAAGAGAATGAGATGTTGATCAAAGGGCAGAAAGGTTTGTTTCTGAGGATAGACAAGCCCAATGTGTTCTGGTTGGTTGGGAGAAGAATGTGGGACCCTCCGTTCCATGCAGTTATTCAGAGACCAATCTTTTCCCATCTCAGCCATCAGAGACTCCAATCATCTTCCATATCTGGCCTCCCAAGTCCCCACAGAATAGAAATAGGTATCGCACAAGATTATATACAAGGAGATTTAACACGGTCCATGCCTAGGGTGGCATTTGACACTTCTACCGACATGCTATTGGCCAGAACTCCGTCGTATGGCCCAAAATTAACTGCAAGAGAGTCTGAGAAATTTAGTCTAGCTGTATTCCCAGAAAGAAGAAACAAGAGCATAGCCTTCTCTTACCTAGTAAATAAACAGAAAATATAGTTTCCAATATCTCCGTTTTAAATTTATTTTCTAAAGGCCCACTTAACAAGGGCCACACGCTCAAGGATACAACTCACTATGTCACAAAATCGTCTTCTTAGGTCATCTTAATATTGAAGCATCTAAGACTCAAACATTTCTAATAATGGAAGATGAACTCTCCAAAATGCTGTGGCTTTAATCTCAAGCCCTGGCCAGCTGCTGTTCTTCTTCTTACTGTTGCCTTTCCTCTTTGTTTGTGTGTTTTTCCCATGATGAGGCGTAATTTTTGAACATCTATAGAGGACATTAAGAAAAGCTTCCACAGGGCTCTATATCACAGCACTTTGGGAGGCCGAGGCGGGCAGATCACGAGGTCAGGAGATTGAGACCATCCTGGTTAACACAGTGAAACCCCATCTCTACTAAAAATACAAAAAATTAACCGGGCGTCGTGGCAGGCGCCTGTAGTCCCAGCTACTTGGGAGGCTGAGGCAGGAGAATGGTGTGAACCCGGGAGACGGAGCTTGCAGTGAGCCGAGATCGTGCCACTGCACTCCAGCCTGGGTGACAGAACGAGACTCCATCTCAAATAAATAAATAAATAAATAAATAAATAAATAAATAAATAAAGCAGGGCATAGTGGCTCATGCTTATAATTTCTCTATTCAGGGTTTAGCATCATTGTCAAGTATTATTTGGGAGGCTGAGGCAGGAGGATCACTTGAGGCTAAGAGTTTGAGACCAGCCTGGGCAACATAGCAATACCCCATCTCTAAAAAAACAAAAAATTTTTTAAAATTAATTAGCTGGGCATGGTGGTGCACACTTGAGGTCCTAGCTACTTGGGAAGCTGATACAGGAGGATCACTTGAGCCTGTGAGATAGAGGCTGCAGTGAGCACTGATTGTGCCCCTGCACTCCAGCCTGGGAGACAGAGCAAGACCCTGTCTCAAAAAAAAAAAAAAAAAAAAAAAAAATTCACTTAACTGGTAGTCTGTGAGCATATTGCTAGAGACAACAACGGATCATTGAGGCAGATAGAGCTTTTTCATTTCCTTTTATACTACTGTTGTGTATTTTGTAGGCTATTGTTATTATAACCCACCTGATACTTGTATAAAATAAGATCATTGAGGGTATTTTTTTAACAGGGTTAGACACTTCAGAAACAGACGGTCAGACAGACAGATATATAGATAGAATTCTATTTTCCTCCAAAATATCAATCATGATGGTTTTATTGAACCAACATTTCCCACAAATTCTGGACAATTACCAAAGACAATCCATTTCCGGAAACATGATTGAGATAAAAATAATAGATGCAAAAGCAATAATGTTTAAAATTCCATTTCGGCTTAATAATGAGTTTGTGGCCTGCATCATAAGGCAAGTTATTATCCATCACATTTTATCATGAGACTCTTTCTTGCATTTTTATAAAAATTTTAGAGCCTCTATTTTCAGAACTGTCCAGAAGATGTTGTTACTGTTCACTGTTATTTCCTTTGATGGTTTGATTTTTGAAATTCAACTCTTTTTCAGAGTTTTAAGGCACATGATAGGCAGAAGGTAAATTTGAGCGGATTTGCCTATTTCCTAGGGGGAAAATGAAGCAAGATTTAACACTTTGGTTTGTTCACTGGAAATACAAAAATGAATTTAAAATTTTTCTATTAACTAAAATCTGAAGTCTTGATGTTTATTTAGGGTACGAGATGAAATGGTGCAAAATGCTTTTCTAAAACCGGGAAACAATTTGAAGTTATAAACGAAAAGACTTTTCATTTGTTTTCTGTATGTTTCAAGGAAGCCCCATCTGGGGGTTGTTCGGGTTTGGGATTACTGGGGTCACACGTCTGACAATCCTGGCACAGAGCAGGCACCGAAATCGTTTTTGAACCATGAATGTGAATAACCAGGACCCCACAGGACTGAGAGAAGAAGATCACAAAGAGGGTGACTTGAGAGGCTGGGGGTGGTCTTCATTTCTGGTGAGGAATGAGAGATTGCCTGAGAATGCCTAGCCCTGCAGCCCACAGGGAGCCCTAGCATCTCTAAAGAGATGTAGAGGATAAAGCTCCTAACATGTAATGGTGTGATTATTCCACTCACGTCTACCACAAGGAAATCACCAAGCATCTGCCAGAGGTTTGTGGCTTAGGGAAGGAGGAGGGATTGCTCAACTGCCTGACCATAGCTCTGAGCTGCAGGAAAACCATCAGGAATTCTTCAGCCCTCCTGTGCCTTCTGGCATGGAGGCAGAACTAGACTAATCCCCTCTTTCCCTCAAACCCTTCTCCATGTATCCAGGCTTGTAGATCTGACCATGGGCCTCGATCACTAATTCACAACCTTTAAAGCTCATCAGAATCGCCTGGGGGCTTTTCCCACAATACTGGTACCAGGGTCCCACCTCAGACTTATTGAACCCAAATCTCCAAGGGTAGGGTCTTGGCATGGGATCTGAGGATATGTGCCTTTTCAAGCCTCCCTGTTGAAGCCGTTTCTCGTCAAAGATCAAGAAGCCCTGTCCTGGCTTACCTCTGCAGTTGAACGAAGTGTATTGTTACTTGAGGCTTTGAATGCAGTTGTCACAGACTTTGGTCACCAGCTTGATCTGAAAAGACTAAATTCATGTCCTCAGTCACCAGTGACTGTGTGATCATGAGTGAAATGCTTAACCTCACTGCAGTCTCTGTCTCCACCCCTAAGAGGCAGGGACTAGTCTGGGTATCTTTATAACGTGCCACTGTCTTAAACAACTTACCCAATTCCTAACCATCTGGACTGAGTTTCTGTGAACATATGAACACTCAAAAAAAGAAAGACTGAGTAAGTGCAGGTGGGCTATTAACAACTACAAAAACCGTAACAGTCTGGATACTCATTTAACACCATTAAAAGAATTAATGCATTTCTTGGTAAATAAGTGGTTAGAGTTTTATTAAATATGCCTAAGTTTTTTTCTTTAGAAAACCCAGAAAGTGGATCATTTCCAGTTCAGAACAACCTAGTCTGTAACCAAAGATATTTTCAAACAAGAGGCCAGTCAATGTCAAAACAAAACACTGGATTACATTTATGAGACTATCAAATAACTAAAAAATGAGATTATCATTTTTCAAGTTCCTTTATTATCACCAGTGCTCAAACTACAGACACAAAGGGAAAAAAAGACTACTTGGGATGAACATTGTATGGAATTTTTTATTTAGCCTGCTGTCTTTTTGAAATACCGATTTTCATCTATTCTGAGTCTTTTGATATAGATCAGTTAAACTGGAATGAACAGTCTTTTCATCTAGTTTGCCTCATCCTAATAACAAGAATGAAGTGTGCTTTTTTCCCCTTCAGTAGTTTATAAATAGTCCTTATAAAACTGCCCATTACCTTTTTATACATACTAAGCTCATTATTGAAAAATTACACCTCCTCACACCTCCAGGCCTTTCTACATCTAAATGAAACTCTTTCCACTTAAATGTATATGGCCGGAAAAATCAGCAAATACTAATGTTCAAACCCCAAGGGGGCAGCCTGCACACAGATGAAAATATGACCATGCACATACACAGTTTTTGTTGCATGACACCAGGCCTCGAGGAGAAAACCAACCCTTGCATAAAAGATTTCACAGAGATAAGTGAAAGAACCCAGTGCTCCGGTATATCCAAATTCAGATGTAAACTCAAAGAAGTCCATAGAAACCCTGACATTGTTTCAAAGCACAGCATAAGATTAACAGTGCATAAACCACAGCACACTTTTGTTAAATTCACATTTACTTAATAATACATATCACCAACTTTGCAGTCAGATGCCGAGGCAGCAGGCAAAACAAGTTATTTTTAGGAGTCTGGCCAAGGACCATTTGCTCATTCATGAGAGTGTGCTTTAAGAAGTCCAAAGCCAAGATATCAAGATAGGCCATTATCCAGGCATGGCTGCAGGGCCAAACCGCCTCACAAGGGGAGTGCCATCCGCCACCCAGGGAACCAAAGGAGAGACAATGTGTGGTTAACACAGGCCCACTGCTATTATGAGAAAAATAGCCAGGAGCATAACTGCTGATGGTGATCAGGGCATTTGATATTCAAAGCATGGCTTACTGGTTGGTTTGGCTAAAGATCTGGCCAAGGAATCTAACAGGCAAAATTTATCTGAAGACCAATTTGCTTCTTAGGAAAGAGAGTCAGGTAAGGGACCAACTATGGCAGCAATTTCAGCTAACACCAAAATGCACCTTGCTTGGTTCCTACCGCTTTGCTGGCAGTTACCTAACTGCTGCCAAAGCTGCAGAACCAAAGCTTCCAATTTCATCAAGATGAATTGCAGCAAATCAGAAGCGATTTGGACATACAGAATGCCTTATTGATGTGATATACCTAACATGGGCCAGGAAGGAAGAACAGTAAGAAATACCTTGGGGCCAGGCGCGGTGGCTCACACCTGTCATCCCAGCGCTTTGGGAGGCTGAGGTGGGTGGATTGCCTGAGGTCAGGAGTTTGAGACCAGTCTGGCCAACATGGTGAAACCCCGTCTCTACTAAAAATACAAAAAAATTACCAGGCGTGGTGGTGCATGCCTGTAGTCCCAGCTACTCAGGAGGCTGAGGCAGGAGAATTGCTTGAACCAGGGAGGTGGAGGTTGCAGTGAGCCGAGATCATGCCACTGCACACCAGCCTGGGGGATGGAGCGAGACTCCGTCTCAATTAAAAAAAAAAGAAAAAGAAAAAGAAAAAGAAATGCCTTGGGAAGTGAAGGATATAGAATACCTTATTCATTCGTTTAGTTGTCAAGACTTTGTTGAGCTTTTTTTCACATGCCATGTACTGCGGCAGGCATGAGGGATATCAAGACACAAAGAACACCACGCTGCCTTCTAGCACTTCCATGCATCCTGGCATCTATGAATAATAATATTGCAAACAAATACACCACTCTCACTGCAGTTCCTTGAGTTTACCCTAAGAGAAAGGGGTTGGAACCTATTCATTTTTGCATAAATGATTCTCTTTCTGATGAGTGTGACAGTGTTGCTCACCCACTTTCCCTTAGGTGGAGCCTTGTGACTAATTCTGTCTGATGGACTGTGGACCTGTGAATCCTACAGGTCGGAATCGAAGAGGCAGCGCCCAATGCTCCAGCTGTCTCATCCCTTGCCAAGGCAGTCAAGGAAACCTCCTGCCGAGACGGCAGAGCTGCACGCGTTACAGCATGAAGGGCGGATGCCGGGGAGGGTCACCCAGCCTGCGGTGGAACTCAGGAGTGAGAAAAGCCATTAAGTCACTGAGACGTGGAGGTTGTTTTTTGTTTTTGCTTTTGTTTTGTACTGCAGTATAGTAGCTGCTTAATACCATTAATAAATGTCTGTTTTGCCTAGGACTTTTAGCGAAGAGTAGAAATCACAGACTCTGTAGAGATGAAGAGGCTTTATGGATTAATAGACTTACCCAGTGCAGATCAATCTCCCAGTGGAAAGAGATCAACTTCTCCCGCTGTGCTTTTTCCTCTCAGTGTAGCTGTCACAGAGACTGTTCCCAAGGCTCTAAGGTGTTAGAGCTGCTGCCTCCCTCAAGCCCTCTGGACACCCTGATGCCTTCAGGTAGTCCAGCCTCAGCATGTCCACATCTCTTTTCTTACCAGTTTAGTGGAGGCAAGATTGGGATTTTCCAAGTGAAACTTCATTAGTAAGAAATGGAGATAAAATAAGTACAAATGTATAGAAACAGATGGATTTGCTGAGTGTAGATTTCTAATCAAAGTGTATTTGATCCTCCTTTTCCATAACATTGGGAAGATGTGTTTTGATCCCTGCATCCTGAACGCGTTCATTTCAAACATACCTAAAACAGAAAGGGGAGTCTGAGGTACCTCATGACTTGGCCAGATACTGGCTTTGCTTATCCACCCAAGATTACAACATAGGAGACACCATCTTTTCCATGGAACAATCATATTCCCTCCTAACAACACAACTCTTCAATAGCAATAGTCTCATTAACAATTAATTTGTGATGCTAGAGCACTTTGTGTGTTCCAAGTAACAGCTATAGCATTGTGAACAATAATAGTTATTGCAGTATTTTAAGTCTATTCATGCACAGAAGAGAGTAAGGAAGTTCTTTATAATGTAAATGATTCCTGAGTTCTAGAAATTCGGTTTACCCTTATAAATATGACTCAATTTCAAATTATTCTGTTAAAATATATAATTGTTGGGGCAATAAACTTTTGTTTAGTTTTCAATTCTTTAAAAATAAAGAATCTATATTGAATCTTATTTTGAGGTCGAAGAAGGTGATCACAGATGGAAAGTTAATGCTTTCAAGTTACAGTTTAACTCTCTGGAAGAAGTAAATCATATTTATTTCTGGTTCAAAAAAAATTAAAGAAACTTTCTTCTTATGTGTACCTTTTTTTTTTTTTTCTTTGAGATAGAGTCTCACTCCCTTGCCCAGGCTGGAGTGCAGTGGCACGATCTGGGCTCACTGCAATCTCCACCTCCTGGGTTCGAGTAATTCTTGTGCCTCAGCCTCCTGAGTAGCTGGGATTGCAGGAGTGCACCACCATGCCTGGCTAATTTTTGTATTTTTAGTAGAGGTGGGGTTTTGCCATGTTGGCCAGGCTGGTCGCGAACTCCTGGGTTCAAGTGGTCTGCCTGCCTCAGTCTCCCAAAGTGCTAGGATTACAGGTGTGAGCCACTGTGCCCGGCCATGTGTACCCTTTTTTTAACCTTCTGTAAACGCAGTGTTTCATAGGGGAGTATGATATAGTGGTTAACAGCACAGACTCTGAAGGTAGATTCGTGGTTTTAATTCCTCCTCTATCACTTAACTACCTACGTGACCTTGAGCAAGTTCCTCAACCCTCCTGGGCATTATCTAACCTGTAAAACGAAGATTATAACTGTCCCTGTCTTAAAGAAGTAACTGATATAGTGCACGCAATTAAATTGTTAGTTAAATAGAAATGAAGTGCCAGGTGCAGTGACGCACGCCTGTAGTCCCTGCTGCTCTGAATCTCTTGAACCCAGGAGTTCAAGCCTGCGGTGTGCTATAATTGTGCCTATCAGTAGCCACTGCTCTCCAGCCTGGGCAATATAGTGAGACCCCATCTCTTAAAAAAATTTAAAAAATTCATGAACTACCTGGGAAGTCAAACACCAAGAATACAAATTCTTGATTCTCCATAATACTCCAAGGTAGAAAGCAGAAAAGAAAACATTCCTAGGCTGACCTCCATAAGAGTGATGGGTACAGGCTGTTTAGGGAACTCAAATTCAGAAGACTCTCAGAGGCTTTGGCTAACTAAATGACAGCAAATGACTCCCTCAAATATGCCAAACTAAAGATTTTCTAGGGCCAGCAGAATCTACTGGAGCACTGCTAGTGGGAGTAAAGCTCACATTGCCATGCCCAGCTCAGCTGAGCACCAACCAAGCCCTGGCATTGGTGGTGCACCCACATTTCACCTCTGTATTAGGGAATCCAAGAGCTCTGACAGTCAAAGAGATTTGTCTGTTTGTTTGTTTTCGTAAGTGAAGAACAAACTCATTTGGCATCAAAACTTGTCCTGAACTGAGATGAGGCTATTTGGAGTCTTTATTTATTTCACCGAGTGAATCTTCATATGTTTCACTCCAGAAACATTGATGAGTTTGCTTATGAGTGCTGCCCCAAGCCTTCCTAAGATGTCATGTTATATGATTTTCACACCATGTTCCAAAATCTGCAAAGTCCTGAATTCCGAATCCCATCTGGCCCCAAGCATTTCAGATGAGGGATTATGAACCTGTGCCTTCTTACATGTGATGATTTCTGCTTGGAAATGGGGAGGTCATTGACAGCTACAGGCTGTCTCCAGTGTTGGAATGTGAGCTTCATGGAATCTTCTTCTCTTGCCACCTCAAAGCCAGAAGGTAGAAAAAAGGATGGAGCCACCAATGAACGAGAGAGAGAGACAGATTTTGACAAAATATTGTAATAGTTCCAGGAAGTTTTCTCCTGAAACTACTGCTGTGTGAGTGTGAGGCTTGCTGTAAAAATGTGTAACAGGTGTCTGGATGGAAACTGAGATACAGAAGGCATGGGTGATCAAACCCTAGAGTCTTAGCAACAGCAATATTCCCTCCCTCAATAATCCATGGGTTGAGAGTTGGCCCTAAAGAATAAGAGGGTGTCTGGGGATGAGTGCGGAAATATCAACTCTACACAGGAGGTGTATAGACCACAAACTGCTCTAACAGAAAGGCTCTGCTGCCTCCCACACCACATTTCTATTTGCATTTGGTCAGTAATTCCTTCCCCAATCTCATCCACCTTGCTTACTCAGAGCGTCCCAGAAGGCAGCCAATAATAGTTAAAGTGATGGGCAGGCAATTCCTCCCACTCATCATGGGGGCTTGGATCCTTTCGTCGCTGATCTTTCTTATGGATTAGACCAGGTGCCTTCTAAACTTCTCACCCATAAACTTAACAACTCCTACAAAACGATGCCACCCAGATGCCTGCAGGAGCGCTGCTACCTCTTGAAACTTAGATGATTTTGGCTCAGAGCTCCAAATTCTCATCCTGCAGAAGTTAAAACCCCTCCCCAATGAACCTATGAATTCCTGGTATAGAAAATCTGTCTTTCTCATGATCACCTCTTCCTACAAGTGTTCTCACTGGACTGTACCAGAGACCCATAGGTGAAACTTAACTTCTGCTCCCAGAAAATGCACTCACAAACAGCAAATTAAGTATGGAATAGACTTATGTAAAGATCTGGCGGGAGGCAAAGAGGATGTTTACTTTGCTATGACTCAAAACAAGTTCAAACTGAATATTAGACATCACAGTGCTTTAAAAATAAAATCACCCACTCTGTTATAGGGCATATTGGATTTTTCCTTTTGTTAATAGCTGTAACCCAGCACCATCCAACAGAAAAACAATCTACACATGCAATTTAATATTTCCTGGTAGTGGTATTAAAAATTAATTTATTGATTTTAACCTATCTTATTTTATCCAATATTGGGAACTTGAACTTCAACATGTAATCAATATTTAAAAGTATTAATGATTTTCTTTAACATTCTTTTTTTCATAATGTCTTTCAACACAATGTATATTTCACACTTATTGAGCTCATTGCAAGAGCTCAGTAGCCAAATATGGCTCCTGGCTGCCTCAGTGGCCAACCCGGTCTTCTCTCCACCCCAGCCTCCCTTCCTGAACCCTTCCTCACCACGCTCACAAATAGTCCCAGGAAAGTCCAAATTCCTCTTGATTTTACAAGCCCCTCCCTGGTATCCGCTCCTATATCCCGGACCTATTTCTGCTTAGTCAATTTCTGTTTTTAAAGAGCCATTTTCCTTAGACGTCAGTTGGACTTTGAATAACAATTTCTTTTCTTCTCTTACCATAGAAACCATTATTATCATCTCAGTCCCACAGAGAGGGAAACTTGAGCCCCAAAGTTAAAGACATCATAGATAACACGGTAAGACTATGGCAAGTGCAAGGTAAGCCACAGCTCCTCCGGTGTTGCCTTTCCCCTCCAAAAGGTTGAAAGCACAGGGCCCAGAGCTGTGGACTGGCTGAGTTGTTCCCCTGATTTCCTCTCTGGATCCATCATGAGCCTGTGTGGGGCTCCCAATGTCCTGGGCTCAGTTGGACCTTTGCTTTTTCCTCTCCCTACACTGTCTCTGACAATGAAATCTTCACCTCAACCTTCAGTCCCATATCTCCAGCTGCCTGCTAGACACTTCTCGATATTTGCATGTAAATCAGAATTCCTCCCGCCTCTCTCTCTGCCCCCACCACCCTCCTGCTGTCCTATGTACACACTCCAGCTGTTTGTAAGACATAGTCTCTGTCAACCCAGAACCCAGGTCACCTTGGCCCTGCACCTCTTTCGTGCTCTACAAGTTACTGACTACAATTTTATAAGTGTGATTTTGAGACTTTTAAGTGGTAAATTGAATGTTATGAGATAATTTTACTAACTTTTAAACACTATTAGAATACTTGATAGCACTTGAGAGTCACAATGTTCATAAGTCCCAATTTAACCAGATTTATAAAACTTTAAAATCGTTGCAAGGTTTTGTTTGTTAGGGTTATTAACTTAAGCCAGAGCAGATATTTGAGTTGCTTAGAAAGCTAATTAAGTGTATTAAGTTTATCACTGCAGTTTAAAATGCTTAAAAGAAACTAATAATTAGCATAAACGGCACTAATAGTTTAAGGGGAATTTAGTCCTTTCAACTCAAGCCAGTCAAAAACTACTCAACGGGTTGGGCGAGGTGGCTCATGCCTACAATCCCAGTGCTTTGGAAGGGGCTCATGGGGGAGGATCCCTTGAGGCCAGGAGTTTGAGGTTACAGTGAGCTAGGATTGCGCCACTGCACTCCAGCCTGGGTAACAGAGGCAGGAGAATTTGCCTGAGGCCAGGAGTTGGAGACCAGCCTGGCTAACATAGTGAAATTCTGTCTCCACAGAAAAAGAAAAAAAGGCTTTAGGAAACTGGGCTTTTACATTTGTCATTCTAATAAATTAAATACTACACGAAAATGCCCAGGTCTGTTGTGTCCCTTGAAGAAGTGGGGAGGTGGCTTCTCAACTCTTTAAGCAACCATGAGGTCCACTGTTGGGCGTCTTTGATACTGAGTTGGTCAAAGAAGACCAGAGTCAGGTCATTTTTCAGTGGGAATGATGGCTTAGTGGTGCCACAACAGGCAAGGAGAGGGGCCGACGGGGTAGGGAGGATGGCGCGGAGTGGAGAAGGCAGCCACCCATCAACCTTGAGAGAGGCTGGAGCCCCAGAAAACAGAAGAGCCCTTTGCACACATGCTTCAGCTTGGTGCTATTCTCAGAGCTCTTTTGAGGGTACCTTCTCATCTGCCCTCAAGTGCATTCATCAGCCCCAATTGTTCAGCCATGGCAGCTGACACTCCATGAGGGTTGGTGACACGTTCAAGTCCCAGGCCTACAGGCAGCAGAACCTGAGGTGGCCTCTGTGCCTCCTGGTTCCTGGTTCTCAGGTTGTTACCACCACACTCCACTGTCCAGAGAAATCAAACACAAACTCTCATGGAGAAGCAGAGGGGTCTCATGGAGCAGATCAACCAAATCCGTAAGCACATATTACATGACTGTCTTGCGATAAGGCTGAAAAATACTTGCCATGGCTTTCATGCTTTGTACCGTGTGACTATTGTCTCTCTCAGTGGACTCCATTTTAATGACACAGCACTGTCCCCAGCAGGAGACTGTCTGGTGAATACAAGTGGGGCCAGCAGTATTTAAATCACATTCAACACTGTAGGCGCTCCAAGATGGAAGGAGAATTCCCTAATTAAAATTTTGTTAGATGGCTGTCTGCACTGTTATTAATTTTATCAAAACAGGGCTTCCTTATAGTGTTTCAGGGGTACCATCTTCACAATTAAAAATCTGCTTTTGAGGAAAATGGGGGGAGCGGGACACAGCACAAAGTAAAGGACATTTCAGATGCTTTAATAAAATAAGAGGCAGAAAAGAAAATAAGGCAGTTAGGCCATGTATATTTTTGTTTGTTTCAAAGCCATCATAATTAGGAGACAAAATAAAAGATCAATATTCAGACCCATTATCAGCTGCCATTTTAGTCATCAAGCCATATGCCTAGCATGTCTCTTTGATAATAGCCAAACACAAACATTGGGACAAGAATGAAGAATTGCTGTAGTACTAGAAAAAAAAAAAAAAAAACTAGTTATTCCTCTTCCTTAGAGCTAACTTTTGTCACTTATTTGAGCTATAAAAACAATAATGTTATATGTAGGGTTGTTAGATTTAGCAAACAAAATACAGGACACTCAGTGTCTTAGTTTCTTTTCATACCTGAAACTGAGTACATTATACAGAAAAAAAGGTAGATTTGGCCCATGATTCTAATGGCTGAAAAGTTCAAGACTGGGCATCTGCGTCTGGTGAGGGCATTAGGCTGCTTCATGATGGAAAGTGAAGAGGAGCCAGTGTGTGCAGAGGTTGTATGGTGAGAGAGGAAGCAAGTGAGAGTGGGAGGTCCTAGGCTTTTTTTTTTTTTTTTTTTTTTTGAGACCTCCATCACCCAGGCTGGAGTGCAGTGGCGTGATTTCGGCTTACTGCAACCTCCACCTCCTGGGTTCAAGCAATTCTCCTGTCTCAACCTCCCAAGTCGCTGGAATTACAGGCACGCACCACCACGCCTGGTTAAGTTTTATATTTTTAGTAGAGACGAGGTTTCGCCATGTTGGCCAGGCTGGTCTTGAACTCTTGACCTCAGGTGATCTGCCTGCCTTGGCCTCCCAAAATGCTGGGATTACAGGTGTGAGCCACCATGCCCAGCCGGTGCTAGGCTCTTTTTAACAACCTGCTCTCAAGGGAACTAACAGTGAGAACTCACTGACTCACCACTCTCCACCCCCGAGGGCATTCTTCTATTCATGAGGGATCCACCCCATGACCCAAACACCTCCTGTTAGCCGCCCCCCAACATTGGGGATCATATTTCAACAGGAGGGTTGGCAGAGACCAACATCCAAACTGTAACACCCAGTTAATATTTTCATATGAGTATATTCCACATATTGTATGGGACATAATGCAATGTTTAGGACATGACTTAGACTAAAAAATTGTTATAAAAATGTTCATTGTTTATGTTTAATTCAAATTTAATTAGGTGTCCTGTGTTTTACCTGGCAACCCTAGAGGTATGGTCATTGTGGTTATGCATGACTAACATGTCTTTTTTGCAGTAGCATCTGTGAAATGTCTCCCTCCCTTCATTTTCCTCAAAAGCAGATTTTTTTTGTTTGTTTTGTTTTGAGACAGAGTTTCACTCTTGTTGCCCAGGCTGGAGTGCAATGGCACGATCTCGGCTCACTGCAAACTCTGCCTCCGAGGTTCAAGCGATTCTCCTGCCTCAGCCTCCCGAGTAGCTGGGATTACAGGCATGCTCCTCCACGCCTGGCTAATTTTGTATTTTTGGTAGGGACGGGGTTTCTCCATGTTGGTCAGGCTGGTCTTGAACTGCCGACCTCAGGTGATCCGCCCGCCTTGGCCTCCCAAAGTGCTAGGATTACAGGCATGAGCCACTGTGCCCGGCCCAAAAGCGAATTTTTAATTGTAAAGATGGTGCCCCGAAACACTATAAGGAAGTCTGTTTTGATAAAAATTAGTAACAGTTAAGACAGCCATTTTAAAAAACTTTAGAAAAAAAATTAAATAGGTAGCACAGGCATAGTCTTCTTTAGTTATCATTTCAGTGTTGGATAAAGCAGTCTTTCCCAACCTGATAGAGTTTCCATCTTAGAAAAGTGGAGTCTGGAGGAAGGTGACCAGGGTTATTTGGCTAGACTGCAGTGGAACAGAGTTTAGATCCAGGTCTGTGGAAGTCCAAAGCAGCTCTTCATCATGACCCTGTATCACCTCTCAGACATAGAGCTAATAATGCAGGCAACTATTGCTTTAAAAAAAAAAAAAGTGGTAAAATACATGTAACAAAATCTTAACGATTTTTAAGTGTACAGTTCATTAAGTGTTAAGTACATTCACATTACATTGTACACAGTACATTGTTGTGCAAACAATCTCTAGAACTCTTGTAAAACTGAAACTCTATTCTACAAAACAACAACTTCTTGTTCTTCCTCTGGTCAGCCTCTGGCAACCACCATTCTCTTTTCTATCTTTATAAATTTGACGGCTGTAGATACCTCATAGAAATGAAGTCATGCAGTATTTGTCCTCCTGTGACCTGCTTGCTTTTCACTTAGCATAATGTCCCCAAGATTCATCCATGTTGTAGCGTGTGTCAGAACTCCCTTCCTTTTGAAGGCAGAATAGTATTCCATTGTATGGATATAGCACATTTTAGTTGACCCATAGATCCATGGATCAACACTTGGGTTACTTTCAACTCTTGACTATTGTAAAGAGTATCGCTATAAACATGGGTGTCCAAATATCTGTTCAAGACTCTGCTTTCAGTTCTCTTAGGTATATATGCAGAAGTAGAATTGCTGAATCATATGATAATTCTGCTTTTAATTTTGTGAGACACCACCATACCGTTTTCTACAGTGGTTACACCACTTTACATTCCCACCAGTGGTGCACTAGAGTTTTAATACCCCACATCCTCACCAACGCTTGTTATTTTCTGTTGTTTTAAAAACAGTCGTCTTCCTAATGGATGTGAGGAGGGCTCCAGGACAAAATCCATGTCTCCATGACAAAATCAAATAAACTATTAGAGTTGATTTTGTTTTTACTAATCTAATTATTTGTTTTGTTGGAATCTGAAGAGATGATTTTACAGTTGTTTATTCTATTACTATTATAATGAACGCTGACATGGTTATTACTAACAGTAATGAGTAGTGTACACTGAACACCTACTGGAACCAGGCATCAACTGGGTGCTATGCAACCATTCTCATTCAGTCCTTGCAACAACCCTACAAAATAGACGCTCACCAGTACTGTTTTCACGTGACAGATGAGGAAAAGGCTGCCTAGAGAGACGTTCAGTAACTTGTCCAATGTGATGAAACCTTGTAAAGCTGGGATCTGAATCCAAATATTCTGACTCCAGCAGGGAATGGAGGCTCACACAGGTAATCCCAGCACTTGGGAGGCCAAGGTAGGGGAATCACTTGAGGCCAGTTCAAGACCAGCCTACGTAGTGAGATGGGGCAACATCTCCATAAAAAAAGTGAAAAAAATTGCACAGGCGTGGTGGCGCACACCTGTAGTTTTAACTTTTCAGGAGGCTGAGGAAGGAGGATCATTTGAGCCTGGGAGTTCAAGGTTGCAGTGAGCTATGATCACACTATTACACTCCAGCCTGGGAGACACAGTGAGACCCTATCTCTAAAAAAAAAAAAAAAATTTTAAAAAAAGAGTTATTGTAAACTCACTATCTAAAAACCCAAATATTCTGATTCCTACACATGACCCTTTCAGTGGAGCTTCATAAGAAAACACCACCACCTGGCGCGGTGGCTCACGCCTGTAATCCCAGCACTTTGGAAAGCCAAGGCGGGCGAATCACGAGGTCAGGAGACCGAGACCATCCTGGCTAAGATGGTGAAACCCTGTCTCTATTAAAAATACAAAAAAATTAGCTGGGCGTGGTAGCAGGCACCTGTAGTCCCAGCTACTTGGGAGGCTGAGGCAGGAGAATGGCAGGAACCTGGGAGGCAGAGCTTGCAGTGAGCTGAGATGGCGCTGCTGCACTCCAGCCTGGGTGACAGAGCGAGACTCCATCTCAAAAAAAAAAAAAAAAAGAAAAGAAAACAAAGGAAAAGAAAACACCACCACCCTCCCACTCAAGTTGATCAATTTGAGGGTAATTAAAAATGTGTTGTACCATGAGACCTTCTGAATATGACTCCTTTCAGAGAACTTTAAAGCTTCTTTTTAAAACCTGCTTTATTAAGCTATAATTCACCTGTCATAAAATTCACCCATTTAAAGTGTACAATTCAGTGGTTTTTAGTACGCTCACAGATACATGCAAATGCCATTATAGTCCATTTTAGAACATTTTCATCACCCCAAAAAGAAACTTTGTACCCTTGGGCCATTGCCTCTTATTTGCCCGATTCCTCCTGCCCCTAAGCAACTACTAATATACTCTCTGCCTCTGTTGATTTTCCTATTCTGGACTTGCATATGAATTGGATCACATAGTATATAGTTTTTTTGTGACTGACTTCTTGCACTTGGCATAATGTTTTTAAGGTTCATCCATGTTGTGGCATATGTCAATACTTTGTTCTCTTTTATGGCCAAATGAAATTCCACTGTATGAATACAGCACATTTTAATGGACATTTGGGTTGTTTCCACCATTTGACTATATGAACAATGCTGCTCTGAACACTCATGTTCAAATGTTCGTGTGGACATGGGTTTTTATTTCTCTTGGCTATGTGCTGTGTTAGTGTCTTTGGGCTTCTATAACAAAATACCGTCAACCGGACAGCATATAAACAACAGAAATTTATTTCTCACAGTGCTAGGGATTGGAAAGTCCAAAATCAAGGTACTGGCAATATATTAGTCCATTTTCACACTGCTATAAAGATACTACCTAAGACTGGGTAATTTGTAAACAAAAGAGGTTTAATTGACTCGCAGCACAAAGCACAAGTGCTGCACTTTCAAAGCATCAGGTCTCATGAGAACTCACCCGCTATCATGAGCACGGCATGGGGAAGCCGTCCCCATGATCCAGTCGCCTCCCACCAGGTCCCTCCCTCCACACGTGGGGGTTACAAGTTGAGACGGATGTGGCTGGGGACACAGAACCAAAGCATAGCAGGTAGATTCCAAGTCTGGTAAGGGCCAACATTCTGGTTCATAGATGGCCTTATTCTTGATATAAATTCACATGGTAGAAAGAAAAGGGAGTTCCCTGAGGCCTCTTTTATAAAGACATTAATTCCATCCATAGGGACCTGGTCACCCATGACCTAGTCACCTCCCAAAGCCTCACCTTCAAATATTGGGCATTAGGATTTAACATATGAATTTTAACGTATAAACACTCAGTCTATAGCACACACTTAGGAGCAGCATTACTGAATTCTATAGTAACTCCATGTTTAATCAGTTGCGGAACTGCCAGACTTGTTTTCCAGAGCAACTGAAACATTGTACATTTGCATCAGAAATATATGAGGGTTCTGACTTTCCCATATCCTCCCAAAACGTGTTATCTGACTTTTTTATTCTAGCCATCCTGGTGGGTATAAAGTGGTACCTTGTGGTTTTGATTTACATTCCCAGTGATGACTAACAATGTCAAAAACCATGGTATTATTATACTTCTCTGTGAAATCCTGCACACTCTCCTTTCCTCTTGCTGCAGTGACAGACCTGGGTTCAAGTCCACGCTCTGCATTTAAAATTGTGACCTTGGGCAAATTACTCAATCTCTCGGTGTCAAGGTTCTCATCTGTAAAATGAGAAAAGGCCTGTAAAGCATTGAGATGTGCAACTAGTAAACAGCATTCAATACATATGAGCTGTTGTTATTACAAGGCAGTGAGATAATATCATACATGAGAGTGATTGGTGCTTAAAACACTTCAAGTGCTTTCTTACTGCCTACAGAGTAAACCCAGGGTCCTCTGTACGGCCCACAAGTCTGATTTGTATCTGCTTCTCAAGTTTTATTTCCCAATGATCCACACCAACCTCTAGGTTTTGATAACACCACACTACTTGTAGTTTTTCCAAACACTATGTCTTTTCATATCTCCACGACTCTGTTTATGCCATTCCGTCTGTCTGAAAGCCCTCTCCAGTTTTCTTGGCCCCAGTTAACATATCCAAATCCTTTAGAACTCAAAGAGATTGGGTTGGGGCCTCTCCTATGGACGTTCATTGCTTATCTTACCTACTGTTTTATATTGAAATGATCTGTTAGGGGTCTACCTCCAATATGCAGAAAACACCTACCATGTGCCAGATAATGTGCTATGCTTTGTGCTATGCAGAACAACATATATGGTTCCTGCTCCCACTAAGCAGAGTCTGAAGGCAAGAAGGAATCATAGTTTATAGTTTTTGAGCCTTGAGATATCCTCAAAGCATAATACAAACTTGCCACATAGTAAGTGCTTTAAAATACTGTCAAACCAACCAGAGTCGGATTTGTAGAGAAAGGGCAGCCCAGCCCAGTTCTGAACTTCCTCCTAATACGTGTGTTTTGTTGAGTGTTTTAAAGAAGCTAACGGGCAGGACAAATTCCAGGTAAAATTAAGTGTGTCTTTTAGTCTCACGTCCACCCTTTAAGCTTTCTCTTGTAGGGCCACCAGTCCTCAGATACCCAATGTTATCTTAGCTATGCGTGGGCTCCTGGCTCCTGCTGCCATCACAATATTTCCCCCTTTCTTTTGCAAAGCAATGGCTAGAAGTGGTTTTATTAAAGAAATTCATTCCTTTTAGATTAAGCAGAAACTCAGCGTTACACTTTCTTGCTTAAAATTTATCCTGGCCGGGCGTGGTGACTCACACCTTTGGCACTTTGGGAGGCCAAGGCGGGTGGATCATTTGAGGTCAGGAGTTCGAGACCACCCTGGCCAACATTGTGAAACCCCATCTCTACTAAAAATACAAAAATTAGCCGGGCGTGGTGGTGAGCTTCTGTAATCCTAGCTACTCTGGAGGCTGAGGCAGGAGAAGTGCTTAAGCCCAGCAGGCGGAGGTTGCAGTGCACCGAGATGGTGCCACTGCACTCCAGCCTTGACAACAGAGCAAGACTTTGTCTCATACATACATACATACATACATGCATAAAATAAAATCTCTCCTATGCTCCTTTCTCTATAGTGTCAGCCTTTCTGACACAGAAGTCCAAATGTGAGATTCTCCTCTCATATACAGCAAGGAGCTCTTGCTGTCTGGGACACACAGATGACACCACTACAAGGAGAGACGTAGTCACTCGACCAGCACAGAAGCAGCATCTAGAATGGCAAATTTCTACCAGAAGTGCCTCAAAGTGCTGATGATTTAAAGTTAATCCAGTTAATATAAAGTTAAACTGGTTAAAAGGATAAGCTCCTTACAGAAGATTCATTTAAGAGGGAATTTTAATGCTGGCAACTTCTACGAGGCAGTGTGAAGAGACACTCTGGGGAACTGAAGTACAGCATCCTCAGTGATCAGCATCCTCAGTTACAACTAATTTGTATGTTTCCTGATGGACATTAGTGGATCAGATCATCCATGTAATATTATATCAGATATGCAATAATATGTAAAATTATATTGGATAATATGTCCTGACTAATAAAATTCAGGAGTTCGGTCCAGCGAATACAAAGTAGTCCAGGAAATAAAGTTTTCTCCTAACTACCATAGCCACCCAACCTCTGGGTTTTTGCCAAGACATGGCCTCGGACCTCTATCAGGGATGACAAGTGTGTGCCCTGTTGGATAAGGATGCATGACTCTTCCTACCAGAGTGTGAATCCACAAAGGCAGGTCCTCTGGCACACTCATCTCTGCTTCTCCACTCATCTCTGCTTCTCCACTCATCTCTGCTTCTCCACTCATCTCTGCTTCTACAGTGCCTAATAGATTCCGTGGTCTAGAGAAAGAACCAGAAACTCTTGTTGAATGGAAGAAAGAAGAAGGTCAGGAAAGAAGGAGAGGGATAAAATAGAACCCAGAGTTGCCTCCGGCCCCATAGGGCCATAGATGGTCACTATCCAGTGACTTAGAAAGTTAGGAGCAGCAAATGGTATCGTCTGTGCCGTCAAACCACAAACGAGATTCCCTTTAGCCAAAAGATACAACAGTTGCATTAAGTCAGTTTTACCAAGAGCTCTGTTATTTCATTTAGTTATCACTTCAGAAGTTAACCTAAACTTTTTATCAGCTACAGGAGTGATTAATGCTGTTATGACTGAAGAAGTTACCATAATAAGACGCTTCCCATTGTTCATAACTTTCTAAGATTTCAGTGTCTTTGGCCAGGCACAGTGGCTCACACCAATAACATTTTGGGAGGTCAAGGTGGGAGGGTCGCTTGAGCGCAGGAGTTCAAGACCAGCCCTGGCAACATAGCAAAAACCTGTCTCTACAAAATTGTTACAAATTAGCCAGGTGTGGTGGCGTGCATCTGTAGTGCTGGCTACTCGGAGGGTTGAACAGGTAGGATTGCTTGAGCCCAGGAGTCTGAAGCTGCAGTCAGCAATGGTTGCACCACTGTACTCCAGCCCAGGTGACAGAGTGAGACCTTGTCTCAAATGAATACTTAAGTAAACAAATAAGTAACAAATTAATAAATAAATACATGTCAGTGTTTTGATTAGAGTTTTCTCCATTTTCCATCAGTCCAAAGGCAGCTTTTGGGAGTTTGGGAAATAACTCTCACATTACTTTTAATTTGGTCAAAATTAAATCCTCATTCTTTCCCTCTTACAATAAAACACAAAATAGAAATAAAATATAGAACCAAACACCTTCCCAGGGTGAATCAAGAAGAATTTTGGGTTCAAGTTAGGAAATACTAATTATTCTCTTTTTTCTGAGTCTTTAAAAAGTGACATTTTTTATTACAAATATTGCTTTGCCTTTTCCACAGGCATAATACATTTTACCTTTAAACTACCCAAAGCCCCAGTGCTAAATTATGTTTTCCTTCAAAGAGGATGTAATTTCATATTCCACCAGCACAGCATTTTCAGGCTTACCAATTAAGTTTGTAGAAGAAATTATCACCCTTCTAGTTCCAATCCCTCTTACGTAGCAAAAACCACAGAATGAAATGGAAAGGCCTGCATAAAGGTTAGGGAAGCACTCCAGTAAACTGAGTGAATGAACATGGATGCTAAATTTTGAGAGCACCATGAATGCTGGCTGTGCTTTGCATTAATAATTAGCACAGTGTTCCCTCATAGAGAGGAGATACGTCCAAACTTGGACTTTCGTGACAATTACACTTGGAGTTTCATTTTGCCTTTTCATCTTTGTCAGCGCTGGCACCAAGCTTGCTGTTGTATGTCTGGCTCTATCAAACAATAAAAGTAACCCATTTGAAAAGTCAAACAACAGGAGTGGTTTTTAGGAAACCAGAAGCCAAACTGATTCACCAGGTTGGCTTCCTTCCCAGGGAGAGAGATAATGCTAGCTGGTCGCCGCCGTTAGCCTGGGCCTGAGCAGAGTGATCGCACTTCAGGATTCCCGACTACATGGTTGGCCAGGCGAGTTAAAGAAATGTCTAGGGTGAGAGCGATAATGGAGGTGACTCTGGGTTGGAGCAAACGCTGAATTAAGTTGGTACATTCAAAGTTGCCATAGAAACCCTGTCTGAATGTCCTCGCTTCAGCAGAATTGATTTTATGTTTAAATGTTAATATGCCTTCTTATACTTAATGATATACAAAGTAGACAGAAGATGAATATGGAAGAAAGAAAACATACTCTAACATCTGAAATACTTAAGCCATTAAATAATTTTCCAGTACTAAGTCAGCCTTTGAAACTGATTGACCAAAGAAGAGGTAGCGTGGGTTGCCACGACTGGGAGCTGTTTAGGAAAGTCTTTATGCCTTTATGTCAAATGCCGCTGCACTCTCAAAGGCACTGCTGTAATTCAGCGAACCCAGCTTGTACTTGAAGCCAAATGAAATGCAAAGTTGCCTTTCAATAGCAAACCTCACTGAGGAAATGCCAGTTAGCGATTGTGAGAAGTTTCAGCTACTGTATTTTCACAGATTGCATTTTTCCACTCAATGTCCGTGAGAAAACATTTGGAGGCTCTTTAAAAATGGTTACATTATCAATTAATCTATAGTATGTTTTAAATAAATATTTCTATTAAATGTAACAAAAACCAGCATTTGTATTGCTTGCACCTAAATTATCATCATCATTGCAAAGCAGATGTGGAATGCAAGCCGAGGCGAACAATCGGCACTGTAATTTGCCCAGTAACATTGTTTTAGATCTAATTAGTGCTTATGCAAATCCTTTACAAAAATGTGAAAACTGCACCAGGATGTAATTGTTTAATGAATTTAGTGCAAAGCACATCTGCATAAATTCCATTTTAGCTGAAAAAACTAAGTTCAACTGCTATTTGCTCCAGAGCCAAAACATTGTGAATTGTGCCCACTGTGCTTTAGCCCTGCTCTGCTGGCTTGGATATTTCAAATAAATACTACAAAGTTAAAGCCTCCAGCTGCAGACCAACCCATCTGTAGATGTTTGTTATATTTGGCAGTATCGTAGAATGATTGTGCCTTCCTGCTGGAAAAAAAAAAAAAAAAAAAAAAAAAAAGGACGGGGGAAAAAAACAAGGTTTTGTCAGCAAAAAAAAAAAAAAAAAAAAAGTAAAAGTTTGAAATATTCATTGCTCGACAAAAGTTTTGAATTTGAATCTAGCTTACCTAGCAGTGAACTTTAAACACCTGTTCACATGGGGTCTACCATGCAAACCAGAATACTACGCTTTTTTCCCAGTTCTCCCCAACATTCCATTTCTGTTAAAAATCACAGAAAATTGAATTGGACACAAGTTTACTAAAATTGGAATTTAAGCACTTCCTTTAACTTTTCAGAGATTTTACTAGTCACTTTTTGTGGTCAGTGTTTAAACACAAAAATCCATGACTTCTATAAAAGGAGATAAGGTAATTATGGATGCTTACATGATTGTCTGGAAAGGGGACACTTCTCCATTTCTGGTTTTTTGCTTTTCCTTTTTCTTTCTGTTTTGGCTTCTCTGGTTTTTTGGTGCAGCACAAATAAACTGCCAAACGAATAATGGTTCCTGTACAAATAGGGGTGGAATAGATGGCAGGGCTTGAGGATGGGGGCAATGTGGAGATGTTTGGGTCTGAGTTAGAAGAATTCTGCAAAACGATAAACAACAAATATCATTCTTCAGCACTGAACCCAGTGTTCCAATTTAGGCTGGAACAACGCTGAAAAGTATGCCATCGATGTTCTGATGGAACCAGAAGCTGTTGTTCTGTTTCTGTTGGTTATCCACTGGAGATCCATCTTGTCTCAGTCTGTCTCAGGTTAAAGTTCCCTGGAACCGGTCTCTGTGGATTCGGAGATGAGCCTGCAGCACACTTAAGTGAGGCGTGTTGGTGAGTCACCTGTGACGGAGTTAGAGCACAAGACTGGGTGGAAAGAGACATTGACTTCTGGTGCAGCTGCACCCGGGGCCTCAGCCAACCACACGGGGTGCTTCCGAGCTGGGATGTCCCTTTAGTGTTGGATGGAATTGAGACATTGGGGCTGAGTCTTTTCACCCCTGCATCCATCAGGCATTGGACATGATGTTTGCTATATTTGGCAGTATATTTGGCATGAGCTGCCACTGGGGAGGAGTGCAGGCTTGGGTGGGGAGTTCCCTTTGGCTGAGGGACATCTGTGAGCTGACTGCAAACCCTCCCAAAGGCTGGGGAAATGGTGCCTGGGTCCTGAGCAGGGGTCTGGACTGTAAGTTACCACATCCACTCTCATATGCTTGAATCTACTTACTCTGTATTATTTATTTCACCCCGTCTGGGAACCATGCCTTCAGGATTCTTTTTATCTTGTCCTGCAGAAACTTCAAAAGGAAGGTTAGTGGGAGGAACTATAGTCTCTGTAGCTATAGCTGGTCTTGACTCTATAACTTCTACCCATCCCCTCACTCCACCTCTACCCATTCCATATTCCCCTCACCTCCAGCTAGCACCTCTGTTGATGCAGGTGGCTTACACAATGGGGTGAAACTGAGCCTCATCCCTAGGACCCTGGTCACCTGTGCTTTCAGGCTGTGCATACTGAACTTGTCTGCTTATCATCACAATTTGCCAGGGGACACCAATAGACACCAAAATAGATCACCTGCATAGCAAGCATATTGTTTCCTGCCCCAATGTATAAATAGCAGCCCTATCTCCTCCTGATGACCAGAGTCAATTATTCCTCCCAGGAGGGAAACTCTTTTCCTTGCCTGATAGTTTCTGGGCACAAGGGTCCTGGAAGACCTGGTGGCAGCTATAGCTTCACGTTTCTTTCTTTTCTGTTTTTTTTTTGTTGTTGTTGTTGTTGTTTTGTTTTTTTTTTGTTGTTTTTTTTTTTTTTTTTTTTTTTTAGAGAGATTGGGGTCTTCCTCTGTCACCCAGGCTGGAGTGCAGTGGTGCAATCATGGTTAACTGCAGCCTCAAACTTCTGGGCTCAAGGGATCCTCCCGCCTCAGCCTCCAGAGTAGCTGGGACTACAGGTAGGCACCACCATGCCTGGCAGCTTAAATTTGTGTGTGTGTGTATGTGTGTGTGTATTTGTGGGTGGAGTCTCACTCTGTGGCCCCACAGGCTGGAGTGCAGTGTGTGTGTGTGTGCGCGTGTGTGTGTGTGTGATGTGTTTTCAGGTGGAGTCTCATTCTGTTGCCCAGCAGGCTGGAGTGCAGTGTGTGTGTGTGTGTGTATGTGTGTGCTTGTGTGTATGTGTGTGTTTGTGTGCATGTGTGTGTGTTTCAGGTGGAGTCTCACTCTGTTGCCCCGCAGGCTGGAGTGCAGTGTGTGTGTGTATGTGTGTGTGTGTGGGTGGAGTCTCACTCTGTGGCCCCACAGGCTGGAATGCAGTGTGTGTGTGTGTGTGTTTGCAGGTGGAGTCTCTGTGGCCCCGCAGGCTGGAGTACAGTGTGTGTGTGTGTTTGTGTGTGTATGTGTGTGTGTGGGTGGAGTCTCACTCTGTGGCCCCGCAGGCTGGAGTGCAGTGTGTGTGTGTGTGTGTGTGTGTATGTGTGTGTGTGGGTGGAGTCTCACTCTGTGGCCCCACAGGCTGGAGTGCAGTGTGTGTGTGTGTGTGTGTGTTTGTGTGTATGTGTGTATGTGTGTATGTGTGTGCGGGTGGAGTCCCACTCTGTGGCCCCGCAGGCTGGAGTGCAATGGCGTGATCACAGCTCAATGGTATCTCCATCTCCCACGTTCAAGTGATCCTCAGCCTCCTGAGTAGCTGGGATTACAGGCGTGTGCCACCACACCCAGCTAATTTTTATATTTTTAGTAGAGACAGGGTTTCATCATGTTGGCCAAGCTGATCTCAAACTCCTGACCTCAAGTGATCCACCTGCCTCGGCCTCCCCAAGTGCTGGGATTACAGGCGTGAGCCACCACGCCCGGCCCCTGGCAGCTTAAAGTTGAAAGGGACTCTTGCTCTGCCGCCTGCTTGAAGCATCCCCTACTCAGAAGCAAACTCTCTGACCCCACAGATCCCAGAGTAGAAGAGATGGGAGGCGCAGATTCCCTAAGTGGGCTGCTGGGAGGGATGGTGAGCAGGACTATGCCTCCCTTTGCGTTTTGGTTCCCAGATGTGTGAATTCTACCTACTGGGGCGCAGTACCATATAATGGTCACTGACTTACGGTCCTGGAGGATATGCAGAGTATCATCTTCAAGGCAGTGCCTGAACTGATCCTTTATAAGCCTGTTTCATCTCTCCACCAGACCAGCAGCTTCTGGGAGGTAGAATATGGGATAGGACAAGCAGAGCCCATGGTCCAGTGCTCCTGCTGCACCTCCTTTGCTGTAAAACTGATTGCTTGGTCTCATGCAATGTGATGTGGGCTCCCATGTCAGTGGAGCAAACACTCTGTGGGCCTTCAGATAGTCGCTTAGGCCCTATAGGCAGGAAAGCTAAACTCATACCTGGAATATGGATCAATTCTAATCAAGATAAATCATTTCCTCTTCTGGAGTGGAAAGGATGCAAGGAATCAACTCCCTGCTAAGTGGCTGTTTGGTCTCTTTGCGGGATGGTGCTCCATCTGGGGCTCCGCATTTGTCTCTATGACTTGCAGGTTGGACATTGAGAAGTAGTAATGACTAAATCAGCCTTAATGAGTGACAGCCCATGCTGCTGAGCCTACATCGACCCTCCATCCCTGCGGTAGCAGCCACCATGTTTATACACCAACTGTACCAGCATGTAGGTGGCCATGAGAGAGGCTAGCTGACATGGACGGGGGAATTGCTTTACAGCAAAGAAGTTCCAGCAGGGAGCATTTGACCATGGGCTCTACTCATCCTGTCACTTATTATATCTCCTAGAAGCTGCTGACCTAATGGAGAGACGAGGTGAGCTTTTAAAGGAGCAGATTAGCTACCAGCTTGAAGATGAAACCCTGCATTCTTGGGACACCATCCTCTAGGACCCTAAGTCAGTGACCATTATACAGTGCTGTGTCCCCATAGGTACAATACATGGGCCATTGTGTTTATTTGGTTGTTCGGTGCTTCTCCTGTAGCAGATGCTCTCTGGTGGGCATTAAAAGGTGACTCAAGGCCTCCTCCCAGTGTTCTATCCACATGCCTCTTCCCCAGAGTCCTTGTCCCTGATATTCCCATTCTTGCTCCTCCCAGGCCCCTGGCCTAGCCTTTTGCCATCACCCATAAATCTCTGTGTAGGTCACATTTTTTTTCTCAAAAGTGAATGATAACACAGGCCAAAGCTCCTCCTATTGGGAGGAGGATTTTCCCCTCCCCTTATCTTTCAAGGACACTACTAGGAGGGATGGCACACAGCCACTGTTCAATTCTGGCTTGCACCCACAAGCAAATCTGACTCTTCCGTACACTAAGGTTGGCCTTTTTCTTCCTCCATCAGTTGATTAATAAGAGGCCCTGCAGCCCTCACGGTCATGCAGGTGGTCATCATAAATATGAATGGAGTGAGAGGGGCTGTGTGGCAGGGGTGGGTGACAGGAGGGTCTGGGCCACCTGCTTATCCAGCTGCCCTGTGTCCACCTGCCCTGCTGATGCTCGATTCTGGATGTGCTACTTCTATCTTACGATGGATTCCTCCTAGGCCCACCTGACCTTATGACTTGTTGGGTTGAATAGAACCCAGATCATCATGGGCAGTCTGGCCACATGGTCACCTGATGTCCCATGTTCATTTCAACCAAGGTCCATTAGCACGCCAGGAGCTATTCTTTCAAATGGTATATAATTCTCTGCTGCAGATGGCATGGCCTTGCTCCAGAACCCTAGGGGTCTACATTGTGAATCTCCTGTTGGGCTTGCCATAAACTCCACATGGCACACTTTCCCACCCAGATACTTCTAATAACAGAAGGTCTGCAGATCATACGGTTCAAGCAGCAGGGCTGCCTGCATCACAACCTAGACCTGACACAGAGCCCTTTCCTGCTCTGGGCCCCACTCAAAGCTGACAGCCTTCTATGTCACTTGGAAAATGTATCAAAGTCATATTTCCAAGGAGGAAAATGCTGCCTTCAGAACCCAAAGAGGCTTACCAGGTGATATGCTGTCTTCTTAGTGAAGGGAAATATGAAATGCAGTTAGCTGTTCTGTACTAAATGTTCATGGATATGATGGACACCTGAGTGTTTGTGGGGTTTTTCTCACTTCCTCTGAAGCACATATGTTAGCAGGTCTCTAATTACTTGCCACATCTTGTTAGTGTGAACCTATTAACTTGACATCATCAAATTAGTGGACCAATATAATGTTCTTCAAGTGTCCAGACAGTCCAAGTTCCCTCTGGACTAAATTACCGCAGGGAGAAGAGTTAATGTATGTTTGGGGAGAGATGGTAAATGTGTACTGTCATCCACTCCATGTGAATGTAACCTGCTTCTGGTACTCTGTTCTGACAGCAATAGCAAAGAACACATTTGTCAAACCAAGGCCACATACCACATACCTGAGGATGTGTTACTACGTTCTAGCAAAAACAACTACAATGACAAAACTGTGTCTGTAATAATATCAGAAATTGGAACTATTACTTGGTTGAGTTTGAGTCTGCATAGTTCACATCCTCCAGAATCTTTCTGGTCTTTGTGGGGCCCAGACTGGTGAATTAAGTGGGGTCTATGATGAGAACCAGTACTCCTGGACACTTGAAGTCTTGTGGGTGGCACTAATCTCTACCATTCTCCCTAGGATGCAATCTTGATTTCATTTTCATTTACTCTTTCAGCCAGGGTAGAGGGGCAGTTTCAGAGTTTTGTTTGTTTGTTTGTTTGTTTTTTGAGACAAAGTCTCGCTCTGTCACCCAGACTGGAGTGCAGTGATCATGGCTCACTGCAGCCTTGACCTCCTGGGCTCAAGTGATCCTCCCACCTCAGCCTCCTGAGTAGCTGAGACTACAGATGTGTGCCACCATGCCCAGCTAATTTGGGGGGCTTTTTTGGTAAAGATGGGGTTTCACCACGTTGCCCAGGCTGGTCTCTAACTCCTGAACTCAAGCGATCCACCCGCCTTGGCCTCCCAAAGTGCTGGGACGGCAGGCGTGGGCCACTGTGCCCGGCCAGAGTTTTCCTATTTAACCTTCACTACTACAATAGTTATCACTCCACAAACTCACAAATGAAGAAATAAAGGTGGGGTTTTGCCAAAGACCAAGTATGTCCATTCCGACGATATACTGAGACTAAGAAAATGACCACTTGGTAGGTTTGAAGACCCGGGGGACCCACTGTGAATCAGTCCAGGCCCAGGTCTTAATTAATCACGCGATGCTCATGCACCCTGTTCTAACAGGAGGAGCACGATGATGCTGCACATCCTCAGGTATTAATGTGAACACAGACCTTGCATCCAACAATCCTGGAAATGTCCGGGTATCCCTCTTCCCCAACCAGATGATTACCTCAGTCAAAGGCTATAGGTTCCTTTGGAGAAATATTGGACAAATCATCATCATATACAGTTGCCATGGTGATACAGGATCCTTCCTCCTAAGGACCCAGGTTCTCCTTCAGTTAATGGATTCCAGGTCTGAAAACTGACCCACATGTAGAAACTAATAAGGGATCATGATGTTTTAATGGGATGGCTGCCCTTGGCCTCCTAATCACTCATTCTTAATTTCTTTTAAGGTACAGATTGAGCAATACCCTTGTCGGCTCCAATCTATCTTGCTCCTAGAAATACCAAGCTCTATTAACCATTACCATAGCTCTCTGCAGAGCACCCCCTTCCCAACTCTATCCCAGATGCCCATTATAATAATTACACCCACCTTGATTCTGCTGGTTAAATCTATTGTTTTGGAATCTTTTCATCCTCAGTGCTATCAGGAAGCCCAGTTCTGTAACAACATCTCCTGCCATCAGTCCCTGCCTGCAGAGGGCAACCAACAGTGAGCTTCTCCACCATAACAGAAGCCCCTTTTATCAATAGATTCCATATTGCTTTGGAGGGGATGTTTTGGGATCTCTTAGAGTACTGGATCCCTATATATTCATTGATGTGGATCTGGATCCTCATGGGATTTCTCTCTCACTTTCTGCAGCATCATCAGAGGACTCCCATATAACACAGTCAGCTGGTAAATTTTCTGGATTGAATAGTATTCCCAGTCTAGCATGCCCACTTATCTGAGCCTTTTGATCCCTTCCTCCATCATTTTCCACAGAAGTTCTAGTAGTCCTGGTAGTTCATCACTCTTGCTATACTTCTGAGTGCCAACCTAACAGTGTATTCCTAGAGCATAATCTCCCAGGTCCTTGCCAGGATGTGTAATTCCACAGCATGGGAGAGACTTCCCATATCAACAAACTCCCTTGTCCAACTTTATAATCCTTTCCCTCTTGATCTCGCACTTTCAGGATCCAGTCCCATACATACGTTCCCAGCTTCTGCTATTGTATGTTTGCTAGTTCCTATGGATTCTTCAACATATAGTTCCCTTCTTCCCTCACCAGGCCCAACATTTCCCCAACCAGGTTATGCTCTGACTTGGTCCTAGTGGTTGATCTGACAGGGAGTGGAAGTGGGGGCGGATCCTGAGGTGGAGAGGGGTAGGTGCTGCCTTGCAAGGTGAAGACCTCCACATCATTCTCATGGACACAGGGGTGGGGGTGCTAACCTCTACCAGGGAGGAGTGGGCCACCTCTGCAGGCTCGAGGACTACAGGGAACCCAGCTTTTCAGGGCTCACTCAAGAGTGATCGACCCAGATATCCCCATCCCAAGTCTCAGATTCCCACTTCTTCCCAACCAGGGCCATGATCTGGGCAGAGAAAACTTGCTGGGATTGAGGATCCCATCTTCTCTGGAGCTCCACTAACCTTGTAATTGAGTCCTAGGCATGATCCTCAATTTATTTGTTCTTATTATTTGCCTCTGACTTCAGGAGATGGGGAGTTCTTCACGTGCTGCCAAGGAGGTCCTCCAACTCTCACACTTTGCCTTAAATTGGTGGTTATTCACTCACAGCCTTTCATTGTCTTTCTCCAGTGTATTGGCATCGCTCAGAAAGAGCTGTTTGATGTCACTGTACTTTCATTACTGTTCTCCCCCATACCCCAAACTCCTCAAGCACCTGAGGACCCCTCAATTCATCACTGGTGAAAATATTAATAACTGCCCACTAACTATGCCAGGGGATTGTGGATGATCTAATTCCCAAAGCCCATTTCAGAGTAGGTACACTTAGACCTGCCTCCTGGCGCTGTCTTCTACCAGGCAATAGATCTGAGACACATTTCCATGCAAGAATGGCCTTAGGGAGCATTGGAAGAACAATACCTGGGAGAGACTGAGGGGAGAGCAGGATTCTCAAGCCTTGCCTTGGCAATCAGGCACCTGCCGATTCCTAGCACCTCCCGTCTCTTTAAGTTGTCCTAACACCTTTATCTTGCACCCTTTGTAGAGATAATCCAGGCTTCTGTGGTTCTAAAGCAGCTTCTAGATGAGGTAGAGATCAAACCCTTTCGGCTCAAAACATTATCCTTTCAAATCAGATAAGTACAGGTGCCCCCATAGTTTCTCTCTCTGTGTCTCTCACTCCTCCACTCCTCTCTTCAGCCACACACACAGACACACATGCACACATGCACTCAGGCACACACACTTATGCATGAACGTGTGTACAAGCACAACACACACACACACACACGTGCACACATACACTCCTCTCAGAACAAGTTCATCAGCTATTATAAAACTCATGTCCACACCACCACCTCTGTAGGGATTTGGGTGAGAAAAAAGAGGCACAGAAGGCTCAGAAATTATCATTAGATAGTGGTTGCTTTGCTGGTTTTATTGTTGGCTTATTTTCTACATTGGCAGATAAACGGAAGAAGGAAGCGGGGTGGGGGCTAGGAGGAAGCGCCGATGCTCCCCCAGGGGTTTTCTTGAGTCCATATTCCTTCACCCAATTCCATGTACACTCTTCACCAGGAAATAATGTGGTTTTCAGTCTCGTCCTCTGTTTTTGTTTGGTTTTGCTTCTTGAATAAAGTCTCCTTGATATACCCCTTCTCAGGAGCATAGCCAGGCTTCCAAACCTGTTGGATTTATTTTACCATAGGACTCACCACTCTCTGACAAGTACATTTGTGGAATCTAGATCTTTAGTTCTCTCTTATTCTCACTTGTTTCTTCCTTCCTTCCTTCCTTTCTTTCTTTTTTTTTTTTTTTTTTTTTTTTTTTTTTTTTTTTTTTTGCCTTTTCTTGGTTTTAGGAGAGAAAGCAACTGTGGTTACTGTCAATGTTTATTCTCACTGGAAGATATAAAAGGTTTACCTATATCATTTTGAAGGATTTTCTCCTCTCTTGCCTCTGTAAACAAGACTGTGGGACCCAGATTACTGATCATAATTATTTACAAAAATTATTCCATAACCTGTTAGGAACCACATTACTACAAGTAGAAAATCTAGCATCTTAATAATATATAACACCATTTAGAGAGACTGAGAGTGACAGGATGCACTGGCCTAATAGTGCCGGGGCATTGGCAAGATGTTTAGGACTCTGATGAAGGGTCTGTTATCCAGGCACTTGTCAGCTACATTTCTCTGATGACAAGCAGGGGGAAAACGGCTTTCCTTAGCAGAGCTCCGTATGAGCCCTGAAAACAGAGCACAGATATGAGAGTACTGCAGATACGTACCTCCAAACTAACGCAAAGCTGGGAGCTGAGTCAAGCAGCTTTCCCTATTCATGTTGAGAGATGGGAAGAGTTACAGTGAGTAGTAAAGCCATTAGGCAGCCACTGGAAAGAAAAGAGAAAAATAATATGCCCGCAGCTCAATATAGAATACCTAAGCATTAACCTTCAAAAAGACTCACACACGTTGCAGAAATGGACACACAAAGAGGATGGGGTTTAACAGGGACTGGAGTGGTGTGTTCAACCTGGGGAAGCAGATACAACCACAACTCTTCCAAGTAGGAAGGTCATTTGCTTTGCCTCAGCTTGCACAGCAATGTGGCCAGTTCCTCAGCCTATTCTTAGGGGCTGGAAGAGCCCAGTTGGTTCAGACATCCCCACCATGACACTCAAGGGAAGTCCTGTTCCTGTCAGACGCTGGGGTCATCTTACTCCCTTGTTAGTGATGGTTCAGGAGCAGATATGGCACCAGTTCCATCCAGTGGTCTCAAGGGGAGACCTCCTGGGGCCTGCTAGGGAAAGGACCTTCACACTTACAAAGAAACATAATGAAAAATGGTTTCTGCCTCCTGTTGGATGTTGTTGTGTCTGCCTGTGTCCTGGTAAGTGCAGTGGTTCTGTTACAACCATGAGACCCACTAGCCGAGATCAGCCCACGTCAGGTGAGCAGAGCAGGCAGGCGGAAAGAACCTGAGCTTCCAGGATTGCTTCTCTGCTTAATCAACCGACTCTGGCCACGTCCTGCAAGTCCTCTCTTTTAGGTAAGATAAGACTTTTTGAAAACTACACTTGTCTGGGCATGGTGGCTCACATCTGTAACACCAGCACTTTGGGAGGCTGAGGTAGAAGGATTGCTTGAGCCCAGGAGTTCGAGACCAGCCTGGGCAACATAGCAAGACCTCACCTCTACAAAACATTTTAAAAATTAAAAAATTAGCCAGACGTGGTGATGCACACCTGTAGTCCCACCTTCTCAAGAGGCTGAGGTGGGAGGATCACTTGAGCCCAGGAGTTCAAGGCTATAGTGAGCCATGATCCTGCCACTGCACTCCAGCCTGGGTGACAGAGTGGGATCTTGTCTCAAAAAAACAAAACAAAAAAAAAAAAACAAAAAAAACAAAAACAAAAACAAGAAAAAAAACTTCATTTTTTAGAATAGTTTTAGATATACAGAAAAATCGAGAAGATGTATAGTGAGTTCCCATATATCCCTCACCCAGATTCCCTCTTATTAACATCTTGCATTAGTATGGTACATTTGTTACCATTAATGAACCCATATACTGGATATATTATTACTAACTAAAGCCCAGAGTGTATTCAGATATCCTTAGCTTTGCCTGATGTTCCATTGCAGGATCCCCCAGAACACCACATTGCATTTAGTTGTTATGGTTCCTTAGGCTACTCTGGGCTGTGACGGCTTCTCAGATTTACCTTGACAGTTTTGAGGAGTAACGGTGAAGTAGTTTGTAGGGTACCTCTGTCCTGCGATTGTCTAATGTTTCTCTCACAATTATACTGGGGTTATGGTGTTTGGGGGAGGGAGACCCCAGAGGTAAAGTGCCATTTTCATCACATCGTATCAAGGGTACACGCTTTCAACATGGTTTATCACTGTTGATACTAATCTTGACCTCCTGCCTGGGGTAGTGTTTGTGAGGTTTCTCCACTGTAAATTTACTCTTCCTCCCACCCCTTTCTTTACTGTATTCTTGAGAAAGAAGTTGCTATGGGCAGTCCACCCTGAAGGAGCGTGAAGCGTGACCCACCTCCTTGAGGGCACAGTATTTACATAAATTATTTGGAATTCTTCTGCAAGGAGTTGTCTTTTCTCCCCCATTTATTGACTTATTTATGCAAGCATTTATTTATATCGGTATGGATTCCTGGATATTTACTTTATACTTTACGTTGCAATCCAGTACTACTTTATTTTGTTGTTAAAATTGTTCCAAGTTTGACTGTTCGGAGAGATATTATGTATTTTTACAGCTATATTCAGTTGGGTTTTCTGGCTTTTGTAGCCAAAAAAAATCCCGATTGATAAAGCTTCCCCCAAAGAAGAGTTTGCTAGATCATAAGTTTGCAATAAGTTAGCAGGGTAATGCTTTAAAATTTTTTAGCAAGGTATACACAAACAAGAACACTGCATGGAAACCCTATATTTACCCTTCTTTTTGTACTGTTTGACCCAATCTAATTAGAAAAAAAAACAAACAAACAGATCATCATAGTCAGAAAATGAATACTGGTCTTTGATCTCCTACTAATTGGCTGAGTGGCATCATAAATACAGTGATCAAATTAACAAGACCAAAAACTGGGACACCATAGTTAACTACACTATAAATATTCAGTCACCTGTGTAGTTACCATTGGTAACGAATCACTTTTGTTAAGAAATAAAATAAAATCATAGGAAAAGTAAAACCACACACACAATTCAGTGAAAATTCATGTCAGCCAATATCATACTTTAATATTTGATGTGGCTGGGCACGGTGGCTCACGCCTGTAATCTCAGCACTTTGGGAGGCCGAGGCAGGTGGATCACGAAGTCAGGAGTTCAAGACCAGCTTGGCCAAGATGGTGAAACTCCGTCTCTACTAAAAACACAAAAATGACCTGGGCGTGGTGGCAGGCGCCTGTAATCCCAGCTACTCGGGAGGCTGAGGCAGAGAACTGCTTGAATCCGGGAGGCGGAGGTTGCAGTGAGCCAAGGTCGTGCCACTGCACTCGAGCCTGGGCGACAGAGCAAGACTCTATCTAAAAAAAATTGATGTCCAGATGTCTTCGGAGACCCTCATATGTCTGATCACCCAGTATCATCAAGCAAGCCTCTGAGCCTTACTGATAAGTCTTGAAATCTGTTAAAAACAAAAGGGACAATATTTCGCTACCGGAGCCACAGGGCTTATTTGTAAAATTGAAAATAAAATGATAACTGCAAAAATGTTTTAAAAACTTAAGTACTGTCAAAAAACCAGGTGTAATTCAATACCGTCAACTCCTGATTACACACACTTGTGGACCAATTGGGGGATGATCTAACCACGCACACACCACTTCTTCGGTCCTGTTCACAGCATTGGAAATCCCAGACACACCACGTTTTCTGTGTTTAAATCAAATAAAAATGAACATCAACAGCAGCTGAGAAGAAAACGAGTCAGGGCATGACAGTTCTCTTTGTGTGTGTGTGTGTGTGTATGTGTGCGCGCCTGTGTGTGTGTAGTCTGGATGTAGATGTGTATATTTTTGCATGTGGATGTGTGTGTATCTCCCTGTGTGTCTGTGTGTGGATGCATGTATCTATGTGTCTGTGTGTGTGAATGTATGTACATGTGTATGTGTCTGTGTCTGTGTGTGTGTGTGTGTATATGTGTGGATGTGAATGTACATTTTTGTGTGTGGATGTGTGTGTCACTGTATGTGTGAATGTGTCTCTGTGTGTATGTGAATGTATGTGTCTCTACGTCTGGATATGTGTGTGTCTATGTGTGTGTGTGAGTCTTTGTGTGGATGTGTATATGTCTGTGTGTGTCTATGTGTGTGCGGTGTGTGGGGGTAACACGGGGTACACGGGATGAGCCTGTATCTAGCCTCTCCCGGTATTGACAATGGTGGCAGAGGTGCTGGATTAACAAAGGCAGAGGGAAAAGTACCAAGTGATTAGAGGGGGAAGTGGACAGATGGAGGCTGGAATTGAGCTGTTCTTTCTTTTCCAGCATTAAGGGCAGAGCCACCTCTTTCCTAATCAGCAACTCTCTCCTCAGTCTCTGTCCACAGGCCAGTGGCAAACTCCACCAAGGGAAATTGGTCCCAATTCACTATTTCCCAGGAAGAACTCTGGTCCCAATGCCTGAAATAACCAGCGGGGAGGAGCAGGACTCTCATCATTAGATACTTACCAGGTTACTATTGTAACTTGCAAAACTCTGGCCCAACTACTAAGGAGGCGAGGGGAAGAGTAAGAATTAGTATATGGCCTAGGCCGGGCACGGTGGCTCACGCCTGTAACCCCAGCACTTCGGGAGGACGAGGCAGGCGAATCACGAGGTGAAGAGATCAAGACCATCCTGGCCAACATGGTGAAACCCCATTTCTGCTAAAAATACAAAACTTAGCTGGGCGTGGTGGTGCACGCCTGTAGTCCCAGCTATTTGAGAGGCTGAGCCAGGAGAATCGCTTGAACCCTGGAGGCAGAGGTTGCAGTGAGCCAAGATTGCGCCATTGCACTCCAGCCTGGGTAACAGAGCAAGGCTCTGTCTCAAAAAAAAAAAAAGGAGTATGGCCTAATCAGATTTTAATGGAAGTAACTTTAGTGAAAGCATGGAGTAAAAGAATTTCTAGTGGCTATGGGACATGTACAGGCTTTGGGAAGGGGTAGTCCTAAACTTTTAAAATAATTGACTGTTTCTAAAACCTCAACATTTCACACTAAAACCTAGGTCTCTGGTTTCTCTTGGAAGTGTACCTTCTGGCAATCTCGGTGGTCATCATCTCTTATGGGGACTCTTAGCTGACGCTAAATGGTGGCAACCTTCTCCTTAGTCTAGGATCTCTGGTTTCCAGGGCTCCCATATACCCCTTTGCTTCCTTTCTGTCATTCCCAACCTATTTACTCATTTAAAATACCTATCTATGGCCGGGCGCGGTGGCTCAAGCCTGTAATCCCAGCACTTTGGGAGGCCGAGACAGGCGGATCACGAGGTCAGGAGATCGAGACCATCCTGGCTAACACAGTGAAACCCCGTCTTTACTAAAAAATACAAAAAAACTAGCCGGGCGAGGTGGCGGGCGCCTGTAGTCCCAGCTACTCGGGAGGCTGAGGCAGGAGAATGGCGTGAACCCGGGAGGCGGAGCTTGCAGTGAGCTGAGATCCGGCCACTGCGCTCCAGCCTGGGCGACAGAGCCAGACTCCGTCTCAAAAAAAAAAAAAAAAACCTATCTGACCTCAGCATTTTGACTTTACAGTCTCTGTTCTGTGGAGGAGAGGAAAGAAAATGAGGAGAGGTCAGAGGCACAGGCATTAAGATTTCAGATTTCACCAAGGAAACTGGGCTCATGGAAGAAGAAGCTGAAAGGCTAAAAAAGGAAAAGAATCTTTTAAAAGGTAAAATCTATTAAATGAATAGCACAAGTTAGACGTTGGGAAATCATCCTGACTAAAGATTTCTGAGGCTGGACATGGTGGCTCACGCCTGTAATCCCAGCACTTTGGGAGGCTGAGGCAGATGAACCACCTGAGGTCTGGAATTCGAGACCAGCCTCGCCAACGTGGTGAAACCTCGTCTCTACTAAAAATACAAAAAAATAGTTGGGCGTGGTGGTGGACCTGTAGTCCCAGCCACTTGGGAGGCTGAGGCAGGAGAATTGCTTGAACCTGGGAGGCGGAGGTTGCGGTGAGCCAAGATCATGCCACTGCACTCCAGCCTGGGCAGCAAGAGCAAAACTCCGTCTCAAAAAAAAAAAAAAAAAAAAATTTCTGAGAAAAAAATTTTGGGGAAATCCAAAAGCTACCTTTCTATGGTGTTGAAACAAAACTACCATAAAAAATGAACTGGGTGTTCTTTATCATAAAGGACTTTGTAAAGCACACGTTTACAAGGGTTAATTATGCTCAGAATTCCAGGAAACTCTGGAATAATTCCCCCTACGTTAGGATATTATAAAGAAAAACTTGTAAAATTACCCTGAGACAATTTTCCTATATGCAGTTCAATAACAGATTCAAATCAATCCATTTGGTGTGTATTTTCCCATCTTTAAAAAAGTGACTGAATGCAAGTTCTAGGTGTTAGAATTGTAAAAAAAAAAAAAAAAAAAAAAAAAAAACATAAAGAGGGAAATGAGCTTGTATGGAGGTGTCTAAGTAAAATAGCACCATGTGATTTAAAATGTTCCACATATGCCCCCCCAAAGCTCTTAATATTTGAGAATAAAATTACCACATACGAACCGGAGCCACATGTGGCCAGAGAGGCTCACAGTGAAATCAGCAAGAAACTGCTTATTCAGCCTCTTCAAACAAAAATGAATTGTTTTGATGAATGAGAATTCTTTAATGAATTACCATATGACATGCCAGTCATTTTTTTAATGTCAAGCAGAGAAAGTTTTTGTCTTTTGTTCAGCCATAGCTACTTAAAAATAATAGAAGGTCATGGCCAGAGACACTTTCATTGTGGCCCTTGAGAGACAGGATGTGCCTACACTGAACCCAAAGGGAAGGGGATGGGGCGGGTAGAGTTCCTGAATCCCCAACTCTTGGCCTTGTCCTTGTTTTTCTATGTAGAGACGTGTGGTGGTGTCTTATGAATCCAGTGGATGACATTTAGATTCCAGCAGAATCATGTTCATATTGCTTTCTTTTTAGTTTTTAAAAAAATGTGTGGGTATATAGTAGGAATCACATCATGGAAAATGGGGCATTCATCTCCTTACGTACTTATCCTTTGTGTTACAAATAATCTAATTATACTCTTTTAGCTATTTTAAAATGTACAATTAAGTTATTATGGACTATAGTAACCCTGTTGTACAATCAAAGAGCATGTCTTATTCATTCTATTTTTTAATGTACCCATTAGCCATCCATATCCAGATTTCATACATCCTACTCTGTCAGCAGAAGTGCTGGGTTGTCACATTTGAAACTCTAGGCATATGGTCAGGGATAGCATGTGGACAACTTGGGTGATGTTGCTTGAGTGGGGGTGGCTATTAAAGTCAGAGTTGGAAATGAGAACAGGAGGGCACCCAAGGACCACACTGTTATCACTACACTTACACTTCTGACACCAAAGGGAGAAGAGTTATCCCACACCCACCAATTCTTCAATTCTTGGTGAACACTGTGTGTGTTACAGTTTAACCCAATTCTGATGCTAACTTCCTGGAGTTAGCATAGACCCCTTAGGTTAAGGACTCAGTCCCACAATAAGACAAACTAGTTGACTGCACAACAGGGTGATGATAGTTGATAATGTCATCATACATTTTAAAATATATGTACCCCACAAATATATATCCCCACTGCAGATGCCAGTCACTCACCCCATCTGGTCTTGGCCTCCCAAACTTCTGACTGACCGACTGTAAATCAGCTGTTGCCCTGATTCCCCTCCTCGGGTTTGATAATTTGCTAGAATGGTTGACAAAACTCAGGGAAATATTTACTTATGTTTACTAGTTTATTATAAAGGATACAACTCAACAATAGCCAAATGGGGGAGATGCACTGGGCAAGAGATAGGAAAAGGGGCACAGAACTTTCATGCCCTCTCCGGGCATGCTTTCCTCTCAGCACCTCCATGGGTTCACCAACCCAGAAGCTCTCCAAACCCCATTATTTAGGGTTTTTATATAGGTTCCATTACTTTCATTATGCAAGCATGATTGATTGATAAAATCTTTGGCCATTGTTGATTAAGTCAATCTCTAGCTCCTTTCCTTTTCCTGGGTGGTGGGGCTAGTAGCTTCGACCTCTAATCACATGGTTCCCCTGGAAACTAGCCCTCATCCTTAGGAGTTTTGCCACCTCATTAACATAAACTAAGGTGTGGTTGAAAGGCACTTGTTATGAGTAACAAAAGATGTGTTAGGGGTGACCCTAACACAATGGAAAGTCCAAGGGTTTTAGGAACTCTGTGCCAGGAACTGGGGACAAAAACCAAATATATATTTCTTATTATATCACAATATTATGCATGGCAAGGGTACAAATGGAAGAGCACCATCAAAACCGAAGGTCTGGAGCTAAGAGGGCAACATGCACCTGAGATGCCCATCCAGGAGCTTCCCAAGGGCTCCAATGAGCCAGGACTCAGCATGTGGAAAGACACAGCACTGGCAGACTTGCAAGGAGCACCCCCTCTCAGGCCTCACCTTTGAAAGGCATCAACTGTGGCCCCCTTTTAGTGCTCAAGTGGACATTTGCACTTTTTTCTGCCCCATGTCTGCCTATCTTCTCACCCTCAATCCACCAGGGTTTTGTGGGGCTAGCCTCATTCCTGGCCCACGAAATGGATGTGAGACCTAGGCTGTCCCTGCAGAGCACCACGTGCAGTGGCCACAGTGACATCTGGGTGGTCAAGTTATCCAGGCCAGGACAATTAGAACAAATGAGACTCAATTCAAAGCCTTTTTTTTTTTTTTTTTTTTTTTTTGAGACAGAGTCTTGCTCCATTGCCCAGGTTAGAGTGCAATGGCACAGTCATAACTCACTGCAGCCTCAAACTCCTGGGTTCAAGCTATCCTCCTGCCTTGGCCTCCCAAGTAGCTGATTCTACAAGCATGCACCACCACGCCTGGCTAATTTCTTTTTTATTTTGTAGTGATGGGGTCACAGTGTGTTGCCCAGGCTGGTCTCCAACTCCTGGCCTCAAGAGATCCTCCTGCCTTGGCCTCCCAAAGCACTGGGATTATAGGTATGAGCCACCATGCCTGGCCCAATTCCAAGGCTTTTATTGGAACTGTTGGGGAAGGGGAATTCTTTCTGTGGGCATCATGAGAAGGTGAGTGTTGGTAAGGCCATAGATACCGACATCTACTTACCACCGTGAAAAGAGTGCTTCCCCAGAACTAAGCTAACCCAGGGGAAATGTGAGCAGGATTCTTGGGAGACCACTTGAGCACCACACCCCACCAGACCAGATATCAACCGTCACCTCTCTTAACCCTGCATTCCCATCTTTGCTCCAGTCATTTGAGTTGGGATTTCATTCACCTGCAACTAACAGTCCTGACACTTACCTTGAATCTGTGGAGTTCCAGGCATGAGTCAAGAAACAGTGCTAGAGAAAAAGAGGGAGAGGAATAGTGAGTTTGAGAGAAAGATGAAAGCACAGGTCTTGGGTGCCGCACTGCCATCTCAGTGAGTCTGCCTTCCTGCCAGAGGGAGTCTTGACAGTTGCACCCCTTTACAAAACCCTTGCGCTACACTTCATTAGGCTGATCAAATCACCCGAAACCCATCCGTTTTAACAGCAGATCTGCATATTATGAAGGTTAATGAGAAGCAGCCACCGTGGAACAAGACATGGCCATCATTTAGCTATGAATTATTTTCCTATTTGTTAGAAACAAGGTAACTGTTTAACCAGATAGGTGTTCTGGCTAAGAAAATAAAATGATTAATAGAAAGTTAGAGGTTACTGTCCAGTAAAATACCCTTAAACTGGACTTGAGTACACACATTCGGTATCTCTTATTGATTTTTATTTTTTCATTTATTCAATAAATATGTCACGGTGGCTCATGCCTGTAATCCCAGCACTTTGGGAAGCCGAGGCAGGCGGATCACGAGGTCAGGAGATCGAGAGCATCCTGGCTAACATGGTGAAACCTTGTCTCTACTAAAATTACAAAAAATTAGCTGGGCATGGTGGCACACGCCTGTAGTCCCAGCTACTTGGGAGGCTGAGGCAGGAGAATCACTTGAACTCGGGAGGTGGAGGTTGCAGTGAGCCGAGATTGCGCCACTGCACTCCTGCCTGGGCGACAGAGAGACTCCATTTCAAAAAAATAATAGTAATAAATGAGTAAATAAAAGTATAATAAAATAAATATGTATAGAGAACCTAATATGTGAAAGGCATTACTCAGGGAACTGGAGATATGGTGAAGAAAAAAAGAAATGATAATTCCTCTACCCTCATGAAGCTTATATTCTAGTGGGAGGAGATCAGTGATAATTTAAAAGTACTTAAGTGCTATGCAGAGAATTAAAATCAATCAATGAAATAGACAGTGACTAGACAACAGTAAGATACTTTTGTAGGAACTGACAAGGTGGTTTGAATGGAAATACAAAGTTTCTATAATTGTCAAAAACATTTTGAAAAGGAATAAAGTGTAAGGACTTAACGTTACTAGATTTCAAGAGAGTTTTTCTTTCTGGTTGTCTAATTTCATCCAGAAATAATACTTGGAGAAATTAATATCTCTTTTCAAAGTGTAGCCTACGGATTACTTAAAAGAGCTTTTCAGACAGTGTAGCTTCCTGAGCGCCACCCTAAATCTACTGAATCAGAATCTCTAGAAATAGAATCAAAACATGCATTTATACAAACTCCCCAAATATTTCTGCTGTACACTAAAGTTTGTACATAACAATGTGTACAAGGATGTAAACAAGGATGATTAACCTGCCTCTCAAATCTCAGATGTTCATAGTGAACCCTAACAGTTTCTGGATTTCTTTTCTTTCTTTTCTTTTTTTTTTTTTTGAGATGGCGTCTCACTCTGGTTCACGCCATTCTCCTGCCTCAGCCTCCTGAGTAGCTGGGATTACAGGCATGTGCCACCATACCCGGCTAATTTTTTGTATTTTTAGTAGAGACAGGGTTTCACCATGTTAGCCAGGATGGTCTCGATCTCCTGACCTTGTGATCCACCCGCCTCGGCCTCCCAAAGTGCTGGGATTACAGGCATGAGCCACTGCGCCCGGCCAGTTTCTGGATTTCATTAATTCTTGAATAAATTTTTAACCACCGACTTGATACAAGATTTGGTGTTATTGGTTAGAATGAGAACCACATACCCTAAAACCAGATGTGAGGGAGGCAAAGTTGTCATCTTGTTGTGAAACTTTAAGAATAAGATGTATATTTTCACCAAGACAGAAATCCACTCCCCTGCATGAGCTGGGGGACTGTGGGAAGAGCAAGTATCCCTGAGAGCAAAACTTTGACTCGTCCTTAAGTATTTGCACAAGTGCTTGGTCGGTGCCACAATTTGCATCTGTGGCACACCTTGTAAAAGAGATGTGTAATGGGTCTACCCCTGTGGTTCTCAAAAGAAGACAATTTTGGCGCTCAGGGAACATCTGGTAATTTCTGTAGTCATATTTGATTGTCACGACTGGAAGAGTGGTGCTACTGGCATCTGGTGGGTCGAGGCCAGGGCTGCAGCTACACATCCTACAGTGTACGAGACAGGCCTTTCCCCCTCAACCCCAGGAAAGAACTGACAGATCCAAAATGTCAACGGTGCTACTGATGAATGTGCTAATTCAAAAACACACCTGCAGGGAGGTAAGCAGACTGACCCAGTGATGGGGCGATGCTCCAACACTGAGACGTGAAAGAGGAACAGGGAACCTGAAGCCTCCCTGAGTGGTATTATGAGGTCTTGCCTGCACGTGCATTTTTCCCACTGAATGACGAACTCTCATTCAGTTTGCTTCATCTCCACATCCTCACAGTCAATCATTTGCTCATTCAAAGAATGTTTGTTGTATGCCTATGTTGTGTCAGATGCTAGAAATCCAACCATAAACACTTCTTGGCTCATAGCCCACAATCTATAACATTTTGTTGAGTGATTTTCCCATACATTGAAGAATTTTTGTTGGGTACAAATATATGATGGGTAAGATGCCATAGGCTAAATATTGCATTTTACTCTGTGGCAACACAGATGTTTATGATGTGAGAGCTGTAGGTGAATGTGTACTGATTCAATGAGAGTTAACGAACAAACAGAACTGGGAATCCCTAGTTTAAGAATCCAGAGAAGTACCTTAAGTTGATGTGTGAGCAGGTGCTAGGAGTGAAGCCAGGACCACTGAACCCACTGCCATTTATTGACCCCTTAACCTCACAGATAGGGTTTGGCTGTGTATCCACCCAAATCTCATCTTGAATTCCCGAGTGTTGTGGGAGGAACCCAGTGGGAGGTAATTGAATCATGGAGGCCAGTCTTTCCTGTGCTGTTCTTACGACAGTGAATAAGTCTCATGAGGCCTGATGGTTTTAAAAAGAGGAGCCCCGCATGAGCTCTCTTTTTCTGATAGTGAGTTTGGCTGTGTCCCCACCAAAATCTCATCTTGAATTCCCACGGGTCATGGGAGGGACCCAGTGGGAGGTAACTGAATCATGGAGGCAAGTCTTTCCTGTGGTGTTCTCATGATATAAGTCTCATGAGACCTGATGGTTTTAAAAAAAGGAGTTCAGGCTGGGTACGGTGGCTCATGCCTGTAATCCCAACACTTTGGGAGGCCAAGGCGGGCAGATCACAAGGTCAGGAAATCGAGACCATCCTGGCCAACATGATGAAACCCTATCTCTACTAAAAATACAGAAGTTAGCCAGGCATGGTGGTGGGCACCTGTAGTCCCAGCTACTTAGGAGGCCGAGGCAGGAGAATTGCTTGAACCCAGGAGGCAAAGGTTGCAGTGAGCCGAGATATTGCCACTGCACTCCAGCCTGGTGACAGAGCGAGACTCTGTCCAAAAAAAAAAAAAAAAAAAAAAAAGAGGAGTTCCCCTGCACAAGCTCTCTTTTCCTGCTGCCATCCATGTAAGATGTGACTTGCTCCTCCTTGCCTTCCGCCATGATTGTGAGGCTTTCCCAGCCACATGGAACTCTGAGTTCTCCATTACATCTCTTTTCTTGGTAAATTGCCCAGTCACAGGTATGTCTTTATCAGCAGGTTGAAAACAGACTAATATACCCACCCTCACCCTTCCGCTCCACCCCTGGAAGCACAGCCCTGGGCAGCTTAAAATATGACCTCCTGTGTGGCAGCTACAGACCCTATCACAACCTCCATGATGTCTAGGGCCATAATACGTAAGCAGAGGAAAGTGGCGTTCAAGGGACGACTACGAATGGAACATAATGATACACAATGTTAGCTTGGTATAAGGGATATAGTGACTCCAAGCCACTTGGAGAGGTATCTGATTAACCTTCAATATCTATTTTCCCTTTAATAACCAAACTTCCCAAATTTGGCAAGGCAATGGTGACCAAGCCAAGGGTTTTATTTCCCCTACCTTCCCAGCAACAGATGTGGCATATGAGCAGATTACAACCAATGAGATGTGAGTGAAAGAGACACCTGCCACTTCTGCATTACTTTGGTCCAAGGAAGCTGCTCACTGCGCTTTCTTCTCCCCTCATCTCGGCTGGAACCCTGATGTGGTGCTTGTGAGCCAGTTTTCTTGGATGGGACAGCATCTCAAGGGATAGCAGGTGACAACAGAGAAGGAGTCTGGGCCTCTGGGATAAGCCTGTAGAGCAGGGCCAGTGTGCCACCCTGGATGCCCTACCACCTCAGACGTTCATGTAAAAGAGAAATAAATCTACCATCTGGTCTAACCCTCTGCTTTCCATCTCTGTTAAAACAGCCACACCAAATATACTAACTGATTGAAAAGTTGAATCTGTACCCGAAAGTGCACATAATTCCCAGGGGACCCACCCTATTTCTGGCCTTTATACTGAGTGGGCTCACGTAGTATTATAGAAGGCAGCAATGGTTTCTAAATCCCAGGATCATGGCTTGGCTAGCCACATCAGAATCAGCTAAGGAGCTTCTTAGAAAATGGATTCTGGGCCAGGCATGGTGGCTCACGCCTGTAATTCCAGCACTTTGGAAAGCCGAGGCAGGCAGATCATGAGGTCAGGAGTTCGAGACCAGCCTGAACATGGTGAAACCCCGTCTCTACTAAAAATACAAAAATTAGCCAGATTTGGTGGTGCATGCCTGTAATCCCAGCTACTCAGAAGGCTGAGGCAGGACAATCGCTTGAACCCAGGAAGCAGAGGTTGCAGTGAGCTGAGATCATGCCACTGCACTCCAGCCTAGGCAACAAGAGCAAAACTCCATCAAAAAAAAAAAAAAAAAAAAAAAGAAAAGAAAAAAGAAAAAGAGAAAAAAGAAAAAGAAAATGGATTCTGGCTGGATGCAGTGGGCCTGGAGTCCCAGCACAACCCTAACTCTAGAAAAAAATTTTTTCAATTAACCAGGCGTGGTTCTGTACTCCTGGAGTCCTAGCTACAGGGAGGTTGAGGCAGGAGGGTCTCTTGAGCCTAGGAGGTCAAGGCTGCAGTGGGCTATGATCACACCACTGCACTCCACTCTGGGTGACACAGACATACCCTGTCCCTAAAAAAATTTTTGTAATGGATTCTTCGGCCCCAACTCTAGAGTTTCTTATTCAGTAACCTGTAGAAGGGCTCTAGCACCTATCATTTTATCCAGATAATTCTGATGTGCAGCTCCTAGACCATGACACTCACCCCAGGCATTTGCTACTTCCCTGCTCTCAGCCCTCTGGTGTTCAGGTCACCCTTGGACAGCTGCATCTTCTCCTGTCTAGGGGTTTGTTCAGAGTCTTCTCTCCAGCTTACCATCTTTGGCTCCCTACCCACTTCTCACCAAGTGTACATGTTCCCCAGGTATGGCATCACCAACAGCTTCAAACAGGAGGCCTCCCACCACCAGCCAAGGCCTGGAGGAGCTTCCACCAGAACAGCTTGCTGTCCTCCACAGTACCAGCCTCCCTGCCAGGAAGAGAACTCAGACAGGTGGGAAATGTGACAAGAAAAGCTCAGCTTGGACTACCCTGCAATGGTAAGGGTTAACTATGTTGGCCTATTTTGTAATACCTGGAGAGAACCAGGGCTGCTAGAGTCCCTATGAAATGAAAACTGCAGAAGGTTTGCCTATGTTGCAGGCAAAGATTGCAGGCACAGCCGGTCCTGGGTGGTCACTCCCTCCAGCCCAGTTCCTCAACTCATGTAAACACAGAGAACCCCTTGCAGTCCCCCAGGAAGTGATCTGCCACTCACGGATAGTTGAGCCCTGAAGAGTTCTTGGTTACTTCCTTGAATTACTCCAGAGTACTTCTCGGACATGTCCTAGTAAAGATCCCCAAGGAATCCCTCCAAGTCATTCATTTCCTATGAATCACCTGGAGGGCTTGCTACAACACAGATTGCTGGACCCACCCCAGAGTTTCATCTTCAGTGGCTGCTACAGAACAAATGCTTGTTGAATTCCTGACCCTCAGTGTGATGCTATTAGGAGGTGGAGACTTTGGTGATTACGAAAGCTCTGTCTTCATGAATGAGATCAGTGCCCTTATAAAAGAGATTCTGGAGAGCTCTCTTGCCCATCCCACCATGTGAGGACACAGCAAGAAGGCGCCATGTGTGAACCAGGAAATGGGCCCTCACCAGACACAGTGCCTGCTCTGGGACTTCCCAGGCTCCAGAACTGTGAGAAATAAATGTCTGTTGTTTATAAGCCACCCAGTCTAAGGTACTGTATTATGGTAGCCTAAACAGACTGAAACAGACGTTCTGGGGCAGAACCTGAGAGTTTAGATGGCTAACAAGTTTCAGATGATGCTGAGGCTGCAGCAGGAACTTCTTGGTGTGGCTCATGGGGTTCAGGAAGATTAATTTTCTCCAAGTGGAAAAAAGGTTAAAAGGGTGGAAAGGGAACTGGCAACAGGAGACAACACAATATCACAGACAATAGAATGTGGCAGAACTCTTGGATCTGGTTCTGTCCTGCATTGGCTGTGTGGCCAATGCCTTTGTCCCTCTGAAAACAATTTTTTTCTGTAAAACTGGGGATATAATACTTGGTTAACAGGGTTGCTGTGATAATTAAGTGACTAGTGTCTATGAAGCTCCTGCAGTGCCTGACTCAGGTATGCAGTACATGGCCAGGAAATGGTATTTCAAGCCCCTACCTCATTTTCCCACAATTGGGCCCTAGTAAGTTTGATGACATTGTTTAAAAAAAGATTCAGGGGTCATTAGACCCCAAATGTGGATCGACTCTTTTATGACGAGTCCTAGAGTAAGGGAAGGCCCTTATCCTCATAATTTACACTGCAACATTCTGTGAACATGTTCTGCTTTACCTAAATAGTTCTCTGTGATCAAGTCACTCACTAGACGAGGGAATGAATTTCATTTTCTTTGAAATTACACATAAAAGGGGGATGTTTTCCAGGAAGATGTCCTTGTAACTTTGGTAATTTATATCAACAGCTCATTTGTCCTGTAAGGAGTTTTCATTGACCTTCCCAGTGAAAATGTGAGAGGAAGTGACATGGTCAAAGTCTGTAAAATCCTAGCATCAGCACCCCCTAGAGCTTCAAGTGCCTGCCAGCCCTCCCTTCTGAAATAGCACAGCTGGGAGTTCAGTCACCTCCCTATGCTGAGATCCCAGCTTCTGCACATGGAAACTCCTGAAAAATCAACCACACCTTTTTCTGTGTTTCAGGAATCGGTTGTACCATTTGTGAACTACCCAGATGTTTTGCTTCTACCTTCTCTTTTTTGGGGAGCCATTTCTTTTTTACGTCTTCAAATCCCTGGTAGAGGTTGGGCACAGTGGCTCACGCCTGTAGTCTCAGCACTTTGGGAGGCTGAGGCAAGTGGATGCTTGAGCACAGGGGTACGACACCAGTCTGGGCAACACAGTAAAACCGTGTTTCTACAAAAAATACAAAAATTAGCCCGGCATGGTGGTGCACATCTGTAGTCCCAGTTATTCAGGAGACTGAGGTAGAAAGCTCACCTGAGCCAGGGAAGTTGAGCCGTGATTGCACCACTGCCCTCCAGTCTGAGCAACAGAGTGAGACCCTGTCTAAAAACAAACGAACAAACAAACAGACAAATAACAAATAAAACACTAGTGGAGTGTTTTTGCACAGTTGGCTTAATAAATATCACTCTCTGGCTGAGTAATGTCTTTGGCCTGCCTTTTCAACATTTTTCTGTTCATAAGCTCCAAAGGAGTCAGAAAAAAACTAAAGGAAAGGACCATCAAACAGGTGGCACTGATAGATGTGTGGAACAGACTCTGTGGGGCTGGGTGGTGGGAAGAGCTTATGAAAGCCAGAAAGATTGACGCTAGTGGCTCAGTAGCCATATTGAAGAACTGCCAAGACTAAACCCATCCAGGTTCTTCCCTACCCACTGTTGCTGGGATAGGACTTTCAGATCCCCTCTTGGTTATTTTACCTAATGGTTTTCCCATCGCGTTCACCAACTTATTTAGAAAACATTCTTCTCCTACAAAAGGCACGGAGGTGGGAGGGTGGGAAGGGCTGAGAGCTGAAAAACTACTATTGGGTACAGCGCTCACTATTCAGGTAATGGGTGCACTAGGAGCCAAGACTTCACTACGACACTATATGGGCAGGTAAGAAACCTGCACTTGTACTTCCTAAATATATAAAAATGTTTTTTTTTTTTTTTTTTTTTTAAAAAGCACACTTTCCTAGAGCAAGGCTCTGAGCAATGAGTTGATGTTCTGTGGAGGTAACCAAAGTGGCCCATTAGGAGCCCACGGAGGTAGTCAAAGTGGTCTATGATTGCAATAGGAGAGCAGGACTAACAAGAGGAAATGACTTGACTATAAGCATCCCAATTCATAACCTGTCTCCTTTCAGGGTTCCCTCTTGCAATGAATAGCACCATCATCCATCTAGTGGTTCAAACCAGTAATCCAGGAGTAATTTCTGGCATTTCCCTCTCTCTCAAACCCTCCCTTCTCCCATATTCAATCCAGCATTATGTCCTACCCATTCAAGTTTAGGACATCAGGATCTCTCACGTTGGTCTGTTTTCCGTACCTTCCGCACCACCCCGGTCCAAGCCATCACCTCTCGTGCGGAACCTGTGACAGCCTCCCAGCTGGCCTGCCTGTGGCCATGCCCGTACCTTCCACTGTGGCAGAGCGGCCTTTCCACGTGCCATCTGATTGTGTTACATCTCTTCTTAAAAGCATCCAGTGACTGCCATTTGCTTTTAGGACAAAGATGAAACTTCACGTGACCTTGCACAGTCTCGACATTGACACAGTGCCTGGTGCATAGGGGATCCCCTTAATAGGTGTTGAGTAATGAATATGCCACATCTAGCTGTTGAATCCATGAATAAATTAATGAGTGAGTAGAGGGATGAGTATGCCTTAGGACTTCCCCTTAGGACTTTGCAAAATCTCTCCAGCCACCAGCTGAATCTTGAAGGAGTCTTCATGCCATGACAACAGACACAAGGCTCTAATTAAAAACTAAGTCCTACTGTGGCCCAGTGTTGTGGATCTCAGTTCACAAAGCACTCTCCTCATACATCCCACACTTGATCCTTGGATTCCTTTTTCTGTAACCCACCCTGGCAACAATTGGATCACCTCATGCATTTCTCTTGATGCATAATCTTACTTCTCAGGACTTAGGATTCTGGTTGTCTTCTAAATATGCTTTCATGATCTATCATGGCTCCTGTGCTCCTCCAATGTTACTCATCCCTTGGGCCCCTCCTTTCCTTGTTTTCCCCACATGGGCAGCCCCTACCTAGCTCAACCTAGGTGCATGGGAAAGACCCACACATAGCCAAGGACCTGAAATTTTCAGATGTCTGGGTCCCTAACCCCAGAGACATTAGTTCAGTGTCTCTTGGAAGGGTTCCAGAATCTGCATTTTAACTAGCATTCCAGATAATGTATTGTGCTGCATCTAGACCATAGCACCTACCCCAGGTATTTGCCTATGAGTGCCTTCTGCTAATTCTCTTCTCTCAGCTCCCTGTACCTGCAGGCCAGATGGCACCTTCTTCTATACCAAAGTCTGAAGGGTATAGCCTAAAAAAATAGCTATCCCTGTATAGGCGCAGTGGCTCACGCCTGTAATCTGAGCACTTTGGGAGGCCGAGGCAGGCAGCTCATGAGGTCAGGAATTTGAGACCAGCCTGACCAACGTGGTGAAATCCCATCTCTACTAAAAATACAAAAATTATCCGGGTGTGGTGGTACACGCCTATAATCCCAGCTACTCAGGAGGCTGAGGCAGGAGAATCGCTTGAACCTGGGAGGTGGAGGTTGCAGTGAGCTGAGATGGTACCACTTCACTCCAGCCTGGGCGACAGAGCGAGACTCCATCTCAAAAAGTAAATAAATAAATAAGAAAGAAAAAAGAAATAGTTCTCCCTCCAATACAGTGTTTCTAGAACCATGAAGTACTGACAAACTATAGTTTCGTGGATAACATAGTCTAAATTCTATTTGGGACTAGAGTTGTAATAGAACAAGAAACGAAACCCTTTCTTCAGATTGTGTCGTCATTATCATGAAACATGTGATCAGTTTACACTTTACAATTCTGAGTATCCCTCACATAAAAGAACATCTTATGAAGATATTAGTATAGGTTCTCGCACAGTACAGATGCTCAATAAATATTCTTTGAATGAAGAAATGATTTAAAGTTTTTCTCCTCCGCCAAAAAACACCCTCTCCAAAAGTTACATTAATGGGTTGCCTTTGAAATCAGGGCTGACAATTGCGTGGATGTCCTCATAAGCACTTTTCCATTTTCTATATTTGGAAGTTGAAGGTCAAACACCAAGCAACTGAATCCTATCTGACTGAAAGCAGACTTACTGGTTGGACTCAGTGTCTTGGCTTCTGATAAGATGAAATATTAATCAGACCATTGATTGTGTTTTGAAACGGTCTCTTTTTATATCTAGAAGCTATTCAAGTACACTTAAGGTACCACGGCTTTCAGATTTTACTCTTAAGGCCCTACCAATCGAATGTTGGAAGAGCTTTGGTTTAAGTCAAATGACAATTTCTTTCATATTTGGAAAGACAAATGATAATATGTTAGGGCTGGAAAATAGCGAGGGAGCATGGGATGCTGACCCCATCCACTGACCCTAACCTGGAGCCACTCCAGAAGAGGTAGGAGGCTGAGTCTGGAGGACCGCAGAGCCAAGCTCAGCAACTAACATGGTACAGTGTGGTCTGGAACGGAAGGCAGCCAGAGCCACCGGATTCCTTCTCTCCTGTTGTTCCTTTTCCCTCCATTGTATCTGCCTGGAGAGATCCCCTTGTACAGGAACGCTAGCGCAGAGCCTAGGGAAAGTGGGGCTGGAGAAGTAGCATGAGGGTAACATCAGCACCTGCTGGAATAGGAAGCAAGCCAGAGGCTGGCGGGAGTCTCAGCATCTTCTCCCTGCCACCCACCTACAACCACCTTAACTGAGACAGAAGTCCTGGGTAGTTCCTTGGGGGGTGGATGGTGCAGAAAATAGGGAAAATAGAAAGTAGTGGAGCAAGTATACAATGAGGGTCTGTTCAACTGTAGAGGCAGCCCCACTCCCCAAAATGAAAGGAGCCTCAAAAGCACAAGCAAGGCTTTCTCCCGTCTCCCGCTAAAGGCAAACACTGGAGCCAATGCAGTTGAGAGTCCCAACGGAATAAAAGATGGGTTCACAGAGAAAAACAACAGAACCACTGCTCCAGAGGAAGCAAAAGTAATAGGAAAGACAGAATAAGAATTTTAAACGAGCACAATTAATAGCCTCCAACATAAGTGGGAGGACTTTGGATACCTGCAAGAGGCACAAGTGACTATGAAGATAAAACTATTAGAAATATTGCATACAGACATGTATAATTTCCAAGGAAAAGATTCGCTGGTAGATTAAATATCAGAATGGATACAGATGCAGAAAGATGTAGTGAGCTGGAATATCAAGTCGGAGAACTCCCAAAGAAAGCATCAGGAAAGGAAGGAATGTGAGAAAAGCTAAGCAGTGTGGAAAACAGAAGTAAAGCTGTCACTCTCTGCACAACAGGAGTCCTCAAAGGAAAGAAAAAAAGTAAACAGGGAGAAAAATACTTGAAGAAATAATTTTCAGAATTAGAGAAAGGTTGAAGGCTTCAGATGAAAAGGTCTCATCCAGTGTTAAACAAGATCAAAAAGGGTGGGGAAAAACAAAATTAGATACTACACAGTGCAATGTAAGAATACCAATGCTAAAGAGAAAATTCTACAGGCTGACAGAGGGAAGAAACAGGTCACCTTAAAAAGCGCAAGAATCAGATTGCTATGAGGATTCTTGATAGCAGTGGAAAAACATCTTCAAAATAGTGAAGGTAAGGAACTTTGAACCTAAACATTTATATTCAGCCAATCTTTTACTTAAACGTGAGTGCAAAATGAAGATGTTTTTAATCATACTGAGTCTAAGGGAAATTTATGCCATAGTTTATGCGCCTTTGAAAGAATTCTTGGGGGATACACTTCAAGAAGGGAAATTAATCCAGAAAGAAGCAACAAGACATTAGGAAATAAAAAGAAGTAAAGTATTGATACATGATACAACGTAATGCAATCTTGAAAATGCTATGGTAAGTGTAAGGAACTAGTCACAAAAGGCCACATAATATTTGACTCCATTTATATGAAATGTCCAGGACAGGCAAAGTCATAGAGACAAACAGTAGATTAGTGATTGTCGGGGATCAAGGGGAGTAGGTGGGTAGTAACTGCTAATAGGTGTGGGGTTTCTTTTGTGGGGTGGTGAACATGTTCTGGAATTAGATAGTGGTGATGGCTTCACAACTTTGTGAATATACTCAAAACCACTGAACTGTATACTTTAAAAATAATTTTTAAATAAACAGAGAAAATAAATATTAGGGAAGTCAATTTAAAAACAGAAATAAGCTGGGTGCAGTGATTCATACGTATAATCCCAGCAACTTGGGAGGCTGAGACGGGAGGATCACTTGAGCCCAGGAGTTCGAGGCTACAATGCGCTATGATCACGCCACTGCACTCCAGTCTGGACGACAGAGCAAGATCCTGTCTCTTAAAACCAAAACCAAAACCAAAAACAGATGAAATTACTGCAAATTTGATTTTGCCACAGTACCAAAAAACAAAACAAAACAAAAAAACACATGAGGAATGATTCTCCCTTCCACCTCCCCACACACCACAAATATCTACAGCAGACCAGTCTTAGAGCTCCAGGGAATAGCAACTGCCAGGAAGCAGGGTGAAGGAAGATGAGACCAAAAATCATACCGTCTCAGTCTGTTTTCTGTTGTTTCTAACAGAATACCTGAAACTGGGTGATTTATAAAGAAAAGGAATTGATTTCCTACCATTCTGGAGGCTGAGAAGTCCAAGGTTGGAGGCAGCACGTCTGGTGAGACCCTTGTTGTTAGTGGGAGCTCTTACAGAGTCTAGAGGCAGTGCCATCACGTGGCAGGGGGCCCAGTGAGCTACCTGTTAGCTCAGGTCTCTCTTCCTCTTAAAAAGCCACCAGTTCCACACAGTGATAACCCATTAATCCATTAACCCATGGCTTCATGGAGCCAGAGACCTCATGATCCACTCACCTCTTAACAGCCCTACCTCTCAATACTGTCACATTAAGGAAAACTCATGTCAACATGAGTTTTGGAGGAGATAGGCTAACAATGGTACATATTAAGAGTTTCTTCTTATTCAGGGGAAAGATATACATTTTTATACACTTTAGGCATTGATAGGGAAAAAGAAATGTAAGTGGAAATCTAAATAAAGCGGGGGATAACCACCAGAGAAACAGCAATATCTGGTGTAGGTATACCCAAACATTTTTCACACATTATAATAAATATTCATTTTTTGATAAATTATTTTCCTTTTGTTTATGCCCTTTTAATCTTTTAATAAATTCATATTCTATATATACATGACACACATATAAATAAAATACATTTATATCAATACATACATTTAAAATATTTCATTTTTATTTGCTGTATATTTACATGTAATATATTGATAAGTACACTTTATATTTAAAGTGCATTATATTTGGAGATATATTTTCTATAAATTTTATATCACGGTAGTAAACGGAGCATTGCAAACTTTTTGGAGTTTTTTTTTAGAGATGAGGTCTCTCTATGTTGCCCAGGCTGGCCTCGAACCCTTGGGTTCAAACAGTCCTCCTGTCTCAGCCTCATGAGTAGCTGGGGTTACAGGAACCCACGACCAGCCTGGCTCCAACTATCATCTCTGTGGTCAGTGGGGCTGGTAGGCAACTAAGCCATCCTTGGATGTGGTCTCGCTGACTGGGATCTTTCCCACTTCTCTCTGTTTTCATTTGTTTAATTCCACCACTAGAAAGCAAGCTCCGTGGAGAGCATGCTCATTGTCTGCCTGTGAGCTGCCTTACCCGCAATGCCTCGCATCTGCCCCACCTGCCACCCTCGTGGGTAACTTCCGTCCCACCCCCCACACTCCTGGTCAGTGGCCCCACCCGCCACCCTCGTGGGTACTTTCTGTCCCACCCCCCACACTCCTGGCCAATGCAGCTATGGGGCTGGAAACTTTTCCCAAAGAGCCAGGCCAGTTCAGCTTGGAAACCCCACAAAATAAGAATGAGGGGATTGAAAGTGTTTTTGTTCGAAGAGCTCTGGCATGTAGGCCACAGTCCTTCCATGAAACATAACAAAGCGGGGTAGTCCACCCTTGACCATTTGCCAGCACTGTACAGCAGAAGCTGCTTGGGATCAGCGACTGCTACAGGAGGTACGGGCTTCACCAGCTTTGCACTTTAAGTGATTCCCGGCACAGCCTCTTCACACCATGCATTGTCCCTTTGCAGCAGAAGGTACGTCCAGATTCCCCCAAGCACCACCCCATCCCAGACATTCCTGTCAACATTCTACCAAGAGGGTTAGAGCCTTGCAGGCAAGCAGATCAAGCTTGATGTGGGCGGGGACTCAGATCAAGCACAGCCCCTGGGGCCAGAGTAGCAGACGTTTTTCCCCCTTTTTTCTGAGGTCGTGAGCATAGTACCCAATAAGCAGCAGACTGTCTTAGCAGCTGAAGCCGTGTAGAAGACCGCCTTGGAGGCTGGGTGCTGTGGCCTGTAATGCCAGCACTTCGGGAGGCCAAAGTGGGAGGATCTGTTGAGGCCAGGAGTTTGAGATCAGCTTGGGCAACATAGTGAGACCCCATCTCTACAAAAAAAAATGTTTTAAGTAGCCAGACATGGTAGTGAATGTTTACAGTCCTAGTTACTGGGGAGGCTAAGGCAGAAGGATTGCTTGAGCCCAGTAGGTGGAGGCTGCAGCGAGCCATGATGGCACCATTGCCTTGGCAACTGAACAAGGCCCTGTCTCAAAAAAAAAAAAAAAAAAAAAGTGTTGATTACACAAGGATGATAATGATTCCTTCCTAGGGCTGGCTATAGGGATAAATGAGAAAACATATTTCAAGTGTCCGACTGTGTCTAGCATGTTGTCAGCAGTCAATAACTGATAAACGGAACAAGAATGAACGTGCCTAGTCCAGTGTCTGCCTCATGACTGTCACTTACTAAGGCAGCAGGCAGCTCTTAGGAGAAGAGAGAAACAAAAACTCCAAGTTTGAAGGAGGTGGGTCAAGAACAGCAAAGAACTGCAGAGGGTTCTTGACAATATCTGTAAAAATAAATTTTTATAAAATAAATTCATCTGGGGAATCTATTTTGATAAAGTGATTTCTTACTTGATAAAAAAGTCATTATAGAATTGCTTTAAAAAGTAAACCTTTTTCAAGATATCATTCCGCAGATCACAAATTTACTTACATGCCACTTCCCTGAGCAAATTTATTTCTTGGAGTGATCCACATCTATATTAATATTTTAAATATCTTAATAATAGAAAAAGGGCGAATGGATGCTCACTACTTCCCTGGGGAAGATGACAAGAAATTAGCTTAATTCTAGTAAAAAGGGCTTAGCATAGGCATGAGGAAGAGCATATTGGTATTAAGGGCAGTCACAAACACAAAGAAATGAAATTTGCTATGTGAATGCCTTCGTATAAATCATTAGACACCAAAGTAGCTTCTGACTTTAGCAGCCTGTTTCAGAATTGAGGGAGTCAGTTAGTGGAGAGCTCTTGATATTCACAATTTCTGTATTTTTCAAATGCACTTCCAATCTCATTGGACATCTTTAGGTTGGAAAGGAATCCGAATGGTCATTTCATTGAATCCTAGCACTTTCACAGGTGACGCCTGAGACCCCAGGAGGTGGAGCTGATTTGGCAAAGGTTGCACAGCCAGTTGACTACGCACTTGAGGAGGGAGACCACATCTCCCCGATGCTATTTCAACGTTCTCTCTATCTGCTGTACTGTGTTATTGCCACCGTTTTATGCTCTTTCGCTGCTGGATTTAGTCTTTATTCCTTCAGCTGCGCCCTCTATACTAAATCTCAGTTGAACCCCAAACACCTTTTTGAGCCTCGTTGCTCAGTGTCCGTGGTCCCCGGTGGTTCAATACTTTTCTCTTTCTACTTCGTTGAGACCCTAACCTTAAAGCAAAGGCTCCATCTCCTTCAGTGTTACCTTTGCTGGAAAATAAGTCCAACATGTTTAACAACAATATTCATCACATTTGATTCTAGTCATGAGGTGCTGCAGGTGTAACTTACGACTTTCACCATTGAAACCATAATTTCTAGAAATGGAAGGAGTAATGTGAGAAAATATTCTCACCACTGGTGAAAAATCACGTTTTCACAGGGTTTGCAAACAGGGAAATATTTGTGGTTTTGTCTCATATGTTTTGCTTTTTTTTTTGGCAAAAGCAAAAGGCAGTTTTCTTTGCAATGAAAACGGCCTTTCGTTTTCGCCAATGCCTCACATCCATTTTTGCCAAGCAAAAAGCTGTTTTCCCAGGAGAAAACAGCTCAAGCTGAAAGAAAAGTGAAGCACGGTTGGTAAAATTTCCCTCTTAGAAAACAAAAATCGCTCCACTCAGTGCAAATGCCACCTGAGGGCCCTTGCATGGAGAAAGATAATGAGGGAGTCATGGTTGAACATATATGTAAACAAGCTTATCTAGAAAAAAAAAAAATCCAAAGTCACATGGGTGGCAGTTTTTAAATGATGCCCAGAATTAGTAGGAGTCCAGTGTTTACCTCTGTGGTCCAAATGAAAAAACTCCTAACATGGTGTTTGTTGGTTTCCCTATGTCATTTACTCTGGCATGGCTTCTGGGTTAATAATGACATTTTCCATCTTGTTATTATACTATGATCCATTTTGACACTCCCCAGAATCCTCCAAATTAGGAAGGACAGGCACTGTCTCCGTTTTGTGTAAGTTCGCCCGACAGGTAGTGGCGAGGAAGGCGCGTTACCCACGTGGCTGGTTTAGACGAGGAGACTGAGGCCCACTTGAGTTACTTTGCCAAGGTGATTTAGCGCCGGAATCTGGACCAGAATCCAGGTCTTCCGATTCCCTGTTCCTTGTTTGTTATGAAGAGCCGTCACCCAAGTGCTCTTCATAACAAACTCGGATCAGAATTTCCCGATGTGGCCATGGAATTCGTTCTTATTTTTGTTCTGTTTTGCCTTGCTTTGCATTTCCCTGAGGATGATATCTGTAAACCTTTTGATGTATCATAGCATCGTCTTTAGCAGGTCATTGCTGCTGCTAGAAAGATAACTTCACTGTGAAAAAAATCTGAAGTTTCCAGTAGCCATTCCCATTGCAAATAGATGATACAGCAACTGTCACCTTTATAGAAGTGGACCATTTATTATATAGAAAAATAAAAAGATTGAAACCAGCTTTGTTGAACAGCAATATTTAATGAGCTATTCCTTGAGATAGCCACTCGGGATTTTTTAAAATTCCATGTATTAAAACAAAAGCTGCAACCAGATTGCAAAATGACTCTCAAATTCTTAATTTGTTTAAAATAAGACATTTTATTCTAAATTTCCACATATATCAGCATTCTTGTTTCATAGTTTATTATTTCCCATTCAAGCAGCCACAAAAGATAAAAGCAAATATTTTACATATATTTCAATCCTAGATGTGGACATTCAGGTAAATCTTGGTGTGCCACAAACATACCTCCATTTGCCCCTCTATCTATCCCAGTCCTAACCACCCTCTTTGAATAAAAGTTCAAGTCATACCTCCTAGGAGAGCATTAGACTTCTCTGATCTTCCACCTTTCCCAATTTCTCCATCTGTGCTAATCTGCACAACAAAATTTACCACTCACATCACAGAATGTACTCTTAAAAACGGTAAAGTTTATGGTAAATTTTATATGCATATTTACTCCAACCAAAAAAAATTAGAAAAAAGTATGGGTTTATTTTAACCAAGCCCATGCTTAAGTCTAAAGAGTTTAAAAATAAAGCACTTATATGATTTTTTCCCTTAAAAATGTACCACTTAACTGTATACGGCCTGGATTGTTTCACATGTATACATTAAATCTTCCTAACTCATTGAAAGAAACTTCCTGAAAGCTTAAACCATGTCTAAACCTTTTCTAAGTCTCTCTCAAGCCTTCTAACAGTACTGTAGCACAGCAGATCATACATCAATAATTATGGATTAAAAAGACTTTTTATAAAACATACCTCAATTTGACGCTTCTCTTAAAAGTTTAAATAAATATTGGAAGGCAGCTTCATGGAAAATCATAAAATCTCATCTTACTGCATTTTATCTCAAAATTCTCAATTAATACCACTTAACCACTTTTTTTTTTCTTTTTTGAGGTAGAGTTTTGCCCTGTCACCCAGGCCAGAGTACAGTGGCATGATCGTGGCTCACTGCAGCCTAAAGTTCCTGGGTTTAAGCGATTCCCCTGCCTCAGCCTCCTCTGTAGCTGAAACTACAGGCGCATCTTACCACACCCAACTACTTTTTTAGTTGTTTTTCTTTTGTAGCTATGGGGTCTTGCTATATTGCCCAGGCTGGCCTGGAACTCCTGGGCTCAAGCGATCCACTAGCCTCGGCTTCCAAAAGTGCTGGAACTACAGGCATGAGCCACTGCACCTGGCCCCACTTTGTTCTTTATTCTTCATTATGCTTCACATTTGTAAGGAGGAGATTTCACAGAAGCAAAAACAGAGCATACCCTCTGGTAGTAAACAGCAATTTGCAGTAATGAACTCTGATACCTTGGACAGCGCCTTGGCACGTTGTGTGGTTCAACATTCATTCAATTGACTGAGTAGGATATTTGATTAAGTGAGCCTTCAGACAGCAAACAACTAGGAGAAGAGGAGTGGGCAGGGATGGGCGCCGCAGGAAAAACGGCAAAACAGTGATACTCAATTAGTGCATTAGTGCACTTCAGAAACCCCTAGGGTACCACTTGGAAGCCTGAGGCTTCCTGTCTCTGTATATCAGAGGAGGCTGGGGGGTCCCCAGAGTCTACATCAACCAGATGATGGCAGGACATCTGGAGCACGTCTGCCAGTGCTGAGTTGTCCCTACACTGACAAGGGGAGAGGAGGCTGGGGCCAGCTCTAGCCCACGTGGCTCTGATGCGTAGAAGCTGCTTGCCTTCCAGCGTGCCCTCAGTTCCGCCAGAGCAGGGTCAGTGTCTATCCTCCTTCCCTCTCCAGAGCGAGTGTTAAGAAGCTGACATTTATCAAAATGAACAAACACCTGCTGCCAGTGACTCGTGCCCTGAATAAGGACACTCAGAGGAGCATCTAGAGAGTTTGCCATGAGAATCAGAGGCTCTTGATATTATGACTCTCACTTGCTGTGCATGGCATTTATGACAACCAGCCATACCCCTGCAAGGAGGAAATCCTTATTTCCATGCTTTTACTCTGGGGAGAGAGAGGTAAAAAAAAGTCTGCAGGTTTCTTCTTGAGGTATATCCCAGAGTCTCAGCTTCTTGTTCCTTATTTCTCATATACAGCAGTTCATTTATATTCCACTGGGCTTCTGCACATAAAATTCATCTCTGTGTGGGTGGAAGTAGCCCCAACTTACTTCCGTGCTGTTCACAGAGTTATTTTCATTATTGGTACATTATGTGCTATCTCTGAAACTCACTGTACTTGGAGAAACAAGTATTGGACTCTGGAGGGGTAAAATCTAGTTTAATTGCCTTAACTCTCTTGTTGCCATCAGGGTAAGCATTGTTCGCCATCACCCCTCATCGCCTGCCTATGTCACTAAACCTGGGTCTGTGCCTTCAGTAATGAAACTGATGTGCATCACAGGGACTTAGAATTCAAATTGTGCTCCATGCCCTCCATTTCTATCATGCAACTGCAAATTAGTAAACTAATTTGGCATGTTCCTTAGCCTCTGCTGAAAAACAATCAGACACCATGCAAGATCCTAAACATGATCTTAAACATAATCACAAACACAAGTGAGGATTTGGCCTGGTAGCAGGGAGGGAGAGCTGGCATTTGTTGAATGTCTTCCATGGGCTACACATTTGCACAGGTCTTATTTCATTCATCACGCCCATGCTAGCTCTAGAAGGTGAATCTTGCTAACATTATCTGGTGGATGAGAAAATGGAGGTATGGAGAGGTGAAACAGTTTGCCAACGTTCATGCAGCTAATTGGTGGCCGAGCCAGGATTTCAATCCAGGACTGCCTCCATCCACATCTCCACCCTTTCTTCCCTGCTCTGCTGCCTTTCCTGGCGAGTGCAGGACCTGTGAGACAAGGGCTGAGATGAAGCATCGCTTGCAGTACAGCAAAACAAAGACCCCAGTGGACCTGTTTGGGATGTCACAAATGCATTCCACGCTGCCCTACATATAATGCTGCAGTGTTCACAGAAAGAAGCAAGCCACCTTTCCACCAAACCCCTGGGGAGGCAGCTGAGGTATAGCTGGGTTCCTACATACTCTTTCTATCATGTTCTCAGGCATTTTAAGGCATGATTAGCCTTAAATTATTCCCTAATATTAGACTCTGGTTTTCCTGCTTCCAGAGATAACAGGATATACCCAAGAGGGCTACAAAAAAATTAAAACAGCATTCCTTTTAAAACTAAGCTTTCAGAGTAAAGAACATGAAAGTTCTGTCTGGACAGGCTCTAGAGGCAGCCTGGCCGGGTCCAAATGTGAGCTCTGCCACTTACTACCTGATGGACCTTGGTCCATTTGCTCCCCCTTTCTGTGTCTCAGTTTCCTCATCTGTGAAGGCAGGAATCATAACCGTAGATATTTCACAAAGTCGTGATGGGATTGCCCGAGTTAATGTACGCACAGCACTGAGATGCTACCTGACCCTTGGAAAGGGCCTGCTGGCCATTGCTGCCCTATAGGCACATTTTCCCCTTGCCCTTGTGCCAGTGACCCTTGAGAGATTTCTCTGCTTCTTCTAGATCCACGACACGGTTGACAGGAGTCCTTATGAGCACTTAGACTTACGGGGCTTGGGAGATTTCGTTTTTGTTTTCTGTTCCATATGCCATTGAAACAGGCCCAGGGGCCGGGCGCAGTGGCTCACGCCTGTAATCCCAGCACTTTTGGAGACCAAGGCAGGTGGATCATCTGAGGTCAGGAGTTCAAGACCAACCTGACCAACATGGTGAAACACCATCTCTACTAAAAATACAAAAAAGTAGCCAGGTGTGGTGGTGGCTGCCTGTAATCCCAGCTACTCGGGAGGCTGAGGCAGGAGAATCACTTGAACCTGGGAGGCGGAGGTTACAGTGAGCCGAGATTGTGCCACTGCACTCCAGACTCCAGCCTGGACAACAGAGTGAGATTCTGTGTAAAAAAAAGAAGAAAAGAAGGAAAGGAAGAAGAAAGAAAGAAAGAAAGAAAGAAAGAAAGAAAGAAAGAAAGAAAGAAAGAAAGAAAGAAAGAAAGAAAGAAAGAAAGAAAGAAAGAAAGAAAGAAAGAAAGAAGAGAAGAGAAGAGAAGAGAAGAGAAGAGAAGAGAAGAGAAGAGAAGAGAAGAGAAGAGAAGAGAAGAGAAGAGAAGAAAAGAAAGGAAAAGAAAGAAGGAAGGAAGGAAGGAAAGAAGGAAGGAAGGAAGGAAGGAAGGAGAAAGGAAGGAAAGAAGGAAGGAAGGAAAAGAGAGAAAGAAAGAAAGAAAGAAAAGAGAGAGAAAGAAAGAAGAAAAGAAAAGAAACAAACAAAAAAAACACCAGACTTAGGTTCTCTCCTTTGTATCCATGGATTTATCCCTCCTTTCAGGCTTCTGTTATGTGGGAAAGGCAAGAAGGCAGTTTTCAATGCCTTGTGCTGGTAATGCCTCTGACTGAGAATAGAACCTACGTCACATCCTTCCCATTGGCCTTTCCCTGGCATCTCTCTTGACAATGCTCCATTCCATCTTACCCCCATATCCTAGGCCGTGGATGTGTTCTGTGCCCTACAATTGTCTTAGAGCCTCCAAAAGAATCACTGAAGTGAAAGCTCTTGGCCTCAAGGACCTTCTAGCCTGTATCCTTTTGTTAGTCTTTCAATTTCCTTTGCATTGACAAGAACCCTACCTATTGACTGGCTGTCTTTCTGCTGGTAATAGTCTGGCAGCCATGTACATATGCAGACAAGTTTGCTGAAGTGGGCAATGTTTATTCTATCCTTGTAGCTTAATGTGGCTGTAGTTAAGAAACATGCCTGAATGTATTCCAAAACAATGATTTGTCATGTCTCTTTTCTCCTCCATTTTTACAAGTTGACATGTTTGGAAATGTGCAATGAGATGTTTTCTTAAAATCATGTCCAACATTTAAGGATGACTAGCCCACATTTGGGGGGCCACGCATTGTTTTCAGCACAGGAAAAAATGCAAAGAACAAAGCAGACAAGTCCTCCGCTCTGGTGGAACATGCATTCTAAGGGGATAAACGGCCGATACACAGACGACAACCAAACAAGCAGGATCATCTGTGTTGAGTGCTATGAGGGAATAAAGGATGAGGAAGAGGCCGAGCAGAAAGCTGGGGGAGGCTGAACGGGGGATATGACAGAGAAAAAGGTGGCAGCGCCAGGGCTGAGATTAAGCATGTGGGAAAGTCCTGTTTGAAGCAGTGACATTTAAGTTGAGACCTAAAGGGAGGAGAGAGCCAGCACTTAAAAATCAGGGGAGGGCTGGGCGCTGTGCCTCATGCCTGCAATCCCAGCACTTTGGGAGGCCAAGGTGGGTGGATCACCTGAAGTCAGGAGTTCGAGACCAGCCCTACTAGCATGGTGAAACCTGATCTCTACTAAAAATACAAAAATGAGCCAGTTGTTGTGGTGCATGCCTGTAATCCCAGCTACTCGGGAGGCTGAGGCAGGAGAATCACTTGAACCCAGGAGACGGAGGCTGCAGTGAGCTGACATCACACCACTGCACTCCAGCCTGGGCAACAGAGCGAGACTCCGTCTCAAAAAAAAAGAAAAGTTGGGGGGCCCATTCTAGGTAGAAGCAACAGCAAGTACAAAGTTCCTAAGGCAGAGAAGAGCATAATATTCAAGCCAGAGAAGGAAGGCAAGGGTACAACACAGGATTGGACATGTGGGCAGCTGTCACATCACACAGGGCCTTGGGGACCATGGTAAGGAGGTTGCATTTGATGATGAAAACATGTCTAACATATTAGCAACTCACACCGCAGGCTGGGCTCCCCACGAAGATCCTTCCTTCCTTTCACATGGCAGACACTTCCTCCAACTTTAACAATAATTGCCTACACCAGGATTTTTCAACAATGCTAAATTAAAGAAGAAAAAGCAGAGGAAGGAAGCAAGTTTTAAAGAAACTTTGCCAATCTAGATGGAAAGGGGAAAAAATACATCTTTAGTCCCTGTGCTCCTATTTTTAAAGCTGTGGTGGCTCTCATCTGGTGTGTTAAAGATGACAAAGATTGGTCAGTGAACAGCAAATTCAGTTCCTTTTAGTAACAGTTTTAATTGCTTTAATGTGAATTCTGGGTATCGGAAAGGGAGAAGTTTATCTGTTACAGACCCATTTGAAATTCCAGATACAATTCATTAATTCTTTTACATAAATAACGTAGTTTATTCCTTATTCCATGACCTGAACTTAAACTCAGATAAGACTAGGGCAGCCGATTTCTCTGTTATGTGCTAAAAAATCAGAGTCCAGTGTTAGGAAGCAAAACCTAGAGTAAAAGGGTGGCATAAATCCCTTAGATAAACTAGATATTAAATGCTTCACTCTGTATAATTTGTTAATGTAGGCATTAAATGTCTTTGCCCCATTAAGAGAGTATCTATTTCTTCTAGATTGTGGTTCAAACTGTTATTTTAAATAGCTGATCAAAGACTACTTAGAAAATGAATGCCATTTAGTTTTCAAGGTCTCTTATTGTTTGCTTTAATTTATCTTAAGATCCTGCTCTGCTCTGTGTCACATTCAAAATGAAAAGGAAGACCGCGCGAGAATGTTCACTGTCCCCACCACAGTGAAAGGAGGAAAAAGAGAAACCCCTTGACTTAGGAATACGAACTTTCTCCCCGGTAGATTTAATTAAATATCTAAATGTTAATAAAGCATTTGTCAGTGGACTCTTTAATTACTTTGAAAGCAATTCACTCCCCCACATTCATTTTCCAGATGAGAAAGTGGAGAATCACAATGATTTAGGAAATAATCTGCAGCACAATGCATTTTGTAATCTCTACCCAGGAAGAAAACATCTTAGTTTGTTTTCTTTCTTATAAAATTAATGCTAATCATTGTCCTCCCATGGATTTGAAGCCTGGAAGTAAAGATCTCCTCAGATTTAGAGAAAAAAAAATCACTTTCCTAACAGCTCCTCTTAGAACAGGCTCCAAATTGCAAAATAAAAATTACAGCATATATCTCTTCTCTGTATTTATATCTTCTGTATTTACATCAGAAGTGAATTTTAATTTAAGAGGCACAGCAACTTGTATTTTAAGAACAAATTAGCCTCATTAGCTAGTGCAAAATGCTGCTCCTCCAGCTATCATTCTGAGATCCTTAAAAATTAGATTTATCTTCCCTTTGCCATCAGAAGCCAGTTCTCAGATTAAATGACAGCCTTCAGCCACACATAGAGATAATATTGGCAGATCAGTTGTTGCTTTTGGTCACTGCCTTTGCTGACATCCAAGTACTAAAAAGAAGGAAAAGCGAAGCCATCTGACACCAGCGTTTGTCTGGGGAGCATTACTAAAACCAAGTTTTAAAATGGCGACTTCTGAGAGGAAGTTTGTAGAGGAACAAGTATCCAGGAAGCTTTCTGGGGTCCTGATAGATGATCAGTTCCACCTAATTCTTCAGTGTTGAAGGGTCGTAGTCAGGGTAAATCTAACAGCTTTGGAATGAAAAGTATGATAACAATGTAAACTCACTTTTTTTCAGCCATGGCCCCTCTTTCACTCCCCTAAAAAGACACTTTAATAATCTCATAGCTAGTTTCCCCCCTTGCAAATTTTAGTTCTCCCTTTTAAACTACAATATATTTTCACGCTAATTACACTTCAATCATTCTTGAGTTTTCCAGATAAAAGATCAGGAAAACACTCTTCCATTTCAATGCTCCATTCCTGTTACTTTTAGGCCCAATCACACAGTCCATTTTTCTCATAAATCAGCCCATCGTGTTCATCACTTTTGTTGCTTTATGCTGATTTCCCTCTAGTTCTTCTATATCTGTCTGCTCCCAAGATCCACAGACCTGAACACAATATTCCAGGTATGTCTTTGCCAAATGCACTAAATTACTCCACCTCTCCCTCATGATGTGATGTCTCTACACATACAGCCCCAAATCACATTAGCTTCTGTGGCATATTGCAAACTTGTCTAATTTGTCGTCCAGTCTCCCCCAATCCCTCTGGCATTACTGTGTTCTGGATTTTTCCCTCTTGCTGGTTACCTTTACAGCTTTTCCCCTCTCTAAATCATTGAGGTTACACCTGTCTGACTTAATTATAATTTTGTTTGATCCCTTCTATATTTTTAACCTCAGAAACCCTGTGTAGCATTTCTCTTTATTCACTGGTGTGTTTCCAATACTTCCTGATTTAATTTCATCTGCAAATCTAATTAACATGCTGTTTACTACTTTTTTTATTTTTTCACGTTAGAAATGGACATGCTCAGAAAAAAAATAGCACTAACAGGGATTCCCGGGGCCCTTCTCAGCTCCTCTCCTACTGGGATAGCCTCAGAAAGTGCAATTAACTTTCTCCGACTCAGGGGATGGCTGTTTCAGCCACTTTACACCATTTTGATGGACAGCTGTGTCTCTCCCCTAATCAGCCAATTTGGAGATAGAACAATTACAAAAGACAGCAATTACGGAATGCAGTCTGTCATTGTAAAGATGGAGGTTGAGAGAAGGAAGAGGAGCGAAGAAATGACCCAAATTTAGAGTCAGATGCTAAAAAGATTTCAACCCTATTAAGGGAGTGGACCCAAACAGGGGACTCTGAAAAGCAACGAAACTCCTAGATTCAGGGAGGGAAAAATGCAGACCTGCTTTTCTAGTAAACCTCCAGCCCATCTCCTAGATTTCTAGTAATCAAAGACCAACAATTGCTTTTCATTGTTCTTAAAGATTCCAAGAGTTTCTTAAAATCATGCTCTGCTATTTAAACAACTACTCTTAGGCCAGGGACAGTGGCTCATGCCTTGTAATTCCAGCACTTTGGGAGGCCAAGGCGAGTGGATCACCTGAGGTTAGGAGTTTGAGACCAGGCTGACCAACATAGTGAAACCCCATCTCTACTAGAAATAGAAAAATTAGCCAGGCGTGGTGGCACGTGCCTGTAATCCCAGCTACTCGGGAGTCTGAGGCAGGAGAATCACTTGAACCCAGGAGGCAGAGGTTGCAGTGAGCCGAGATCATGCCATTGCACTCCAGCCTGGGCGACAAGAGTGAAACTCTGTCTCAAAACAACAACAACAACAATAAACAATTACTCTTAAGGTGTTGTATTATATCTCTCTGATTTTTTGTTATAATTTAAGTATAATCCACTTTGTTTTTTAAAGTAAATAAGATGACAGGCAAGATCTATTTCAGAATGATTACAAATCACAGGGCTTTGAAGAGATGTCCTTTTACTGTTTCTTCTTTGGGCTCAGTAATTTCAAGTTCTTGATCTTTTGCTAAATTCACTTTAACAATTGTCTCAAAAGCAACACATACTTTCTCCATATCCAGTGAAAAGATCTAAAAGTGGGTTACTAACCAATGAGAAAATATTATTTCCCAATTGTAATGGTTATGGTCTTATCAAAAGATTAGAAAAACATCATAAGAAACATAATATGTATCTCCATTTAAATATGTATTTAATGAGAATGCTTTTTAATTAAATGTATTTTTAATATGGAAGCAGAAGCACAGAAAAGGCAATATGTTTTTTAAAATCAGGTCTCTGGCAGAAGTCATGTTGGAAACTTATGGAGCTTAATAAAGAAATCCTTCCCAACATAGATTGTATAAACATCAGGAAGGAGAGAGAAATGAACTAAAAGGATGGTTGCCAGGGAAAACTTTTTCATATTTTTCTGGGAGAAAATTACATTACAGGATCTAATGAATAGTTTACAAAAGTCTTGTACCTTACCTCTCTCCAACTTTCTTCTCTTCTTATACAATAAGGAAAATGAAGTAGGAAACTACATAAAAATCCAGCTTTCCTGTGAGTATAAAAAGGAAGAAAAGGGTTATAGACAGAGATGTCCAAGAGAGACAAGAATTACGAAGACAACCAAATGCTCTCTATCAGGTAAGCTGAAAACAGATGGTAGAAAACTTCTGACACCAAACTTTCCTGGAACCCTGAAGCAAGTGGCGTGTGCTCAAACTGGAAGCTTCTACAATGCCTTGGACAGACCTAGGCTTCAGAACATCTGTAGGTGAAAGTAAAGTAAATATTTTCTCAAGAACAAAATGAGGTAAGTCCAAATTAGATAGAGCATTGACTGTGAGTACTGGCTCTGTCCTTTCTTGGACATAAGATATCTGTTCTCTTCCTGTCTCAGCTTTCTCATCTGTTAAATCTACTCAAATATCCTCTCCCACTGGATTACAGTGATGATCAATTGAATTAATGGAAGTGAAACCTCAAACTTCATACAGAAAGAAGACATTTCTCCTAATCAAGATTTCACAAAAAGGCCGAGCACCGTGGCTCACGCCTGTAATCCCAGCACTTTAGGAGGTTAAGGAGGGCTGATCTCCCGAGCTCAGGAATTCGAGACCAGCCTGGCCAGCATGGCAAAACCCTGTCTCTACAAAAAATACAGAAGTTAACTGGGTGTGGTGGTGTGTGCCTATAATACCAGCTACTCAGGAGGCTGAGACAGGAGAATTGCTTGAGCCTAGGAGGCAGACGTTGCATTGAGCCGAGATGGTGCCATTGCACTCCAGCCTGGGCGATAGAGCAAGACTTTGTCTCAAAAAAGAAAAAAGGATTTATCAAAAAATGGCCAGGCTTGACGGTTCATGCCTATAATGCCAGCAATTTAGAAGGCCAAGGCAGGAGGATGACTTGAGCCCAGGAATTCAAGACCAGCCTGGGCAACATAGTGAGATCCTATCTCTCCAGAAAAAAAAAAAAAAAAAAAAATAGCTAGGCATGGTGGCCCATAATCCCAGCTACTTGGGAGGCTGAGGTAGGAGGATAACGTGAGCCCAGGAGTTTGAGGCTGCAGTGAGCTATGATCGTGCCGCCACACTTCAGCATGGGTGACAGAGTGAGACCCTGCCTCTTTAAAAAAAAAAAAAAAAAAGATTTCACAACAACTTGAAACTGTTTATTGTTACTGAGAGTGTTTATGGTTACTATTAATCACCACTGGAAAAACATTCAATTCTGTATTTATTAATCCTAAACCAATGATATTAACACTTCCATTTTCAGACAAGGGAACAAATAAGGATTAAAAATATTTAAAATATTCAAAATGTCTATTTAATACTTCATTGCATATAATTCTGATTCTATTTATCCAGTAACAATCTATTTGAAACAATCCAACTTAGTATGCATTTTTCATAGGATTTCAATTATGAATGTTTATATTTTGGAATTACCCTATCATTTAACTGCTTCTAAGTAGTTTGCTATATTTCCGTGTATTCTACTCCTTTTCTTTTTTTGGGGGGGGGGGGAGGACAGTCTTGCTCTGTCACTCAGGCTGGAGCGCAGTGGCACAATCTTGGCTCACTGCAACCTCCACCTCCTGGGTTCAAGTGATTCTTGTGCCTCAGCCTCCTAAGTAGCTGGGATTACAGGTGCCCACCACCACAACTCGCTAATTTTTGTATTTCTAGTAGAGATGGGGTTTCACCATGTTGGCCAGGCTGGTCTCGAACTTCTGACCTCAGGTGATCCACCCATCTCGGCCTCCCAAAGTGCTGTGATTACAGGCGTGAGCCACTGCTCCTGGCCCGTGTATTCTATTTATGACCACATACTTATTACCAATGATGGGAAGGAAAAAGCAAGTCATGCAATACTGACTATATTGAAATTACCAAACATTTGATAGTCATAGTTGAATTGCCAAGCAATGAATGATACAGCAGTATAGTTAAGTTCATTTAACTTAGGTTCCTGCAACAACTGGATCAACCATTTTTCGACTGGTTACATATCAATGAACCATTGATGAACTTTGGTTGCAAATATGATGAAAATTACCCAGACTACAAATATTTACTCTGATTACTGCAATTGTTAACTGATCACGTATTGATCTAACCTAGTATTCATTGGTTAACCTGCAAATGGCCATGCATGTAGACGCACAAAGTGTGTTACAATTTATTTTTAACCTCCAACGAGATATAGGCAAGAAAAATACATGTAAAATGTGCTATGAAAAATTCCAGATATATGTGTGTGTGTATGGAAAGTTGGTATTGCCCATTGGAAGTTTGGTAATAAAATGAATATCAAAGAGTATTTGTTAACAATTGAAGGACTCCCTGGTGATTATACAAAAAGATTGAGATAAAATTAGCAATATCCATATGTGAAAAGAAGCTTGAAAACAGATGAATACATTCTTAAGCATCAAAAATGTATACCAGCTGAATGCATTGAGCAATCTTAGCACCACTAAACACGGGATGACTAGATATCATTTGCCCCATAATGTGTTGTAATAGGAAGTACACCACCAGCTATGCAATATTCTTGCCTAAAAAAATTGAATTTGAATCCCAACAAGCCTAGAGATCTAAATACCAATTCACAGGAAATACAGGAGATAGAAGACCAGGTTAAATGTCTTTACAAGCCAACAGTGGGCCAAACTCAGAATGCAACACGTTCTATGGACAGATGATCTAGTTTATCCAACTAATCAGTAACAATGAAAAAAAGAGAGAAAGTAAACTGTAGAGCCACTATCAGAACCTCGTTTGGGTCCTGATTTGAACAAACTAATTGTACAAATGTACCACTGAGACAAACAGAGGACTCTGAGGCTAGACTAGGAATTAGATGATGTTGAAGAAATATTATTCTGGGTTGTTGTATTTTTTAAATTGCCCTTGCCCATTAAAAATGAATATTGAAGTATTTCAGGGTAAAATGACATTTCAAATTTACTTTCAAACACTCCAGGAAAGTGGGGAGAAAATATGTGTGTGGATGGCAGGGAGAAAGATGAGACAAAGTTAGCAAACTGTTAGTAATGGTTAAACCTACGTGATGGGTATCTGAGTCTGTCTACTCTCTACTTCTTTAGTATGTTTTACATTTTTTCACACTGAAACATTTTTAAATGAGTAAATGAATCTACACTCCATTTAATTATTTATTTACATAACACGGTGATAGACATCAGCACAGTAGTTCAGGGGAATAGATGGCAGCTTAACTCTTGATTTGCTTGCAAGTTCTAAACCACGAATCATCAATAAGTTCAATTTTAACTGTAGTGAAACAATAGCCCAGTAATCTCCATACAGGACTACTCTGGTTTTTATTAAAAACAAAACAAAAAACACGAATTCTTACCTATCTCTCTTTTTCTCTTTTCCCACTTCCAGCAGACTCGCAAGAATGAGCTGCTTTACAGCTACATCATTGCATCTTCATAACCATCCCACGGCCCTCCTGGTAGGGCAAGGGAGGGAAAACAGTGCCTTAGCACCAGCAAGCTCATTGCTAACACACCTAGGGGCTATACCTGATCCACAATTGATGTTTATCATTCCAAGAAGAGCTGGGACTGGGGTCTTGTTAGGGGTCTGTAGCTGATGCATCAGGAGAATGCAGAGAAAGTGGAAGAAGATGAGGTCTTAAAATTAATACATAAGTTTACCTTTAATTTTGTTTTGCATTTGTAGATGGTTTTATTTTAGGTAAATAGGCTTTATTTTTGTTCACCAGCTCTCCAACATAGTTATTTTTTTTATTATACTATAAGTTCTAGGGTACATGTGTACAATGTGCAGGTTTGTTACATATGTACACATGTGCCAAGTTGGCGTGCTGCACCCATTAACTCGTCATTTACATTAGGTATATCTCCTAATGCTATCCCTCCCCCTTCCCACCTCCCCACAATAGGCCCCGGTGTGTGATGTTCCCCTTCCTGTGTCCAAGTGATCTCATTGTTCAATTCCCACCTATGAGTGAGAACATGTGGTGTTTGGTTTTCTGTTCTGATTCTCAGCATAGTTATTTTTTAAGCCTAGGAAAAAAATGTATTCCAGTTTACCATGGGCAGAAAAGACAAGCTGCCCCATATGAAAACGTCCCCATTCACACCCCGTTCCCATAAATCCCAGCTCACATAGTACTCAGAAGCCCTGCAGGGATAGCAGAGAGGTGTAATCCAGAGCAACCACTTGAAGGGTGGAAGAAAAGCACATCTGATGTCTTGGAGCTAAGAGAAGGAAAAGGATATTTACACAAGATGAGCCACCAATACATCGTGAAGTTCAATGTGCTTAGAAATAGACAGTGGCTGGGACAAGCATAGGGGAATCGAATTACTCCAACAAATTGCATGCTTCATGTTTAATTTTCATTTAATTCCTGAAGAAGGCAGGTGCTCAAGGGAATGATTCACCCTCATCCTCATTTTTCAGAAAAACTTTTGCTGACCCCTCAAGTATCAAGGCCTGGAAATATCCTCATTTGCTCCCCTGAATTGATCATTTTCTATAAAGTACTTATTGATGAGGAGAAACGTTCATTTGGTTCAGCCACAGAGTAGTGTTTCAGACCAAGGCAAGACCTACAGGGTGGACATGTCCAGCCTCTTCCTCCAAACTGATTTATCTCTCATCATCTTTGTGGCCCAAGAGAACAGGAAGCCCTCTCACCACCTCCTCCATCTCTTAGTTTGTCTATGTCACAAAAGTACAATTAACAAATTAATGTATCTGTTTTAAGCAGAAACATTTTTGTCAGCTCAGTCAAGAAATGAACTAGAGTTAAGTGATAGAACTAAAGTTCTGAACAATAAGAATAGTTTCGTTGGGTTCAACATGAGGTTATAATAAAGTAGAAGTAATGGAGAAATTACAATGATACGTTAAAATGCCTTTAACTTACTGGGTTTTTTTTTTTTTTTAAATCAAATAAGGTAATATATGCAGGGCCAACTGGAAATAAAGACAGCATGTTGTTAATGGTCAAGGACGTGACACCAGGGAGAATTAATTAACCCTTAATGTAATGGTTCCCCAAAAAGTCTCAAAATACATCTAAAACATTCACTGTGCTGCAATAATCGTGAATAGAAGCCGATTTATGGTGCTGATTTAGTTCAATATTAACTGAAAATCTAAATAATTATGGATTTCCTTGGAGACATAGAGTAGGTGACATCCAACCAGTTTTTCTCGTTTATAATTTCCCATGGGGGAAAGAAGCTAGCTAAAATATATGTATAAAATTTAAGACTTTAAGGAAGACTGAGGCCTGATTTGTTTGGTTTCTTCCTAATAGAAGTTTAGTTATTATTAGTGAGGGTGATTTTTTTTAATTCTGAATATTGATATTTCTTAGACCACAGGTTCATTTTTTCCACAAGAATTTGTGGAGTACCTACTATGTTCAAGAGCATGTGCTTATAGATTTAAGAACCCATTGTTTAATCCCTTGTTTTGGTTTTATTATTTTTAACAAAGTAATCGTTTTTAGCCTTCCTGTGACATGACTAGACTTTAGTGACAACAAAAAATATTAGAAGAAAATAATTTCTAGCCACTAACAAAAAGGTTGCTTTGTTCTTCCAACTTTACATCTGATATTAAATGTCATTACCCAAAAGATTATACTATATTGTATTTTTATTCAAGCCCAACTTACAGCATTTTAGAGGAAATTAGAGCCAAGTCCCATTGGTATTTGAAAGTGGCAATATCATGATTTCTCCATATTTTGTATTCCAGCATTTTTTCTCTTTTCCCAACCTGTTCTGTAGACAGGTTTCCAATTTTGGAGCACATCTTCAAGTGTGATTCTACAGAAAATTGTATATAATTGGGGAATACTCACGATATTTCAGAAACAAATAACCCTCTAAGTTGATAACAAACAAATTTTGGTTCAAACGCAAAGTGTACTTTCATTTCCAAAAATCTGACCTTTATTTTTCACAAAACTCCTATAAAGAAATCCCATTCACGAATTTTATCTATATCAGAACAAAAATATCTAATTACCTCTTCTATGAAATCTGTATTTATCAATTATGGCTTTCTCGGGGAAATTCTAATTTGCAAAAATGTTCCATATTCCAAGCTTTAACAGTTGGAGGTGGATGTCCTTAAGGATGGAGGGGAAAAAAGTTCTTTTTTAAATGGCACATTTACTAATTATAAAATGCTCTTATCTCTCTGCAGCCAAAGCCAAAATGAACATGTGCCTTGTACTAAGAAATCCCAGGATTGTCACAACTTGTGCCAGCTGTTGAGGTTGTGACACCTGTGCCAGCATCGCCAGCTCTGCCCACTGTCATCTGTTCCAACTGTTCCATCTGCACTGTTTGTACCAATTCTCCCATTTCTGCATCTGCACCTTCTGCAGAAATGTTTCCAACAATGCCAGCTGTGTCATTGGTGCCAAATACGCCAGATGTTCTATTTGTCCACCCTGGGCCAAATCAATGCAGTTTTGTGCTCATTAGTTTTAGCTGGTAGATTCTATTTTACAATTTTTTGATTTGTATTTTCATTGAATCCAGGCAAAATCCCCCTTTCAATGATTTTGCATCTATCCATCTTTTTGCAACCCCAACTTTATATCTGATAACATGAAGTCGGTCAACGTTATTCTGATCTTATTAAACCAGCCTGATATTAAGTGTGGTACAGCATTTGCTACCGTGTAAGACTATATATTGCAAAAGCCATGCAACATAGGGATAAGTTGGCAAAGTAATGAAAAAAGAATACACTGGGTCCTGATAAACAAATTGAGAATGCTCGGAAATCAATATGTTGAGCCGATTAGAGTCATCTATGGCATAATGTCCTATTAAGCTGCCTGTTTATTGGTCTTTTAATTGACAGAATTATACAAGTGGATTAATGTTTATGTTATAGACTCCCGTTTTCTCGGTTCTGCTCTAGAGAGTATTAACCACGGGTGCACATGGGTGGTAGGGCCAGACCGCCTGCCCTTGCTGTTTCCTGGTAGAACTAAGCAAGCTCAAAATCTGGTCCTCCGGCTTGAAGCTAGCTTCTCTCTCCTCTCCCAAATGTCAGTTCTGCTGCTGCCAGCACAAACCATTCTTATTCATACGCTCTTCCAGCTTTACAGTTGAAAAAAAAAAAGTACTTTCCTACTCACAACCCTAATATTCTCCATCACCACACACCAAAAAACAGCGTTTTTTTCTTTTCCTTTCTCATTCAGGGAAGTCTTTTTAAGGCATGCTAACATTCTTCTATGAATTTTAACCCAAATTCTTTCTTCTCAAATCATTTGCAGATGTGGAGGCTGAGCCCAGCGTTTGCCATTTGAAAAGCCAGGGCTTACCAAGAATAGGCGGTCCGGAGGACACGAGGCTACCTCCTATTTGCCCACCCTGGATCATTTAACTTGCTCTCTCCAATAATGAAAGTTGCACCCATATACTAATGCTTGAACGTGTTAATGATAACATTCTTGACAGTGGATAATAAGTCAGCTTACAATCATGTCCAAAGATTTGCACTGGGTCTATATATGTGATGACACGCAGTGAGGAAATATCTCAACAACTTTATTAGGTTTTCAGAATCCACACAGAAAACACTTAAGTTTCAGACGGGCGCTGGCTCACACCTGTGATCCCAGCACTTTGGGAGGCCAAGGCGGGTGGATCACCTGAGGCCGGGAGTTTGAGACCAACATGGAGAAACCCTGTCTCTGCTAAAAATACAAAAATTAGCTGGGCGTACCATCCTGGCTAACACAGTGAAACCCCGTCTCCACTAAACATACAAAAGATTAGCTGGGCGAGGTGGCGGGCGCCTGTAGTCCCAGCTACTCGGGAGGCTGAGGCAGGAGAATGGCGTGAACCCGGGAGGCGGAGCTTGCAGTGAGCTGAGATCCGGCCACTACACTCCAGCCTGGGCGGCAGAGCGAGACTCCGGCTCAAAAAAAAAAAAAAAAAAAAAAAAAAAAAAAAAAAAGAAAGAAAAGAAGAAAGAAAAACAAGAAAAGTTTCCACAGTGAATCCCCAAGTTCCTCTAAAACGAATGAACTTATCAAGGTCTTTGGTTAAAAAATCCCGGTGATGTCTTATCTTCCCAGACAGAGGTCTGTATGCTGAGGCGCCAGCCCCGCGTGGCAACTGTCTCAGCGTGTGCCAGTATTCCGGTAGGAGCCCAGCACCTTGCACTCAATCATACTCTTCCTTTATAGGGTCCGTGATTCATTCATTTTCTCTCTCTCTCTCTCCCTCCCTCCCTCCCTCCCTCCCTCGTCTCTCTCTCCCTCCCTCCCTCCCTCCCTCCCCCTCCCTCCCTCTCTCTCTCCCTCCCTCCCTCCCTCCCTCCCTCTCTCTCTCCCTCCCTCCCTCCCTCCCTCTCTCTCTCTCTCCCTCCCTCCCTCCCTCCCTCCCTCTCCCTCCCTCCCTCTCTCTCTCTCCCTCCCTCCCTCCCTCCCTCTCCCTCCCTCCCTCTCTCCCTCCCTCCCTCCCTCTCTCTCCCTCCCTCCCCTCCCTCCCTCTCTCTCTCTCCCTCCCTCCCTCCCTCTCCCTCCCTCCCTCCCTCTCTCTCTCTCTCTCTCTCTCTCTCTCTCTCTCTCTCTCTCTCTCTCTCTCGTCTCTCCACCCAGGCTGGAGTGCAATGGCGCGATCTCGGCTCACTGCAACCTCCACCTCCTGAGTAGCTGGGATTACACGCATCCACCACGCCCTGCTGGTCTCCAACTCCCGACCTCAGGTGATCCGCCCGCCTCGGCCTCTCAAAGTGCTGGGATGACAGGCGTGAGCCACCGCGCCTGGCCACTGATTATTTCTTAATATACCGAGTCCTTCACTCTTCTCTCCAAGTTTTATCTGTTTCTGATCCTTTCACTTTGAACCTTTTCCTAATCTTCTCTGAATACGTAGAGGAGATTGACTAAATATCACTTAATTAAAATGGTGGCTCTCTATCAAAATGTGCTCAGCTCCTAACTTGAGGGATCCCATCTGAGCCTGCTGACCCTACTTCCAGAAATGCCAACGACGTCTCTCTTCTAATTCCCTGCAATACAACATGCCAGGAGGCAACATCCTTATTTAGGATTAAAATAATTTGTAAGTTGTTGGGAGTCCACCCTGTGCCTTCTCCGTACATTTTAATTAATATAACTTCTGCTCCCCCTGACAAAAATGTTTCCGGTGGTGTTTGGGCCCAACATATTCACCGCCTTCATTCATATGAGTCACTTGAATCCTTGCAGGAATCCACAAACTTCCTGGTTTCATGGAAAATAGAGAATTGAGTGTTAGAAGTGCCAGGTAAGCATACAGAGCTGAGAATGTTCTTTTTCATCTAGCTGGCCTCTTTTATATAAACTCTTAATATGGTGACCATGAGAACCTTCCGATTTGCAGATAAAATAGAAAATCACACATTTCAGGTTCCAGTGCAAAGCAGAAAAAGCCCTGAATGTTTATAGAAATGTGCAATCATTACGTTTAGCTTCCCTTTTTAGATAGTTGTTTTTCTGGAATGAGTAAGTCACCACGGAGAAAAAGACTGTCTATTGGTCCTCTGGACATCTGGAGTAAACAGAGAACCTCAGTCCTCTTCAATTTCTCAAGTATTGCTCTACCTGCTTCCCCAATCTCACTGTCCATACTTTCAAATTTGGAAGAGAATGGAAAATCTTAGCTTCTTCATTGCATCGTTATTGGGTGTATTCATGTGCTCTAAACATCATTCTTTAAATCACAAGCACAGTAGCAGCTCTATATTAACGTTCGTGAAAATAATGTAAAATGTGTTCACTAAAATAGTGTCAGTGCAACGACTTACACTGGGTACCATGATCCGGCTGCTACTTCAGTTACTATGTGCTTCAGTTCAGTATTTCAGCTCATTGTCATCATTTTCTCACTCATTTCTATACTGTTAATTTTTTAGGAAAATGACACTATTTGACTCACTAAAATTCTAAGATTTGCATTTGGCTTCTACATGGAAGTCCTCAAACTCCAGTGTTGATGTACAGAGATAAATTCTCTACCTCTAGAAATGAAAAATTTATCAAAATGTAGAAGATTCTCCAGATGTTTTTAATAAGGAAAAGAATGTAGAAGAGTTTGAAGGAACAGAAACAGAGGTTAATAGAAAACAAAGTAGGGTAAGGACAGAAAAAGAATAAATCACTGCACCAAATCAATAAGGGCAGAAGTGGAATGTCCTGGTTAAATGAAACAAAGAGATCAGAGATCATTAGGAATGAATGACTCACAAAGTTACTGAACCATCGAGTAGAAAGGAGTTGTAGAAATGCACTAATGCAACCAGAAAACTGAGATCCTGAAATGTTAAGTGGTGTATCCAAGCTCACACAACTCATTAATGGCAAATCAAGCCTCGAAAGAATCTCTTTGTGCCTTAGTTTCTTGATCTGAAATGCAGGGATGATAATAATAGTACCTAACCCATAGAGTTGTTGTGAAGATTAAATGAGTTAATGGGAGTAAAGCACTTAGATTAGGGCCTGACAGATTGTAAACACTATGTGTTAGCTATCATCATCATCATCATCATCATTAGGATATTTCAACCTGTGTGATTTAACTTTTCTAGGATCCTACTAACTGAATCTTGCAAATCTCAGCATCAATTTAAAGTCCTACTTTTGTCCTAGCTACTCAGAAGGCTGAGGCAGGAGGATGGCTTGAGCTCAGGAGTTCAAGGCTGCAGTGAGCTATGATGGCGCCACTGCACTCCAGCCTGAGCGACAGAGTGAGACCTTGTTTCTAAAAAATATTAAAATAAATAAAGTCCTACTTTTATCTTGGGCTATAGGATCATCTTATTTGCATAGTTTTATTCTGACCATCAAATTTTGCATTATGAACAAAGAAGTTGGAATCTGAGTCTAGAAGTAAGCAATGGCCCCAGCACTTGATTTCCTGTGTACTCTCTGGCACAGGACGCAGACATCCAGTTGACGGAGGGGACTCCAAAGTGTCCAAGTTAATGGAAGGAAGCAAAGTCTCGATGAATCTGGACTGAGAAATGACACAACAGTATTATCTGGCTTTAGAAAGAAAGCACACACTCCATCAGTAGCACTCTCACACGTGCCCAGGAAGATACACGGGTCACAGGCATGTGGGTTCTTGCTGAGCAATAGAAAGAACGAGGCCACAGGGATTCCAGGAAGAATAAAACAAAAACCAAAAAAAACTCCACTCAAAATGGAATGAGTTAACCATGTTGAGAAATTAGGAGAAGACAGAAAAGAAATGATAGTAGCATATCATAAAAATAATGTCTCATAATTGCAAAGCACTTTATACTTCCCAGTTGTTTACTATGATCTTCTGATTCTAGGCTTCAGTATTTGCTAGCACAGTAGAATCCCCTGAGTGGGCAGCCTCTGAACAATAGAACGCCAGACCAATTGACTCACAATGTTTTAGGGATGAAGACCACATATCTGTGTTTGTAAGAAGCTTGCCAGGCTATTCTGATGCACCCAGAGGGTTGAGAAATCACTTTTCTAAGCTCAGTCTCTTCATGAGAGCAGCCTCTAAACAGAGAAATTTCAATGCATTTAAATTAATTATTTAGAACTTCAGAAGTTTGAACTCCAAACATGAAACTTTGCTTCATTGAAAAGGTTGGATTAAATTGGGTTAATGTTTCCTTTCTAGGTTCCTGTTCTCAGATTTCTTTCCTGCTTCATCTGAATCCATTCAAGCTGGACTGAATCTCAAAAGCTAGAGATAGAACATTAGCTCCTGGGTTACCTCCATATGCTCCTGTAGGAGTTTGCATCTCTGTTAACCTTGTTACAACTCAAAATCCATTATAACAAGTCTTGTGATGAGTGATGATACAGACGGAAATGCGTTAGAGAGGCGGGCCACTGCACTGGTATTCAGTGCTATCACAAATACACAGTGATACCTAAACCTCATTCATAGCATCAAAGTAGGAATCCATAGTGTATTGGACATATACTAGATAACTTTTTCCAAGCAAATGTTTCAAATCATAATGAAAGCAATTCATAGCACTTTTGTGCATGTAAGCAGAGTTTCCTAACCTGTGGACTGTGGCACACTTATGTGGCCCAGATGACTCATGGGGGTGCCAAGATAGTGACCCCATCATCCTGGGGACAACCAGAGCTTCTGCGCTAGTAGCCTTCAGACATTAGCTGTCTCACTCCATTGGCCAAGTATTACCATCTTCTGTATGTGCCATGACGTGAAGAATGTTGGACCCCTGAATAGCACAAGTCAAGCACTGGAGCAGCATTCTCTAGACATCCAGATTCCTAGACCAGTATCATGTTTAGAAAAAGGAGGAGGAGAAAGAGGAAGAGGAAGAGGAGGAGGCAGCAGCAGTAACAATGTGGGGTTCACACGTTTTTATTTTGAATATTAATACAAAGAAACTATCATCTGTGACTATAATTCCATAAAAGAAAGAGGATTGTTGTGCTATTTCGAAAATGCTTTCATTTTAAAGTCCTTTACATCATGCAAGAGCCTGCAGCCCCAAGATACGGTACCAATAAAAGATTTCACAAGAGGAATTGAATCTTTTCCTCCTGAATTTTATTTTGAAAACTTTTAATCCTATTGAAAAGTGAAAATAATCACAATGACTATCAATAGCCCCCTTAGCTATATTCACAAATCATTTACATTTTTGCTTTATCTCCATCTAACTTTACTTCCTAAAGAACCATTCGACAGTTACAGAAGTCATGTCACTTCACCCCTAAATATTTTCTCATGCATCTCTAAAGAAAAAAAAATTCTCCAAAACAATCGCAATACTGTTGTTTCACCTAAGACAATTAGCATAAATTCTAATAATCTAATAGACAGTTCATGTTTGGATTTCCCCAGTTGTTTTAGAAGTGTCCTTATAGATTTTTTTTCCTTCCAAGATTGAATCCACTTCCATTTATTACACTTGGTTGTTATGTCTCCATAAGACCTTCAACCTAGAATCCTCCCTGCACATTAAAAAAAAAAAAAAAAAAAAAAAAATGGTTTTTCATGACCTTGACTCTTTGAAGAAAGAGAAGTTGTCTTGTAGAATGCTCCACATTCTAAATTTGCCTATTTACTGATTCAGGTAGAAAGAGCATTTTTTAAAACTCGACAATAGAGAAGAAGGATATAATCTCAGACTAACCGAATCCGTCGATTTTAATGGAGAAATTGTCTCCATAGTCTCTCTTCTACTCCCTGTGAAGCATCAATAACTTGGTCGCAGAATGGCACTTTCCACAGGCCAGCATTAGGCAACCTTCATCCTACAGAATAAAAATGATTCCACCACAGTCCATCTACCTGTCAGTGATATCCCTGGAATAAGCCCCCAGGTCTTCAGAGGACCAGCCTGAGTTCTGCCAACGTTCACTTAGGCGCTAGGGCAGTTGCTCCTTCCAATCAATCTAGTAGGCTAAGATGATTTTATCTTACCCTGGATATTGTCTGTGCTCAAAGGAAAATGTTCTGGGGCTCAGGGTCTACTGAACAATTAACTAAAAGAAACTAGAATTCTGCATCTGCTGGCATGCCCATGAGCCCCATGTTTTAAAGAGGTGCAAGGCACCCGGGGTACTGCTGAGGACTGGAGCAAGGCTTGCAGATGCCACAGGGTGGAGAGGCTCACCATGCCCTATCGCCCCCTCGCCTGCTTCCTGAACTTGCTCAGTGCCAGGAATGTCCGAATTATCATATGCCCCATTTATTTCAGAGCTCTCCAGTCCTGGATGATAAAACAGAAACATTCAAGCATGAGTGAAGCTCTATCATGGTACCCTGACTTTCATCAAGGGACTTCTTTAGTGATGCTGATGAGGAGGACAGCGTATGCACACAGAATTCAGGACAAAGAACGACTCCAGGCAGGGCCATTGCTTCCTCCTGGGAGCCGTCCACCAGTGTTTGTGGGGTGCCAGTTGTCTTCCTCTCAGGGGCAAGACTGTGCCCCCTGCCCCAGGTGCTGTTCTCCATGCCATATGGAGCTTTCCCTGCATCCTGTAAGGTGCATTCCATGGCCAGGGAAGAGAGAAGACTTGCAGCTGCCTCTGTTAATAGCTGGTCACTCCGTCCCTGAAGCGGCATCTCCACCCTGCTGATGAGTGCAGAATACGATGAACACGACAAGGACAGAGCTCACCTAAGTATTGTAATTCAGGTGCCAATTGCTTTCAAATGGGCATTTATCTGCTTCTAAAAAAGACTTGCCATGGATTACAACAGACATTGCCCACCTCAGCCCCTCCACTTCCAGTCAGCCGCTCCTGCGTCTGCTTTGTGCCATCCCTGAACTCAGTGCTTCTCCGAGGCCTTGATGGCTGCGTCTCAGACTGGGTTCAGCCAGAGATGGCAGAGACTGCACTTGGTGGCCCCATTGCCTTCCCCTCGGCCGGCACTGTGTCCTCTCATTGCTTTCATCAGCGTGTCCTCATCATCCACTGTATCTCAACAGGCTGGAGACCGAGCACTAGGTATTTACAGGTGAATAAGATGGGGCTTCTGGTTGAGGGGTTTTAATCAGGCTGGGGAGACATATAATAATGACCGTAGAAGCTCGTGAGAATTTTAATAGAGGGAGGAATTCAAGCTGCCTGGGTGAGGTGGAGAAGATTTCTGCTCAAGCCATGTGGTGGGGAAGCACCAGGCCTTCCCATTTCAGGCAAACTAGACAGTGTGTGCTTTTTATTTCAGGGACATGTAAACTTGATGAGCTTGGTAGGGTGATTGATGTGATACGCTGAGTATCAGATGGAAGAATCATCAACTTAGAGGTTTCTAGCATGCAAACATTAGTGCCATTCACGAATAAAGGAAATTCTAAGCAATTGGGTTTGGGGCAGGACAGATAAGCCGTTCATTCATTTATCTTTCAAAAATATTTCTTTTTTTGTTTGTTTCTTTGAGGCAGAGTTTCACTCTTCTTGCCCAGGCTGGAGGGCAATGGTGCCATCTCAGCTCAACGCAACCTCCACCTGCCAGGTTCAAGCGATTCTTCTGCCTCAACCTCCAGAGTCGCTGGGATTACAGGGGCCCGCCACCATGCCCAGCTAATTTTTTGTGTCAAAAATATTTCTTTAGCACCTGCTGAACTGTGCTAGTTTGGGACCTGTTGGTTTTGAGTGCCATCAGAGTACCCAGGTGAAATGTTAGTTTAACTCATCTTAAACATGAATCAAGCTCAAAGGGCAACAGGAATGGAGATATCCATTAAGAAGTCATCAAGGCCAGACACGGCGGCCCACGTATGGAATCCCAGCACTTTGGGAGGCCGAGGAGGGCGGGTCACTTGAGCTCAGGAGTTAGAGACCAGCCTGGCCAACATGGTGAAACTCCGTCTCTGCTAAAAATACAAAAATTAGCCGGGCATGGTGGCGGGTGCCTGTGGTCCCAGCTACTCAGGTGGCTGAGGCAGGAGGATTGCTTGAGCCTGGGAGGTCAAGCCTGAAGTAAGCTGAGATTCTGCCACTGCACTCCCGCCTGGGCGGGAAAACAAAACAAAACAAACAAAAATCATCAGTGTTTTTCCCAGGAACAAATTCTGCTTCTTCGAACCCTATTTCCTGTTTTGACCATATCCTTTCTGTGGACACACGTTCTCTCTAGCTGGGCTGGTGAATATTTATTTAGCATATTTAGTCACAGAGGGGCCCCTGTTCTGTGGGCCGGGGAGAAAGCCTGCATCTTCTTATGACTCAACTTGATGTTCTGAGTTTTTGAGGTATCCCTTCCATCCCAGCCTATACTCTCCAAATTAATTATGGAATTTATTTTTTAAGAAGCGTCTGAGTACAAGACTGAAACTTAAATAACTATATAATGCTTAGGAATCTCCTATATAAAAGATCAAACTGTACCGAGGAGTTTATTTTCTTATCACCTGCTATAAGATTATTCATTGCTATTTTATGGCCAGTATGTTTATGTGGTTTGATAATGGCTATTTTGGCAAAATAAAATAAAATAAAATAAATACAATGTGGTTGTCATCTAGATCTTGTGCAAAACATATGAATTATTTCAATGATGAGACAAGATACCACCAGGCATCATGACACAGCCTGTCCAGACTGCAGAGGAGGCTCTTGCGGGGCGAAGGGGAGCAAAATAAATCTCCTGACTACAGAAACTTGCAAACCACAAATTATAAAACAATAAAATCATATCAAATGCCACCACCTCCTTTATGGAACTCATTAATCCCAGCACTTTGGGACTGGTCAAAACAAGGAGCTACATTTCTTGAAGATAAACCAGGCAGCCTGTGTTGTCATCACTTGATTGAACTCAGATCCTTCACTGGTATCCCAAGGTGATCAGACACCTTGTAATGGAAATTCCCCAGTTATTAACAGCACAGCAGCACTATTGTGAGCCTAAGTTCTCAACTTGGGTAACAAACAGCACTGCAATCCTCCCTGACTCATCCCTGGGGCTGTTTCACCAGGGCCCAGTAAACTGAGACTTTGGCTCTTGGCTGCTAACATTCCTCTGGGATTCTGTGTGTCCCATAAGACAAGAAGTCATTTGTAAGATCCAACATGCCTGGCTCGGAAGTAAGCACAGGTGTTCATAAACCCTTCAAAAGGTAAACACTGTATTAGGGACCCAGTATCTAATAGGTGAATTTAGGGGAAGGAAAGTGTGTTTGTTTCCTAGGTCCGCCACAGTAAAAGTGCCACTGAGTGGTTTAAAACAACAGATATTTGGCCAGGCGCCATGGCTCTGTAATCCCAGCACTTTGGGAAGCCAAGGTGGGTGGATCATGAGGTCAGGAGTTCAAGACCAGCCTGGCCAACAGACTGAAACCCTGTCTCTACTAAAAATACAAAAATTAGCTGTGCATGGTAGCACGTGCCTGTAGTCCCAGCGACTCAGGAGGCTGAGGCAGGAGAATTGCTTGAACCCAGGAGGTGGAGTTTGGAGTGAGCTGAGATTGCACCACTGTACTCCAGCCTGGGCAAGAGTGAGACTCCATCTCAAAAAAAAAAAAAAAAAACCACACACATACACACCAGATATTTAACCTCTCACAATTCCGGAAGATTGAAGTCCTCATTGATAACGTGCAGGTGTCTGCAGGGCCATGCTTGTTCCGAAGGCTCCTTGGGAGGAGACTTCCTTGCCATCCTAGCTTCTGTGATTGCTCGCAATCTTTGGCATTCCTTGGTTTGTGGCCTTGTGTGCCTGTGTCCCTATGTCCAAATTTCCTTCTTCTTATAAGAACACCAGGCCGGGCGCGGTGGCTCAAGCCTGTAATCCCAGCACTTTGGGAGGCCGAGACGGGCGGATCACGAGGTCAGGAGATCGAGACCATCCTGGCTAATACGGTGAAACCCCGTCTCTACTAAAAAATACAAAAAACTAGCCGGGCGACGAGGCGGGCGCCTGTAGTCCCAGCTATTCGGGAGGCTGAGACAGGAGAATGGCGTGAACCCGGGAGGTGGAGCTTGCAGTGAGCTGAGAGCCAGCCACTGCACTCCAGCCTGGGCGGCAGAGCAAGACTCCGTCTCAAAAAAAAAAAAAAAAAAAAAAGAACACCAGTCATTGGATTAGTGCCCACCTTAACCCAGGACAACCTCATTTTAACTTTATTTAACTTTCAAAGATCCTGTTTTAAAGTAAGGTCACATGCACAGGTATCAGGGGTTAGGACTTAAATCTTTTTGGGGGGACGCATTTCAACCCACAATAGAAGGGAACTGCAGGTTTTTTGACCTTTGTTCTTTGCCACAAAAGACATAAAAATTTTATTTTTTTACAAATCCTGGAGGCTGCAAATTTTAAGGAAAAAAAAGTTTCAAAGTTATGTGAGCAGAGAGGTATTTTACCATAATTTTAAAATGCATTCTAAATAATTTTAAAAATCCACAAATTTGAAAATGTTATTAGCATTACTTAATTTTATTTTGAACTTTTAACATGTGAGTCAAACATGCTAATAGGACTGATGGAGACGTACAGAGACAGAACCCCCATAGGGTGGCAGTTGTGGGGATCACTGTGCAGACATGGAAGCGGAAGTAAAAACAATTCTTTGAGCCCCCAAAGATTAAGAATTGGCAGTAATACTTTCAGCACCTCCATATCCTGTCAGTCATTTTAAACATCTAAGACTCTCATTGCAGAAACATGGCACAGAGAGTCAGGAAACTAAGGTTATATAGATATTTGCAACCTGTAACTGTCCTAGTGTCAATCACAAGAAATTCAGTGGGTGCCTCACATAACTAAGCACTGATCATTGATACCAAGACCAGATACGTGATCTAAATTAGCAAAGACACACTCCATGCTGCTTGGAAAAGAATTACCATAGATGTTATGCTTTGACATGCTTATCTCTTACACCACCACCAAATCGCTCTCACATCTCCACAGTAAAATGTTTTTAAAGCAATTTGCAGCATTTCACTTTCTGTGGGCCACACCCTGCCCGGACAGTCACTTTTACAATCCTGACTTTCTCATGGAGCTAAACAGGTGAGGATCAGCCCCTGGATACTAGAATCTGGAACAAATGGATTTATAGCCACTCTGAAATTGAAGATGGGCTCTGTCACTCCCACTAATATCTATAAGTCATTGCAAATAGAAAGGACAGCAGGACTGGCCAAGTCTATCTTTGGCTTTCTAAAGTCAGTCTCACTGTGCACTGCTCTCTACCAGAGTAAGACTCAAGAATAAATGATTTTAGTGAATGAGTTTTTAAAAATAAATTAATGAATTAACAATTTAAAAAGAATAAACGAGCAGCCGTTTTTTTCTGCCATTCATCTGAGCTCCTGTGAAATAGTTCCAAACAAGGTTGTGCCCAGTTAAATGGAAGAAGAGACCTCAGAAGTTGTCTGGACAGGCCAGGTGCGGTGATTGATGCCTGTAATCCTAGCACTTTGGGAGGCAGAGGTGGGTGGATCACCTGAGGTCAGGTGTTCGAGAGCAGCCTGGCCAACATGGTGAAACCCCGTCTCTACAAAAATACAAAAATTGGCTGGGCATGATGGCGGGTGCCTGCAATCCCAGCTCCTGCGGAGGCTGAGGTGGGAGAATTGTTCAAACCAGGGAGGCAGAGGTTGCAGTGAGCCGAGATCCAGCCATTGCACTCCAGCCTGGGCGACAGAGCGAGACTCCATCTCAAAAGAAAAAAAAAAAAAAAAAAAACAGAGAGAAAAGACATTGTCTGGACAGGGGCAGAAAATACTTAAGACTTATGAACCAAGCATCCCAAGTCAGTGCCCATCACATTGATTGGCCAAGCTGCACTAGGAGACTCTCCATAGGAGAGCACGGAAAGCACATGCTGAGACTTCTCTATCCTAGAGTAGACACCTGCCAGCTGGAACTAGCATTTAAGATTCTCAACAATTAACAGTCACCCTTGCTTTCTTCCTAGGATGCTCTTTCCAAATGCCCTGACTGTGCTCTGCACGGATCACTGAGTCTGCTTTTTCCTCTGGGTGACAGATTCCTCCAGGCAGGGACCTTCTCATAGTCACGCCGGAATTCAGCATCTGATGCATACTAAATGCTCAGTAAATTTTTGCTCAACGAAAAAAACTGTTTCTAGAAAAGACAGTATATGAGGCCTGCCTTTCCAATTTGAGTACAAATTCACTGTATTAGAGTTTAATCAAAGTAGTTAGTTCACAGATTACTAAGACAATGAGATGTGATTTGTGTGCTTATGTTTTCATAGGGACAGCAACAAGGGTGGAGTTAAAGTTTAGGGATCCATTTTGGAAAATTATGGGTTTGACTGCAAACTCTAATTGCCAGAAGAGTAGGACGAAGGGTTGGAGTGGGGGTGGGTGAGCGCTAGGGGGCACTGGGGCCCTGGAAACAAGCATTTCTCCACTTTCATAAATGACTTAGGCTGTTTCTACTATTGCTCTTCTCAGCAGATCAGGCCAGTTTAAGGGTATCATCCTAAGGCATACCTCTCATGTGCTAATTACCAACAACAATGACAATCTCTTTTTAGAGGTGAAGCTAGAGAAGTTCCTAAGTTGAGAAAGCATTCCTGCTACCATGCAGCGGAGGCAGGCAGGTGGCGGAAGACTCGGAAGACTCGTCACCTGTCTGCTTGCTTCCCTCTCGTCATCCTGTCCCTGCAGCAGGCAGCAGCTGTGTTCCAGTTTTGCCCTCATGGCCTCTGAGACACTAAACTCCAACCTATCTGGTTCTTTTCTCTCCCCAGACTCTTACTTCACCATCACAGCGGAGACTCAACGTGTGATCCAAGTTTAGTGCCTTTTCTCCATGCCAAGCAAAGTGAAGTCATATGACCTTGGATGAGGTGTCTGGTACACAGGTAGAGGTAGCATGGAGCAAATGCGGTTTAAGATTCAGGGATCCTCACTTGAGGATTCTTCGGAGGCTCTGGGAGGTGCTCAGCAATACTGCATTTCTCATTGGGTAAAGTTCTTCAGATGTGCGTAAACACAGACATATGTACATAGACACATGTTCTATAAACTTTGGCCCCCATGCCAGGATCCATTCCTGGTCTCGCATAAAAGCTCTTCTTGGACTAACTACACTGTCAGGCAGCCTGACCTGGCCTAGAAAATTCCATTCTCCAAATCCAATCCCTCAGGCTCTTCCCGGGTCCCACCATCAACAGCCCTCCATGTCTCCCCATCTGTTTATCACAGATTACGACTCCTCTCTGATCTTGCTGAGCTCTTCTTGACCAGAATCTGGGGTTGTGCAGATAAGAGCTTTGTCTCTGCCTTGGCTTGCTTCTTCGTTTTTTCTAAGACTTCCTTTTTCTAGTTTTTTTTCTTTTTTTGCCATGGAGAATCCACAGTTCTCTCCTGTTTTTAAAGGCACATGTCCTGATACAAAATACAATTCCGTTTGGTAGTAAAAATCACAGAACTACTGAAAGGTTTGTTTTGTTTTTTTTTTTTTTTTGAAGCGGGGTCTCATTCTGTCACCCAGGCTGGAGTGCAGTGGTGCAATCCTAGCTCACTACAGCCTTGACCTTTTGGACTCAAGCAATCCTCCTGCCTCAGTCTCCTGAGTAGCTAGAACTACAGATGCACACCACCATGCCTGGCTAGTTTTGTGCGTGTGTGCATTTTTTTGTAGACATGGGATCTCACTCTGTTGCCCAGGTTGGTCTCGAGCTCCCGGCCTCAAGCAATCCTCCCACCTTGGCTTCCCAAAGTGCTGGGATTACAGGCGTGAGCCAGGGTGCCAGGCCTGAAAGTCTTAATGTAAAATTAGGCAGCAGAATTCAAGGTCAGCCTGGTTAAGACAGATTCCTGAGCATTTGTGTCTCCCTTTGAAATGATAATTTGGATTAAACTTCAGATTACTAGTTACGTCAGTTACTCAATGAGTCCATCTTCGTTTGGGCATCTCTCCTTCCACTAGGTGATATTAGGGAAGCAGCTCTTATGACGTCATCTCAGAGAAGCCTTCTCTAAGTTCGTCAAAGGAGCAAGCTCTTTCCTACCCCAGGGCATTTGAACTCACTTTTCCCTCAGCCCAAAGTACTCTTATTCCACACTCATGAGTGGGCTGGTTCCTTCTCATCCATCACAGCACATTATTAAACATCACTCTGGCTGGGCGCTGTGGCTGACGTCTGTAATGCCAGCACTTTGGGAGGCCGAGGCAGGCAGATCACGAGGTCAGGAGTTCGAGACCAGCCTGGCCAACATAGTAAAACCCTGTCTCTACCAAAAATATAAAAATTAGCAGGGCGTGGTGGTGCACACCTGTAATCCCAGTTACTCTGGAGGCAGAGGCAGGAAAATCGCTTAAACCCAGGAGGCGGAGGTTCAGTGAGCCAAGATCACGCCACTGCATTCCAGCCTGGGCAACAGAGTGAAACTCCGTCTCAAAAAAATAAATAAATAAATAAACATCACTCTGAGGAGTCATCTTCCCTGTCTACAGTAAATTTGCTGTCATTCTCCAGGGCACGTTTGTTTCCTTCTCAGACTACATAATTATATAGGTATTTCTTTGTTTCCTTCTCTTTTTTTCTGAGTCTTCCTTTATACCATAAGCTCCATGAAGGCAAGAATTGAGGCCATCTTTTCCTGCATTGTGACCGCAGCACACATCATAGGCTCTAGCCTACAGGCTCTCCGTCGATGGCTGCGGAAGGGCTGCTATTGCCATGACAACAGGCCAGATCATTCCCCTTGTCCTGGCTTTTTTCACAATCCAGACAACAGAGGCGCAGCACATTTGTCCCAGGCTCGTAGCAGAGCTCTCCCTAAATAGTCAGAAACGAGGGAACTTAGTTATTATCAACGTCTCTTTCTGAGTTCAGGAGTTTTCCTTTGCCAGGTTCCTGGTGTTAGTGGGGCATCTCCAAGGCCTCTATTTTCTCTCCTACACACACCTTCCCCAACAAGCTTGCCTGCAGACTGACTCAGCAGGGGCAGGCCAAAGGAGATGCACAGCGTTCCTTTGGCCTCACCAAGTTCCACCGAGGGCTCCCTCCACTACCTGGGACAGTGGCGTTCCCAGAGATGCAGGCGTTATTTACATAACTCTCCCCTGCAGAGGACACAAGCAGCCGAGGTTTGCTTCAACACCAAGGACAGCTCTTCTGAAAGGAGGGCAGGCAAACCTTCCGCCCTAGTGCGGAACAAGCTTCCAGGGCCTCAGCCCTGTGTCCCACTCACTCCTCTGTTAGGGTTCTGGGGCCCTCTTCCCCTGTAATAGCCTCAGAGATTCAGAGGGCCACTAGAAGGTTATACTGGGTTCAAGGCCAGACTTCACTCAGCCCCTGAGCTCAGGGACTCTCCCTTGGAATGTAGTATCTCAGACTTACACCTGAGTACACGAAGAATGGAGTATAGGGGGGCCTAGGGGGATGGGGTGGAGGAGGGGAATCCCAGCTTCTTCCATCAGGAATTTACAGTCTAGTCCAGTCTGGGTGAGTCTTGGCAAAATATTAACTTGGAAGTTATTTGTTCCGGCTGCCTTTTCCTTCTGTTCGTTCCTACAGAATGGGGTATTTATGTGAATGCTGGCTCAGATATCTCAGAAGCTAGAGCTTGCGTCTAAGATTAATGGGAACAAAGTAGGCTCTTCATATGTCCTGGGAAGCTCGAGGACCCCACTCCCCTATTAGCCATTAGGGGTATGGACATACTCAGAGACTTGAATCAAAACATGGCTTGGAACCAGAAACTGTTCCCCTTGGAACTGTCCCCATAAGGCAATCATGACATGGTTAGTGGCTCTGGGGCCAGTATAACTCTGCAGCCCATTTGCTCTGAGAGAGCAATAGAGACAGTTCAGAGAGGGTGAACTCTCACACCCCTGCCTATTGTAGCTGGCAGGAAAAACTTCCAGCAAAGGGTCACATTTAAGGCAGAATGAACTGTTTCTTAGGAGTTTTGCCACTGCAGACAGAGTGCTGCAACCCAAGGGAGCCAGCAGATCCGTGAGTGCTGGACAGTGCACACAACACCTGCGTAAGAGGCCTTGCTCAGATGTCAACGCTGTGCTGTGTTGTACTTGGACTTGCGGCATCCATTGATTGATTGAGAAGATATACAGCGACAAAAAGATGCTATGAATTCAGTAATGCTTTTAAATGGATCGCTATCTCGTTAGATACAGGAGCATCTGTACACATTTTCAAAACATAATGAAGATATTTCCGTAAGCCATTCCACATATAAATCTTGGTGGATATGTAGATGCCTAAATTCTTTGCAACGCCCTTGCACTGTCCAGGCATCTACAGCCCTCATGTTCTAACCACTGGTCCAACATACTATGTCAAAGGGTCTAGCCCTTCAGGAACGATGCAGGCAGCCATCAATACACTTTATTCAATGTGGTGACAAACCCAGGCAGTAGCCTTCCCCTCAGGAACCAGAAGCCAGGCAGAGGCTGAGACTGTGGACCAAGTGTTGAGGAGGCACAGGCCATGGATCAGCTCCAGGGAGGGGGGCTGGCGAGAGCCATGTACCATGCAAGAAATCCCCCCGGGAGGCTGGGGCTTAGGGCAGGACTCTGCTTAGTAGAGGCTATTAGAGGTAGGGGTGCTAGAACAAGGCAGGCAGCCATCGATGGATGCAGCATCACAGGGCACAGTGGGATGCAGAAATTCAAGGGGCATACAGGAGATCAGGGCTTACCCTTGGAGCTGGTTGGCAGCAAAGGACATTGGCAGGCATAGAAAGTTAGCAGACGTGGCACAGCGTGGCATTCTGAATCTGCAGGGGCATTTGATTGAATTCTCAGAGCTACTGGATGGGGAATCGGGCTGAGATTGCAGACATCTTTCTATCATCAGGATCGATTCTAGGACCTGGGGCCAGACGGAGCCCGCCAGCAAGGCTGTCAGAACAGTCAGCAAGGGGGACTGAAGACAGCGGCAGTGGAGGCCACCAGGCGCTGCTGGCAAGCCTGAGAAAACAGCAGAACACCTCAGCCTCATCAGACAGGATCACTCAGACTCAGAACACACCAGCATACGCTCCCAAAGCTTCTGAGAACTCAAGTAAGTTATTCAGGGGGAAAAAAAATAGAGCTATGGAATAATTTCTGAGCTTCCCCTCTTTTTGCACTCTACATACATCATTGCATTCCATGGGGGAAAACATTAATACTTGGGGCCTCACTTCCAAAAAAAGAAAGTAAGAGTGAAGCAGCTTTATGGGCAGAATCTTTGTGGGCTCTCTTGATTCAAATCCTTATTGTAATTCAGGAGCCAGAAGCTTTGCCACGCCGCCCCCACAACTCAGACTGAAGCTGCGTCTCCAGACTGGGAGAAACAGCTCCTAGAAACAGCCCTCTCCCCAAGCCCTACAGAAACAGTTCCACATCCTTTGTCTATGCATCAAAAACAGGATGATTAATGTAGATGATGGTGGTGCTTAAAAAAGAATCACTGAGACCCAGGGATGTTATCTAACTGCAAGTTTCTCAAAAACGCTTTTCACAAACCTCAAAGCACTCCCCGCATCAAACATACCCAATGGAGCAGCCATAGAAGGCCAGGAGAATACATTGAGATGAGTAGTGTTCAGAATAGTACAAAGTTCTAGGGATGACCTAAAGCCAAGACAATGCACCATGGTGGGGAGGGAATTCTACCCTGAGACTGGCATTCGTGGATGCCATAAATCAAAACTTCAATAAGAAGGAAAAAGCACAACCCAGGGGAAGGGCAAGCACACAGCTGGTCGGGAGTCTCATGGTTGCTCTGATAGGTGCCACACACTGCCAGCCCCACCTGAAAAGGATGACTTTTTGGCAGGAGAGGATTATAATTAATTCAAGAGGGAATTTTCTTAGCCAGGCATGGTGGTGTGCACCTGTAGTTCCAGCTACTCCAGAGGCTGCGGCAGGAAGATCACTTGAGCCCATGAATTCAAGGCTGCAGTGGGCTAGGATTGCACCACTGCACTCCAGCCTGGGTGACAGAGTGAGACCTTGTCTCTAACAAAACAAAACCAAAACAAAACAGAGGAAGGATTTTCAGGTGAAGCTCATAACCTTCCTTCTCTTTCATGCTAGCTCAAAAATCCCTTTAGACAGTAAGGATTCCTACTTAGGCTAGAGTTCCTACACAGCTCATGCCCTAAGATATGCACCTGCTTCCACCCTGACGCTGGCACAGGTACCTCTTCTACAGATCAGATGGGGTGCCCTCCTTATTTTCTTTCCTGCTGGCCACTCTCATTATAGGATAGAGTTTCCATAGGCAAGAGGAGGTATGGCTGGTCCCCTTCCCACTTCATCCCTTCCCTCCCCAACACAGGTAAAGTTTAAAAGGTATAGTTAGTCCCACATGTCAGCTGGGCTCAACAAAGAATAAGAACGGCCCCAAGGGCTGGTCATTTACCATCTGCTGCATACGGGCTCTGTGCCGTGTGCTTCACCTAGGAGATACTGCCTACTGGCTTCTTGTGTGGGGGATACATTTGGTTGTCCACCCAACCCATCCACGCCTCTCTTCTTTCCTCCTAAGGGAATACTGACCAACCTCTCCCCCATGAAACTCAAGTGACACATGGGCAATGGACTCCAATCCGTCTCCAGAGCGAGGTGCTGATGGGTCTAAATGAATTATAGTGAGCACATTCTCCCTGCCAGAGATGAGCTGGGGAATGCAGACACAAGCTTATGGCCTTCCTTACCAACTGTGCTAGCCTAGGGACAGGCACATGAGTGTGAACCGAGTTGATCAATCAGTCTGAAGGACAGGACCCCTGATCCATGCTTTTGCTCTGTCCATCTGGACGTAAACAGAAGAGCACATTCCCCCGTTGCTGTTGGTAGTCATCTGGGTACCATGGGGGAAGCCATTCTGAGAACACAGCTGATGCATGGAGACAGGTTAGGTAAGGAATCATTGAGAGGCAGAGCCAGAGCCCTAATCATCTACACCTGGAGCCTGCCCTGCCTCAGAACTTCTTGATATGCGAGATGATAAATACCCGGATTATTTAAGCCAGTTTGAATCAAATGTTACTTGCAGCCAAAAGCATCCAACTGTTGTATCTGGAGTAAAATCCTCCTCCCTCCATCCCTCTCTCTGTCCCTCCCTCTCTTCATTCCTTTCTTCTATCTCCCTCCCTCCCTTCCTTCCTTCCCAGTCTAGCTCTTCTGCTTTTCCAGCTGTGTGACCTTGGGCAAATCCTTTAACCTCCTGGTTTTCAGTGTCCTCATATCGAATGAAGGAGCTGGACGAGAATAACCTGTAAGATCCCTTCAAACTCTAACATTTATAATAAAAAGATTATATCATATAATACTTCTATGAAAAAGACAAGTATCCTTATTAAGTAGGTAAACCACTGAGATTAGTTTAAACTAGTTCAAGCTGAAAGCAGAGAGTTGCCAAGGCAGTTAAAAAAAAAAAAAGATGGCTTGAGAAGACGTGAAGTAACCTCCCATAAGCAGCAGCTTCAAGTCAATGAACACAGAAAATCAATGAGGCGAAAACCATGTACCCCTGAGAATGAATGAGGTGAAAATAAATTGACCACAAAATTGTATATTCCCTTTTACACTCAGCCAATTGCAGTCACTCTGTTGTGCCTCCTGGCTCCGTCTACCCAAAGAAGATAAGGAGAAAGGGCCCCGAAGCTTATTCATGAGAAAAGGACGGCAGAAAACTGGAATGATTGGAGAAAGGAGTGTTATATGGGTCAAGAGGCTCTGAGAGTCCATCTCGGAGCCATTTTTTTCCCTTCTGCATTCACATGGATGTTCTGCTCATTCTGAGTCCCTGGTATTGCATATGCTGCAAAGACGAAAGACTGTTTCAGCCCAGAATAGGTTTGCCCCAATAAATAGCTGTCTGGGGAGGCTGCTGCCCCTACCTGTCTACTGCTTTCAGTAGTAGGGATGCAGTCAAGAAATCATGAGTACAAGTAATCGGGTGGCAGTCCATTCAGGGATGAGAACAGGGAAACATTATTCTTAAGAAGCCAGGGACAAGCAAGGCATTCTATGTCCCAGGTAGCAATGGCAGTGAGAGTCTGGGAACAGCGCTTTTGGGATCCAAATAAGGAAGGAAAGAGAATGCTTAGTCATGCAGGAAGGAAAGAGAATGCTTAGTCATGCTATCTGGAATCCTCTAAAGAGGTCCTCCATCATGCAGCATGATTCTGGCACAAAAAGAAGTTCTACAAATAGTTGTTGCATTGATGACTAAATTGGGTAAAAATACATCTGAGTGGAGATACTTTATGGCAACCAGGTAGAGGGGAAATTGAACAAAGGCAGGAGCAGTTGGGGATTGTGTCTGAAAATAATAATGGCAGGGGTCCGATGCAGCAGCAAAGTAGTTGTACTAGTGCTTCTCAACCCTGGGTGCCCCTAGAATCACCTGAGGAGACTGAAAAATAATAGCCATGATACTTGGACCCCAGCCCAAGAAATTTTTATTCAGCTGGTCTGCTGTGGGGCTCGAGTTCAGGTCCTCTGGAGGAGATAAAAACATGGTTCAAATCAGCTCTTACAACTGACTTTTTAAGTACAGAATTTTGACAAGCAGCTGCTAGGGTGTTTAGTGTGATATGAGTATGTTTCTGCTTTTGTCTCTGCCACCACCGAAGACCTCTCCTCCACAACTTCATGGCTTCCTCTTTACTTACAGGTTAAACATCCTGGAACAGGGTGGACGTGGTAGCTCACCCTATAATCCCAGCACTTTGGGAGGCTGAGGTGGGAGGATCGCTTGAGCCCAGGAGTTTAAAACCAGCTTGGGCAACATAGTGAAACTCTGTCACTACAAAAAAAAAAAAAAAAATTAATTAGCCGGGCATGGTGGTGGGCATGTATAGTCCCAGCTACTCAGGAGGCTGAGACATGAGGTTCACTTAAGCCCAGGAGTTTGAGGTTACATTGAGTCATGATTGCACCACTGCACTCCAGCATCTGCTGTACAGAGACCCTGTCTAAAATAATAATAATAATAATAACAACTCTGGAACAAATCGATGGCTTTCCTATGCCTTCCTTATTTGCGATTCATCAACAGCAATGTCATCCTTCACACTTTGACATGTCCCAGGGAAATTTCTAAACTCCAAAAATGATGATTAAAAAGAAAAACAAAACTTTTTAGGAAATTGAGTCATGAGCACTTGTCAAAGTTTTCTTTCAAACTTGATTAAAAAGAAGAGTCCAGAAACGGAACAATTGAAAGGATTTCTTTCTTGGTAGACACATTTGTAGGGGCAAAGAGAGGTTTTTGGAAAAGAAGACTTGGTTCAAAATCATTAAATTCTTGGCTGACAGTGAACTGGGCGGGTAGAATGCTAATTTCTCAAAGGTAGGCTCTCTAAGCTCATTAAAGTCTATTTTAAAATTGCTTAAGCATTGTATCAGAAATTTTAGTTTCTTACCAGAAGGAAATGGAACATATGTCATGAGAAAAGTTTTCCCCAGACCAGGTCTGGGACAGTTTTTCTTCTAGAGTCAATATCTTGCAAGTCTCAGACAAGAGGGCATTCCTCTTTTAAAGCAAAGAAAATTATTTGGCACAATCCTCTACTCAACCCTAACACCCATGAGCCATGTTTTCAGACTTTGTAGGAAAAAAAGTTGTCTGATCCAAGATTTCTATGCCTGGCAACAAATTTTTCATACGTGAGGTCAAACTAAAAACGTTTTTGTTCTGCAGGGATTCTAAATGTATTCCACTTTATTCTCTTTCTGAAAAACTCACTCAAGGACGTACTCTAACAAAACAAAAATTAAATTGAAACAAAATTTCTAGAAAGAGGGAAGCAACCTGTAAAATAATTACAGTGAATAATTAAGTAAAATTTAGAGTTAAATAGGTGATGAAATGTTTTCATAAAATATAAAATAAGACTCCTTAAAATAGAAGCTGTTGTAAACAAACAACAGTAAAAAACAGCACCATCACCTCCAGTCTCTTCTGTGACATCTGTTCCCTGTCATGTGGCACGAGAGAATATACACTTGAGAGGCCCATGAGTCTCCTGCCTGGTAGGCTGAATTCTTTTTCACTAACTGATCTGGCTTTTAGCAAAATGCCTCTTCCCTCAAGCAGCACCAAAGGTTGAGGCGTTCTGAGCTTACTCCTAAGCATGGCAGTCCTTAGGAATAACCCTGAAAAGACTATGAATAAAGCCAGAGATTATAGTAAGGGTATAAATACAAAAATACCCTCCTAATCTCAAAGCAGAGAGCAATTTTCAACTCCTCCAAAATACCTTCTGCAAAGACGCCAGAAAAGCAATTGCCTGGTGCATAGTAGGCAATCCATACATGTTTGTTTGGAAGGAATCGATAGTCTACCTGGCTGATTTACCTTTCTACTGCAGTGATGTAAAAGAATATATTGGTAAGTAACATACAACCATAGTAAGTAATTGTAACACTATCTTGTTACGTAATTTCTTAGAAGTCAAATCATAAGATTTGAGGGTGATAACTTTATTCCTGACTACACGTCTACATGTTTGTGGGCTCCAGAAAGCCGTCATGAAGCCTGCAGACACTCAATGAGCCAAAGGAAGAACTCTTCCCCAGATATTGTGCTGCGGAGGGTCAGGCATGGCTTTTGATTCATGAGATTGTATTTTCAAATACATTTATTCGGCGGAACAAAGTACAGGTAGCCCCTTGTATCTGTGGGTTGCGCATCCATGAATTCAACCAATCACAGATCAAAAATATTCAGGAAAAAATGTATACTGAACAGATACAGACATTTCTGTCATGTCATTATTCTCTAAACAACACAGTATAACAACTATTTATATAGCATTTACATTATATTAGATATTATAAGTAACAAGAGATGATTTAAAGTATGCAGGAGGATGTGAATAGGTTATATGCAAATGCCACTCTATTTTATATAAAGGACTGGACAATGCATAAATTTTGGTATTTGCAGGAAGTCCTGGAATGAATTCCCCCACAGATACTGAGGGATGACTGTTGTGTGTGTTGTTCAAACACAGTTTACTCAAACACTTATTGAGCCTTTAGGAGGTGCAAGCAGTGCTGAGTACTTGGTCTCTACATTTTCTGAATTATTTTTATGCCTTCTCCTCTGACCATCATAAAATCCTGGGAAGGAAGCATGGATTATTATCACCATTTTACAGAAGAGAGAATTGAGGTCCTGCAGGGTCAACTCTCTGGTCCAGAGTTAAACTTTGTAGAACCAGGATTGAAAGGTGGATCTTTTGACATAGTCCAAGAACTAGAAGGAAAAAGCAAAGAATGCAAGATGCAGCTACCCAATGACCGGAAGAGCTATCCGTGAGCACAAAAGTTATGTGGACCCACTGCAAAGCCCCAGCCACTACCACGCAGCCCTCCCAGCACCTGATTCTACTTAGTTCACATACACTATGTGTGAGGTACAATGCCAAGGAGTTTCATGCACATTTTTTCATTTAAACTAATCATCTCTGTGAACCTGCGTGGCTATCCTTTCTCTCCCTTGAATGTCTCAAGCTCTTTCCCATCTTTAATCATTTGTTCTCATGTTTCCTTTTGTGGAATGCTCTTCCTGTGGGTCTCAGCACTCCCCAGAAAGGCCTCCCTTGGATACCTCATTTCAAGGTTCTCAAATATTTTGACTGTTTCTCAGGACTCTTTTCATACCAAAAAGACAGAGTGATTTTGTTTATATGGGTTATATCCCATCAATATTTCCTTATTAAGAATTAAAACTGAGAAATTTAAACAATTCTGTTAATCCACTTAAAATAACAAGTTCATTACATGACAACATAAATCACCTACTTTTATTAGAAATGAGTAGATTTGTCCAGAGCAGTTAGTGAGAAGAGTAGCATTGGTTTACAGTTTTGCAACTTTCTTTAATGTCTAGCCTAAGAGAAAAACAACTCAATTCTCATCAGTATCTCTCTCATTATTCAGTCTGCTGGGATGTATTCTTTTGTTTGAAGTATGTGAAGAAAATTTGATCTTGTGCAGTTGTATCACTGGAAAAAGGAGGAGTATGTTAATAGCTTTTTCAGATAGTTGTGTATATTTTTCTTTGATATTATACCAACATTTGATATGTGGGAGTTTCTAAAAGCTTAGCGGCAATGTGGAATCTGAAATTGTATCAATGAATGTTTCTACTCTATTACACTAAAATCCATTGGCACACATGCACTTAGAATGGATCTTTTTCCCATTTACGGTTTTGTAACATGTGCACTGATCATTTGAAAATAGTAGTTGACTGAGCTATGGAGATCTCTCAGATGTTGACACATTGTATTACACAAAGTTTAAAAAATCAGGTTCATTAATATCAACATTGATCTCATCAGAAAAGTATTTAAGCACTGAGATTCTGTCAAGTTCAAGGTGGAAGATATAAGATTTCTAAAATTCCAATTTTCACTTGTAAGTTCAAACTTTATTACTGGCAACAAATACTTTCAGTTACATTTTTTCTTTTTTCTTTCTTTTTTTTTTTTTTTTTGAGAAAACGTCTACCAGTTACCCAAGTCAGAATAACAATAATTTTTCTGTCAATGATCTTTTAAGTAAAAGTGGTATTCCATGAAAAAAGCAGCTAGTTTAGCTAGCAACTCAAACAACTACACAAATGCACAAATGCTTTTCCTCAAGACAACTAGAGTATTTTGGTATGTGGCAGAAATGCTATATGCATACTTCCCATTTTCCTCCAGAACATTTTTTAAACGTGTATTCAAAGGTTGAGCTTTAATAAAATTTAAACACTTCAGTATTTCATCAAGAAAACATACAGATAAAAGTGGCATACTATTTGTTTGTTTTTACGAATGTATAGCGGTAAGAGGTACAATCACTACTAGCACTAGCACAGTTTGGTGGTATTGCTTGACTCTTGCTGATGTGTAAGCAGTTTTACCCATTATTACTTTTATTTCATCAGTGCAAATGTAAATACAATGAAAAAAGGAGGCCAGGCATGGTGGCTCATGCCTATAATCCCAGCATTTTGGGAGGCTGAGGCAGGAGGATCGCTTGAGCCCAGGAATTTGAGACCTAGCAACATAGTAAGACCCTGTCTCTACAAAAAATTAATAAATAAATAAATTAGCTGAGCATGGTGGCATGAACCTGTAGTCCCAGCTACTCAGGAGGCTGAGATGACAGAAATGCTTGAGCCTAAGAGGTCGAGGCTGCAGTGAGCCACGATTGTGCCACCACACTCTAGCCTGGGCAACAGAGCAAAAGTCTGTCTCAAAAACAAGGAAAGGAAATGGAGGGGAGGGGATGAGAGGGGAAAGGAGGGGAAGGAAGGGGAAGGGAAGGCAGGGGAAGGGAATGGGAGGGGGAAGGAGGAGAAGGGGAGGGGGAGGGGAAGGGAGGGGAAGGGAGGGGAAGGGAAGGGAAGTGGAGATAAAGGGAGGGGATGGGAGGGGAAGGGGAGGGGAGGGGAGGGGAAGGGAGAGAAGGGAGGGAGGGAGAAGGCGGGAGGGGAAGGGAAGGGAAGGGAAAGGAAGGGAAGGCAAGAGAAGGGAACGGCAGGGAGGGGGAGGGGAAAGGGAAGGGGAGGAAAACATCTTAGCATTATTATAAAAATTATCTTGACTGTGTGGGCTCCCTGAAAGGGTTTCAACCTCTACCACCACTCCCTGCCAAGAGTCTGCAGACCACATTTTGGAAAGTGCTGCTCTTTCCGAAAAGGTCCCCTGTGATTGCGGCTCACCATGGTCACTTTCGTCATCGTACTCACCACAATATGTAATTCTCATTGTGTCTCTTACCTAGTATCTGTTTTCCCCATTTGAATATAAGTTCCATGTGAGAACTATGTCTCCAGGCTTAGTAACTGCCACGTTGTAGATTTTTAATTCTTTTTGGTTAATCAATGCATTTTTCTCATTTTCCATATAAACAGGCCAACACTAGGGGGGTCAGTGCCTTGTCCCAAGCTTGTAGTGAAAGGAAAAGCTAGGACCAAGGTTTGAAACTCATTCTCCTGCTTATTCTTCTGGACTAATCATCAAAAACAGTAAGTTGTGGCCGGGCGTGGTGGCTCAAGCCTGTAATCCCAGCACTTTGGGAGGCCGAGACGGGCGGATCACGAGGTCAGGAGATCGAGACCATCCTGGCTAACACGGTGAAACCCCGTCTCTACTAAAAATACAAAAACTAGCCGGGCGAGGTGGCGGGCGCCTGTAGTCCCAGCTACTCGGGAGGCTGAGGCAGGAGAATGGCGTGAACCCGGGAGGCGGAGCTTGCAGTGAGCTGAGATCCGGCCACTGCACTCCAGTCCGGGCGACAGAGCGAGACTCCGCCTCAAAAAAAAAAAAAAAAAAAAACAGTAAGTTAATTATTAAAAAAGAGCTTCCACAAAATCACATTTTATTCCTAGCTATAATAAAAAGAATAGATTCAATGTCTGCAAGACCTAAAGGATGTCTTTCTGACATTTGTTTGGTCAGCTGGTTTTATTGTGGGAAATAATGCCATCATGCCCAGTTAGAACCCTGGTTTTTAGTGGGAGTGCACTTCTGCCTATCTCTGAGCTTGGAACAGAGCTGTTTGAGAGCAGAGGGCCAGGTGGGAAGGGATTGCTGTCCATAGTCCATAGCGTGGATGAGGAGTTACATGCCCAGATGCAGACAAGTCAGTCGCAGCTATCCCCTACTGCCCAAAGCTCACAATCTCCTGCCCTACCTTCTCTCTAGCCAAAGGGAATTTGAAATTCAGAGGACCCACTTAGAATGCAGCAGCAGTGAGAGGTTACTAACTTCATACCACTCACAGACACATAAAATGTTAAACTAAGAACCTAATTCAGACACCCACATACTTCTCTCTCACCTACCCACTCCCATCCAGGTTCAGTATCCACTCCAACATTCTGAATTTTCCAAAGGCTACATGGACAGAGGCACAAAAGGACCTGAGGTCATGTGGCTCAGAGTGACCAGGCTTCAACTCACCTACTTTTGTTGTTGGTTGTTTTTTAGTTTAGTTTAGTTTTGTTTTGTTTTTGTTTTTGAGACAGAGTTCAGCTCTTGTTGCCCAGGCTGGAGTGTAGTGACACGATCTCAGCTCACCACAACCTCCGCCTCCTGGGTTCAGGTGATTCTCCTGCTTTAGCCTCCCAAGTAGCTGGGATTACAGTTGCCCGCCACCACACCCAGCTAACTGTTTTTGTATTTTTGGTAGAGATGGGGTTTTACCTTGTTGGCCAGGCTGGTCTTGAACTCCTGACCTCAGGTGATCCGCCCACCTCAGCCTCCCAAAGTGCTGAGATTACATGCGTGAGCCACCGCCGCCGGCCTGTTGTTGTTTTAAGAGACAGGCTGGAGTGCAGTGGTGAAATCCTAGCTCACCGCAGCCTTGAACTCCTGGGCTCAAGTGATCCTCCTGCCTCAGCCTCTGGAGTAGCTGGGAGTACAGATGCATCACCATGCCTGGCTACTTTTTAAATTTTTTGTAGAGAGGGGGTCTTGCTGTGTTGCCCAGGTTGGTCTCAAATTCCTAGCTCAAGCGATCCTCCTCGGTATTCCAAAGTGCCGGGTGACCTACTTTAAAAGGCATAATAGTAAGCCAGAGACTCGGGTTCTAATCCTAGTCATGTAGTTATTTTCTCCACCTCAGTCCTCTTACCTGTAAACTGATGGATTATGCACAGAAAAGGCCAAGCATCAAATGTTTGTTCCGTTCTAAGATGAGTCACCGAAAGGTCTGCAGCAGAGTGAAATCCCTATCCCATCAGATCTGAATCTGCATTTTAAGAGAACCCCAGCGTATGCTTGGAGTTTTCTCTTTTGCACATCACCTACCTTTTTCATAAGCTGTCCTCCTTAACCCCCCGCAGTTCGGTCCCATGCTGTGCAGCTGGCCCGGGGCGGTAAGCAATCAGAAAGAAACAAGGAATGGGCATCGCGCTCCCCTCTATTTGGAATCAGGAGGAGGGCCTGGGCAGCTACCATGGACCGAGCTGAGAGGACTCACAGGCCCTTGGGCCTCCTGGAGCCTCCTGGATGCAGAACCCGGTGCCCGCGGGGAGGGCGTAGCGGCTGCAGGTGGGGCCTGCCAGGGGCCGCGGTGGTGCCCTTCAGTCCACGGGCTTGTGTTCCCGCGCCACTGGCTGCAGGGAAATCTTCAAAGGCATGAGCGGAATGAGCCGAGGCTGCAGCAGTGCATTATCAGCCGGCTCGCTCCCTTTCACAGCCAGGCCCATAATCCCCTCTTTGTGCTGCCTGAGTCATTTATAATTCCTCTCCCTTTCCAGGTCCAAAGACGCGCAGGAGACCAGCCTCCTTCATTCGTTAAGTCGCTTTCTGTCATGCATGGGGTAGCTCTGGGCCCCGTGGCAGAGATTCCAGCGAGTTCCTCGACCCACAGAGTCCCAAGCAGCTCTTCCCACACTCTCCAGTCTGGAGGTGGTGGTGCATTCTGATGAGGGGAGGCAGTGGCCGGGCCACAGCCTGGGGTCTGAGAGGGGGCCTCCCAACCCAGCCCTTGCAGGAAAACACTTTGGGGGCCCCTTAAAAGTTAAAGTGGCTCTGCTCAAACAAACCCACAACACCAGCAACAAAACCGGAATCCTCGTTAAGAGGTCCCGGGGAAAGGATTAGAATTAGCCCTCGCTTTCAGACTCTCGCACTGCTCAGGATGGCAGGATCCGGTCCAAAACTGCATGGTTAGGAGGAAAACAGGGCAGCTGGGACTGAATTTTCTACTCCTGGGATGACTATTGTCCCTAGTATTCCACAGGATGCCACCGGGTAAAACTTAGAATAAGAAAGGCCTTCAAGAGAGAAGCAGAAAGAAAGACTCCAGCAGGGTGCGTGGTGACTCACTCCTGTAATCCCAACACATTGGGAGGCTGAGGTGGGTGCGTCACTTGAGGTCAGGAGTTCGAGACCAGCCTGGCCAATATGGTGAAACCCCGTCTCTACTGAAAATACGAAAATTAGCCAGGCATAGTGGCGGGTGCCTGTAGTCCCAGCTACTCTGGAGGCGAAGGCAGGGGAATCGCTGGAACCCGGGAGACGAAGGCTGCAGTGAGCTGAGATCCCACCACTGCACTTCAGCCTGGACAACAGAGCGAGACTCTGTAAGCAAGCAAGCAAGAAAGATTCAAAGGTGGAGGTTGGCAACCAGTAAGAAACAAACAACAACAGAGAAACAGAGAAAGAAACAAACAAAAAATGATAGCAACCTTCCTTGAACACTATCTAGATCTAGATGCCAGGTACAGGTAGGGTTGGAATTGCACCACATTCTCTGAGTGTGAGATAGATCATGTTATTCCCATTTTGCAGATGAGGGCGCCAAAGCAGAGGTATGTGTTAAACAAATTTGGGATTGAATGGAGGAGCTCTGCTTAGTATCACTCCTTGTCTGTTTTGCAAAACCTGGCTAGTTGGCAGTCCCTTGGGAATTCAACAGTTTGAGGAAAGTTCTAGCTCCAAAGTTTACACAGGCCACATAATCTCTTTGAGCCCCAGTTTCTTCATCAGGAATGAGGGTGATAATTGTTGACTTTTCAGGTATGTTGTAAAAATCAAATGAGATCATGTGTTTGCATGAACTTTGCAAAGTAGAAAGGATTTAGCAAATATAAAATAATTTCCCATTATCCTAGTCCATCCCTGGAGGGAAGGCCTTAACCATATCTGCTGAGAAGGGCACCCGTATGTACTCATCATCCATCAGAGAAATTTCTACCTCCACCATGTGTTATATAGACATTGCAAAAGCCCATTTTCCAAGGGGGCCTCCTTCTTTAACAGAATTCCTTCTTTAGTATGTTGAATATACTGCTGAATTTCAGTTGCCTCCCACAGGTATTTCCTTATAACTTAGAAGCAAATTAGCAGGCATCATGGTGATTCTATGGTTAATAACATGGTCTAGGGAAAAGCAAAAACAAAACAAAACAAAACAAAACAAAAAACAAGCCTGGCTTTTTTTAAGCCTGGTGGCTGAGCTAGCGAAGTCACTGACTATGTCTTTATTTGCTGCTCTGGTCACAGCTCTAGAATGATTGGGGTGAGGTTTTCTCGGGCCCACCCCTGCCTTTTAAATCCTGTATGAGGGCATGTCTGAGAAAACCAGTCAGGAAAGCTTGGTAGAGATGCTTCTGGAAAGAAAAAGGGAACATGCAAGATTCTGCATATATCTGGCCTGGAAACGGAGTGTGTCTTCTGCAACATAGTTGAAGGCAAACGCTTCCCTAGAACTCTAGAACCGGCAAACGAAGATCTAAGCCCATATAATAGAGTGCCTCTGGAAGAAATGGCTTCCGCGAGGTACACTGTGGCATGGGTTCAAGTGTACTTCGGACTTGTGAATATTGCTCCATGCACACAGCAGGAAGCCTTTTAATGGATTTATTGGTAAAGTTATTGCCTGTTGCCTATTACATCAGTATCTGTGGCCTATGAAAATGCAAGCCAGGCTGGGTGCGGGGGCTCATGCCTGTCATCCCAGCACTTTGGGAGGCCAAGGCGGGCAGATCACCTGAGGTCAGGAGTTTGAGACCATCCTGGCCAACATGGTGAAACCCCGTCTCTATTAAAAATACAAAACTTAGCCAGGCATGGTGGTGCACCCCTGTAATCCCAGCTACTTGGGAGGCTGAGGCAGGAGAATCACTTGAACTCGGGAGATGGAGGTTGCAGTGAGCCAAGATCATGCCACTGCACTCCAACCTGGGTGATAGAGCAAGAATCCATCTCAAAAAAAAGGATGCAAGCCAGAACTTTTTTTTTACATGGAATTTTGCTCTTGTTGCCCAGGTTGGAGTGGAATGACATGATCTCGGCTCATTGCAACCTCCGCCTCCCAGGTTCAAGTGATTCTCCTGCCTCAGCCTCCTGAGTAGCTTAGATTACAGGCATGTGCCACCATGCCCGGCTAATTTTGTATTTTTAGTAGAGATGGGGTTTCACCATGTTGGTCAGGCTTGTCTCAAACTCCCGACCTCAGGTGATCTGCCCAGCTCAGCCTCCCAAAGTGCTGGGATTACAGGAGTGAGCCACTGCACCTGGTCACAAGCTAGAACTCTTATGAAGACCTGAGAGTCAGGAAAAATTTGCATCTTTTAAAAAAGCAACATGCTTTTTTCTGTATGAAAATGTGAATTCTGAAATTGAGAATATGTTCCTTAATTTTACAGTTTACCATATTTCCCATTTTCCTCTGGTAACCAAGAAACTGAGATCCAAATTTGTCAGTCCATTTTAGCAGAAGTGTAAGATTTTATGATGTTTGGATTGTGGTCCTCCAATCCTATCCATATTTTCCATAGCCCTGATTCAATATTTTGTCCTGGTACTATATAATATATATTGTAGATACTGTACCCAGTCCATCATGGAATGTGGTTTTATATGTGTGTGTGTGCATATATATATATATATACACACACACAAATAAAATAAAATAAATGTTTCCAGGACCATCTACCTGGGACTCTGGGATTAACAAACATCTAAGAAAAGCTGGCTGGCGCTGTGATCCTGGCTCTTCTACTTACCCATGAAGACATTGACTTTATAGGAATTCAGTGAGAATTAACGATGCAGCTGCTTCAGAGAACTGCAAGCTACTTTAGAAGCAGAGAATTTCTCAGTAAAGCCCCAACAACCAAAGAAGTTCGTTGTCTTCTGAATCCTAGCAATGGTCCAGCTCTTGATGAATATGGCCTTGCCCCAACCCCTGCCGTGCTCTGTTCCTTCCCACCCACCTCAGCCCCGTGGCTCCTGTTGCTTTATTTTCACAAGGTGGTTTGTTTTTCATATAACTTACAAAATTGTCCCTTGGGTTTCTGAATTGACAATGTCTAGGTGGCAAAGCAAAATCCGAATGATAAGAAGCACTAGTACGTATTATTATCATTATTTGGTATATGAAAGAGTCTGCTTGTGTTTCATAATGGAAGACTGGCAAGTAAGGTACTGCTGTCTGAATATTTCCCATTAAGGTAGTAGGAGATGAGACAGCACCAGGGTCGGTGCCACCTGAAGCTAAATTATCACTTAATATACATAGTGAGCAGCTGATGTCCAGAAGTGAGCATCAAGCTCCTTGCTAACATGATGAGCAATGGCCATCTGTCCCTACAAAGCCAGGCAACGTGACCTTCAGTCCCAGGCGTTGCTAGCATCATTCTTTCCCATGATGAAGGATGAGAGAAAGGGTGGCTCTGGTAATTCTCTGTTATTAACAACAAGAAAAACCAAAGTTCTTGTCCCTGCTTTTATTACATATTTTCTCCTAAAAAAAGAAATGGAGGGAGAATCAACAGGACCCTGGTGAGCAAGTGAAAGCTGAGAGCTATGTGATTCTATTTCCTTAGAAGGAAGACATATGCATACACTTAATATGCAATTGAAGAGCAAAGCAGCACACATGCATTATACTGGAAATTCCTTCATGTTTTATTAATTTAAACTACATGAAAATATCTAGCTGGAACAAAAGCCACAGCTCGAAACCTCAGGCCACTGAACCTCTATTGGCGAACGGCGAGAGTCACTCTAATCTGTGGCTACTGTTGCTGGCATAGAGAAAGTAAACAATGATAGAAAGAGGTGAGAACAAATCACTACAAAGATATAACCTTGCCAGTGAGGGGCTTGTAATCTGGATTGACTCATTAAATTCTTATGTGAACTGAATGCATTCCCCCATTTGTGTCCTGCATTCTTTTCTGTGTCTGTCATGCAAGGGATCGTTAGCATCATTAGAACAAAAAGCGAGGGAAAAGTAAGCGGCTGCTTCTCGGTGGGAATCCAGCATTTGACAGAGAGCAAGATAACCATGTCCAAGATCAACAACACCAGACATTATAAAATGTTTCTCTAAGCCTGAGCAGTTCTCACAATATCAAGCAAATATGTATGCAGTGTGTTATTTTTGTAAAGAATTCTATTTTTCCATAACCTTTTACTTAGCTCTCAGGATTTTTTTAAGTTTTTTTTTTTTTTAAGAAAAATGTAAGTCATTTCCTAAGAACTTGGTTTAATAGACCATTTAAAGAAATAGGAAACATATAATATAGGAGTTGCTTGGTGCATTCCCTTAGCATGTGTTAGATCAGGAGGAAAAAAACAATTAGCCACGGCTTAACTGTAAGGATTATTCACTGTTGCCCTCACAAGAGTCTGGAAGAGTGGGTGGGTGCAGGGTAGTGCAGCAGCTCAACGGGCCAGACTGTTCCTGCTCCTCTGTTCCACCATGCTCTGTGGGTTGGTTTTTCATTCTAATATTTGTCAGCTCAGAGTCCAAAGTTAGTTAACAAATCTTCTGGTATCGTATTCTCTCACGGGCATCCCCAGCAAGTGAGAACGGGGCAGAGGCAAAAACATTTTGCCCTTGCTGGGCCCCCTTTGGATTCGGGAGGGGAAGCCCTGTGTAGACTTCCGTTTGCATCTTATTGGCTGCACTGGGTCTCACGGCCATACCTAGATCAATCACTTAACAAAATGAAGATAAGTTCAGGCCCATCATGACTCACTCCTGGAATAAAATATTTGCCCAATTCCTGCTGGAGGTGGGGGGTGGGAGGCAAATTATGGGCAAATGGCTATTGCATAGGCAGGGAACCCTATCCCGATGTCTACCTCGATAGCCCAGGTCGCCTCCTCCTCATTCTCCAAAACCCTTCCATCCCATGGCGCTTCCTTGAACCTCCTCAAGAATGGCTCATGTAAAGTAGCTGCACACCAGGTGGGATATTATATTTCAAATCTGTTTCCTTTTTGCGTTTCCATATATTTTCCTATTATTTTTCATTCTTCTGTTGGTCTATGTATGTAATTTTGCTTCTGGCAGCATCTGTCTCTTACTCTTTTGTTTGTCTCTGAGCCTTCTCTCCTATCACCTCTCATGTTTAAATAATCTTTTACTTGTACATCTACTCATCCTATACTTCTATTTCACTAAAAGTACAGAAATGCAGGTAAGTCTGCTTATGGCTCCTATATTCAGGGTTATATTGCTAAAGCTGTCACTTCGGTCTCTGGGATCAGAGCTGTGAAGAGCAAGACAAGTTCCCTGGCCAAGTGCTCTCGAGGGCAACAGAGAGTGGGGGGTGGGGCCAGGGGCCAGAGGCCAGAGCTCAGCACTCACTATAGGGGCTTGCGACTGGGCTGGGAAGCCCACGAGGATCCCTGCCTCATTTATCACTCATGAGCAACTATCAGACACATTTAGTTGGGATACACACACACACAATCTTTGAAAGAATGGTTCCTATCAGACTGTCCAGTCAATAACAGCTACTTTCCTCCCCTTCCCCCATGCAGGGCCCAGCTCTGTACCAGGGCCCAAGAACAAACCTGACCTGAAGCAGGACAGGCTCAAACAGCTCAACTCCCACACCCTGGCTCTTAGGGTTTATCCAATCCCAATAGAACATAATAAGGAAACTGCTGATTTCCTTAAAAAAGAAAAAAGAAAAAAAAGGAAAGAAATCCAGATCTGCCTAGGTTAACAAAGAAGGGAGGTTCTCCCTGTAGGAAGAGGCAGCAGGATTTTGAAGCCCAGATTATTGTTCTCTGTGAAGGCTCACTAATTATCAACCGCCCCACAACCAAGGCTGGCCTTGCCGGGGCAGGTCGGCAGAGAGGCTGCATTCCCTCCCCGTGTGCCCATGTCACCTGCCTTTTGACCTCCTGGGTTACAGCTGAGGCCAGGTTGCAACATATAAACAAGAATTTTCTAAAGAGACAAGAAGATGGCAGTAAACAGAAACGACTCCAATTTAGCTTCCTGCAAGTTTCCTCAGGGTGTGCCTGCAGCCTGGCTCTAGCTCCTTTATATCAGAAGCCCTCTACCACAGAGTAACAAAAGAGGGCTCTGTGGAACGCCAAAGGCCAAAAGCAGCTCAAGACGCCCCAAGCAGTACTCCTCAACCAGGAGCAAGTTTGCCCCCCAAGAGGTATTTCACAATGTCTGGAGACATTCTTGGTTGTCACAACTGGAGGTGATACTACTGGAATTTAGTGAGCAGAGGCCAGGGATGTTGCTAAACATCCTGAAATGCACAGGGCAGGCCTCACAGCATGGAATTTTCTGGCCCCAAATGTCAGTAGGGCTGTGGTTGAGAAATGCTGCCCTGGAGGAAGACACTAGTTCACCTTTGTAAGAAAAACAGGGGACTGTGGATCTGATTCTGCTAGCATGAGCCCATCACCATCACCAACCTGGAGGCTTCTAGGGGAGAAGAAGGGCAGGAAGGACTGCGTATTAGAAAGTCACCAGTGATCACTGCAGCTCATGGGAGAGGGAGGGTGTGGTTACCCCACATTAAGCCTGAGTAAGAGCAGACTTCAAGAAATCCATACCAGCAGCTTGACATGGGTCCTGTGGAATTTAGGAGAAAGAGGAGCTGGTAACCGGCTCTTCCAGGATACACATCTAAACACAGGAGGCTGACTAGCATTGGCAGAGCAACCAGAGGAAAGGCTTCATAGGGAGGAAGCTACACTTCTCCCCACAGCACAAAAGAGCTGGCCTAGGGATGCCATTAAAAAAAAAAAAAAAAGGACTCTACCTATAAGGAGCCTTTGGAGAAACAAACACGCCCTGCACAGGGACAGATTGCTAGGATCCCAGGGGCTGAGCATGACCCACACATAGCCAGAGGAAACGCATTGCCAGAAACAGATTCCAAGAAGGAATTTTTTAAAGACATGGGGTCTTGCTCTATTGCCCAGTCTGGAGTGCAGTGGTTCAATCATAGCTCACTGCAGCTTTGACCTCCCAGGTTCAAGCAGTCCTGCCTCAGCCTCCCCAATAGCTGGAGAAAGGATTTCTGAGAAACTCGCAAAAGGACTCAATGAGAGAAAGTCATTTTGGACAGCAGTCCCACCCAGAGGGGACCACTGCCAGACGTCAATGGTGTCACTAACTCCCTGCACCCCACCCAGTGACTGACCCTGGGGAGCCAAAGCAGCCAGCCACTGAGCGTCAGATGACGGGAAGCAAGGAGGGAGAATGAGCGGCCGTGTCCCTCCCTGGCGGGTTTCTAAGTAGAAAGAAGGCCCAAGCTGCAGAGGAGAGAAGCTGTTGTGTGATAAAAATATCACATTTTGAAACTGCACCGGGCTGAACCAGAGACATATGATTGTCAGACTGGCCTGGGATTTTGGTTCTCTAAGAATAACCATCCAGGAATGTAAAATGGCACAGCTTTGGTGGAAAACAGTATGGCGGTTTCTCAAAAAGTTAAAAATAGCATTACTATATGATTCAGCAATTCCACTTCTGGGTATACACCCGAAAGAATGGAAAGCAGGGAACTTGAAAAAAGACATTTGCACACCCATGTTCTCATCAGCAGGGTTCACAACAGCCGAGAGGAGGAAGCAACTCATGTATCCAACGACACATCGAAGGACACACAAAACGTGGTACATTCATACAGTGAAATAGGATTTGGCCTTAAAAAGCAAGGAAATTCCACCACACACTCCAACACGGATGAGTCTTGAGGACGTTATGCTAAGTAGTATAAGCCAGTAACAAAAGGACACACACTGTCTGGTTCCGTTTGTAGGAAGTACACGGTCAAACTCATAGAAACAAAGTAGAATGGTGGTTGCCGAGGGTTGGGGGAGGGGAGAATGGACAGCTAATGGTCGTGGGTGCAGAGTTGCAGTTTGGGAAGATGGAAAGAGTTCTGAAGACAGGTGGTGGGGATGCCTGTACAAGGATGTGAATCTACATAATGCCACTTAAAAATGGTTAAAATGGTCAACTTTATGTTACACATATTTTACCACAAAGTTTTAAAAATTTTAAACAAAGAAACAAATAATAACCACCAAGGTTATGTGATCTGACCCAGACTTCTTCCAAAGAGCAAGTTAAGAGTGAGGTCATAGAGTAAGTTCAATGGGATCACTGGGGTGAAATGAAGTCAGTTCCTACCTGCCTCTTGAGAAGTTCTGACCTGTTTAATAAACTGGTTACTTCTCTTTAATTCCCTGCCACTTGACAACACCCCTGACTCTGAGCATCTTTTTGCTGCTGGCCCCTCAACCTGTCTTCTGAGCGCTGATTTGTGACCAGGACCTCCATGTCCTTGGATACTTATTGTTGGTGGTGTCAAGAAAAGGAAACCACATTTCCAGAGGGGCACACCTTTGCAATGACCCCGCTTGGCTTTCTCTTTACGTTAAGTAAAACTGACTTTTTTTTTTTTTTGGTACATCGCTCTATGACTTTTAACACATGTAAAGGCTTTGCTTTTAAGATCACAATTATACCAGAACCCCTTCTAGTTATGGAGTGAGGAATCAAGATTACCTTACGGTGACAAAGAAGAGCCCTGTATCCCAGTCCTATGGCTGAATTTCCTAGCACTTTCTCCCAGGACATTCGGGGGCAAAACCTTCACCTGCCTTGCCTCTTCTTCTACTCATTCCCACATTCAAGGCTGCTGCACAGATCAGGTGGGCTGTAGGGTGAGCACAATTTTCTGAGGGCTGGAAAGAGCTCCACCCTCTCCCCCCACAACAGAAGGCAAACACACTGGAACGCAAGTTCATGCGAGCGACTTTATGGAGGCTTAGCCTTGAATCTGTCTTCACACATTTCAACATTGGTGCTTTGTTATTTGTCATAAATTGCTTAATGGATACACTATGCAACAGATATCAACAACCCTGATGACTGAGAAGCAATGCCAGCTATTAAAGCGAACTTTGATCTGGTTTCACATCCTGGCTCTACCACCTTCTAGCAGGGCTTTGTCCTTGAAATCTTGCTGCTTCACGGTTTTCGTCTGTAAAGTAGGTCTACAGTTGTTATGGGGATTAATAAGATAAAGCACTTCACACAGAATAGGTATTCAATAAATGACAGCCTTCTGTGCATGTAGGTGTGACCTAAAATGGAACCATGGAATTGCAACAAATAAAACTTCTCTCTACTTTTACTCGGGGTCTTACAGAAAAAAATTAAGAGACTCTTTCTGCTTCCATCACAAGACTAATGTACATGTCACAGTGCTTCCCTGGATTACATGTATCTGTTAGGGTGCTTTCAGTTACAAGAACAGAAAACACAGCTAAATGTACCTGAAACCATAGAACTGGTACTAACTCGCAAAAGACTACAGGTGGAACAGTTTTAGGGTTAATCAGTGACTGGACCCACCTCTATGCAATTAAGGGCCTGGAATCTTTCCTTCTTTCTCAGTGCAGTGACTTTTGTCTTCAGGGTGATTGCCGTACGGTCCCAGGATGTCTGTGATAGCTCCAAGGACTTTCTCCTTATACAATAACACACAGGGGTAGGAAAAGGAGAAGTTTCTCTAATGTGTTCTTTTGAAAAACAAACAAAAAAAATCCTTTCACAGAAGAACACCACTCAGCCATTTTCCTTATATCTAGTTGACCAGAATTGGGAAACGTATCACATGCCCCTGCTTAGCCAATCACTAACAAGGGGAAACAGACCAGCCGGAATAGTTTGGACCAATCAAAATTCACCCCAGTAGTGAGGTGGGGCTTCTTCCCTGAGTATGCGGGAGAATGAGTAGAAAAACAATTACCAAAAATGACATCTCTGAGGGTAGGGACCAAATTTAATGTTGCATTTTTATTTAACAGAGGGCTGAGTGTTTAACAGCTCACTAGACGATAATTGACATGGCCATTCAGATCCTTACAAAAGCAACAGTCTGGTCTAATAAAAGACTTTAAAAACACAGGTATATCTCTGATTACTAATAGCAGACAATAAATGTCTGGTAAGTCCCCCTGTATCCCTTGGTAGAAAAGCATGTCTCCTGGCCTCTCCGAAGGAGTTATTGGTCTAAGGAAGGATGGTATTTCCAATTTATGAAAATCTGTAGTTATTCACTAATTTGGCAAATATTATTGAACAATTATATGTGCTAGATTTGGGGACACATTGTTGAACTTGATACATAAGGTCTCCATCCTCAGGAGCGTAAGGGGGTGAAAAAGAAACATTAAACAAATAAACACTAGATTTATGGGCAATTCAGGAGAAGACTTATAAGTGCTAATGAGGGCCAGGATCCAAGAAAGGTCTAGGAATCAGAAAAGGTTTTACTGAGGACGGGCTATTTAATGTAACAGCTGAGAAGGAAGTTCCCTTCATTTAATTGGAAAAAGTTCCACTGGAAGGTTAGATTTAAGGAAATCTTTGCATGCAGGTGTGGATTTAAATGTTAATGCAGACAGAAGGAATGACTTATTTAAAACATTCAGCAATGAATTAAGGATAAGGAAGAAAAAAATAACCAGAGGTGACATGTATTGCAGTAGTGTTTGTCAGAAGACTTGAAGCTTTAATTATGAAACAGAAAATCAAGTTTGAATACCTCCTTAGTTGAGAAAATTTAATAAATTTCTCCATTCTCATACTTCAACACTTCATATCACTGGCTAGTTACAAGGCTTAAAATAGAAAGGGCCAGTTGCTTTACAATTCAGTTCTGTACAATAACTTTTCCCCCACAAGCATCTCAAAAGCTTTTTCTGTCACAGCTTATTACATGGAAAGCCTTTATGACTACATATTTTATGATATAGTTGCAAAATAATTATTTACTTATAAAATAAATATTCAGCCATTAATCTAGTGTTTTCAAAATAAGAATTTACCTTTTATCTAAGACTTTGTATGAGATACCTGGCATCCCTCAGAAAAACAGGCCTCTCTCATTATGTTAACTGGATACATTCAGTAGTGTGTTTGTGTGTGCTTGTCTTGCTGGAGAGGGGCCCTAAATCAAGTATGGCAGGTCCTCAAATACCGTCATTTGATTCAACATCTTTTCAAAATAACATTGATGAGAAAGGCCAGGTGTGGTGGCTTATGCTTGTAATCCAAGCACTTTGGGAGGCCGAGGGGGGTGGGGGGGGCATTGCTTGAGGCCAGGAGTTTGAGACCAGCCTGACCAACATGGCGAAACCCCGTTTCTAGTAAAAATACAAAAATTAGCTAGACGCACACCTGTAATCCAGCTACTGGGGAGGCCGAGGCAAGAGAATCACTTGAGCCCACGAGGTGCAGGTTGCAGTGAGCTGAGATCATGCCACTGCACTCCAGCCTGGGCGACAGATTAAGGCTCTGTCTCACAAAAACACTGATGACGAAAAAGCATCGCTTCCCACCAGGGCCACTGTGTGAGTTTGCACAGTCTTCCCATGTCTATATGGGTCTTCTCCAGGTACTCAGTTTTCTCCCATATCCCAAAAATGTGCACATTAGATAAACTGGTGTGTCTACAGTATCCCAGTGTTAATGTGGCTGTGTGTGTGAGTGCACCCTGCGATGGGATGGCATCCCATCCAGGGTCCAGGGAGGGTTCCCAACTGCTGCCCTGAACAACCAAGAGGGGCTCTGGCCACCCTCAATCCTGAACTGGAATAATCAGGTAAATAATTCTTACTTGTTTTTATTAATCTTTCTTAAGTGTGTCTATAGCTCACATTTATTTCAATACTTAATATTACAAGGGCGTTGATTATTTAGAATTTTGGTAATGTTTTTGTGACCAGAAATATGCCGTAATAATTTGCTTGTTTATATCATTTAGCCTATGGTCAATAGTTTTGTTATACTCCGTTTCACTTAAAGTTTCAGTTTCCAAGAGCTCTCAACCTAGTTAAGCCTTAACTGTACTATAATGTGTGTTTTTTCTCCATTGATTCCTACTAGGGTAATACAATTGTCAACCTAAGGGAACAAATAAATTCTAGAAGGAAGGCTTTCCACACAGTTGTTGCAGGAGTACCAACCATAGGCTCTTGAGACGAATGGTTTAACAACTCACCATTGGCCAAATAAGGTCTCTCTCACCCCTGCTGTATTTGCACATGCTGTTCCATTAGCCCCAAACCATTCCCCTCACACCACTGTTACTCATGCTTTCAATGGGACCGAAGGCTCAGCTGACCACCATAGAGTCAGCGAAGTCACTTGTTAAATGCAGGTTCCATGCCCTACCTTCGGAGATTCTATTATAACTTGGGACGGGAGTGGGGGCACAGCATATGAATTTTTGTCCCCTTCCTAAGCTCCTTCCAAAGCATGAGCAAATTGAGAACCAATGCTAACACCCTCTCCAAATACCACTTTCTCTGGAAATCTCACCCAATCCTCTCAGCTTCCTGTCTGTTCTCCTAAACATCATCTATTTGTAATCTGACTTGGGCACTCAGCACACCCAACCATGTGCTTTCCTGCCTCTCCTCCTCCTCTCCCCCATGAACCCCTCCAAAGAAGATCCATCCGATTCCTCTTCTAATTCCTAGCACAAGGCTCAGAATCTTTGAACCTTTCATACATGGTTGTGGAATGAATCAATAAATACACAACTTAAGAAGAACACGTTCACTATTTCTTGAAGACAAACAGGTTTAGTTGGGGGCGGGTCCTTTGGTACTCAGGTGTGTCTGCTGGAACCCTCTAATGTTGCTGCTTTCGGGTGGGCTCTGTCTCCAGGAGCAGACCCCCTCCCTGCAGCGCCACGGGGACGGCCCTTCTTCTGTGAGCTCTGACTTCAGCCTCAACTCCAGGATGCTTTCGCTTTCCTTTGACTAGGAGTGGAGTTAACACAGTACTAAACTTTAACAACAGACGTTTAACTGCACACATTGCAGCCTTGAGAGTCCAGGTTCTGAAAGGCATCAAATTTGAATGAAAGAGAAACATGTGTGATTTGGGGGAGAATTCTGAGTGCATTTTAATAGGGTTCTACCAATTTATCTCCTGGCTTCCACAAACACCATAATAAACTTGTCATTTTCTGAGAATTAACTCTTCGATTAGACGTGTCTGGACAATTGCATATTAACAATCTTCTGAACTCGTCGCCCTAATTGGAGGGCAAAGTGGATGAATGCAGAAAAAAGAAATAAAACGGGCCGGCAGCGTTGGGGTGCGCTTCTGCCGCAGCGCTACAGCCGCGCTGCTGTGAGGGGGCTGAACACACGGGAGGCGACGCTGCCTCTTCCAAAACACCGAGAACGCAGCCGGAGGACGCAGCCGCTCAGGAATGCCCGCGTGGTGATGCTTATTGACCATCGCCCAGCTTAAGTCTCGCTGCCGACGCGTTCACAATATAAACAGGAAGGATTAGGGTGACCCCGCGTCCCCAGAGACTGAAGCCGTCCGGGGAAAGCTCTGGTTACCTTGCATCCTGAGCAGCCTGCCCCTTGATGACAAATGTCCCAGATTCGGGCATTCTTTTGTGGTTCATGGGAAAGCGCTGCTAATCCGTGCGAGCCCGCGCGCACACGTCTCGGCTGCATTCAGCTCGCTCGCACAATGCGCTGGCGGAGCTCCCCGGCCACAGAGGCCCGCGGGACGCCGGCTCCCCCACCCCCGGCCCCGACCTCGCCGCTGGGCTTGGCGTCACCTCCACGTGCGTGCGCGCCTCGAGGTTCTCGGGGCAGAAGCGGGTGGGTGTGGGCGTTTGGGGAGGGTGAGAAGGGAAAGTGCTGGCTGCATAGAGAAAAGGGAAAAAAGCAAGACAGCTCAGGTTGGTGTTTTTCTTCCAACCTGTTCTTGCTCGCTTCTCTGCTCTACCCAGGCTCTCTCCCACTTTTTAAGCCCTCCCTTCTCCGCCCCTCTCTCCTTTTCCAGCCTCTTCGCACTTTTCAATGCACCAGGTTATAACAGCCTTGCACGGAGTGGCTGAACTGTAACGACTCTGTGAAGTAGGTACATTTTGCAGATGAGGAAACTGAGGCACACACGATCCCAGGGGGCACTGGATGTGGAACCAGGCCTCCAGAGCGCGCTGTCTCCACCACTAAGCTACAAGTTGCCGATGTCACTAGCAAGGACTTCCCTGTAACCTGCGCTGTCACCCTGTCATAAACACGTCTATGTTTCCATCTCAACGGCCTCATTTAGAGAGAGCAGCGAGTTCACATGCCAGTCAAATGGAGAAGACGTGGAAGAGACAGTTTAGTTTATCAAAGCGTTTTCCACCAGCAAACGCTGGCCCGGGTGGAAGTTCTCTTGCTTCAGTAAAGGCGCAGGTTCAATGAGTGCTCCCACCTCCAGCGGCTCCTCTTTCCCCTCAAGGAACTGAGGAAGAATCTTTACCTCTGAGAAGGCGGTTTAAAAACCAAGCTGTGACAAACATGGATGAAAGGGGGGGTTATTAATAGATGACAAATGATCTCCTTGGTATTCTGGAAAATACCGGAAATAATATGCTGCATACCTGGGAATAATGTAATAATTCCAAAACAACAAGGCAGGAAACAAAATCCGGAAAGTTCAGGAAGATTTGTTAAGATTTTGGAGCATGAGTCAGAAAACTGTGTTGAATGTGTTGGAGCAGGGGGAGGGGGACGTTTCAACTTCATTACAGATTAAAGAAATGAAACAGCCAAGAGATATCAGATTTCACCTATGAAGCAGGGAGTGGAGGTAAGATCTAATGATGTAAATATTGCCGGTGGGAGTGCACTTAAGAGGTGATTTGGAAATACTTATCAAATGCCTCAAAATATGTGTATTTTTGACCCATTAGTTCTATTTATGGAGTTTTATCCTAAGATCATAATTTACAATATGCCAGATAACTTGGATAGAAGAAGAGTCAATGTGCTGTTCTTAATTCCAAAAGAATGGAAACAGATCCACATGCCCATCAATAGGGAACTGTTCAGAAATGTTGCAGTAATCCACACAAACGAAAACTGTTGGCGATATATTGGTAACAGAAAGAAAGCAAATTTGCATATCACAGTACCTTTTTTGAAAAAAAAAGTATAAGGAAATATGTCTGGAAGAACATGTAAAATATTAACTGTGCTTAAAGGCTGTGAATGAGTTTTATGTTCTCCTGTGTTTCCATATTTTCCAATGTATCATCAATGAGTACCTATTGTATGAGTAATAAAGAAAATTGAAATACTGATTTTTGAGGAAAAAACAAATTTCTCTTTCTCCTTAGTAACTGATGAGAGCAGCCTCTGACTCAAAGGCAGGATAGTCCTCCAAGGAGGTGAGAATACTCATCTGGCGACGTGACTTTCATCATGGAATGTGAATCTTGCCACATGGGTGTCAGGTACCCATGCAAAAGCATGTCCTTCAGTCAACAACAGAGAGTCCACGGGTCTTAGGTTCACACTGGGGAATTTAACTGAAAAGTGTTGTTATCCAATGCTTGGCCAATGCCTATCCAAGAGAAGTGATATTCACAGAAGACAGTCCACGCGGTTTGCTGACCACTTGCTCCTGCAGGTGTGCTTAGCATACTTTAACTGCACAGCGGTGAGATCATTAGCTCTGTGCAAACCTCATTCAACGAGCACTCCACAGAAATGCCTTTCCTGAGTTATGCTTTCATGTTTTACCCTTGACTTCCTTCTGGGTTTGAAATGAAGAGATCATATGAAAAATACCTTTTCTAGAAATCCCTTGCTGCAGAGGTTTTGAATGTTGTGCACTGTCTCTGTGTGTTGACCCTCCTGATGAAATCCCCCAGAGCAGTGATGTTTAAACTGAGCTCCTGGAAACTGCTGAGGCGGCTGAGGTACCAAGCTCCTTTTCCATCGGAGGACTCTGCTTTTACTTGTTCTATCACAGATGCCAAATACATGACAACCACAGAGCTGCTTAGGAAAGACACAGTCTGATACCGCCTGGATCAGAGCTAGTTTGGGATGCTTTAAGAGGGAAAAGAAATTCAACACAGATTTAAGTCTCTGCTTCTGGAGGTATGACCTCACAATTGGAAGATTCTAACTGTCACTGAAACAAGCCAGAGATCCGTTTTTTAAAAGAAACAATAAAATGGCCAAGCACGGTGGCTCACGCCTTTTAATCCCAGCACTTTGGGAGGCCAAGGCCAGGAGATCGAGACCATCCTGGCTAACACAGTGAAATCCCGTCTCTAATAAAAATACAAAAAATTAGCCGGGTGTGGTGGCGGCGCCTCTAGTCCCAGCTACTGGGGAGGCCGAGGCAGGAGAATGGCAGGAACCCAGGAGGCAGAGCTTGCAGTGAGCTGAGATCGCACCACTGCACTCCAGCCTGGGCGACAGAGCAAGAGACTCCCTTTCAAAAAAAAAAAAAGAAAAGAAAAGAAACAATAAAACAAGGTAGGCATGCTGGCACACACCTGTGATCCCAGCACTTTGGGTGGCCAATGCTGGAGGATTACTTGAGCCCAGGAGTTTGAGACCAGCCCAGGCAACGTAGTAAGACCTTAGTCTCTTTAAAAAATAAAAAGGAATTAAAAAATGATATTGTGAAAATCACAAATATATACTGTATTTGTCTCTCAGGACTATAGTAACAAAGTGCCTCAAACTGTGTGGGTTAAAACAACAGAAATATATTGTCTCGATTCTGGAGGCTAGAAATCTGATGAAGGTGTTCACAGCACCATGCTCCCGACACCGATAGGGCAGAATCCTCCCTTACATCTTTTAACTTCTGGTGTTGGTTGGCAGTCCTGGGCATTCCATGGTTGGTGGATACATCATTTCAGTCTCCAGTGTCATCACCACATGCCTATCTTTTCCTCATGTGTTTCTCTGCTTTTCTTGTAAGGACACCAGCCATATTGGAGTAAGGGTCCATTCTGCTCTAGCATGACCTCACCTTAAGTAATTACAACCACAACAGCCCTGTTTCAAGTAAGGTCACATTTGGATGGGCTAGGGATTAAGACGTCCATGTATCTTTTAAGGGGACACAATTCAACTCATAACATTTTCCTACAGAGCTAACTTTTTAAAAACCAACTGTCTGGTCTTGTGTAAATGATATTTGTATCTTGAAATAAAATTCCAATGACTACATCATACATAGATTAAAAACCTGTATCCCAATGGCCAGGTGTGGTGGCTCACACCTGTAATCCCAGCACTTGGAGAGGCCGAGGCAGGCGAATCACCTGAGGTCAGGAGTTGGAGACCAGCCTGACCAACATGGAGAAACCCTGTCTCTACTAAAAATACAAAATTAGCTGGGCGTGGTGGCGCGTGCCTGTAATCCCAGCTACTCCAGAGGCTGAGGCAGGAGAATGGCTTGAACCCGAGAGGCAGAGGTTGTGGTGAGCCGAGATTGCACCACTGCACTCCAGCCTGGGCAACAAGAACAAAACTCTGTCTCAAAGAAAATAAAAATTAAAATTAAAAAATCCATGTTTAGTTTCTTCATATCTAACCTGAACAGGGATGGACTCAAATAGAAAAAAAGAAAAAATAGAGTGTGCTTCCAATGAAGGCATTAAAACAAACTCCAAAGCCATAATTATGAACAGAGGGGATCCACTGTGGGACTGCGGGCCTCAGTATTTGGGGTCCGGGAGTGCATGGTCTGTCTGTGCAGTGGCTCACTGGTCACATCATCCACTGTGGGCTCATCATCCACTACCATAAGCCTGCTCTTCTACTATTCTCCTTGACTGAAAACGGCACCGCCATCTACTAGGTTATTCAGACAAACCAGTCTTGACTCCTTCCTATCCATCTCTTCTACCAAATTAATCTCCGAGACTTGTATCTTTTGAATCGATGTGCTATTAAAAATAAAGATTGGCATTTAGTACACACTTACCTCATCTCAGGCACAGTTCAAGTGCTTGATTCGTATTAACTGTTTTAATTCTGAGTACGACTCTATGTAGTAGGCACAAAGACTATGTAGATTCTAAAGATGAGGACATGGAGGCACATAGAGTAATGTTAAATAACATTCTCAAGGTCATAAAGTAAAAAAAGACAAAGCCTGGATTCAAACCACAGATGACTGCCTTCTGAACCCATCCTGTTCTTAATGACAGTCATGTACAGCCCAGAAAGCCTGTTACTCTTCCCTAAAAGTTGGTATTCCCCATCAGAGCTGAGCGTTTTATACCTCCCACCTCTTTACCCCTTTCCTCCCTCCCTCCCCTCAGCTGATGACCTTGCCTTCCGAAAGAAACTAGAAGCCACCAAATCTATAAACTGGCCTTCGTCAGTTCCCAGCTTTTCTTTTCCTTTCCTTTTTTTCTTCTTTCTTTCTTTCTTTCCCTTTCTTTCTTTTCTTTCTTTCTTTCTTTCTTTCTTTCTTTCTTTCTTTCTTTCTTTCTTTCACTTTCTTTCTTTTCTCTTCCCTTCCTTCCTTCCTTCCTTCCTTCCTTCCTTCCTTCCTTCCTTCCTTCCTTCCTTCCTTCCTTCCTTCCTTCCTTCCTTCCTTCTTTCATAGAGACAGGGTCTGGCTCTGTCCCTTAGGCTGGAGTACAGTGGCACAAACTTGGCTCACTGTAGCTTCAAACTCCTGGCCTCTAGCAATCCTCCCATTTGAGCCTCCTGAGTAGCTAGGATTACAGGCGTGTGCCACCATGCCTGGCTAAGTTTTGTTTGGAGTTATTTTGGCAGGGGATACAGATGTGGGTGTCACTATGTTGCACAGGCTGGTCTTGAACTTCTGGGCTCAAGCGATCCTCCCACTTCAGCCTCCTAAAGTGCTAGGATTACAGGCCTGAGCCACTGTGCCCAGCCAGTTACCATCTTTTCTATCACTACATTTATAATGGAAGAAGTATCTTTCCTTGCTCTTTTAAAAGCCGGATTTTGATATATTTATTTATTTATTTGTGATGAGGTTGGAACTGTCACACATTGAAGACTATTTTTCTTTCTTTCTTTTTTTGCCAGGGCTAACCCTTTTATTACTGGTATAACATTGTTAATTAAAGTTTTTCTTTTTTTTTTTTAAATTTCACTTTAAGTTCTGGAATACATGTGCAGAACGTGCAGATTGTTACATAGGTATACATGTGCCATGGTGGTTTGCTTCACCCATCAACCCTTCATCTAGGTTTTAAGCCCCACATGTATTAGGTATTTCTCCTAATGCTCTCCCTCCCCTTCCCCTCCACCTCCCTACAGGCCAAGGTGTGTGATGTTCCCCTCCCTGTGTCCATGTGTCCTCATTATTCAACTCCCACTTATGAATAAGGACATGTGGTGTTTGGTTTTCTGTTCCTGTGTTAGTTTACTGAAAGCAATGATAAAAGCCAGATTCTTAATCTGGGGTCCAGAGACCCACAAGAGGCTCACGGTGAGAATTCAGATGTTTTGTGAATTTAGGTGGGAAAAATATTACATCTCTATTTCCACTAATCCAACAAACCACAGTCATATTAGCAAGACGTTTACCTCTGAGTAATAGAAATCACAGATGTTTTGCTATTGCACTATAGTTTTATGGATATCTCCAAAGAGAAAGTACATCTCAATGCTCATCACAATTTCAAAATTATAGTAGTTATTAGACCCATAGATATTACTATATATAAGATTATCTTTTGGGGGGCTATTCTTACTATTAACCCCCTCCCCAATCTCTAGATTGATAAAGCCAACTCTCTCCTATCATCTCTAGTTGACTGTCTAATAAATATCTCAAAGTTAATTCATTCAAAACAGAGCTCTTGATTTTCCTCCCCAAACCTGCTGCCCATATCTCAGTATAGAGGTTCCATCATCCATTCAGTGGCTTACACCCATCCCTAGGAGTCATTCTTCATTCCTCCCTCTCTTTCTCTCATCCCCCATTAACAAGTTCTGTAAGTTACAGCTGCCAACTTCTTAGTCTACCCCCTTGGAACCTCCTGTGGCCCTGTTCACTCCACTCAACCTCACGGAACTCCTTTCTGTCCCTGAACCCTCCAGGCCTGCTGTCCTCTTGGGGTCATTGAACTCACTGTTGCTTCCTTTTGCCTCCCCAGATTCTCCTGTGTCTTTCGCTTCCTTATCCTTCAGGCCTCAGCTTAAATGTCATCGACAGCATATTTTCCAACCTGTCACTTGTATTTCCACACAAGTTGCTTGCTTGTTTCTTGTCTGTTTCTCCCTACTAGAATGTGAGCTCCATGAGGGCAAGAATCTTGTCTGTCTCATTCATTGATCGCATAAGAGACGATTAGCAATGTATTAAATGAATAAATGCGTAACCAGCCACTTACTATGCAGTTTTTTTGAAGATTAATCAAAACAATGCAAGTTCATCCCTCAAACTGTCCCACCTCATGGGGAGTGCTCAGTCAGTTCTCCCCCAACAGAGTACTCGCTTTCTCATAATACCACCACCACCACAGAGAGGATCCGTGCTTGGTCTGACAAATGCGTCCTCCTAGTGACACAAACACAAAACTGGAAATCAATTGAAGTCACAGAAGAGAATACGGCATGCACACATAGAAATGCCTTTGGGGAATGCAGGGTCCATTTGCTAAAATAAATGCAGATCAGAAAGAATACACATTTTGGAGGGAGGAGATCCTGCCTGGATATAAGTCCCTGTTCCTTTCCTTCCCAACATAGTATGTTAGCAATTTATTCAATGTCTCTGAGCCTCAACGTCCTAAGCTGTGCACAAGGGTAACAACATGTACCTTACACGTTGTGAATGCTGAGTGGGATAACACTTAGAGTACAGATAGTAAACTCTCTATATAGTATCATTTCCATTTGCCACTACAGTGAGTCCCCTAAAAAGAAGCAAGCACTTACAGTTGCAAGGAACCTTGCAGAGTTCCTATTTTGTCTTATTTTATGGTATTTAATATCAGAAAAAATGAAGATTTTTTAAAAAAATCCATACACTTTACAGAATTGGCAGTTGCAAACAAGGGGAATTTACCAAAATTTTTTTTAATGCCATACAAATTTATTTCTTTCTTGCTAGCATTGCATTTGAATGAATCCTTTCCCGAGCAATCATGCTGACTTGGATTTATATCTGTATTCAGCTTAGACTCCCACTGTTCTTTAGGGGTAATTTTGAAATCTTTCTACACAAATCGATACGCAGTTCCCATTGATAAAGAACAGCCTCAGAGCTTTTACCTCCTGCACACTATTTTGACACGTCAGCACCCTGAAGTTTTTACGTTTAAAAAAGTAATTTGTCTAAAGGAAGAGGGTATTTTCAAACCATACTTCCAAAAAATGTCAAATAACAGGAATAAAAGAAGAAATGAGCGTTGGAGTAAAAGAAAGCACCTGAATAAAATAAATCTCAGAAAGAATAAAAAGATCAAGAGGTAACGTAAAAAAGAAAATGAGAATCTAAACATTTATTAGAAGTGGAAAATGAAAGTGTGGCTGCATTCTTTTCCAGTTGGTTAAGTGACATGAAAATGTTCAGGAAACAGGAAAAGCAATGATTTCAAACCGGTGGCTTTACCCTTTGAAAGACTCTTTTTTTTCTTTCTTTTTTAGAATTTCAGGATTATGAGAACAAATTACTGGAGTTAATATGCAGATACAAGTCCTTCATTATAGGTGATTTCCATTAGTAATTTTAATAAAAGTTATTACAACTTCAAATAAATACAGATAAGACGTCAAGTTATAGTCTAACCCCTAACTACAAAATGTGAATCACTAAGGCATTCTATTCAGTGAAAAACCTAATAATTTGCGGGTGCTCAAAGATAAAAATTGTAAGCACCACCCAGTTATTCCTACACAATTTTGACCCATAGTCACCTTTTTTTCCCCTGGATAATAGGATTTTGTTAAAGAACCCCAAACAGCTGCTGATGTTAGAAGGGAATCTCTTATTGATCGAAGCCCTTGAAACCAGTTTCTTAATTAAAGGGAAACCTTTTTCCCCAAGAACTTATTACTTAGCAACCCTTCATTGTTTATGTGAATCTATCCTGAAGTCTCTCATTTTAATTAAAAAGAAAAAATCATTTGCCATTCTATTCCTCAATGTTTGGTTCTGTTGCAAATACTGTTCCACATTCCATCTCCCTGCTCTAAAAATTACATTCTTTTTCTGATTAGAAACACCTTCACATGGGCCAGGCATGGTGGCTCACGCCCGTAATCCCAGTACTTTGGGAGGCCGAGGCAGGCGGATCACTTGAGGCCAGGAGTTCAAGACCAGCCTGGCCAACGTGGCAAAACCCCATCTCTACTAAAAATATATTTTAATAAACTAGCAGAGTGTGGTAGTGCATGCCTGTAATCCCAGATTCTTGGGAGGCTGAGGCATGAGAATTACTTGAACCTGGGAGGCAGAGGTTGCAGTGAGCCAAGATTGTGACTATACTCCAACTTGGGCAACAGGGCAACAGAGCGAGATTCTGAAGGAAGGAAGCAAGGAAGGAAGGAAGGAAGGAAGGAAGGAAGGAAGGAAGGAAGGAAGGAAGGAGAAAGAGAGAGAAAGAAAAGAAAGAAAGAAAGAAGAAAAGAAAGGAGAAAAGAAAGAAAAGAAAAAAGAAAAGAAGGAAAGGAAGGAAAGGTCTTTACATAGGCAATAACCTAGGACTTTCATTCCAATCAACCCGTTCCTGCAGCTGTTTAAATCTTCATGCTCTAGTTTTGTTTGTCCATATTAGGGCTTTTGCCCAATCAAGCTCCTTTGGTTTGGTGGCTAGTTACAGAAAAGAGGTTAATTTGAGGGAAGACTATTGGGTACTGATACCCTCAGGATGCTCCCAGGCTCATTAACACTCTAGTTATTTTCCCTTAAGTCGAGGCACTTATACAACTTCCAAAAGGTTTGCACAACTTACTACTGCTATACAGATTATAGAATTAAGTAATATAGAAAAAAAAACCAGCCATATCAAACCATAAAGCAATAATTTGCACTAAAGTTTGGATTTTTTTTTTTTTTTTTAAGTATTAAAAGATGCTGGCCAGGTGTGGTGGCTCACTAATCCCAGCACTTTGGGAGGCTGAGGCGGGCACATTGCCTGAGCCCAGAAGTTTGAGACAGCCTGGGCAACATGGTGAAAGCCCGTCTGTACAAAAAATACAAAAATTAGCCATGTGTGGTGGTATGTGCCTGTAGTGCCAACCACTCAGGAGGCTGAAGTAGGAGGATCACTTGAGCCCAGGAGGTTGAGGCTGCAGTGAGCTGTGTTCACACCTCATACTACTATACTCCAGTCTGGGTGACAGAGTGAGACCCTGCCAAAGAAAGAAGGAGAAGGAAGGAAGGAGGGAAGGAAGGAAGGAAGGAAGGAAGGAAGGAAGGAAGGAAGGAAGGAAGGAAGGAAGGAAGGGGAAGGAAAGAGAGAAAAAAAAGAAAATGATGTTAGCTTCATGTGAAAGATTATTATATTAATTCTATCTCCATGTCTGTCATGGTTCTCCATAACAAAATATCTCAAAAGACTACCATCTATTGGTTTAAGCTGATTTTGACAATAAACAGTACAAAGCACATTTGGTTTTGTTAGCTATAAAAAGATTGAGCTTGCATATAAGACACAAGTTCCAGAACAGAAAGGCTCAAGAATAACGAGAGGCTACCACAGCCACCCCTGGAACAATGGTGGACATTCAATTCTTTTCAGGAAATGTGAGAATCATAAATGGAGATATTTGCAAACAGGAGAGGCAAATTTAAATTCTGAATGTTTAGGACCATACTAGCTAATCACGGGAGCTTGTAATAGATGAATTTTTGAGGGTCCTTATACCTGAGCCTTCTACATCTGTATATATGTATCCTTAAATATTGAGTGGTAATTTAAAAATTCAATCAGTCATTATTATCTAGTGTCTATTTGAGATTTAAAAAAAACAGGTATCTGGAAACCTCATTTAATGCCATGAAGAGAGAAAGAAATTATATTAGCCTAAAGCACTGTAAGCCTGCCACCTTATAGAGCACTCATATTCTCAATTACTGAAATAATTTAAAATAAAGTTGGTCATTTTCTTCCCTGTTTGAGTAGCATATGTTACAGTCAAGAGATTTGCTCACAAGTTTTGCCATCTTTCTGAATTGTCCTGTCCTCATGATTTTTTAAACATGTCAATAAGAGCAAACATAGATTGTGCACTTACTATGTCCCAGATATGATATGAAAACACTTCGTGTACACTCTTTCCCCTGCCATAGTGTCCATTTGACAGATAAGAAGCCTGAGGCATGTAGAGAATAAGTCACTTGCCCAAGGGTTTTCAAGTATGGATCTGGGATTTGGGTCTCTGGTGAAGCAGTCAAGATTCTTAGCTGCAAAAATAGAAACTGACTAGCCGGTTTTAGTGAAAAGAAAAAAATAGTTTAAAAGATGATATGGAATTTCCAGGAGGGCTACAAAAACAGCCATAAGAAAATGGACAGGAACAGCCGAGCAAGGTGGCTTATGCCTGTAATCCCAGCACTTTGGGAGACTGAGGCGGGCGGATCACAAGGTCAGGAGTTCAAGAGCAGCCTGGCCAATATGGTGAAACCCTATCTCTACTAAAAATACAAAAATTAGCTGGGCGTGGTGGTGGGCACCTGTAGTCCCAGCTACTTGGGAGGCTAAGGCAGGGGAATTGCTTGAATCCCGGGGGCAGACGTACAGTGAGCCGAGATCGCACCACTGCACTCCAGCCTGGGCAACAGAGAGAGACTGTCAAAAAAAAAAAAAAAAAGAAGTGAACAGGAACAAAGGGAGACTATGCAGGAAGAACCACAGGCCCAATCATGCTACTATACCAGCCTGGCTGATTCCAATGTGCAGTCACATTAGACATGAGCGCAACCTGCAGCCCCAACAATGCTAGCACTGAGCACTGGACATTGATGCCAGTACCACTGCTCTTGGATACCCTGGAAATCGGATTTTGCAGCTACCACTGCTGCCACCAGAAAGAATCTTTCACTCTACCTGCATTTTTGTATCACCAGATCCTAATCTGAAATTTGCAGCAGGTGAGTCCAATTGGCTGAATCTAGGTCATGTGCCAGGCGCCAGCTGCAAGGAAGACTGAGAAATGAGTAGTCTTACTCTTTTAGCTCCTCAATAGTGAGGGTGGGATCTAACTTGCACCAAGATTCCCATGGTGAGAAATCTCCTCCTAAGAAGAAAAAGGCCGGGTTTTTTTTGTTCATCACCAGATCTTAACCATTTATGCCTAGTATTCCATTATTGGAACTTTAAGCTTGTGGGAGTTATTTATACCTTACTGCTCAAGGTCATCGCCAAGGTCTGATTTTTCACACACACAAAAAAATTTGCAACCTCCAGCATAAATGAGTTTTAAGCATTTAGCATGATACCTATCACTAAGTAAATATTTAACTAATATATGTGAAATGAACAAATGAATGTATGATCCAGTTGTCTCTGGGACACAGGGAAAAGCAGGAAAACACTATCAATAGCTAATAACACGATTGACATGGGCAAACCAGAAAGCACATGCAAGTGAAAGTTAGAGGTAGTGGACGAGTTAGCATGGAGTTCCTCCTCCAACACACGTGGAAACTGCCAAGGCTAGCACTGGTCTGCTTCCTTACATCCTGGGTATGTCATCTCTACTGGCAGTCCAGATCCCCCACCCACAGCAAGCCCGCAGTACTGGTGACTACAGCTGTTGCCAAGCAGACCAGAAACAACTCATTTGAAGGCATGGAGAAAGCAGTGAGTGCCACCTAGATACAGAAGGTTTTACAGGCATTATCTCATGTAATCAGAACTTCAACACTGCGAAGTAGCTACTCTTTGCAGCTCCATTTTACAGACTAGAAGAGCTAAGGCTCGGGGAGATCAGCTTGCCCAGCGTTATATAACTAGGATTTGGCAGAATCTAGCTTTGAGTCATATCTCATTGGCTCCACATCCATCCTCTTAAGCGCTACACAACACTATATAACGGAAACTTAAACTATAAAAATAGGTCATTGCGGAAGGCATTTCTGTTACAGAATTTACTAGCTTCACTGTCAACTTATCTCATTATTTCTTATTTCACATTTTTACAGGAGAAATCAGCCTACACTTGAGCTGGCTCCAGTGAGGGAAATGGAGGGCTGAGCTTGATGCTCTCCAAGGTTCTGAAAACCAATGTTTGAAATTTAAAATTTAACTGCCAGAGTAAAGGTAGCATCATTTTATATTGGCTCTTCAATTTTTACACCCAGGGCAAAGCCATCTGTGAGCGGATGAAAATGAAATAATTATGAAATTTAGGCAGTTCTTAAGAAACTAAGTTTTCAACACACCCACATCCATTCACTAAAATTAAGGGATATGAACTCTGAAAACAGACTTCCTTTATACATTTTTGGCTTTTCTCCACAGTTATGAAAGTCAATCCATGCCAGTAATGTCTAAAATCACGATGGGAATTTTTTGAGTGCCGCAGTAAATATATTCTCCTGGATATGTATCATCAGTCCTGGAATGTTGCTGAGGCCAGAGTAAGCATCTGGAACCAGGGTACCTGGTGGCATAGGCAAGAAACAGCCAGTGGGGTGACGATCGGAATCAGAATTGGCAGCCAGAGAGTCTGGAATAAGAAAAGAAATCAAAAGGAAAGGAGGGGAGTAAAGATCTGAAATAAAGAGAAAAATACCCTAAAAGCTTGAAAGGGGCCAGGCAGAAAGGAGATGAGGCTGTGGCCAGTGGCAAGTCATGGCTTTCAATTCATGGGGAGAAAGGTATCATCTGCTGTCTCTTTACTCCTAATACCAACTGCAGCGATGCTGTTTCTTTCCAAGTCTTTCTACATAGCTCCACGGGGGTTGACATTGGGCTGGACTGACATCTGCTGCTACTTCTTGCTGCATTCTGTGCTATTTGGAGATATTCTATTGATATCATCCTTCTTTGACCTTGCTTCACTCTTCCCCCTCCCAACTCTCCTTCCGCTGTCCTATTTGTAGCAACCGCTTTAGTCCACTAACAAGGGCTCTTTTATCTATTGGTCCTGCTCTTGCTTTTGTTTCTCTTGTCTATTTGGAGTTAGCTTCTTGATAGAAAGCCAGCACGAATTCTCTCTTGTCCTTGAGAAACTGTTGAACATAGCTGACTTGCTATAGCCAGCAGGTAAAAGGATAAGCTAATTCTATATTTCATAGTAGTCTGTTTAGCAGCCTTAAACTTTAGCTAAGCAAATAACCATTTTCCTTTGCAGAAATTGTCATCCTGCCCTTATAATAACAATCCCAAGCCACTGAGTTGCAGAGACCACATGTGTTTAGAATAAATAAATAAAAAGAACTGAGCTCCTGTCATATGGATTCTGGCTTAGGCTGTTTGGATCCTGCCACTGCAGCTGAAGATGGGTTGCTGCTTACAGAATACTAATTGCTATTACTATTCTGAACTGATCTCTCTTGTGAAAGAAAAAAATATGAGAGAAAGCTCATTCTGGGTTGGTCACTCTGAAATCCCAAGTTAACTTGGGAGAAATTCTATATGCCACCTATATACATGTACTCAGATAGATAGATAGATAGATAGATAGATAGATAGATAGATAGATAGACAGATAGATATTACACACAGATGTAAATGTAAATGTATAAACATATATATATCTCCAGAATTTCTACTGAGATTCTTCTGTGGGTTTGTACCAAGTCAGAAGTATCATGTCTTTATAGTTACAAGTTTTGTGTGCTAACTTTGTCATAGCAGCCTGTCAACAATATTTACTGTGGGCTCATGTGTACACAGAACAGTAGAGGGCTGATCTTATTGTTTGCTTGGCTCTATTTAGATAGAACAAATTGACCTGAAAGTCTGTTTACCAGAGATTCATCATTGATCATGTATTCTTTGATGTACCTTCTCTTTCGTGGATTTAACATCAGATGTTAGCAAACCTGAAGATAAGAAGAAAAGTATTTATCCCTGTACCTGGAGAGAGGTTTTTCTGGTTTGGTGGGAAAGCTAGGAATTTGGAATCAGGGGACCTGGGATTGAACCTTGGCCCTGCTACATTGCTGGAGCATAGGCAAGTGACTGACTACTTTTGAGCTCTAGTTTACCACCTACAAAATAAAGGTAAAAACCTCTCCTGACTATATCTCAGGATTATCATCAGGATTAAGTGAGCCCAGAATATGAACCAGCTTTGTAAACTAAAATACTCTACAGAGCAAGGGATTGGCAACTACGATAATAATTTAACACGGTGGCTATGAAATGGTACAAGCTGTCAGGATTAAGGATCACAGTTCCGAGATGGCCACTTTAAATTATTGTCAACCTATTTTCCCAAGCACCAGTTAATACTATTATAATAAATTCAAAATACACTTCAATTTTCTCCTGCTGGGATTTTATTCCATTGGATGAATTGTTCAAAACTGAAAAATCATTAGAAGGGGAAGGAAGTAATTTGATTCAACAAAGATCTTTTCATTTTAACAATATTCTTTCTAATGCATATATGGTAAAGAGGATGATTAAAATTATCTAGAATATATCTGAAAAACCTTACCAAAAAATGAAACAGTTCTGCATATTTTCTGGTTAATTACCTCCTCTCAGGTACCAAATTTATAATAGGACCATTAGGGAGATTTCTAGAGAGATACATCCTCAGTGAAGAGTATTTGAGTACTTGGATGTTCTAAGAGACATTAAAGAGCATTCTGAGGGCATTGTCTTCAGAGGCATGCTCTTCAGGAGATGGCCCATTCCTCCTTTCTGGCAAACACTAAATGAACTCACCACAGAAGAATGGAGGAGGGGGTTCAAATACTAGATCAAGGTTTGGGTTAGATCAGCAGTTACCATTTTCAGCTTGTCAACCTTTTCCCCCAAGTTAAAAAAAAAATCATCATCTATCACCATCGTTTCATTTAAAAAAAATGCAAAGGGTTTCTTAACACTGAAGAAGTGTAATAGGTGTAATCACAGGTTAAACAACAATCGTCCAAACACAGACAGTCCCTGATTTAACAGTGGTTCCACTTCACAATGGTAGGACAGTGATATGCCGTTTGGTAGAAACCATTCAAGTGCCCATACAACCATTCTTTTTTTCATAGTCAGTATATTATATAATAAATCGCGTGAGTTACTCAACACTTTGTCATTAAGTAGGCTTTGTGTTCGCTGATTTTGCCCAACCATATGCTAATGTAAGTCTTCTGAGCATGTTTAAAGTAGGCTAAGCTAAGCTATGATCTTTGGTAGCCTAGGTGTATTAAATGCATTTCCAACTTACAATATTTTCAACTTACGATGGGTTTATCAGGGTGTACCCCATCATACGTCAAGGAGCATATGTATAATCCTTTAGCTTTTATTGAAGAACTGACAACACTGTCCTTAGAGTTCTTGTTTTATTGTGAACCTGAAAATCTTCCTCTGAGGCCAGCACCTGTTGTTGGGCTAATATTTGGTAGTAGTTGGGAAGCCCTTTCAACCTGAAGATACTATGATCACATAAACATATTTAAACAAAATTATTTACTATTTTTCTAGCACAAAATACCACTTTTCAATTAGAGCATGTGAGCAGTTATTTGCAAAGCTATGGATGACTTCAAATTTTGAGAGTCTCTGCCATCAGTGAGAGTTTTGATGAAAAACGGTTTGATACTTTCATCACTTAATTCTGGTTACTCACCATCATACAATGAATTCACTTAAATAGCTAACAGAAAGGAAACTAGAAAAAAATCAATTGCAGATTATTCTCTACTGATAAAATTGCACAAGTTGTTCAGATATTGTAACAGAAGACATTCGACATTTTCCCCCAGGTGTAAGGAGGTGGCAGGTTTGATTTCTCAGGATGTTGCACCGGTGATTTCAGTTGCTCTTTGCCAGGAGTGTGGAATTCATCTGCTGTTTTCTATTCCTATTAGCTGTGAGTTTCTCTGCATTCAAGTTCCATCTGAGAGCCCGACTAAACTTAGCTCATTTTAGAGAGAACAGCTCCCACTGGGAAGGTGTCACTGGATAAAGCCTCATGACCTAGGTGTCTGAGAAATACAAGCTCTGCAGTTTTGTTCCTTAGGAAAGAGAAAAATATACATGAAAATACCATCTTTGTTTTTCCTAACCATCATCAGATATTTACTAGGCTGGGCCATTTTACACAGAAGCACAAGAATCATGATAAATTGTTTCTCAACAGAACAAAGAATTTTTTAAAACAACTAATGTGTTTCCTATAAGTGGAATGAACAAGATTGTGGCTGTGTGATAATATTCAGAACTTTATAAATGTGCTACACATAGCCTTTTCATTTCATGTTTTAGGCATTCTCTGCCCAGTAGAGAGGCTGAACTGCATAATAATTGTTTCTGTCTAAATCAGGTTTCCTTTTTTAAAGCTCCTGGAGGGACTGAGTTGATTTCTTGTCCTTATTTTCTCCCCATATTACAGCCTATCCTGAACATCAGCAAATGTAGGATAATGAGTTCAGGGAAAATTAACCCATACTACACTATACATTCATTCAATCATTTACTCGACCATCATTTGCTGACTGTCTACCCTATGCAAGGCACTGTGCTAAATTCTGGGGTTACCAAGGTGAAAAAAAAGAGTTCACAGTGTGGTGGGATCTAGGTTGGCATGTATCAATCCAAAAGTGGTCAGGCCAGTGTTTCTCAAAGTCAAAACTTTTTTTTAAACCACAATCTACTGTAAGAAATAAATTTAATATCTCAACCCTGTACTTGTATACACGCATATACACATCTTCATACACAGGTACTTGTACAAACACAGGCACACCATATTCAACTGAAACAAAATTTTTACAAAACAAACTTCCTCTTTCTGTATGTGATGCACCACATTATTTTCTCGTCTATTTCATTTAATTTGTTTTAAAGACTGATAGGGCCAACTAAGTTGATTTTACAGCCCACTAGTTAGTCACAATTTGCAATTTGAAAAACAGCAGTCTGGGAGTCTTTTGCTGTAGCTCTGTAAGCCGCTAAAAATATCAAGAAGCATATTGGACATAAAAACAAAAGACATTACTGAATTATGTTGGAGTATTTCGCCTGATCTACCTTAAGAAAGATATTGCTCATCTGAAAATATGGGACATTGTTTGACATGCAAGTGGTAAGCGTAGCTCTAATTAGGTACCACTTTATAAAGCGTAGTAAATCTAAGGCCTTGATTATATAGCAAATGATGGTATATGTGGGAAGAAATGAACAGATAAAAATTCCTTAAATTTAATCTTTTGTTCTGCTTCCATTTGCCATGCTTACACACTACATCTTTTACAGTCTAAAGGGAAGATTGAGGTGATGCAAATATCTGACACAGAAGTTTTCAGACATATGTCCAAACATTGCATGAAGCAGCAGAGGAAAATCCAAGACATAAATGTGCTAATTTTTAAATACTTCCAGAGACTAATTGATAAATTGCCTCATCAATGTCTAAAATATTAGTGTTGTAACTGTTTTGTATTTTTCTCAGATATAACTGCCTGGTTACTTCATCTCAGTCTCCATTGGATTGCCCACTGTGACTTGCTCCCTGGATTGCTTTTTTTCTTTTTTTCATTCTGCGTATTCTCTTTAGGGCATCCATCCATTCTCTTGCTTTGAACTTTCTCTTGAATGCTGAGGACTGGACAGCCAACCCCGATCTCCTCCAGACCCTTTAATCAACTGCCTCCTCCAGACCTGTTAATCAACTGCCTATTAGGCTGATCAATCTGGGGGTTCTATAGATACCAGAAAACAAACATATCTGAAGCCAAACTGACCTCTTCCCCCGTGATAAATTATTGCTTCTTTCCCAATGCTTCCTAACTCACTAAATATTACTAGATCAAATCAGCCTGTTCCTACCTAGGAGTCATCCTTTCTTAGGTCCCAAAGCCAATCAATCAAGTCCCTCAGTTCTGCCAATTCTACCTTCTCAATATATGCTTTAATTCACCCCTTCTTCTTCGCACGCATTGCTACTGTCAGTTCCGGCCTTTGCCACCTCTCACTGGTGCAAAAGTCTTCCAATTACTCTCCTGCCCCTGGCCTAAGCCCCTGAGCTACACAGGCCAGGTGGAGGGTCTTTCAGCTACACTGTCTCTGGGAAGCTTCGAAGTGCCTGCTATACCCACTACCCTCCTCCTAGGGCATTCTTAAGCCAAATTACTTGTTATGTTACCACAAGCCCCACACCTGGCCACAGCTGATGAAAGAATCTGCCCCAGTGGTAGCTGAGGGATCACAGACCTAGGAGGAGATCCAGCATCAGAGACCTGCCCAAAAGTGGGTAGGGGTGAGTGACGTGATTTGGCTGTGTCCCCACCCAAATCTCGTCTTGAATTGTAGCTCCCATAATTCCTATGTGTCATGGGAGGGACCTGGTGGGAGGTAATTGAATCATGGGGGCAGGTCTTTCCTGTGCTGTTCTCATGATAGTGAATACTGTCTCCCAAGAGCTGATGGTTTTATAAAGCAGAGTTCCCCTACACAAGCTCTCTTGCCTGTTGCCATGTAAGACGTGATCTTGTACCTCATTCTCCTTCAGTCGTGATTGTGAGGCCTCGCCAGCCATGTGGAACGGTGAGTCAATTAAACTTCCTTCCTTTATAAATTACCCAGTCTTGGATATGTCTTTGTTAGCAACATGAGAATAGACTAATACAGTGGGGGTGCTCTGCACTGGATTAAAAGTGGTTGCCAATCAAATCATCCCTCTTGGAGAGCTAAGACACACAAAGAAGCTGCAAAAAGCAGTTGCATCTCTGCATGAGGAGGCACCAGGGACTGCCCAACGCTGAATGGGCAATAGGACAGCACAGGGACCAGAGCTGTGGAAACAAGAAAAACAGGAACAACGTCATTCCTGGTTTTATGAGGTCTGGCTGTGCAGTGATAGACATGATTAGATGTCTTCCCTACTCTCCCCATGAATCCTTTCAATCATCCCCCATGAATTAAGCAAGGTTCTATTGCTTAAACCTCTAAGGAGCCCGACATTGCTGACCTCTTCCAATCCATCTACTACATGGTTGTAAATGAGTCTCCAAAATACAAACATGGGGTTCGCTCCTGCCTCACAATTCCTTAAAACTTCCCCTCCCTCACAGGACAAATATCTCAAGTCCTGAGCATGTCATACCATCTGGCCCTGGCTTTTCTCCCCGGTCCGAGGCTTCTGCCTACACTCCAGTCCAGGTGAACTCTAGCCTATGCTGTGCTCGCTCACATGCCTGACTCTACACACACTTCCTTCGGCCTCAATCTACCCTCTTGTCCCCCTGATAAATTCGTTTTTCAAGTTTCAGCTCACACACTCTTCCCTCGGTAACACCTTTCCCTCATTAACACTGTTTCCCAGTCAGTGCCTTCTACAGACTCCCATGAAAGCGATCAACATGCACATCGTAAACCTTCAAAAACTTGTAGTCAGTCTGCCTCCAGCTGGAATGGGAAGGCAGGGCTTTGTTTAGTAATTCCTAGCAGCCTTAATTCCTTCCCTTGTTGAGCAAATACTTACTGGACACTTACATGCACGAGCCTTTGAGGATGCAACTATGAACAAGACAGGCATAGTCCTTGCTTTCCCAGAGCTATGGCGTGGCAGGGACAATCGGCATTCAATAACACAATGTGGTGGGTGTTATGTCAAGGGCAGAAGAGAGGACGTGGGAGGCAACAGCACAATTGGCGAAGGGCGTTGTAACCTACAGTTATTCACATGAGACCCAAGTGAGGAGCAGGGCTCCACAGGAAAGTTTTGACAAAAGAAGAAAAGGGGAAAAGGCAAAGAAAGATGTCAGCAGAAAAGTAGGCAGCACATATAAAATCATTAAGGTGAGAGAAAGCTTGGTACTTGCATATAAAAAAAATAAGCTCTGTGGAGCTTAGAGTGTCCAAAGGTGAGTGGCAGGTGATGAGGTGGGAGAGGGCAGTAGTCAACCCACTGCGGGTGTTTGGGACATGCTACTGACTTAGCATTTTTTATTCTAAGGGCCAGCGAAGGCTTTTAATCAGGGAATCTGATTTTACTTTCAATGATCAACTAGCTTTTGTATCAGTTAGATGTGAGGCAGGGAGGTGAGTTAGAGGGCCATTGGAATAACTTAGGTAATCTGTGGTGGCAGTGGAGGTAAGGGAAGTGAATGAAATGGGGAGATGAAGGGGCTGAATGATCAGGACTTGGTGACTGGTTCAATGTAGGTGTGGTGGCCTTGTAATGTGTCAGCTTGGCTGAGCTGAACTACCCGTCCTGGAATTCCCTTCTGTGTATATTTCCCATGAAGGTGGCCCATGAGAGAGATTCTGGCGGGAGACTTGGAGGATGGAAGTGAAGTGACAGCCATCTTGTAACTCATACACACTTCATTGGTGGAGGTAGTGGCCGGGCCTGCTACTGCTCCACCCTCTCCTGGACCCTCCTGTGGCTTCTCCCACTGCTGATCCAGCTGTGAGTGTCCACGCAACAGCTCACACTACCACGGCCAGAGACAACAAGACGTGACCCTGTCTCAGTCTGTCCTAGGGGGATCCAGCTCACGTTTATGGGTTCCAGGCTATTTTTGTTGTCCTCTTTACATCTACCTTTCCCTTCTGACTGCCCATTTACAGGACTTTAAGCTCCAGCATCAAATGCAAAGAGAGTAGCCTTTCAGAGATGCATAACCATAACACTATGTAAGATCAAATCTCTGCAACGAGTCCTTTAAAATGTGTGTATGTATATGTGTGCTTTCTATTTACATCTATCTATAAATTTATATATATGTAAAACACACACACACAAATCTTCTGGTGGTTCTGTTCTCTGATAGAACTCCGGCTGATGTAGTAGGGTTGACAGAGATTTGTATCAAGAATAATTTCTAGGTTTCAGATTTGGAACAGGGTGGATGGTGATGTTATTCTGAGAAAGAGAAATCCTGGGTAAAGAACATGTTTGAGAAGATGAAGAATTCTCTTTTGGCCAGGTGAAGTACCAGGTACATGCAAGACATTCAATTCAGCAGGTGACCAAACAAGGCAGGTCTGAGCTTGAGACTTAAGCAAACAGCATCAAACATGCCCAGTCACAGTAACAAAATTTCAAAATAAAAAGAACCCAATGAAAAGCCACTTTAATAAATTTTAATAATTCTGTACAATAAAACGTTAAAGCATCAGGGTTTCTTCTTATTCAGTATACAGTGAACATTAAAAAAAGTGTTGAATAGTTGAGAGGCAAATGTAGTGTTTTAGAACATGATAATAGCATGTGGTTTGCTAGCTGCTTATGAATAACCCAACTTTCTAATAGTTTTCATAAGTTACTAGAACACAAGCTTTATTAAAATTATAAAAATTATATCAATTTTCACTTTAATAAAGAGTAATAAAGATTCTCCTCCCTAGTTCCAATTAGGAATTTGATATTTTCATGAGATTCCCACTCCCACTTGCCCAGATTAAGAGAGCACAAGCAACTGCTTTTACAAATGTCCTCTAAAGATCCCTCCGGAAGAGAGATGCTCATGACAATGGAAAATGGAGTAGGAAGAGAAGACGACGATGTATTTCAACTTCATTTATACCCACTAACCTATTTTCTCCCTATTATAATCTGTTTTTTTAATTGACAAATAAAAATTGTGGCCAGGGGCAGTGGCTCATGCCTGTAATCCCAGCACTTTGGGAGGCCAAGGCAGGCGGATCACAAGGTCAGGAGATTGAGACCATCCTGGCCAACATGGTGAAACCCCATCTCTACTAAAATACAAAAAATTAGCCAGGCGTGGTGGTGCATGCCTGTAGTCCCAGCTACTCGGGAGGTTGAGGCAGGAGAATGGTGTGAACCCGGGAGGCGGGGGTTGCAGTGAGCCGAGATTGCGCCACTGCAGTCCAGCCTGGGTGACAGAGTGAGACTCCGTCTCAAAAAAGCTGTATATATCTATGGTGTGCACCCTGATATTCTGATATATGTAACATTGTGGAATGCCTAAGTCAAGATAATTAACATATCCATCACCCCACATACTTACTATTTTTGTGTATGTGATGAGAGCATTTAAAATCTCCTCTCAGCAATTTTCAAGGATACAATACATCATTATTAGCTAGAGTCATCACGCTGTACAACAGATCTCCAGAACTTACTCTTCTAACTGAAACTTCCTACCCTTTGACCAACATCTCTCCATTCCCCAGGCACACGAACCTATTTTTATGATGTGTGTCTGATGCTATTTTTAAAAAATTGATTGTATCCTGAATTTTTTCAGCTCTCAGGCCTTTAGATTATGGTGCTTCTTTTTCAAATGACAACAATGGCCTAGCAACCTATGCAAATTATTACATCTTTCAAAATGCGCTCATTTTTCTAAGGGAATAATATATATATGGAGAGCCTGTCTTATTATAAAAATGCTCTTGAGATTCCTTCAGTTGCTCTAAATAAATAGTTGCATGGCTCATATTTGCACACAATTTCAATATCAGGATGCCAATATAAAAAGAACCCACCCAAAAATCCCTTTAATAAATTTTAAGAATTCTATACAATAAAAATCTGAAGGCCAGGCATGGTGGCTCATGCCTGTAATCCCAGCACTTTGGGAGGCCGAGGTGGGTGGATAACCTGAGGTCAGTAGTTCAAGGCCAGCCTGGCCAATATGGTGAAACCCTATCTCTACTAAAAATACCAAAATTAGCTGGATGTGCTGGTGGGTGCCTGTAATCCCAGCTACTTGGGAGGCTGAGGCAGGAGAATCGCTTGAATCCGAGAGGCAGAGGTTGCAGTGAGCCAAGATCGCAACACTGCACTCCGGCCTGAGCAACAGAGTAAGACTCTGTCTCCAAAGAAAAAAGAAAAAAAAAAAAAAAAAGCCTAAGGCTTTTATAGAGTGAAAATACCACATGATCTTAATATCCTTCATAATTGTTTCATTGCATTGCGTGAGACAGGTCCGTATTCAGTTCTCATTCTTTCCAGGGATGAAGGAATACACGGAAATCAGGTGATTTGTGGTAACGTGGTAAGCAGCTGTGTCAAAATTAGAATTTACAACTTTTAATTCTTAATACTCAGGCTGTTCAAGCCACAGTCCTGCAAAGTCTGCTTTCCTGATTATAAATGTCAACTATATTATTTATCTGAATTGTAAAATGAAATCTACCATAGAATTCCATTTATTGCCTTAACGAAAAAATTGGAAAAATACAATCCTGGTGAATACAAAGATTAAAACTATAGATAGGCCGGGCGCGGTGGCTCACGCCTGTAATCCCAGCACTTTGGGAGGCCGAGGCGGGCGGATCACAAGGTCAGGAGATCGAGACCACAGTGAAACCCAGTTTCTACTAAAAATACAAAAAATTAGCCGGGCGCAGTGGCGGGCGCCTGTAATCCCAGCTACTCAGGAGGCTGAGGCAGGAGAATGGCATGAACCCGGGAGGCGGATCTTGCAGTGAGCTGAAATCCGGCCACTGCACTCCAGCCTGGGCGACAGAGCGAGACTCTGTCTCAAAAAAAAAAAAAAAAAAAGACTATAGATAATCTTTTTTTACAAATTGAAAATAGCTTAATTAAACCAACAGAGCAGGTAAGGCAATTCTGTTATTTAATGACAACCCCCATCTGTTTGAAATAACCACCTTAATAATCAATACCGTGTTGAGACTTTCACCTAGCATTTATTTTAAGGGATGCCTTGTTTTGAACAATCATTTTAAATCCTAGTAAACTGAAGAATTAATTAGCAAGCACGGAGACTCAGCAAACTAATGCTTTAGTCTGTCAAACCATCTGCTCAGGAGCACCCTTCTCCGAATCTTGGCATTATTGAGGATGGGGGAGCACAGTGCTTTTGATGCTTCTGCTGGTAGACAAGTTGCTCCTTGATATTTAACCACGCCATCTTCCAAATACACAGGAAGAAACTCCATCTCGGGAAGAAGTGTATCAAAGTTCTGGCTCCTTTGGCACTCAGAACCACAGTAAAGCTTTCTTTAAGGGCAAGGACCACATGATAAGATAGCTTATCTACGCAAATAAGTATTGTCCCTCTCAAAGTAGGGTCTGTTTTAATCCAACAGTTCTTCTATTCGTGTCATTTAAAAAAATTCCATTCTTGGAATTTTCTTTCACATTGTGTTGCATATTTATTCTCAAACAGTGGGAAAGAATCCTAATCTATTTAATATGGTTGGGTATTTCATGGTAAAATGTTATGTAATTGTACACACCAATGAGACAAAATTTTACTTTATTTTTAAATAATAACTCAGGAGGCAATTCAAAAAAGGAGTTCCAAAAATATGTTGAGCCAAAGACAACATGATTTGAACAAATATATAGCTTCTTCTAGGGGCTGCTCATATTTGGGTATAAAGTACTATCTCAAAAAAAAAAAAAAAAAAAAAAAAAAGAGTTTCATGTCCCTAAACATACCCAAAATATTTACCAATTGAAGTGTAAACCTGCTGCTTCCCTCTTCTGATAACAGTACACAGTTTTCCTTTAAAAAAAAAAAAAAAAAAAAAAAAGGCCCTCTCACCCCCTCTCAGTCCATTTAGCCTGGGGAGGGCTGGGGCTGGAACAAGGGGAGTGCACAACTCAGACCAGATCAACCAGGCACATTCCATCACCCTTGGCTGCAATAATTGGTTCAGGGATGGGCCCTAACCCCAAGCTAGGCTAATGAAATTTAATTCTAGGACTTTGGCTGAAACTATTGAAAGAGATAAACTTGCTTTCTTTTACATTCTTACCAAGTTAAGAATGTAAACTTGTAACTGCTAGAAACCATTATGGGGAGAACTTCCTGAGAATGTAGCCAGTACAGAGTAAGGCGGAGTTGAAAGGTGGAGAAAGAGAATTCGGATAACATTGAGTTGCTAGATCCAGGTCAGCCTGAAGCTAGCTCCCTGAGCTTTTCAATTATATGAGCCAACACATTTATTTTCTGGACTGATATCCACTTGTGTGTTTCCATATGTATGGGTTCAGTCAAGGAAAAAAACCAAAATGTTATAACTTCTATGCATATATACAAACAATGTGGCTTATGTCGTGCCCACTTAGCTTGTTATTGAGTTACTGCTATCTTTAAGCATTTGTGTAGTGCAATTTCCAATTTCATAGCTGCACGAAGTGTTTTTAATTTCTGATCTATTTTACAGTGCTGTAGATTTAGTGGAGGGGGAGGTGAGGAAGAAAAGGTGGTTAATCTTTAAGGTGATTTTCATTAATGACCCCTTATGTTTGAAATAAAATGATTTTGAGTAAGATGTATCCAAAGCCAGCAATTTTAACTTACCAGGCTAAGAAAATTTAAACCAGAAATCAACCCTGACATCTTTTACTTTCCCTGTGTGTTACACCCTTCCTTTCGCCACTGAGGTCAGCAGCCCTTCAAGTCTTTCTGACAGGATAGTTTCTGGGCTATCATAAACGACACTCCTGGTCTATGATATCTCAGCACAGTAAACCCATTACAGGCTGTTTTTCTGCAAGAATCTGATCAATAGATCTGTGTCCCCAGTGGTAGAGAAAGAACCAGCAGTGAGTCCTGATAAACCTTCTCTGGCATTGCTCATTTCCTCAAGTGCTATACATGGAACACACTTATTACTTTAGTCCTCTGCTATTAATAAGCCCTTCTTGAGGAAAAGCTAAAAGCTCTCATTCCATCCAGATGCAAGCAGTATGCAACACCAAGCACCTCTTTCCTGATGTTCTAGCAAAATTACTAACAGTGCATCATGACTCATGCGTTCTCAAGCATTCCTCTCTGCACTAAAACCTGAATCCAGAATCCAGGGAATTTGGAGCAAGTTGCCTCTTGGCAATTGGCTTTTCAGAGACTGTAACTCACACTGTGGCTCTGCAGTATACGATCTCTCCTCACAGAGAAAGGCGGTCACCACTGAAACATTCGCTCAGGAGTTCAGTCGTACATCTTCAAAGTTCCTCAGAGAAATAATGCAATGCGGCACACTGCAAGCCCGCAGCATCTTCAGAAGATTTGTAAACAAGTCCTTTGCTGCAGACTCCGTAATACCACCACTCCACATGCAAGGAGGCAAAACAGCTTTCTTCTGTTAAGGTTCAGTGCAGAGAAATAAGCATGCACCAGGCAGCCTGACACACGGAACCGAATGCTCAGACACAATACAATGATGTGTCTAAAATTTCTATCTGTTCCTTTTTCTACAGAAACCCAATCTCTTCAGTACCCCACTTGCTCTGTGAAACTTGTCCCTCTGTCCTTTCTCTCTCTGTTCCTTTCCATAGTGATATTCTGGATAGTAAGTGCTTCTGAGAGACAATAATAGTATTGGATAGCTTTAGTACATTTTTCAAGGAAAATATTCTGGAATAAGTTTAGGAAAAAATATTTCAACCGTCAAAACTTATATGAAGAGCTTTAACTAGAATCTACTCTACCCTACCCCATCTCACTCCCAAGTAAGGCTACGTTAAGGGGAATACCTGTTCAAAGGAAAAACAAGTATATGGGAAGCTATCGCCTCTGTCTTGGAATAAGTACTACCTGTTTGTATAAAATTATAGCAGGAAGAGGGAGAAAGTAACCCCCAGGAAGTGTGAAAAGGGCAGGGTGTTTCTAGAATACTGTTTTTCCTATGAAGTCTATTTTGGGGAGGGCAAGTAAGGGGAAGAGGTAAACGTTTTACTGAAAGTGTGGATGTTGATACAGAATGTTGTTAAGGAAAACACTGATTAGTCCAAAAGTTGCCTCTTATTCTTGAATTCATTTCAAATAAAACTTTCTGTTTAAGATCTTTGAAAGAATTTCTTTTTTTTTTTTTCTTTTGAGACAGGGTTTCACTCTGTTGCCCTGGCTGGAATGCAGTGGTATGATCATAGCTCACTGAAAACTCAGGCTTCTGAGCACAAACCAGCCTCCTGTGACCACAGTAGCTGGGACTATGGTTGTGCACCTCCACATCCAGCTGATTTTTTTTTTTTTTTTTTTTTGAGATAGTCTTGCTCTGTCGCCCAGGCTGGAGTGCAGCGGCATGATCTCGGCTCACTGCAACCACCACCTCCCAGGTTCAAGTGATTCTCCTGCCTCAGCCTCCTGAGTAGCTGGGATTACAGGTGTGCACCACCACGCCTGGCTAATTTTTGTATTTTTAGTAGAGACAGCGTTTCACCACGTTGGCCAGGCTGGTCTCAAACTCTTGACCTCATGATTCGCCTGCCTTGGCCTCCCAAAGTGCTGGGATTACAGGCGTGAGTCACCATGCCCAGCCCATACCCAGCTAATTTTTAAATGTTTTGTGGAGATGGGGTCTCACTACGCTGCCAGGCTGGTCTCAAACTCCTGGCCTCAAGCAATCCTCCTGCCTCGGCCTCTCAAAATGCTGAGATTACAGGTGTGAGCCACCATGGCCAGGCTTTAAAAGAAATTTCTACACGTTACCCTGATAGTTGGTTTGAGTTTTCTTTTGTTATTATGTAACTTCCAACTTTGAGGAAACTATTAGTATTTATAGGTAGTATTCACAAATCATGCAAATTGAAAACATAAAGAAACCTTTAGTTGCAATGTTCACATCACCACCTAGAGTGACCAATTTTTCCAAATTAGTAGAGGAAGTTAGAACAATGAGTCAGTGAGTGGATCACCCTAATGAATAAAAATAAAATTTATGTTTCTCCCAGATGGACTGTATTTTTAAAATATTTGTTAAGGTTTATTAATTTTCTGCCTAGATCTTGTTAATAGTTTTTCTCCATATGTGTTTCAATTCTTCAGTATGTTATAGTGTTTATACATGCACAATCCAGTATTAAGTCACAGACATGGAATGGACCTTGATAGATAATCCAGACATACAAATAGTGAAGTATATTTTGATTTGCTCAGGACTACAAACAGGCTAGCACCTTCCCTTGCCACACTTGAGAACCATTTCAACGTTTAACACAACCTTTAAGAAAGAAAGATAGTCTGTGCTGCCCATTGAAATACCATCTACTAAACTATAAATACAGTCAAACCATTTATACGTCTGTTTTTTAGACTTTGTCAAATTTTACACTTAATTAGATTGGCATAGCAGGTCTGACTCTGTGTTAAGGAAATGCTCTTATTATAGACGGCGGCAAGTATATGAATCCACTTAAGCATTGTTTCTTTCTTTATTCAGCAAAGCTTCTGGAGCACCTACTATGTGTCCAGCACTGTTGTAAGTGCTGTGGTGACTGAAGAAGACATGGTCTCTGTCTTCAGAGAGATTCATCAGTATAGAGGTGGCTGTGTAAACAGCATCAGGGCAAAGACTTTCAAAAGATGCGGGAATGGCTGCAGAGTGACTTGTGCACAAACTAGAAATTACAAGCCTCTCGTTTTTAGTTTGCTTGTTTGTTTGTTTTGAGACAGACTCTCAGTCACCCAGACTGGAGTGCAGTGGTGCTCTCAGCTCACTGCAAGCTCTGCCTGCCGGGTTCCTGCCATTCTCCTGTCTCAGCCTCCCGAGTAGCTGGCACTACAAGCGCCCGCCACCACACCCAACTAATTTTTGCATTTTTAGTAGAGACGAGGTTTGCACCATATTGGCCAGGCTGGTCTCAAACTCCTGACCTTGTGATCCACCCGCCTCCGCCTCCCAAAGTGCTGGGATTACAGGTGTGAGCCACCACATCCAGCCACCTCTAGTTTTAAAGGGCGAAGAGTTCAGAACAAGAGAGGCAGCTGGGCTAATGATAAATAACCTTTCAATTTAAAAAAATAAAAAAACCGCTGGGTGCAGTGGCTCATGCCTGTAATCCCAGAACTTTGGGAGGCTGAGGCAGGCGGATCACGAGGTCAGGAGATCGAGCCCATCCTGGCTAACATGGTGAAACCCCGTCTCTACTAAAAATACAGAAAATAGTGTGGCCATAATCTTTACTTGAAAACAAAAGTTGAAGTTTGAAGGGAAAGATGCTAAAAATCCTCAGGGAATCAGTTTAGTAGCAAAGCAATGTGCAGATTGAGAACACATAACACGTGCCATGAAGGAGTCCATGGGGACTTAAACACCAAGGTTCAGGAGCTGTGTAGAAGCCCAAGTATATTTCACACAAGCCGAAGCAGATGAGTGCGGTGGAATCAAAGAGAATAATAAAGTCCCCTCTTAATTAGAGTAGCTGAGTCTTGTAACCCAGAAACCTTTTAATGCCAACCTGGCTTAAAGTCTCAGAATTCTCGTAGAAGTGGTCTGACTCCAAAAGAGTTAACGATCCTTGAGTTCGATTTCCTTCCTTCTATTGCTTGTTGCAAATTCTAAAGGAAAATTGGGGCTGGAGGAAACCGTGATTACAAATAGATTAATTGTAAAGGTGCTATATTTGCCTCGGTATTTCTATTCCTTTACGTTTTACTCTGGTGTAGTCCAGCTGACTCTGTTACTCTTTCACGTGTGTGCAAAGCCCTTGCAATTAAGAAATACATTTGTATAAAAATATATTTGATTAAAATTAATAATGTTTTTAACTCAGTTAGTTATGCTTATGGGATTCTTGGCTCTTCGGGGGCTGAAGTACCATGAATCTGCACCCCCTCCACACACACTCATACCTATAAAGGCAGCTTATCTTAAATGCAGGCAAGATGAAATAACAGGAACAGCTAACATCCGTTGATTTTTGCTATATGGCAGACACTGTATTAATTATTTTGCATGTTGTATTTTAATTAATTCTCTCAACTACCTCAGAATCTAGGAACCATAATTATCATCATTTTATATCTCAGGAAACTAAAAGGAAATTTGCACAAGTTTGCACAGTTGGCAAGGAGCAGAGCCAGAATTCCCGGCTACAGGAGATCTGACCCCAGAGCCCACTCTGTCCAGGATCACACGGTACAAATTTGCCTCTTTTTTTTTTTTTTTTTTTTTTTTGAAATATAAGCAGCAGGTAGGTACTATCTTCTGAGGAGCAAGAAGGAAAGGAAACTAATATGGGTTAGAAATGTGAAAGTGGAAAATGAATGGAAGTTGTGAAGAACAGAGAGACAAAGAGCAGAGCTCAAACAAGACACACATAGGCGGGGCATGGTAGCTCATGCCTATAATCCTAGCACACTGGGAGACTGGGGCTGGAGGATTGCTTGAGGCCAGGAGGTGAAGACCAGCCTGGGCAACATAGTGAGACCTTCGTTTCTTAAAAAAAAAAAAGAAAAGAAAAGAAAAAGAAAAGAAAAAGAAAATAAAAGAAAGAAAATTTTTTTTTGTTTTTTTTTTTTTGTTTTTTTTTTTTGAGACAGAGTCTCGCTCTGTCGCCCAGGCTGGAGTGCAGTGGCCAGATCTCAGCTCACTGCAAGCTCCGCCTCCCGGGTTCACGCCATTGTCCTGCCTCAGCCTCCCGAGTAGCTGGGACTACAGGCGCCCGCCACCTCGCCCGGCTAGTTTTTTGTATTTTTTAGTAGAGACAGGGTTTCACCATGTTAGCCAGGATGGTCTCGATCTCCTGACCTCGTGATCCGCCCGGCTCGGCCTCCCAAAGTGCTGGGATTACAGGCTTGAGCCACCGCGCCCGGCCAAGAAAGAAAATTTTTAAAGGCATGTAACAAGAATGTCACTAAAAATAATTTTAGTGAGGTTAGCCAGGGTTCTCTAGAAAAGTAGAACCAATAGGAGATAGATAGACACATGATAGATAGAGAGATAGATAGATAGATAGATAGATAGATAGATAGATGGATAGATAGATAGAGATAGATTAGATAGATGACAGAGAGATTAGATAGATAGAGATTTATTATGAGGGGTTGGCTCAGGTGATTATAGAAGCTGATAAGTTCCACAATTTGCCATCCGCAAGCTGGAAGCCCAGGAATGTCAGTGGTATAGTTTGAATTCAAACACAAAGCCCCAGGAACTAGGGTAGCCAATGTTTGTAAGTCCCAGTCCAAGTCCAAGGCTAGAGAACTAGGAGCACGAATGTCCAAGGTTAGGAAACATGAATGTCCCAGCTCAAGAAGAGAGAGCAAATTAACTTTCTCCACCTTTTTACTCTGTTGGGTCCTCAGTGAATTGGACAATGCCCACTTGCACTGGTGTGGGCAAATCTTCTTTACTCAGTCTACCAACTCAAATGCTGATCTCCTCCAGAAGCATCCTCACAGATGCACCCAGAAATCACGTTTGACCAGCTACCTGGGTATCCTTTTGCCCAAGTCAAGTTGACACATAAAATTAATTGTTACATTCCTGACTACCTTGCTGCCTTCCTATCTTGTTCCCCATTGTTGAACTCTCTTTATTTTATTCTATATACCTATCACAGCTTGTATTTTTGCTACTTTTTAATCTTGATCACTTCCCACACTAGTAGTTCTGTTTCCCCTCAGGGTACATATAGCACAAAGCTACACCTTGCACATAATCCGCACACAAGAAGCACTTACTGAATTAGTGATTGAATCAATCAGTTAATGTAATTTTCAAAACTAGAGGCTCTGTTCTCAATAATGTCTTTACCAGTCAACTATAATTTATGTTTGTTCTTCTCTAACAACAGGAGACACTACCTAGCACTTATTCTCATGGCTTTCATCTCTGCCTCTTGGGCTTGTAATTCATATTTGCATAGCAGTCAAGACCCAGGGGCATATGGAAAGGAGGAGGTTGCACTTAAAGAGGGAAGTATGGATCTCATTGAGATCAAAGAGAGACTATTTTTATTAGTAGGTTCTATGCTACTTAAATTTGTCATTAAAATCATTTCAGAATCACCTCCTCAGAAGAGGTGAGCTTTTTTGAAGGAATACGTAGGAAAAAGGTGATGTCAGATGGATAAGAGAATTTTGTTTCCACCATCTAGGGCCATGTGGAAGCACACGAGGAGGTGGAAGTATAAGGCAAGAGTGGGAGTGTTAAGCAGTTGTGATTTAAGAGCGTGGAGGTAGCAAATGTGGGAAGACGAGGGAATGACAGCACTCAGTTGAGCAGTGGGCTTAGCAATCTGGCAATAAACTGGGAGCTAACAAGGCCCACCTGGAGTGATTAGTGACAAAAGAAACATTTGTAGCTCACCGAGAAGATTTAATTGAGGAGAAAATAATATGATGTTTGGCTAGCATGAAACTCATGCTGTATCTTGGACCCAACTTCTTTTGGAATTTTGAAACGGGCAAGAAATGACTGACATGTTTGTGCTTCTGGACTGAAAACTTGTTTCTTTGGTGATATTTTAGCACCCATGCCAGCATTATCGTTATTTGCTCCATACTGATTGTATCTTGATTTTCATGTTTCTTAACATGAGACATTTCATTATTATGATCTTTCTTATTAAAATTGTTTTATTTTATTATTTGATTAACTTTTTGGCACAGATGTACTTTTTATGCTAATCATAGATTTGTGCCTTTTTAACTTTTTATTTTCCATCTTTTTCATGATATTTCAACTTTGCTTTGTTATTTTATTTTTTTGCTGTATACTTATAAAACCTGTCTTCCATATTTAGTCATAAAAGATTCATTCACCTTAGAGATTCAATATTCATTTTTTTAAAAGCCTACAGTCCATCTGTTACCATCTCCTCAGATATTAAATTTTATTACCCTTTGTTGTTTCCTGCAACTTTTGGCAGAAAAGACCATTCTCCAATAAGCCCACTTACTTCATATGGCAAGAAATGTATCAAGTTTTTGTCAGCATTCGCTATAGGGAAATTAAGTATGTCCAAAAACTGTTTATAGTTACCACTTTTTATGTCATGGGTGCAGTGTGTAGGGTGGGGGATAAGTAGATCACAGATACAAAGGAAAGTCATGGAAATGGGAGTGCTGTATTAGTTTTCTATCACACTGTAACCAATTATCACAACAATGGCTTAAAACAACATAAATGTATTATCTCACAGTTTGTGTAGGTCAGGAGTCTGGCATAGCTTAGTTGAGTCCTCTCCTCAGGGTCTAGGCTGCCATCAAGGCATCAGGGTGGGGTGCATTCCTTTCCGAAACTCAGGACCTTCTTCCAACCTCATGTGGTTGTTGGCACACTCTCATTCCTTGAAGCTGTAGGACTGGGGCTGGCTTTCAGCAAAGCCACTCGTGACTCCTAGAGACCATATACAGTTCCTTGCCATGTGGCCCCCTCACAGGCCTTTTCACGACATGATGCCTTGCCTCTCAAGGGCAGCAGGGCACCTCATCCATTCTGATAAGGTAGAGTCCCATAAAACCTAATGTATACTCACAAGAGTAACTGTCCCCATCATCTTTGTGGCACTAGGAGTCGATAAAGATCACCCTGACTTGATGGACGTGCCTCTGTTTCTCCTCTGGAGCTATGTCAGGGGAGGCCTAGAAGCCAGTAGAGGAGATTCAGGGCTTCCATGATCATCCATCATGCTATGGACTAAATTGTGTCCCCACAAAATTCCTATGTTGAAGCCCTAACACCCAAAGTGACTGTATTTTCAGATGAGACCGATACAAAGGTAATTAGGGTTAAATGAGGTCATAATGGTGGGCCTCTGATATGATAGGATTAGTGTCCTTATAAAAAGGGACACCAAGCTGGGCGTGGTGGTTCACACCTGTAATCTCAGCAACTGGGAAGGCTGAGGCAGGAGGATCGCTGGAGCCCAGAAGTTTGAGACCAGCCTGGGAAACCTAGGGAGATACTGTCTCTATAAAAAGAACCTTTTTTTTTTTTTTTTTTTTTTTTTTTTAATTAGCTGGGTTTCGTGGCACACCAAACTGGTGGTACTAGCTACTTGGGAGACTGAGGTTGGAGGATCACTTTAAGCCTAGGAGGTCGAGGCTGCAGCCTGGGCAACAGATCAAGATGCTGTCTCAAGAAAAAAAGAAGGGACATCAGAGAACTAGCACATGTGCATGTGTCCTGCCAAGTTTCAGGTTCCAGCCCCAGTGGGTGGATGGGTAGTGGATAGCTGAAAGAACACTCGGGGGGCCATAAGCAGGTGAAATACGGCTTTTATTATGTTCTATCTCTGCCAGCCTTTGTCTCGGCTGCGCAATCCAGCTGCAGCCCTTCTCAGCAGCTGGCTCTGCGGCTCCTGCCACCCCTACGGCTTTTCCTTACAAGGTTAGCAGCTTCACTCTCTCTCTCTGCATGTGAGCTGTAAGTACAGTGTCGGCATGGCAGTTATACTCTTTATAGACAACAGTGGCTCACAGTAAGTATGAGCTTACACAAACAGGTTATATAATGAGTGGAGTTGGGCGCCTGTGCTCCAAACTTGCTGAGTTACACTGGCCCAGATGTCTGCCTTGACCGGTTCTTGACTAAAGCACATCTATTTTTCTTACAGCATTCTCTCTCTCTCTCTGTATCTCCTTTACTCACGTATCTGACAAAGGACTAGTACCTAGAGTATATAAAGAACAGTCAGTTCTTTAAAAACTCAATGGTTCAAAACCAAACAACGGCAAAAAATCCAATTAGAAAGTAGACAAAGGACAATACATTTCACGCAAGAGGATATGTGAATGGTAATATGTACATAAAAAGACAGTCAACATCACTAGCTGTCAGGGAAATGGAAACTAAGACTACAATGTGCTATCACTATGTATCTTTTAGACCAGCTAAAATGAAAAATAGTGACAACATCAAATGCTAACAAGGACACAGGGAAGATGGATCTTTCATACATTTACATTACTGATGGGAATGTAAAATAGGACAACCACTCTGGACAATACTTTAGCAGTTTCTTTAAAATCTAAATATACATTTTACTCAGTGTCTCAGCAATTGCACTCCTGAGCATTTATCTCAGAGAAATGAAAACTTATATCCACACAAAGACCTATACATGATTATTCATAGCAACTGGATGTTTTAATAGCCCCAAATTGGAAACAACCAAAATGTTCTACAATAGGTAAAGAGTTAAATAAATTGTCATACATCCATACCATGGCATACGATTCCACAATAAAAAGGAACAAAATATTAGCACACGTAACAACTTGGATAAATCTCAAAAGCATTATGCTGAGTGGGAAAAAAATAATCTCAAATGGAATACTTCATGATTCCATTCATGAAATGTTCTCAAAATGAAAAAATATTATAGCGATGAAGAACAAATTAATGGTTTACAGGGGTTACAGATAGTGGGGAGGCAGGGTGTGTGTGTGACTAGAAACCAGTAGCATAAAGGAGATCTTCATGGTGATGAAATAGATCTGTATCTTGATTGTGATGGTAGTTACATGAATCTACATATGTAATAAAATGACATAGAACTATACATGCCTGTATGACAGTGTCAATTTCCTGGTTTTGCTATGGTGCTATTGTCACATAAGATGTAACCAATGGGGAAAACCGGGTGATGAATACAGAGGACCCCTCTGAACCATCATTGCAATTTGCTGTCACTCTACAACTGTTTCAAAAATAAAAAGTTTCAAAATTTGAAAATTTATGTGTGTTTATATATGTATGTATGTATCTATTTACTGGTAAAATTACTATAATCTTTAGGTGCTTTGTTTTGTTTTAATGATTTTTGAAGCCACTAATTTAGGACAAGAATATTTCTGTACCTCTGCTATATTACCTAGTCTGTGTATTAGTGGGATGACCTTGAGTAAACTCTCTGAACTTCTGTGACTGTAGTTGTAAAATTGGGATAGTTATACTTTACATGCCCACTGAGTTTTTCTAAGGGTCAAACAAGGTATAATGTGAAAACCCCAACCCTCAACCTGACAAATGACAGACACGGAGTGAAAATTAATTTCTTTCCTTCCTTCTTGTTTTTCTTCCACTTTGTACTGCATTACGTGATGAATCCTTATTTTCACCTGGGTTTCAGGTACAATTCTGGCTCCATTATATCATGGTTTTCCCCTTTCTCTTTGATATAACACTTCTTTTTTGGTCAAGGTACAGTGGCTTTAACCGAGAGAGTTTCTACAATTATGAACCTTCTTGAAGAGGACTTGCTTAAGTTTTGGGGGTTTTGTAAAATTCTTTTTTTTTCCTTTTTGAAAATTTCAGTTGCCCCTTTTCCAATGCTTTGCTTAGGTTTTTAAAGGAAATTATTTAGCTGGGTGCAATGGCTTATGCTCCTGTAATCCCAATAGTTTGGGGGGCTGAGACAGGAGGATTGCTTATGGCCAGGAGTTCAAGACCAGCCTGGGCAGCACAGTGAGACTCCATCTGTACAAAAAGTTAAAAAAAAAAAAAAGCCAAGTATGATGGTGCATGCCCAGGAGCTTGAGGCTGTGGTGAGCTATGATTGCACTACTGCACTCAGGCCTGGGAGACAGAGCCAGACCCTGTACACCCCCAACCCAAAAACTAAAAATAAAAGAGAAAGATAATGATTCACAGCTGAGATAGATAAAGTAAAAGTCTGATGGGTAAAAGGAATGGAAGCTCTTTGTAGAAATGCTCATTCAAAGACTGGAGCAGGTGATGACGAAGATAAGCGTTTAGTGTCTTTTTGTGCCATAAAGTAAGAAAATTATCCAGAACTAAGGGGATCATGTCTAAAGGAAATAGAAGCCTAATCAAATGTATTTCCACAGGTTTAAAATGGTACAAATTGGGCATCAAAAAGAATTAGTAAGAAGGAGGCATCCAAGACAGTATCATCTCCTTAAATTCCCCGAAAAACATAAACAGCAACTAAAACAGCAAAACAGAAGACTCATGAGTGATCTCTAACAAGAAATCTAGGTGACAAGTATTTTTGGGGTCCCCCAAGTACACAACACCCTCACCTACAGGATGTGAGCAGTATCAATATTTGCACTGGAGGAAAAAAGTAATGACCAATGAGCTTCTAAATATTTGCACTGGAGGAAAAAAGTAATGACCAATGAGCTTCTAATGGTCTTGAGATCACAACAGCAAAAATCACCGTGTGGTACTCATTACAAAGTACAAGTTCATCTGAGAACAATGGCTGAAACTGAGAGGGCGGTCTGGAGGATAGAACTCATGGGCAAATTCACAGGAACCATGTTGTAATTAGGCCTAATGATAGAAAAGGTCGAATGGAGCAGTCTGGATCTCATAAACTCTCAAAATCAACAAAGTAAATCTCCTCTACAAACAAAATTCTGCACTGAAGGTAAACTACTGAAAAGAGAATCCAGATTAGGCAGGATTTGAACTACAAAGGCAAATAAAGAGAAGATCTAGTTAAAAACTGGAAAGCAAAGTAAGGAGAACAAGGAGACAAATCTCAGAAATTACTTTTGGTCACTTTGGAGGAAGGAAACCCCACACAGACTTTCCAGATCTATAGAGCAAGAAAATCCACACAGACTTTCTAGATCTATAGAGCAAGAAAATCCACACAGACTTTCTAGATCTATAGAGCAAGAAAATCCACACAGACTTTCTAGATCTATAGAGCAAGAAAATCCACACAGACTTTCTAGATCTATAGAGCAAGAAAATCCACACAGACTTTCTAGATCTATAGAGCAAGAAAACCTCTTCTGCGCTTCTCCTAAAAGTATAGGAAAAAAGATTACAGTTAAATTTCATACAAAGTTATTATAAGCAAAAAAGAAAATAAGAGTAGAATAACATGTCTGTAGATAATAAAATCATACCACAAAAACAAGCCCATAAAAAACCACGAAAATTATAGTTTAATATTTTTAAAAACTAAAAAAAAGCATAGTAAAAATTATTAGATGACAACACATATCAAAATTAGAAACATTGAAAAATCAGATAATTATTGAAAACAAATATTTAAGAAAACAGGTGACAGAGCTCAAGAAAGAATTAGAAAAAAATAATAATTTTAGAAATAAAAACAAAACCAGAAGGAACACACATATGCTTTAAGAGAAATAGAAAATGGAAACGCAGAAGTTTTAAAAAATAAAAAAAAAATTAAGGAAAAGATAAGAATTTGAAAGACAAATATAGAAGATAAAAGGCTAACCTTCATGTAATAGGAACCTGAAAGAGAAAATCAAAACAATAGAACAGAATAAATATTAAAAATTATAATTCAAGGCCCAGCACGGTGGCTCTTGTCTGTAATCCCAGCACTTTGGGAGGCCGAGGCAGGACTATCACCTGAGGTCAGGAGTTTGAGACCAGCCTGGCCAACATGGTGAAACCCCATCTCTACTAAAAATACAAAAATTAGCCAGTCATAGTGGTGGGCGCCTGTAATCCCAGGTACTCAGGAGTCTGAGGCAGGAGAATTGCTTGAACCCAGGAGGTAGGTGGAGGTTGCAGTGAGCTGAAATTGCACCACTGCACTCCAGCCTGGACAACAAGAGCGAGACTGTCTCAAAAAGAAAAAAAAAAAAAAAAAACAGGTTTTCTTTAATTCAAGAAAACTTTTTGAAATAAAAAATGACTTGAAACTATATCTTGAAAGGGTACACAGCTAGCAAAAATGTTGGATTTTTTTGTAAAAACAATGCTTCAGACATCAAACAAAAAACTAAGGCTCTTGTAAGGAAGGATAAAAGGCAGATTGTCATCAGACTTTTCAACAGCAGAAAATGTAAATCATGGATTTAATATCCAGGAAAAATTAATTTCAAGTAGGAAGGTCACAGGTAAATTGCTACAAACAGGCAAGAACTCACATAATACTGTTCCCATAGGGACGCCCAGAAAAATCCACCTGAGCTTCAAAACACGAAAAAGACTAGAGAACCATCAAAACAAGAACTAATGCTGAGCCTTATGTAAGTAAATAGTCATAGAAGAACTGAGACTAAATGACAGGGTCTACAATCATGACCAAGAACTAATGTTGAGCCTTATGTAAGTAAATAGTCATAGAAGAACTGAGACTAAATAACAGGGTCTACAATCATGACCAAGAACTAATGTTGAGCCTTATGTAAGTAAATAGTCATAGAAGAACTGAGACTAAATGACAGGGTCTACAATCATGACCAAGAACTAATGTTGAGCCTTATGTAAGTAAATAGTCATAGAAGAACTGAGACTAAATGACAGGGTCTGCAATCATGACCAAGAACTAATGTTGAGCCTTATGTAAGTAAATAGTCATAGAAGAACTGAGACTAAATGACAGGGTCTACAATCATGACCTTACAAGGTCAAATCCAGAATAAAATAGCATTAAAATTATGTTAAAAGTACTTTATAGTGTTAAAGGCTATATTCACAATGAAGATATAATAGTTATTGATAGTTATATACCTAATAAAATAGCATGAATTTTCACAGAGCAGGAACACAGAAAAGGAAAGGAGAATCAACGAACATGCAAATAATAGAAAAATTTAGCAGAGTCTTCAAAGAAAGAGATAGATATAGAAGATAGACAAAAGCCAACATACACACAATAGGAACCCAAAAGAAGAAACCAAAGCAATAGAAAAGAGCAGAAAAGGTGAATTAAGAAACATACAAATAACAGAAAATTTTAACATAGTTCTCAAACCAAGACAGATCACAGGGATGACAATTTTAGTGAAGCCACCAAAAACCTGAATACACAAATCAGTGAGGCAGATGTACAGGCATATATTGAGCTCTCAAGTCCATTACTAGAAACTACCTACTTCTTAAATTTTCATCAATGCTCATGAAAAATGATCATATCAGGCCATAAAGAAAACCTCAACAAATTCCAAAGAATTGTCTGACAATAATGCAATCCAACTAAAAAATAATGAAATTAAAAAAAAAAAAAACAGAAAGCTCTTTCCTCCAGAAAAATTCAGTTAACAACATTTGATTCAAAGAAGAAATACAGGCTGGACACGGTGGCTCACGCCTGTAATCCCAGCACTTTGGAAGGCTGAGGCAGGTGGAGCACTTGAGGTCAAGAGTTCAAGACCAGCCTGGCCAACATATTGAAACCCTGTCTCTACAAAAAATATAAAAAATTAGCTGGGCATGGTGGCAGAAGCCTGTAATCCCAGCAACTCGGGAGGCTGAGGCACAAGAATCACTTGAACCCGGGAAGCAGAGGTTTCCGTGAGCCAAGGTTACGCCACTGCACTCCACCCTGGGTGACAGAGTCTGAGACTCCATCTCAAAAGATAAAAATAAATAAATTAATCAAATAAAATAACACAACACAAACAACATACTTTTTGGACAAATAACTATATTTTTCAAAACAAAAATATTTAGGGAGAATAACAACATCGTTTTACATTTTTGCAAACTTCTTTAACGTCTGGCTTAATGTAAGATAACTGGATACTCCTGTCTGCTTCTGCATTCAATTTGTTACAATATGTTGTTTTGGTTGAGGTATGTGAAGATAATCTGGTTTCACACAGTTATGTAGGTGGGAAAAGAGAAATATGTTAGTATCTTTTTTTGTGTACATGTGGATATTCATCTTCGATTTGATACTATACTAAAATTTGGCAAGGGGTAGTTGCTTAAAGGTTAGTTACAATGTGGGAAATGAAATCAGATCCATTGAACTTCTCATTGTTAAGTACATTAAAATCCATTTGTCTATCTAGCAATTTGGATGGTTCTTTTACCCACATGGCATCATGCATTCATCATTTGGAAAGTATTGGCTCACTGAGTTTTGTAGATCTTCAAAATGTTGACGTATTACAACATAAAACACTGAAAAATATACTTGTTCATATTATTACTGATCTCATCTATTGTAAGCTGTCAAGTTCACGGTGACAAGTACAATTTTTCCAAACTTCTAATTTTTACTTGAGAGCTCCAATGTTACCATTGGCAAAAAATGCAGCAGTAATTTTTGTTTAAGTGTCAGGATCACTACATTGATTTTTGAGAAAATCGCTGCCATATATCCAAGTTTGAATTACCATCTTTTGTTAATTGTTCTTTTAAGTAAAAGTGGTGTTCCATTTAAACGTTTAAAAAGTGGCTAGTTCAGCTTGCAACTAAAATAATCCCACAAATGCTTTTACTAGGATGTTATACTTTAATATGCAGCAGAAGTGCCTTATGTGTATTTCCAACTCAATAAATAGAATATTTAAGTGACATGTATTCAATAAAATTAATATTTTTCTCCTTGATCCAGAAGATTTTTAAGTGAAATTTGATTTTTTTTTTTTTTGGCAAGTATGTGTTAAATGGCACTGGCTACACTGTAATTTGTTGTGAAAGCCTTGATTTATGCTAAGGCAGTTTTCTCCACCATCACTTTTACACAATTAGTGCAAATGTCCCTACATGAACAAGGAAAATAACCTTCTACCATTATCATGGAGATGGTTTTCATCTCACAAACACCCCTGAAAGGCCTTTGGATACTTCTGGGAGTCCATAGACTACACATTAATGAGCACTGGTCTAACTCTCCAATTACAAGGCAGAGGTTATCATACAGGGATTAAAAAAAAAAAGCAAGATCAAACTATATGCTTTCTACAAGAAAGACACTTTAAATATAAAAACACAAATTGGTTAAGTAGATGAATAATAAAAATATACCATGCAAACGCTGATCCTGAAGCAGCTGGAATGTTTATACTAATATCAGATGTAGTAGACATCATGAAAAAGTATATGCCCATTAGTAAAAAGGGACATTTCATAATGATAAAGGATCAATTTGTTAAGAAGATATTATAATCCTGAATGTGTATGCACCCAATAACAATGATACTAAAGACATGAAGAAAATATAGCATAACTAAAAGGAGAAATGGTCAAATCCCCAATTATACTTGGAAATTTCAACACCCCTCTTTCAGCAATTGATAAAACAAGTAGATAAAAAATTTGTAAGGATATAGAAGCCTCAAATAACATGAACCACAAACCTGACCTAGCTGACATTTGCAAAACGATATATCCAAAAACAGAAAATATTCTTTCTTTTGGCCAGGCGCCATGGCTCATGTCTGTAATCCCAGCACTTTGGGAGGCTGAGGCAGGTGGATCACTTGAGGTTAGGACCCACCAGGTCTCTCCCACAACACATGGGAATTAAGGGAGTACAATTCAAGATGAGATTTGGGTAAGGACACAGAGCCAAACCATGGCAGCTCCCATCTCAACAAACTAAAACAAATTAAACTCAAAGCAATTGGAAAGAAGAAAATAACGAAGACAAGACCAGAAATCAATAAAAATAGAAAATAGAAACGCAATAGAGAAAATGAAGTCAAAAGATGGTTCTATGGTTCTATGAAAATATTTAAAATCTTTTTCTTTTTCTCTTTTAAAAGCCATAATATTTGTATTATAATTAATAAACTTCATCTTGAATGAATAAAACATAAATAAGATTCAAATTACCAATATCAGGAATGAAAGAAGGGCTCTCACTATAAACATACTGATTTTAGGAGGAGTGTAAAAGAATGTTATGATTAACTTCATGCCAATAAAGCCAACAATTTACCTGAAATAGAAAAATTTACTAAAAGACATGAAATGCCAAAACTGACACAAGATGAAACAGAAAATCTGAATACCTCCATATCCATTAAATACACTGAATTTTTCAATGCCTTCCCAGAGAAAAAACTCCATGCCTACAGAGCTTTACTGGTGAATTCCATTAAATATTTGAGGTAGAAATAATGCCATTTATACACAAGCTCTTTCAGAAAATAGAGTAAAAGAAACACTTTGCAATTCATTTTATGAGGACAAAATAACCCTGAAAACAAGACCTTGCAAGAAAAGAATACTATAGACCAATATCTTTTATGAATAGAGATGCAAAATTCTTTTAAAGAATAGCAACTCAAAATCAGCAATATATAGAAAGGATAATACATTGTGACCAAATGGGATTTATCCAGGGAAGGCAAAGTTGGTTTAACGTTCAAAAATCAACTAACATCATTTACCATCTTAACAGAACAAAAGTAAAAACTAAATAAGTATCCCAATCGATGCAAAAAAAATGCTTTGAACAAAATTCAACATAAATTTTTAATAAAAACTCTTAGCAAATTAGGAATAGAAGGAATTTTTCTCAACCTTATAAAAGACCCCAGTGAAAAAACTACAACTAACATTTTACTTAATGGTGAAAACCCCCACCTCCCCTCACCATTTCTATTCAGCATGATACTGGAGATTCTAACCAGAATAATGAGGTAAAGAAAAGACATAAAAATGATACGTATTTGAAAGAAAAAAAAATCAAATTGCTGATGTTTGCAGATGACAAGATCGTAAACATAAGGAGCTTACATAAAGGCTTTAGAAATTAATAAGTCAATTTAGCAAAGTCCTAAGATATAAGACCAATATACAAGTATCAATTCTATTTCTATATGCTGGCAACAAATTACCTGAAATTTTTTACTTTGTTAAAAAAGTACCATTTATAATAGCTTCAAAGACCATGGAATACTTAAGAATAAAATGAACAAGTCTATGTAAGACCTGTAAATTGAAAACTGAAAAAAAAAATGTTAAGGAACAATTTAAACTGCCTCTATCAGTGAGATGAGCCATCATTATGAAGTGGAAATTCAATTCCTTTTTTTCCTAGAAATTTGATTTCTTTTTTGCTTTTTTTTGTTGTTGTCTGTGTGTTTGTTTTTTTCAAGACAGGATCTCACTCTGTCACCTGGGCCAGAGTGCAGTGGTGCCATCTTGCCTCACTGCAACCTCCACCTCCCAAGCTCAAGTGATCTTCCCACCTCAACCTCCTGAGTAGCTAGGACTACAGGTGTGCACCACTATGCCCAGTTAATTTTTTTGTTTGTTTGTAGAAACCAATCTGGCTACCAGGGCAACATGGTGAAACCCTGGCTCTACAAAAAATACAAAAATTAACTGGGTGTGGTAAAGCAACCTGTAGTCCCAGCTACTCTGGAGGCTGAGGTGGGAGAATCACTTGAGCCCAGGAAGTTAAGGTTGCAGTGAGCCGTGATTGTGCCACTGTACTCCAACCTGGGCGACAGAATAAAGTTAAGCAAATGGCCCATATAGTCCAGCTATTGCACTCCTAGGTATTTACCAAAGAGAAATGAAAACATACTTCTACCCAAAGACCTGTATGGGAATATGCATAGCAGTTTTATTCATCATAACCAAAATCTGGGAATAACTACAATGTCCATCAATAGATGAATAAACAAATTTTGGGATATCCACACCATGACTCCCAGCAGTATTATGGAATAAATAACTGACACACACAACATGGTTGACTCTCAAAAACAGTATGCTCCACAAAGCCAGATACAAAAGAGTACATATTGCATGATTCCCTTTATATGAAATTCCAGAAACGACAAAACAAAGCTATAGTTACTGAAAGCAGATAAATAGTTCCCTGGGACCAGTTTCCCGGTGAGAGGTTGACTGCAAAAAGGCACAAGGGAGCCTTGCTCGGTGGGTGGAAATGCTCTTTATTTTGACTATGGTCATTGTTATAAAGGTCTATACATTTGTATAAATCTCTTGGGACTGTACATTTAAAATAGCCAGACATGGTGGCGCTCACCTGTAGTCCCAACTACTTGGGAGGCTGAGGTGGGAGGAGGATCACTGTAGTCCAGGAGTTGGAGGCTGCAGGAGCTATGACTGCGCCACTTCACTCCGGGCTGGACAACAGAGTGAGACCCTGTCTTAAATAAATAAATAAATAAGATGTTGTACCTTACGTAAATAATCCTTGAATAAAGTTGATTTTTTAAAAAAGAAGCTAGAAATTCAAATTTTTAAACTGTGACATTTGCTGGGTGTGGTGGCTCACACCTGTCCTCCCAGCACTTTGGGAGGCTGAGGCAGGAGGCTTGTGGCCAGGAGTTTGAGACCAGTCTGGGCAACATAACAAGATGTCCTCTCTACAGAAAAAAAAATTAAAAATAAAATTAAAAGTTTAAAAAAGTGACACCTAATTAAAACTTAAAAAAAACCTTTTAGACTAAGGTCATATATCTGTGACCCAGAATTCTGCTCTACAGTTTACCAAGTGTAGTAGCCAAGGTTTTCCAGAGAAACAGAACCAATAGGAGATATAAATATAAATATATATGTTATGTATAATTATATATGTAAGATGTATAATGTACGTGTTTGTGTGTGTGTATATATATATATGGAGATTTATTATAAGGCATTGGTCCATATGATTATGGAGGCCAAGAAGTCCCACAATCTGCTATCTGCAAGCTAGAGACCCAGGGAAGCCAGTCGTGTAATTTAGTCCAAATCCATGATCCTGAGAACCAGGGGAGTGGATGATGTAACTCCCAGTCAAGTCTAAAAGTGTGAGAAAGGGGTTTCGGGGCTGGGGAAGCAGAGAGTGGGGGATAGGAGCACTGGTGTAAGTTCTGGAGTCTGAAGGCCTGAGAACCAAGTGCTCTGATGTCCCAGGGCAAGAGATGATGGATGACCCAGCTCAAGAAGAGTGAATTTGTCCTTCTTCCACCTTTTTTGTTCTATCGAGTTTTCAACAGATTAAATGATGCTCTCCCACATTGATGAGGGCAATTTTCTTTACTCAGTCTTCCAGAAACATCCTCACAGACACACCCAGAAACAATGTGTTACTGGCTCTCTGGGCCTTCTTGAGTCCAGTTGTGACCCAGAAAATTAATAATCACACCAAGTTTTCTGACACATCTCTTATGTTAACTTTACAACAACTATTGATTTAAGTACTATTATTATCTCAATTTTATGATGAAGTCTCATTACATATTTTTCCCAATTTCACATAACTCTTATTTATTTATTTATTTATTTATTTATTTTTATTATACTTCAAGTTCTAGGGTACATGTGCATAACGTGCAGGTTTGTTACATATGTATACTTGTGCCATGTTGGTGTGCTACACCCATCAACTCGTCAGCACCCATCAATTCATCATTTATATCATGTATAACTCCCCAATGCAATCCCTCCCCCCGCACCACATAACTCTTATATAGCAAATCTGGGACTCAAACCAGGATCTCAACTTTTCAAATCCTTTGTCTGATCCATTCCATTTTATAGTTATCAACAGGTTTTTCTAAAAAGAAAAAATTAATAATCCTAAGTCTCTCCTTCCTTAACACAATGATGAAATTAAAGAGCAAGTTATCTCGAGCTACATCTAATTTCCTTTTTTCCTATTGTTCAACAGGAATAGTCTTGTACTTAGCATCAGCATAGAACCCTCGAGTCCTTAACTTATTTAATACATTTTTAATGCATTAAGTCTCTCCCCAGTTCAAGTTTCTCTTCTTAGGAATCTCTTATGACTTCCCTCATTTTGTGCTCACAGGATTAGAGTCTCTTTTACATGCGTACTGTTAACAAGTGTAACATGGCAGCCCAGCTCCTAAACTCCATGATCTAACTAAAGAATAGAGAAACAGAAAATATTATGTAATTAACATATTTAGAGAATAACACTGTTCCTCCATAGTATACCAATGTAAGGTGGGCTACTGAAAAAGTGGTTGTTATCAAATGGCAAAATAATATTTATTAATAAGACAAATATAACAATGTATCTATAAATTGTTATGCTTATAAATATGTATACACACATGTGCTTCAGAGTTCCTATACTCAAAACAAATTTGGAACTTAATAAAATTTATATTACAGTTCTGAATGTATTTCTAAGCAGGAATTCTTAATCAACCTGGAAAAACAGACCCTCCTATGAAATACAAAGTAATAATAATTCCTGTTTCCAGTAGTTGTGATACAAAACAACACCAACTGTTTTTTCCTAGTCTTTCACTCAACAATCAACACAGAATATTTCTGTGACCTCAGTCACCAAAATCTGTGGAGATTTCTCCCTACCAAGCAATCTTCATAACTTCTCCTGTGGGCACCAGCTGGGTGTCTTCTAATTCAATTCAATTCTGACACTATCTACCTGGAGATAGCATTACATCCTCTAGGTTGAGGGTTCGGTCCTACAAGACTTCCCCCAACTTCAGATGCCAATCATAAGTAGTAGGTTGTCACTTACTCTTCTAACCGGCTATAAATTGGGATTCTTACAGCCCCCTCCTGCGTTCTGAATTTGCTGGAGCGGTTCACAGAACTCGGGAAACTTTTCATTAAGGAAAATATTAAGCAGTGCTCCTCAAAGTCAGGTCCATGGATTAACATCAGCCTGTGAGTGTTTGCTTTCGGTCCAGAAGACAGAAGTTCAGGAAGTGAAAGGAAGCATTCTGAAAACTTTACAACAGTTTGACAGAGTACTTTTACGTCTGTCGAATCCAAAAATAAACATTTGGGGTTTGTATTTTGTATGTCTTTTTTCATTTAATTTTTTCCCCTCGTATTTCATGTTATTGTACTTTTCAAAAATACTGGGCTGTGATGATTAAAAGAAAAAAAAAGACAGGTCTTTCACCACAGATAATTTAAGAAGCACTCTATTAAAGGAGGTACTTCCGGAAGGATGATCCAAGATGCATGAAATAATGGAGAGGAAAGAAAATGGTAACTATTTGGATAAACAAAACAATTAGTGACTGTGTCAACATTAATAATAATATCTTATGGGGATTTTAAAAAACGATATTTAAAGATACACTGTTGCAAAAATATATTCATTTGGTAGGTGTGGAGATAATAGGGTTCGAACATTATGATTATGGAGACCAAAAAATATTTTTTTTGTTGCTGGTTTTTATCCCTTCCATCACTCTGGGAAGAGGGTAAAGGTACTGATTACCTTTAGGCTTCAAAACTGTAATTGTGTATGTTGTGATTTCTAAAGTCATTACTAAAATAATAGACAATGAGATTAGTTGCCAAATTGATAGAGGAAAGAAAATGACGAGAAGAAATCAGTCAAAAGAAAGGTAAGAACAGCATCAGGCTAAGGGTCATACGCACATGCACCACTAACAGGCCAGGACACAAATGCAAAGTCAGGTATATTAGGGAAACTTGAAGGCAGAGAGCAGCTGAAAACACCACCCAAGCTCTCACTTCTCAGTATTCACACAGAGAGGCACACCTGAGGAGCAGAGCTCCAGCAGAAGGATCCTGTCCTCTGTGATTCTGTGTATTCACGAGGGACATGGAAGGAGGCAGGGGTCACCAATGAGGCCCTCTAATAGTCAAGATTTCCTGGTCAAGAAAATGATCTTAGGTTAGGGGGTTCTGGAACTCAGCTAATAGTATTTTCTGGAAACTTGATGTGCTTTTATTGAGCTAGTTTCTTCCAAATGAGCTGCTTGTTAAGCTACAGAAAGTGAAGGTGAAAATTAGGACCATTTCTTTTAACAGGAGAGGAAAAGAAGTCTAGAATAGGCAGAGCTAATATAAACTATCAAATAGGATAGTGATTTTTTAAAAACATAGTTTTGTCAATTGTTATTTTAAATGTAAATGAACTAAATCCTGTGGTTAAAAGACAAAATTTTCAGACTTCACTTTAAAAATCCATATAAAGCATAAGTATACAAAAAAGTTTAAAATAAAAGGACAAAAAAGGGTGCTCTATGTAAATACTAGCCAGATGAAAGCTGATACAGTCACACATACATACACACACACTCGGATATATATGTATATTACGTGTATATAGATATATGTATATTACGTGTATATACATATATGTATATACGTGTGTGTATATACACTTATAACCATATATGTGTGTATAGTTCTGTTGTGCTCTCTCTTCTCTGTCTCTCTTTATGCACACACACACACGTGTGCACACATAAACACACAGGAACATATACAGTCATGCATTGTTTAATGACAGGGATATATTTTGAGAAATCTTTCATTAGGCAATTTTGTCATTGTGCAAACATGATGGAATGTACTTACACAAACCTAGATGGTATGGCCTGCTACATACCTAGGCCTACTACACATCTACTGCTCCTATGCTGCAAACCTGTACAGCATGTTACTGTGCTGAATATCATAGGCTTACTGGCTAGTATAACATAATGGTAAGTGTTTGTGTATCTAAACATAGAAAAGGTATAGTAAAAATACAGTATTATAATCTTATGGGACAACTGTCATATCTGTGGTCCATTATTGACCAAAATGTTATTATGTGGCACATGACTGTGTGTCTGTGTGTGTGCGTGTATGTGTGTGCAGTTTTTAACATGAAATGAAAATAGATATTATGGTCAAAAGCATTATTAAAGAGGGTCCCTTCATAATAATAAAAGGTTCAATTCATCAGGAAGCCATAAGAATTCAAAATTTGTGTGTTTCTAACAACACTGCCTTAAAATACATAAATTAAAAATTGACAAAATGTCAAGAAAAAGATTTTAACATTCTTCTCTCAGTAATTGATAGATTATGGAGACCAAGAAAGATCAGTAAAGATATAAAATATTTTAACAATATGATTATGATTTTTTAAAAATGTTATAATGGACATATGTAGAACACAACACCCAATGGCTGCAGAATGCATAGGATTTTCAAGCACACATGTAGAATATTCACAAAAGTTTACAAAAAGCTGGGGCTGGGACACAAAGCAAGCCTCAATGAATTTTAGGATTGAAATCGTGCAAAGCATAGTCTCATATTTTGGATAATTGAGAAATAAAATTCTAAGGAGAAATCATCACACAAAAATGTTTTTGAACTAAAAGATAATTAAAATATGACATCTCAAACATATAAGACATCACTAAATAAGTCATTAGAGAAAAATGTATAGATGTACATCCATATGTTGAAAAAGAAAGCAGGCACAGTAGCTTACACTTGTAATCCCAGCACTTTGGGAGGCCAAGGCTGGAGGATTGTTTCAGAAGAAAGGCTGAAAGTGAGTAAGCTATTCATCTATCTCAAGAAGTTAGAAAAAGAACAGCAAAATGAAACAAAGAAAGTAGAAGACAATAATAAAGACAGCAGCAATTAATGAATTACAAAACAAGTATAAAATAAAGATAGTCAACTAACCCCACATTTGCATTTTTTAAAACATTGGTAAAATTGACAAACCTCTGGTGAGAATCAACCAGAAGAAGGAGAAGGGAAAAGAGAGAGAGCGCACTAACAACCAACATCAGGAATGACAGAGAGGATATTACAGATTCCCAGACATTAAAAAGAAAATAAGGAAGTATTATAAAACCTTTGTCAATAAATTTGGGTTTAAATGAAATAGAGAAATTCCTAAAATAATCATGATATATTCATCCAATATCATGTAGCAGTAAAATGAAAAAATACAGCCCCTCACAATATAGATGAAACTTAAATACATATTATTGAGAACAAGGAGAAAGTTAAACATAAACTTACATATGAACTGATACATTAGAGGAAACGCCATGATGAAAACTAAAGAAATGATTCTCCCAAAGATGGGGGAGCGAGTAGTGGTTACTCTTGAGGGAAGAGGGTCTATGACTGGAGAAGAGCACAGTGCATCCTGGAGTTCTGCTTATGCTGCTTTCTGGACCTGGGTGGTGTTAAGAATTACATAGGTGTTTGCTTTAAAATGATTGGATTGGGCGGATCACAAGGTCAAGAGATGGAGACCATCCTGGCCAACATGGTGAAACCCTGTCTCTACTAAAAATAAAAAAAAAGGAAAAATACAAAAAACTGGCTAGGCGCGGTGGCTCACACCTGTAATCCCAGCACTTTGGGAGGCTCAGGCAGGCGGATCATGAGGTCAGGAGATCGAGACCATCCTGGCTAACACGGTGAAACCCCATCTCTATTAAAAATACAAAAAATTAGCTGGGTGTGGTGGTGGGCGCCTGTAGTCCCAGCTATTTGGGAGGCTGAGGCAGGAGAATGGAGTGAACCCAGGAGGTGGAGCTTGCAGTGAGCCGAGATTGTGCCACTGCACTCCAGCCTGGGCAACAGAGCAAGGCTCTGTCTCAAAAAAAAAAAAAAAAAAAAAAAAAAAAAAAAAAAAAAACTAGCCGGGCTTGGTGGTGCACACTTGTAGTCCCAACTACTTGGGAGGCTGAGGCAGGGGAATCCAGGGGAATCACTTGAACCCAGGAGGTGGAGCTTGCGGTGAGCCGAGATCGCGCCACTGCACTCCAGCCTGGCAACAGAGCAAGACTCCGTCTCAAAAATCAAAAAACAAACAAACAAAAAAAAGATGATTGCCAATCTACGTACATGTTTTATATACTTTCTACATAAATTTTACATTTCATAATTTTTAAAAAATAAACAACACAGAACTAAAAAGAGTGTCATGTGGGTACATTATTTCACTCATGAGTTCTTTCTCTCATTCGAACACAGTATGTTGCATATTCTAACAAAAGCATTTTTTTCTAAGTTATTAACACATGATTATGGAGGCTGAGACACCCCATGATTTGCCCTCTGCAAGCTGAAGACCGAGGAATGTCAGCAGGACAGTTGGAAGGTCTGAGAACAGAGAGTCAATGGTGTAGATTAAGCTTGTCCAACCCGTGGCCTGAGGGCGGAATGTGGCCCAGGATGGCTTTGAAAGCATCTGAACACAAATTTGTAAACTTTCTTAAAGCATTATGAGATTTTTGTTTTGTTTTGTTTTAGCTCATCAGCTATCGTTAGTGTTCGTGTGTTTTATGTGTGTGTGGCCCAAGACAATTCTTCTTCCAATGTGGCCCAGGGAAGTCAGAAGATTGGACACCCCTGTAGATTCTAGTCCTAGTCCGAAGTTCTGGGAACCAGGAGCACCAAGGGCAGTTCCAGCTCATCAGGCAGAGTGAGAGATTCCTCCCTTCCTCCACTTCTTGTTCCATTCAGGCCTTCTATGGGAGGAACTATGATCAGCCACACCCAGGGAGGGCAAGTGCTTTACTCAGTCTACTGATTGACATGCTAATCCCTTCCAGAAACCCCTTTACAGACACACCCAGAAAGAATGCTCACTAGATGTCTGGGCATCCTCTTAAACATAATTAGCTGAGGGTGGTGGTGCACACCTGTAGTCCAAGCTACTCAGGAGACTGAGGTGGGAGGATCACCTGAGCTCAGGAGTTTGAGGTTGCAAGTGAGCTATGATCATGCCACAGCACTCCAGCCTGGGCAACAAAGCCAGATGCTGTCTCTAAAAACCTTGAAAATTTAAAAAAAAGAAAACTCTTAGCCAGTAGGGCTAAAATATAATCTCTTTTTGGAGTCCAGTTTAACTCTTCTCTTTTTGTCAAAGTTCTGCTGATGCTCTTCTAGTATCTCACACTTTTACTTTTATTGGTCTACGCTTCTCTGCCACTTCCTCATGTTTGGTTCTTTATTATTTGTGAGAAATGTTCCTTGTTTCTGTGACTGCTCAAAGATCACTTCCTTTAAAAATCTTTTTGGAAGGAAAAAATAGCTTCTAACTGGAAAGTTAGGTAATGAAAATGCTTTTCAACTGGATATAAATGTTGTCACCTGGTGCATCATTATCCAGCCTTTCTAGGGTTCCTATTTAATCTTTTCATTTCTACCATGTTGTAGTCTCGACCACAGCACACTTAACTAACAATTTGGGGCTTGTTTTTACATGCATTAGTTAGATATTAAGTATCGGGTGAATTGGAGAACAGCATCAGGTTAATTACGAAATAAAAGGAGAGAAAATGTAAATGGATCTAGAAAGAATTTTTGAATTTGAATATGTTGTATTGTTGAGATATGTCCTTTAAGTCTGAATTGAAGGATGTGGCAAATAGGGGTGTGTTTTTTTATTTCAAAGTCAGGACATGAATCATGTAATTGGTAAATGGATTTAAAAAGCACTCTGGCATCAGGATTTAGGAAAGGCTTCTGGTGAACATAGAAACAAAGGAAGATCAAGTGAGGGAAAACCCAGTTCCATCTTAAAATCTGATGTTTTGGAAAAGAGCTGGGGGTAGCTGCAGTCATTGGACAGTCAGGGGTGGGAGTCTGAAGGCATGATTTGAAAATTTTAAAAGTAATTCTGGAATAAAGTATTTAATGGGAAACAGGCTTGCTTCCTGTTGTTTCCCATGGCACAGGTATATTCATTTAAGAATAATTGGCAATAGAATAATTGTTATTTAATTTATAATGATTTTCTTACAGTGAATTGGATTGATCAATAACTTGTATATTTAAAAATTTACCTCTTCCTCTTTCTGAAGTCATGGTATTACGATTTGAAAAGACATTGACTAAATTTGGGACGGTCTTCAAATACAACTAGATTCAAAAGCTGAATAGATGGGTTGACAAATGAGGACACTGTTACCAGTTTAATCCCCATATGGGCCAATTAGTTTCACATAGAGAAGAACTCTGTTCCAAAGCCACAGATTGCACCATTAACCCCAGTCAGCCGTCTCCAAATTGAGTGTCATTGATCACAAGAGGCCCAGGTATGAGTGTCGATAGCTCAGCACAAACCCATCATCACCTCCGAGAGCAGAACCCTCCTGTTCTCTGATACATCCTTCATCCCAGACATGCCAGAGAATGCTACAGTAGGATGGAGAAGTTGAAGGCCCCTCTGTGCCTCCACTTCCTGCACCCCACAATGTTATTATAAAAGGTGAAAAATTGTAGTTACGTAGCTTCCATTTTTGTATGAAATCTACATGCTTTAGAGGAAATTGATAATAGCATTATTGATAAGCAATATGACTGACAAGCAACAAATGATTTATGAATTCATTTTATTAACACTTCAGGGTACCTCAGAAATTCTACCATTGCCTCAAACAGATGAGAAAAGCCAAACACATGTTTTATAGCTCTTAGAACCTTATTACTTTTGGCTAGTTTGTAGAGTAATAAAATTTAATATCAGGAGTAGAATTATATTAAATGTGAAATCTGTACAAGACGACATCTAAAGTACTTGACTGGTCCAAAATGTAACTTTTTCTTAATCTTGTTTATTCTCAAAACAAACGAAATCATACCTAACTTCTTGCTACAGAAAAATTTCAGAGCCATCCTTAATTTGGGACTCAGCCTGCAAAATCATCTCAAGGAGCAATTTGGGGTAAAATGAGGTCAAATTAAGGTAATTTAAAAATAGACATTAATAACAATAGTGCCATCCCTACCATCACTTCTACAAACCTATAATAGATGTTGTGATATGTGGATTCATTTAGCATACGTATCTTTTGGTAATAAAATGTCATTAACTTCATGATAAAACTGATTTTAGCAAAAAGCTGATGCATTTTTTCTGTGTAACAGAGCCAACACGCTTGGTTTTTTTATGAACCTCTTGAACGAAGCCAAACATTTGGAGAATAAAGCAACAATGATTTAACTCCAATGACTGGGAGACTGGGTAGATTTGCGATCCACTCCTTCTCAGACAGGAATTACCTGCTTACAGGACTAGAGTTCATGGATATTTTCTAAATGTTGAAACGACTGTATTTTTCTTTATCTTCTGTCTGTATGATGTTTCTTTATAGTAAAGGTTTCAGAGAATTAAATAGCTAACCCTTTCTCCCCCTTGTAAATGTGGATCCCAACTGAGAAATACAAAAAAAAAAAAAAAAAAAAAAAAAAAGGACACTGGCAAAGAAAATAGCAGCTTGACATTCGTAAAAATTGGATGGGAGGATGTGTATTAGGCCTACAGACAAATGGGCTTGCAAACACTTTCCCCTAGAACCAGAACAGTACATGCCACACCCACAGGACAGGCCTCTTTTGGTAGGAGGGAGCATTTGGGCCAACCTGTCTTCCAAATAGGGGGCCCTAGAATGGGCTCAGGGCCCAGTACTTTCCCCCGGACTCCTCCATCAGGTAAGTCTCTGGTGAGGCGGGAGTCAGGGATGACACAGGCCAGGAATGTAACTTTCATCCACATGGAAATAAGAGGGCAGAAGGAAAGGAGGTTGTCCTACCGCAGAGCTGTCTGTTCTTTAAACCTGGATTTTCCCAAGGCATGCTGGAGTTCCTTCCTACAGTACTGACTGTGATTCTGAGGGGCCGGTGCTGTCACAAGGTTGATGTGTTTGGATTCCCAGTGAGACAGACTGTGGGATGGAGACAGTGCTGCAGGAAGTTGGTGGGGTGTGCTCTCACAATCAGTGCCTGTCAGGGGTGAAGAAGGCAGGCTGGGCAGGGGGGAAGTGCTGTGCAGTCACAACAAAGACCCCAGCTGATCTCCTGGTCGGGGCTGGGGGGATGGGAGAGTCATGCCCAGTATGCCCATCTATACAGGCCAGCAGACTCCTCCTGAACTGAGGCAAGGGGGCTGGACTTTCCACCTTCAGACTGCACGGTCACTGAGAAGGGGGTGTAATTTGTGGTAGAGTGGTTCTCTCAGTAGATGGCAATTCCTAGAAAAGGGACTTACGTGTCAGTGGCCAACAGTTCCAGCAACTGGTGAAGTGGCTGCTTCCACCTTGAAAGGAGGGGGCTGTGGATCCGGGTAGCGACTGCGGCATCCACTACTTCATTGAAGGAAGCCGAACACAAGACATATACCACCAAACGCTCAAGGAACTCAACTGTGTTATGGTTCTGTCTTCATCCTACGTTATTTCCAACAGGCATCCAACAAGCATTGCCACGTGACCCTTCCTCCTTCATGCCATGAAGCATGAAACCTGTTACATTTCTCCCAGCTCTCTACAGAACTCTATGCACATCCTTTTCGCATTCACTCTTGTCTTCCAGAGGTGTACGCCTTCCCTTCAAGGTGCATCCCTTTCTATTGATTTTCCTTCCATACCATACCCCTCAGAATCATTCCTTAGTACGTGATCCATTTTTTCCTTCATTTTCAAGCTTTCCCTCTCAACTAGTTCTTTCCTTTCCCCCATTTATATTATCTAGTTTCTCTCATTCTTTTTTAAAATTTGTTCATAATTTTTTTAAAGAGATGGGGTCTCACTGTGTTGCCCAGGTTGGCCTCAAACTTATGGTCTCAAAGGATCCTCTCACCTCAGCCTCCCGAGTAGCTGGAACACCATGCCTAGCTCTTCATTCTTAATTTTTTTAAAAAAGAAGTTTCATCACCTTGGATCCCCTTCTGGCTATCATTCATTTCCCAAATTCAGGTGTGTAGGAAATGTAACATTATTTCTAGAACTCAACTCCATTTCTATTTTGAGCCTCCGGTTGGCTGCGTGGTTGGAAAGTGCCTATCTGCCTGGGATTGTGATGGTGCTCTGGAGGCAAGGCAGTGGGGAGAGTGACTTGCATGCGAGCAATTCATCTGGACAGAGAAGGGCTACTTGTCTTGGTTGTCTGTTCATACTGTTGTCCTCCGAGATATTGGTCATCTTGATTGTCCCTTGATTGTCAGTCCTCAAAGTTACTTCTGATACGTTCCTCTGTCCCCTCATTTCCATTTGCTGGTGTGCTGGAACCATGATGCTGATCCTGCACCATTGTAGGGCATGGAATCTCAGAAATTGTCCTAAAGCCTGTGCAAACTCAGAAATCCTGATCACACCGGGATTACTGTGTTGCTGCCCAGGTTACACTGGCTCCAGGATGCCCTGAGGGGCATGACTGCCTTCATTCACCATCAGGACATGTCTACGTCTGGTCCTTCCTTCCATCCAGGCTCCCTTAGGGAAAGGAAGCACAACTTCCCTCTTCTTTGGAAATCCTGAAGCCTGTCAGGTTGTTGACTCATCCTCTTTCTTGTGCTGTCCCCATGGGGCAGGTAATAGAACCAACCCTTCCCCAGAGAAGGATTCACCCATCTACTCCTGTCCTCTCTTCCTCCTGCTAGACTGACATTCTTTCTAGTGGTGGTGATGTGCATGAAACCTTGTTCTTACAGCATCACATCTTCTCCCTCATCCACTGTTTTAAGCCCCTGAGTCATTTCTATTTCCCACTGAGGGCTAGGCTTCTGAAACTAAAAAGCCAGAAAAGGTCCTTTCCTCATCTCTCTGCTCTGTCATCTGCTTCCTGAGCCAAGGATCTTCTAGTTCACTCAACAGCCAGTAAGGCCCATGGGGAGTCAGAAACTAGGGAACAACAGTTAATATCCCGGACTACTGTAACGTGCGGCTACATGTAAGCAAAGTGCAGGCACGGAACTTGGCTTCCAGTAGGTTTCCCTAAATAATCAGTTTCTCCCCTCGTCTCTCCTTGTTTCCCTCTTCCTCAGTTTGCCATTTTCTGTTCAACGAAGCTTTCGGTCCCATTACACCACGAAATTACTTCAACCAAGGTAAGCGATGACTTCCCAATTGTAAAATTCAGTAGGCGCTTATCAGAGTTGATCTTTTATTTTACCTCTGTGCAACATTCCCACTGCCAAACGCTACCCTTTCTTGACATTCTGTCCCACCTTGGCTTTCATAACTCATTTTATTCCTCTTCCTACCTATTTGACTTGTTTTCCTCCATCTCCTTTTGCCCTCCAGTGTTAGTGCTTCCTAAAGTTTGGCTCTTAGATCACATTGCTGCTCAGAGACACTTACCCCATGCTCTGATGCAAGCCTACATCCAGACCAGGTCTTTTAGTCAGACCCCTCAATTTCCATATTCAAAAATGAACCTGATATTAAATCAATAGAGTGCCCAGTGGAGCACTTGGCACAAAGTAAGAACTCAACCGTGTTAGCTATTGTGTGGATTGCTCTATCTACCTGGAAGTCTCACAGGTGTATTTGCATGTTAACATGTCCAAAACGACTCATCTTCTTTTCTCTTTATAACCCGGTCTCTTGCCAGCCTTATTCTCCAAAATTAGCAACAATAACCATAGTGTGTGCATGTTCATCCACACACACACAGTCCATTCCTCCTTCCAGTGCCAGGGAGGGGAGAATTCTGGGCATCATCCTTCACTCCTTCTTCTATTTACCACCCCTCTGCCCACCATCTGACTGCCTCTTCCTGTTGATTCTATATCACAAGTTATTCAAGAGTCTTCCTTCTCCCTCTCCACTGCTCCTGTATTCATCTAGACAGCTCAAACTGGACTTGAATTATCATATCGCTCATGTCACTGAGACCTTCCCTGTACCCATTTTATTTTCTTAGAGTCCCCAGTGTTACTCTCTTGTGCTTTTTGGGGTGCTCTTTTCACTGCAGAAATGTCCTCCTCCCTCCACCTGATCGATTTCAGACCTCATTTTAATGCTTAGCTAAAATACCAATAACCTGTCTTTAGGTTGACCTGACCTACTCTCTCTCATTTCACTATTAGTTGCTCCCAATGGTGTGTTCTCATATCCCTTTATACATATTTCTCTCATAGCACTTATTTGTTTTATAGTCACTTATTCATGTTGGTCTCCCTGATAGCTGGAGCTCCTTGGAAGGAGACTCTGTGTTGAACTTAAATCTATCTCTAGACTTTCACCTATAGAGAGAGTCAAGAAGTTTATGGAATTAAGTTGAAGTGAATGCCAAAATAAGAACTGTACGATCTAAGGCTTAAAGCATTTTATCAGGGAAGACAATGGGACTAGGTAAATACGCAAATAAGTTTTATGATACCCTGAGTGGAGATTTAAGAAAAAGAGGGTTATCATAACCATCATCAAGGAGAGAGTGCATAAAGAGTAATGAAATTTGGAGATTGTCTTTTTCCTCACTCTTCACAAATTTTCCCTTATGGATTATATGAAGAAACTTCTGCTCATAAATATGATTTCTAGATGTCACGTAACTCAAAGACTTTCTCAGATATTTGGAAGAAGAAGACAGCTATAAGGAAGTAACTTTTCAAAGATGAGGGGTGGAAAGAGACAAGGTAGGCAAGCATGACATGCGTATTTAGCAAATTGTTATTCTCTGAACATTGTATACTCAAGGATCCCAACAGCACTTTGAATGAAGAAAGAAAAAGTTAAGGAGTTTAAAGTAGGCCCCAAAGTCCACTATTTTCTCAATTTTTAATACCTTGATAAAGAACAAAGGAAGGTACACCTCTCTTTGGTAATCATAGACATTAAAGGGAAATCAAGGCAGTCTTACATTATTTTTTAAAAATTTGGCCAGGCGTGATGGCTTGTGCCTATAATCCCAGCACTTTGGGAGGCCAAGGTGGGCGGATCACCTGAGGTCAGGAGTTCGAGACCACCCTGGCCAACATGGCAAAACCTCGTCTCTACTAGAGATTAAAAAAAAAAAAAAAAATTAGCCAGGCATGGTGGCACACACCTGTAGTCCCAGCTACTCAGGAGGCTGAGGCAGGCGAATCACTCGAACCTGGGAGGCGGAGGGTGCAGTGAGCCAAGAACGTGCCACTCCACTCCAGCCTGGGCAATAGAGCAAGACTCCATCTCACACACACAAAAAAAAGTATGTAAAAATCCATCATTTATGATTCATGCCTGTATGTAGAGGTTTTCATAGCTCAGCATGACGTTTGTGCAAGTGACTGACTCTCATACAAATTGCACATTCAACCTTTCATTCTTGATTTTGTGGCATCTATATCACAGCATCTTCCGAGATAAAATTTCAAAGTGTCCAACTTTAAATTGCTTAATAAAAAATTTGAGAAATTACCTAAGGGCAAGAGTCTCTAAAAATATTTAATAGTAATGTAGGTAATAATGTATGAAAAAGGCAATTTATTGGAACATATTTATCAACCAGAAATACAAACATGTAGAGAAGATACTATTTTAATTAATTTTGTGCCTTGAACACCTGTTAAATATCTTATTCTGTAACAGCTGATAATTTTTTTTTTTTTTGAGACGGAGTCTCACTCTGTCGCCCAGGCTGGAGTGCAGTGGCCGGATCTCAGCTCACTGCCAGCTCCGCCTCCCGGGTTCATGCCATTCTCCTGCCTCAGCCTCCCAAGTAGCTGGGACTACAGGCGCCCGCCACCTCGCCCAGCTAATTTTTTGTATTTTTAGTAGAGATGGGGTTTCACCATGTTAGCCAGGATGGTCTTGATCTCCTGACCTTGTCATCTGCCTGCCTCAGCCTCCCAAAGTGCTGGGATTACAGGCGTGAGCCACTGCACCCGGCCAACAGCTGATAATTTTTTAATACATGTGAGCACACATCTAAATAAGCAACAGAGAAAATAGTTATAGCACAGAGAAGTGTTTTTTGTTTTTTTTTTTTTTTTTTTTTTTTTTTGAGATAGAGACGCTCTCTGTCACCCAGGCTGCGGTGCAGTGGTGCAATCATAGCTCACTGCAGCCTCAACCACCCAGGCTCAAGTTATCCTCTCACCTCAACCCCTTCAACCACCAATAGCTGGGACTATAGGCGTGAACCACCATGCCTGGCTAATTAAAAAAAAAATAACTTTAGCAGAGACAAGGTCTTGCTATGTTGCCCAGGGTAGTCTTGAACTCCTGAGCTCAATTGATTCTCCTGCCTTGGCCTCCCAAAATGCTGGGATTACTGCATTTTGAGCCACTGCACCTGGCAGAGAATATGCTTTTTAATAGGAATTTTAAATTGAAGTTTCAACTGAGATCTCAAGATACAAAAGTATGAAACTTCAAGCTTGGTCACTATTATGAAGGAAAGAATTCAAAATCGAATCTATGACTCACACACTCTCATCCACTTAAAACATATAAAATAGTTGAGAAAATTTGAGATAGAAGAGGTTTGTGAAGGGGAGACTTGCGCTCATCACCTTCTGTGCAGAGAAAATGGAGGACGCTTCTTCGGCTTAGGCCGGGGGCTTCCATGGGTTTCCACGGATTGTGTGGAGAGCTTGGAATGTGTTTCCTACAATGGGGGCTGGACACAGAGCAGGGGCATTTTGTGGACCGGGATCTGACTCCCATTCAGAAAATTGGGAAGTAGCCTGCCCAACTGCTTGGAAGAGAATCGCCTGCTAGGCAAAGGATGTTTCAATGGTTTCTGTGGCCCAGACAGAGTCCTGTGGGAGGGATAGAACTTGCCTGGAGCCATCTGGAGTTGCGCCTAAGAGACTTTCTCCCAGAGGGGTGAGAAGACTCCAAAGCTGAGGGGACATTAGGAGCGGTGTCTGAAGGTAAGGGTGCATTACCCACATCACAGAGACTGCAGTTAGAGTAGCCCAGAAGCAACTCTCCGAAAAGCCCCTGGACAGCTAGCGTTAAGCACATGCCAGCAGCCTCATGGGTGTGCTACCTGTACGGAATACAGGCTTGTGTACTTGGCTTAACACTCTGCTCTCAAAGTTTTAAAATTCTTAACTCTTCTCCAGCAAGGGGCCCAGCATTTTCATTATGCACTGGGCCTTGCAAATCATGTAGCTGGTTCTGTGTGCTAGGCTGAGAGAGAGCAAAGCTGGCTGACAATGGTACCAGCTGGGTAAGAACTGTTTTGTCCTTCACCCAGAGACTGACTTGTGGAGTGGAAGGGGAAAATAAGATAGGGAAATAGAGAAGCTGAGCCTGCCTGCTTTCCCCACTACAAAGTTTGATTCTAAATCAAATTCGGAGCTTTGATTCAAATCCAATTACTGAATCGAGATAGTGTTTGCAATTTAAAATGGTCATAGTTCTGTGTAGTCAACAGAAAAATTCTGAGACTGATTTTCTCCTCCTATAAAAAGCCAGTATTATTTAATGAAATAGCACAGAATCAACAATTGAAGGACTTCATGGAGGGTTAAAATAGTGAGATGTAGATTTGAAACTTTTCAGTCAATTGTGGAAGTATTTTCATTAGCAGAAGAAACTGTGTTTTAAAATGGATGGGGAAACCTTCTGGAACAGGACAGTATTTACATGAGATAACCAAGGAAGAAGTTGAGGTAATTATCCAGGTGAAGGTTGGAAATTTACTGTTGTTATTTCACTGCTAGCTGTTGCATTGGGAAGTCCAATCCCCATAGAGCCGATTCAGAAACAACTAGAAATGCACACCACCTCAGGAAGTTAAAATTACATACTAAAATGAGGCTGTAGTATTAGAACATGTATTAATTTATTGCATACTACGATTCTCCTGCACAGCCAGAAATAATAATTGTGTATGCTTGTTGCTTTGGAATTAGAACATGAATTCTAGCTCGATGCTCCACAAGCAGTTATTTATTCGCGGTCAGTAACTTTCTGTGACCCAAGTGTCCTGAAATATTAAATGTAATGTCCAAAGATTGCTTTAGTTGCTAACAGATTTAGCTGTCTGACAGTGAGAATATGAACGAAAAAAATTCATTCATACTCTAATAACATAGCAGAAAAATAAAACCCGAGGACAAAATAAGAAGGAGGTTTCCACAGGGCTTTAAATATCCCACAGCACCAGATTAGTGATATATCTGGCCCTTGGCTATGCTCATATGTTCTTGTACAGGCACTGTACCTTAAAAAAGACATCAGGACTTTGGGAGGCTGAGGCAGGCAGATCACAAGGTCAGGAGATCAAGACCATCCTGGCCAACATGGTGAAACCCCATCTCTACTGAAAATACAAAAAGGAGCTGGGCATGGTGGCATGTGCCTGTAATCTCAGCTACTCAGGAGGCTGAGGCAGGAGAATCAATTGAACCCAGGAGGTGCAGGTTGCAGTGAGCCGAGATCATGCCACTGTACTCTAGCCTGGTGACAGAGCAAGACTCTGTCTCAAAAAAAACAAAAACAAAAACAAAAAAGAAAGAAAGAAAGACATCAATCAGGGAAAGGGAGAAAAAGACAATTAGTACTGATAACTATTGTAATGAACTGTACGCCTTAGTCAGTTCGGGATGCTATAAGAAAAATATAACAGACTGGGAGGCTTAACCAACAGAAATTTTAGCTATACTCTTTTAGAAATTGTTCTATTAATCATCTAGGATATATTCACTAATTACAGCTGTAGACTTAACGTGGTTATTTCAGAACCAACTGTGGCAGAGAGTGCCAATACAGATTTTTGTATTTGTTTGTAGCAGCTATTGTTAGATTAACATATTCACATTTATGGTAAAGGAATCTTAGCTTGCTGACCACTCACTGTGTTTTAGATACTAGTATTTCATAGAATTTAATTCACATAAGTTGTTGAAGTAGTTGTAACTGCCATTTCACAAATAAGGAAATTAAGGCTTAGAAAAATTAAGCAACTTGCCTGAGATGAGACAAACTATGCAGAGAGAGGATTTGAACTCTGGTCTGCAAGTCTCCAAAGCACTTCTATGTTCTTTCCAATAAATCACTTTACATCCCAAGAGGAAAATACTATATACACTGTACATAGTACACAGATTTATTAGAGCCTTCCTTAGAACATTAGAACATGTATTTCTTCCACCAACACGTATTCTGTGCCTGCTTTGTTCCATGCCCTCTTCTAGGACAACACACCATTTCTATTATGACAGAAGAGCAGTAACTTAATTTTTGTTATGTGATGCCCTGGTCTGAATTTTTGTGTTTCCCCAAATTCATAGATTGAAATCCTGACTTCCAAAGTGTATTAGTAGATGAGGCCTTTGGGAGGTGATTAAGTCATGAGGGTTTGAACCCTCAAGAATGGGATTATTGCCCGTATAAAAGAGGCTCAAGAAGCCTGGGAACATTAACTCATGCCTGTAGTCTCAGCTATTCAAGTATTCAAGAGGCTGAGGCAGGAGGGTTGCCTGAGTCTAGGAGTTCCAGCCTACAGTGAGCTATGATCATGCCACTGCACTCCATCCTGGGTGACAGAATGAGACTCTGTCTCCAAAAAAAAAAAAAAAAAGAAAGAAAAAGAGGTTCAAGACAGCTCCCTCACTCTTTCTAAAATGTGAGGACACAGCAAGAAGTCACCAGCTACAAACCAGGAAACGGAACCCTCTTTACACACCAAATCTGCCGGTGCCTTGATCTTGGACTTCCCAGCCTCCAGAACTGTGAGAAATACATTTCTGTTCTTTATATGCTACCTAGTTGATGGTATTTTGTTATAGCAGCCTGAATGGACTAAGACATTAGATGCTCTGAAATTCTAAATAGCCTTCCAGTTTTAGTTACTCCCAAGAAATGGGGGAAGTACCAAGAAACAGCTCAGTATCAAACTTAGTCATTGGTAGTAAGGAAGAATGAACATTTTTCTTAAAATGCATAAATAACTACTATTGAGAAATGTTAATCTTAAGAATATTTGGTGTAATAAAGAATGAAGGCTTACTTTGCAAAATTTAGGAGGGACATTCCCATGGATGAATATGCTGGCTGCACTCCATATTATTGGATGCGATGACAAAATAGGGAAGAAATCTAGCACACACTCTGTACGGAGTACTGACACACCACAATCGGCAGATTCTGCCAAATTCATATCGGCATAGTCTAACAGAAAGAACAATGTTATTTAAATAATAGTCCTAAATAATAGTAATTCGATAATAAAATCAAACATGCTTTTATTTTGGAAACTTATGAAACTACTATAGTCCACAAGCAAAAATAGAGCAGAAATAAAAACTTATAATTCTTCAAATTCATGAAGCCGAGAGTATATAAACCATTCTCATATACTGAATTTTAGGGTTTAATCCATCTAAGATTTAATGCTATCTGACCAGACTGGGAGAAATATTTTGAGGTAGTATGGCTCATATGACACATTCAGTTCTTGTAAATATATTGACGCTAAATTTGGGAACAAAAGAACATCTCGCTGATAAGAGGTATCTAGTAATTCAGTAATTCTGGATACCCCGACTCTCAAAAGTTAAGTATTTAAAGTTTCAGACACTCTTTTTAGTGCTGGTGTCATAACGGACTACTTTCTTAAAAATAAAAAGCAAGTTGGGGTACTATGGAATAAAAATATGACCTATTTTTGTGTTTTACAGCAAGAAACCTGTAACCCAGTAATTTTACCAATAGTGACTGTGAGAAGTCTGATAATTATGGAAACACATTATGTATATTTTATAGATAAAACGAAAATAGGATGAAGTCTGTTTATTCATCAGCTCATAGCATGCTGGGAAATACGGGAAAAAGGGAAAGGCATGGTGGAGGACTTTCAGATGGACTGTGTTATCTCCAAACGGCAAATTTTGCTCCAGGGTGGTCAGGGAAACAAGCTTCCCTTACAAACAGATAAAATTAATTTTTTTTAAACCCTTTTATTTGGTTTCCTACTCCTGTCCACAATCCCAACAGATGCACAGTTCATAAAAGACGTGAACCTGGAAGTATATTAACACCACACAGTACATAAATACCAGGGGGGCTATAGTATAAAAAAATGACTACCATCAGAGAGTTGTCATGACATAGAAAACAGAATGAAGTGCATGTCAGCAGGAGGAACTCTTCTGCAGAAAGAAGCCACAGACATTAACAAAGATGTTGCAATGGGGGAAAATAACAGGTCCGTCAACAAGGCTAGAGCCACGTGGCGCGATAATAGGGATGCTGGCCAGGTGTTTCCAGAAGCGACAAAACTGGTAAACTTTTGTAACTTTCTGAAGTGCGCTGCATGGTAAAATATGGTCATTCTGCAAAAAAGTGTCCCCAATGCAGTCTCAGGAGTCACTGACTTCAAAATAAAGAAACGGCCTCTTCGTACTGAATGTAGTACCTCGTGGCTTTCCCAAAGTCACTGAAAACGAATATCCCTAAAAAGGGTGTGATTTTAAGAGTGAATTACCATCCGCCCGCTATCTGTGTACCGTGTGTGGACGAATGCTTGCAGCGAGCGGTGCGGAAGGCTGTTCGGAGAGGTGTTCTTGGTCTGCAGTGGTCTCCTGGGATAGTCAGGAATGGTTTGTGCTACAGACTGACCCGGGCTCCCTCTTCCCCGAGGTGCAGTGGGTGGGGTCGGCTCCTGGACCGCTCCGCGCTCTACGGTTCCTTCCTCATTGGGCACCGCCCACCTCGTGGGCTTCCAGGTGCGAGCCCTAGCGCCGGGCCCATCTCCCCGAGGGGCCGCGGCGGGCCGGAGGAGACGCCCCGGGCCTGGCGCGCGCGCGCGCGTCCGCGGCCAGGGCGGGTGGGTGGGTGCGCCGAGGAAACGGCGGGGCGAGGAGCCTCCGCTCTCAGGCCTCGGGTGCCCGCCAAGGGCCACGCGGGCGCGGGGGAAACCCAGAACTTCCCGCCCGGGAGCGACTGCCCCCGCTCCCGGCTCTGGCTGGCTAGGGGGATGTTCTCGCGAGAGGAGAGGGGGCGCGGGGCGCCGCGGGTTTGGGGGCGCGGGGAAGCCTGAGGACGAGGGCCGGGCAGGGAGGGGAGCAGAGGCGGCGGGCAGGGCCGGGGACGCGGGGAAGCCGCTCCCGCCAGTCGCCGAGAGCCAGCCCCTGACGTCAGGAGTTTTCCTCAAAGTCAACAACAAGCCCCGCGGCGGCGGCGAGAACCGATCGGCGGCGGCCCCGAGCGGGAGGAAGGAGGGGGCGGGGAGGCGGCGGGGGTCCCCTCAGCGAGGCGCAGCCCGGGAGGAGGCCGCAGACCCCCTCCCCGCGCCGGGCGCGCCCCGGGGCCCAGAGCCGCCGCCCCGCCGGCGTGACCCGGCCCCCGCCCGAGCGGTGTTTTCTGGTGATGAATTTGTAGCCGATATCCGATTCCCATGTAGAGTCTCCGCCTCCTCCTCTCCCCGCCGCCGCCCTCTCTCCTCCCTCCCCCTCCCGCCGCCGCCGCCGCCGCCGCCGCCGCCTCCCGCTCCAGCTCCGCGGCCCGGCCCGGCCGGCTCCCTCCCTCCCTCCCCTGCAGCCCTTCGCTTGCCCTCCCGCCGGCCGCACCGGGCTCCAGGAGGCCAGAGGCTCTGTGGGGTGGGGGGAGGACAGGAGGGGAGGAGGAGGGAGGGGGGACCCCCGAGTCGCCCCCTCTCCTCCCCCCGCCCCCCCACGGCTCCATCCTCCGCCGCCGCCCGAGCAGCTGCGGGGCCGCCACCGCCGCCGCCGCCTTTGCAGGTAACAGCCACCGCCCCCCACCTCGCCCCCTCCCCGCCTGGCCTCCACTCCCTCCGGGCCCCGGGCCCCGGTCCTCCCTCCCTGCCTCCCTCAGGCGGGGGATGGCGGCGGGGTGGGGTGAGGCGGGGGCTTCTGGGTTGTCACCGCGCCGGGGGCGTGGGCGGGGGCTGGGTCACCGGAGGCTTCGGGCGTGGGTGTGGGTGTGGAGGCCGGGGGATGCCCAGCGCGGTTGACACCGACACCCCCAGCTTTCCGGGGGAAGGTGGGGGGCGGCGGTGCGCAGCGGGCCGGGGGAGGGGTGTTCCCGGCCTAGCGGTACCGTCTGTGTCTGGGCTGCCCCGGCTCGGCGCCTCCAGTCTCTGCGCAACTCTCGCTCCTTCCCCTCTCCCCTCCCCGCCCGGGCCGCGCGGCGTGGGGAGGGGGCGCCCGCCTGGACCAGGGGCGGCGGCGAGGTTATATAACGCGTGGAGCGCCGGTGTCAGTGTGTTTGGGTTGGGGGGAGGGAGCCGTCTGCCGCGCGCCCTGGCGCTGAGGCTGTCTGCGCGTGGGGTGGGGTGAAGGCGAGGATGCACAGGCGTCCCTGGGGTCTCCTTCCTTTCCCCACCCTTCCCCGCCACTGGCGCGCAGGAAAAGACGGCACCGGTGGGGTGGGGTGTGTGTGTGTGTGTGGGAGCTGGGTAACGTGCTTCTCTGTGTTTTTAATAGTAGTGGGGTTTTGATCCGCTTGGGAGTTGTGTGCTAAGAATAGAAATGTGCGGAAGATGCTGGGTTTGGCTGATCCAGTGATGCTGTCGCTGCTGGCGGCGGCGGCAGAGCTGGCTGCAAGTAAACAAACCAGCCTCTTCCTTGTCCACCTCCTCCGGCGCATCGGTCTGCATCAGCCATGATGCCGGTGGGGCCCTTCAGAGCCCAAAGTTGAAGTCTAGCTGGTTGCTGTGTTGACCCTGACGCCGAGGCGGGGTCGACCCTTGTTTGGGATTTCCCGGGAATCTGTAGTTAGCCTAGAGATAAAGAATCTCGTTGGGGCCAGGTTTTTCCAATACCGGTATTTACTGTTTATGTTCTGAAAGCAGAGGAAATGCTTACCCATAAGTCAAAGCTGGGATGCTCACATTTCTTCCATCAAAATAATGTTGTTATGAAAATAAAACCAACTCATTTCACCAGTGTGGCATTTTGGTTGAAAGCCTCGTAGTTTGCAATTGATGAAGTTTCCAAATAGAAAGTCAACAGTGAAACCTATGTATCTGTATTGGGTAATTTCTAGCTCTAATAAAATGTTCACACTTTGATTTTAGTTGAGGCTGAAGATATAATGGCTTTTTGTAGTTAATACATTGACAGTTGTCTCAAGTCAACAGTTTAGACGTGTTCCATATTTGGTAAAGCATGGTCGTATATATCTTTTAGTACTATAAATCACTAGGCAACCACTGGGTTTTGTCAGAGGTTGAAACTGACAAATAAGTGAAACTCATTGGTTTAGCTTGTATATTTACTTAGGAAACCGAAGGTGGAAGAGTCTAATAAAGATGGTGTAGGAAATGAAGACTAGTCTTCAGAACTCGAGTATCACTTGCAAAATATGTATAAACGAATACAAACATTCCAGGAGGTGGTTGTCTAAAATATGAAAATATTTTATAATTAAAATAGCAACTTACTACTAAATTACTAGTTTTCCAAGGTTTATGATTTAATGCACAATCACTTTTGCAAGATATATATCCGGACTGTAATTGTTTTCGTACATTATCTTGACTTGGAAAGTTTACCAAGGAGATTGTACTTGAAAGTTTACAGGGAGATAGTACTTGAAGATCTTTTTGTTTTCCTTACTGGGGTTGACCCCAATATCTCTGATTGGCTTGAGGTTCCAATTTTAAAGTGAGGGAGGACAAATATTACATGAATGAGACAATGTTGAAATTTAGATGAATGTAGGGTTTTAGTTTCCAGATGTGTGTTTGTATTGTGGATTTGCAGCATATTTTCTTAGCATTTTAAAAATAGTCCAAAGTAATCCTGCAAAAATTATGAAATTATTATTTGTATTCATTTGGTTTTCTTTCCATAATTATTACTTGAGTGAATTGTTTTCCAATTTAAAATTAATTTTTGGCTTGATAATCTTGACATTGACTCCAAGTTGTATATATCATAGTACTTTTAAGGTTCTGCTTTGGACTTTTTAAAAATTTTAAAGATGTAAAATATTTTAAATAAGATATTTAACAAACACTGGAGTGTGAACTGTGCTGGTTTAATTAAAAACTTTTAATATTTACATTTCATTCAGAAAATCGCTGTCAGAAGGAATTTGTTTTCAGAATCATTGCAAATCTAAATAAACGTGTTGATTAAACTTACTAGGGAACAAATGAACTTAGGGTAGAGTCTTGTGGAAAGGAAGGACTTATTTTTTAAACTGTAGCTTTTGATGTAAACATGTGAGAAATTTTCTCATAAAAATTCAGTGGAAATTTCCAGCTGTCTGGGTTTCTTTAAAATGAGGAACCTGTTTTACAAATTTATTTTGTGGAAGTTTAGCTTTTACTTAAACTTTGTGTATTTTCGTGAAAAGATAGCCATGCTTTTGTTACTACATCTTTTAGTTCAAGAATTTGTCCTTGGGAAGATAAGGCAATCACTGTTAACCACTGTTAATTGGATGTTTAGCATGATTTGATAGGAGCTTGTTTTTATAGTGTGATTAAGTTTTGAAGTGTTGAAAAATTTAAGACTATCTTAGATTTGAGCAACAAAATGCAAGAACTGCAAAACCATTTTCATTTTGTTTTGAGCAAATCAGTCTTGTAATCTGACTTGCATTTTTATTTTTAAGTTAATATGCATTAATAATACACACAATTTTTGTTAGAAGGTTTGTGTTCCTCCAGATTTCAGCGTCTGCGTCAGTATTTTAAATCCTGGTCACACAGCATACCTTCTTTTGGAAAGATAGTCCTGAATCTTCTGACAACAAATACTTTGTCCTGATCTTTTACATGTGATAGGATTAGATTCAGTTTAGAGTTATTGCTAACCAATGCCTGGTGAGCAGTTGCCATGTGCCAGGCACTGTGATATGTGCTTTACCTGTATTCATTTAATCTTTCAAACAACCCCTGCTACACTTTTGAAAGTGATTTTCACGTAAGAAAAACTTATTGTGGCATTCTAAAAATACCTGTTATTTAAACTTTCCTAATTCTGCAACACTTTTAGTATTTTTCTTGTTTGTATCTATTATTAGACTTAACAGTGACAATTCTAAATTTGCATAATTTGGTACAATAATTTCCATAGTATCAAGTTAATAAAGTGTATTGACTGGCCCATTAACATCCCCTTTCGTTTGTTTAAAATGCCAAATTAGATACCTCAAATGTTTACATACTTTATTATAGCATCATAGTCTTTCATCAAATTAGATGTAAACTCATTTTCTTTGCCAAGTAATCCTTGAATACTAATGGGTAGATAAAATTAATATATGCTTCTTGACTTGTTGATGTGTTTTTTTAGTTCTGTTTCTTTTCATTACCCTATCATCAACTACAGATATTTCTCATTTCTAAATATTATGAGGGGAAAGTAAAAAGATTTACTAGAAGAAAACACTAGAATTTCAAATGAGAATTCTTCTTCCCTATATTAGATAATTCCTATATATCTGGATGAATTTAAAAAATTTATAATTAGGGAGATTGCCAAGACAGATTTTAGGAGGATTTTACATGTATATTGGAATCTATATTAGATAAGAAAGCCTCTGACTATATTTGGGGGACTAAAAGATGGGAGGGGAAGGAGGATAGTATTTTTCCAATAATGGAGCTTAGCCCAAATTTTGTCTTAGTTGAAATGCTGTTTGAATGTTTTATCTTCTAATTATAAAACTTTTGAGGACATGAACTATGTATGTATAATCACGTCTTTCACTTATGATGCCATCTATATATGACGTAGATACTCCGCAGATTTTAACTTGCAGAGTCAGCTCTGGAAGAGCTATAAAGCTATTCCGAGTTCATCTAATGCTACACTTTTATTTTTATGGCTCAGGAAACTGAGGCACAGATAATTAAAGTGACCTTATACAGCATCACTCTGGGTGGGGCAGAGACCCAAGTTTCTTGGTCTTTCTGGTGCTCTTCCTAATGCACCATTGTGATGAACCTTGTTATAGGATTCCATACCTATTGATTAGCTCAGTTTAATCTGGGGGTAAATTCTGTCAAGCTGATTCTTGGTATTTAATGGACCACATATCAATTGCATTTTATATGTATGTATGGATTTAAAAAAATTTATAATTAGTCTCCCAAGACAAATTTTAAAATTGTTTTATATGTATATTAGAAAAATATGACCAACTGTGCAACCAAATTCTTTTTTTTTTTTTGAGACAGGTTCTCACTGTGCTGTGTCACCCAGGCACGGTCACCACTCAGCACAGCCTAGATTTCCTGGGTTCAGATGATCCTCCCACCTCAACCTCCTGAGTAGCTGGGACTGCAGGTGCTTGCCACCACTTCCAGCTAATTTTTGTATTTTTGGTAGAGATGGGGTTTTGCCATGTTGCCCAGGCTGGTTGTGAACTCCTGGGCTCAAGTGATCTGCCCACCTCAGCCTCCCAAAGTGCTAGGATTACAGACGTGTGCCACCATGCCTGGCCACCTGAAGTTCTTTTAGTGGCAGTCCCCAACCTGTTTGTGGTATTATAGATGCCTTCACATAGAGGCAGCCTCCACTTTACATGAGAAATGGAGGGAATAATTTATCAATAGCTTGTTCAGTGATTTAGGTGAAACAGGAATCTAATAAGCATTTTTCTATTAGTTTCAAATTAAAATATTAAGTATATCACGCAGTACAAGTTGCTTTTTTATTTTTAATAATCGTGTTGATTGAAATGGCACTCAGATGCCCTAAACAGGAGTAGGGAAACGGCCAGGAAAATGCTTCATGTTTTTGTAGAAATGTTTTAAAGTTAATAAAATCGATTTTTCAGAATTGGCAGTTTGGAAGAACTGATATGTTGTTTGAAAGTTGGAAATTTTGCCTATTCAGGTATTTTGCCATATTCTGAACCTCAGGGATATTATCTATAGAAAGAGCTTTAAGAAAATCCCACAAAGTGCTCTTTAGAAAAGATACCCAAAGTATATTGTTTATGTGGCTCACTTTCTGTATATGATATGTTTTTTTTTTTTTAACAGGATAACAACTCTGAAAATAGGGACAGACTGCCTTGGAATTATTTGAAGTACAGAGCAAATTACCTTGAATTTCCTTTACATTTCAGAATGTTTCTTGTCCCTCAGATCCTTCTAAAAGTTTGATATAGCCCTATGTATTTATTATGGTATATATTAGTTTCACTTACTTCTTGAAATCAGAAAATACCATAGAATTATATTGTGGTTACCCTTGACCATCATTTGTTTTTCAAGCTAGCAACATTCTGTTGTATTTGAACTTCAGATGTCCATTACTAATTCAGTTTGGCTGTCATACATAAATAATATTAAAAAATTGTAGGAAGCAAATATATTCCACATAGTATTAATTACAAAGAGTTTAGAGAAAGTTGTATTATTGAATTGTATTCTGGCTTTTAACTTAGAAATTCACTTATAGGAAATTATTAACCTATGAATTTTGTCCTTATTCGTAAAAAAAAGAGTTGGGAGCCTTTTAACTTTATGTAAACCTACTTTTAGTCTTCTGTTATTTCATTTGTGATGCCTTAGTTATATTTAATTTTTAATTTATTTAAAAATGTTTTGCTTTTTGGACTTTTGAAAAATCTGATACAGAAAAAATGTTCAGAACTATTTGCAAATATTAATTACATGTTTTTGAGAGTTCATATTGTGTTACTTGGTAGAAAACATAGCAAATTGATGGAAGACTTGCAGGTAGTCCCTCCTTTTATTTATTGCTAACTTGTTGTAACTAGGGGAAGTAATGTTATTGGTTGGTCACAGGTTCAAAATTGTGGCTGTAATAGCTACAGCACAGATTTGTTTTTTAGAGTCAAATGAATTGATATATGTGAAAGCTCTTTGATAAGTTACAAGTTTGGACAAGATTTTTAAAGAAACCAGTTAGTTTTTCTTACCAACCTGTAATAGTCCTTGTCATGGAGTAGACAATCAATACATAATTTATTGACTGAATAAGTATATGTATGTTACATATTTTTTTGAGTTAATATTTTCGAAAGATATTTGAAGAAATTTACTTTTTGCTTAAAATTGAATGGCTGGTAACTACAAGCAAAGGTGTCTTTTACAAATTCTTAAAAGTATCATTAAAAAAATATGCCATTCTTTCCCATTTTTCTTCCCATAATTGATCATTTTGGTTAGCTTAATGCTATAATATTTATCGATACATTGATAATATATCGATATGTATTTATAGTATTGGTGGTGGTTTTGTTTGAAGTTGAAACTTGATCTCAACAAAAATGGTGAAAAGCTATCAGGAAAAAAAGGATATGTTTATTGTGTTCTAGTCCTTGTAATTAATGGAGGTCTATAGGAAACATACCTTAAGGATAGGGCAGAGTATTATAATTTTAATTATAATTTATATATAGGTGCTTCTTTAATGTTTAAATTCAGTTTCATTTTTAAGATGGCTTAAGACCATTCTCTCTACTGATTTATATTTGTTTGCATAGCCTGTTCTTTGTTAGTTATCTAAGGCCGCATCTTCATCATTCATCCACTCATTCATTTATTCCGTATTTGCCAGCATTGGGTAAGTGCTAGGCAGTGTCAGATTGCTTTACTAAATTATAATGTGATTGAATGAAGTAAAATATGCAAAATGTTTTGTAAATTATAAAATGACATTCAAATGCTATTACTATTATCAAACTCTCAAGCAGTCAGTTCTGAATGAAGATACCTTTTGTGTAACTGTTTTAGGAGTAAAATCTAAATGGAATCTGTCAAGAATTTTGTGTGAAACTTTATAAGAATGGGAAAAATTAGCAATGAAATGTTTAATGCAATAAGCTTAAAAGAAAAATAAACCCAATTTTGTTATAGTTTGTTGGATGGAACACACTTGTAGAACAGTTAGGAATATAGAAGGAGGTGAACTTTTGTCTGCCCTAGGAAACACGACAAAGTTCCAGCTTGTCTTGTGGATTAGTGTTTTTAGTTAATATGGAATACTGAATGGGACAGTGTATATGCTGTTGTGCAGGAGTGTTGCCGCTATAGGAAAATTAAAGAACATGGTTTGCTGCTTACTAGTCAATAGAACTGTTTATTTCTAACTTACCATAATTCCAGAGTAGTGTACCTGTGACATCTTTTAAGTTATTTTCAAAGAATGTATCATTTTAGCCAGTAAAGACCCAGGGACAATTTTTAAAGCTGAAAATTATGGGTAATATTTGATAATAGTTTTAAGTGAAAATGGGTAAAGCCATTCTATAATGTATGCTTGGGTTCACTGCCTCTGATGAAGATTATAAATTCTGTCCTGTTGATTTAACATACATTTTCACAGTTTAATCTTATACATATGAGCACTGATAAAAACATTTATCTGAAACACTAATTTTTAGAAACAGTTTCGTTACAAAACAAAATTCATAGATTTTTGGGTTGGTCTGGATATTTCAGTGTCCTGTTTAATACTGAAGAAGTAATGTGAGTGGAAAGAGCATGTGCCTGATTGTCTGGTCCTGGTTGGCCATTTGGTGACTGTTTCATTTTGGGCAAGTTACTTCATCTGTCTTGGTCTCTGTTTCTTCAACTATAAAATGAGGGTCGCTCCAGCTTTAACATTCTGATAATAAAATGTTCACTTCGAAATACAGAATCAATTCTGTAAATTTTTTTTAGTGTTCTTTAAAAAGATACCATAATACAAGCCATTTTGATAGGAAATTATGTATTTTATATATGTTTATTGGCTATATATTATTTTTTGTTATTACTAATTATTACCCTGATCTCTCTCTCATTTCCACTCTAAGAATAGTAAGATCTGAATTGTTTTTTACTCATATGATATAGTTGTATAGTAAAAAACCAGGAATGGCCTTAATAGATGTTGAGCCCCTTGCTACAAGTATTACCAAAGAGAAGGGCTACAGTGCAGCTCTTCTAGAGATATCATGCACCAGTGTCTGCTGGCATTTGACTTATAATTCTTTATGCAGTGTAAGTAGTTAACCCTTTCAGTTATGTAGCTCTATATTATGTAGGCAGTTGGCCATGTTGGATTCTTTAGGATGTTACATCACATTAAAATGATGTTTAGATTCTTTATTGAAGGTTTTTTGGCTTTTTTTTTTAACGTGTGTGGTGAAATAAGTCTTATTATGTGGCCATTTCCTATGACAGTAATAAATTTAGGCTTTGCTGAGATAAAGTTATACATATTGCTTTTAGAACCTTTAATATGCCAATAGTGACGTTTCAAGAGAATATGATTTGTGGAATTTCCCACTTACTAGCCCACAGGATTTCTCTTTTTCATCTTTATTTTCATTATTTTTCTAGAATTTCTCTAATTTAGTATTCTGTCAAACAAATGTATTTTGGGAAAATACTGCCATATTCTAATATCCCCCCCCCCCTTTTTTTTTTAAAGAGACAGGGTCTTGCTCTATTGCCCAGGCTGGAGTGTGGTGGTGCAGTCATAGCTCACTGCAGCCTTAAACTTCTGGGCTCAAGTGATTTCTCCCACCTCAGCCTCCCCAGCAGCGGGGACTGCAGGTGTGTGCCTTGATGCCCAGCTCATTTTAAATTTTTCTTTTTTTTTTTTTTGTATGGACATAGTCTCACTTTGTTGCCCAGGTTTGCCTTGAACTCCTGGACGTAAGTAATCCTCCTGCCTTGGCCTCCCAAAGTGCTGGGATTACAAGCTAATATCCCTTTTTGACTCTCTACAGCAACAGACTCATGGTGATTTTGAGGAGTCTCAGCCTTACCTATAGGTTCTGCCTGTGACCTCATAATACGTGAGGCCGGTGGTCTTGCTTTCAGCTACATAGCTTTTGTCAGTTTATTTAGTCAGGCTATATAGAGAATGTTTAGTCTTGATTCCTGACTGCTAAATGGTTAGGCTCCACACTTAATTTGCATTGAAGAAAGACCTGTAATCTAATTTAGCACTAGATTGGGAGTCTAACACTGAACTGAACTGCTGTATATCATTTATCACAACCCAAGTTGAGAGAGTATGTTTGTGTAGTCCATCTATCCATTTTTCTAGTTATCTAAAATTTGTGCATATGATTCTTGACCACATAACACTGGTGTACCTGGACCACATTTTTTGGTCCCCTTTGGTGCAAATGGATTTACTAATGTTACGTTGGCATTTTCCTTTTTAGTTTGAGAGCGACAATAAGCAGTGACCCTGTAAAACTCATTGGTGTATATGGGAGGATGTTTTTGAGGACTTTCCTGCATACATCTTATGAAGAAGACCTGTGGGATAAATTTGATTTTTGTCCCAGGAAAAGTTGTATTTCTTCTGAGGAACTTTTTCCTTTTTTAAAAACATTTGTGTAGCGTGGACAATATAGGGGGACCCTATCTCTACAAAAATTTTTTAAAAAAATTAGCCAGGCATGGTGATGCCTGCCTGTAGTTCAGCTACTCAGGAGGCTGAGGTGGGAGGATTGCTGGAGCCCCAGTGGAGGCTGCAGTGAGCTATGATTGTGCCACTGTACTCTAGCCTGGATGATGGGGGGAAATCCCATCTCAAAAAAATTTTTTTTTGGATACTGTAAATAGGAAAACCTGTTGTATTATTTGCATTGTCTTCCCAAGAACTCCATGCCAGATTTGTGACTTATCTTTCCCCAATATGTATGCCTTTACTCTGACTTCTTTTTATCTTAAGGCAATGTAGTTTTGGAATGCAGGCTCCGGAGTCAGATAGCCTGGTTTCAGATCTTGGCTCCACAATTACTAGGTGTGTTGAAATGGAGCAAGTTGCTTTATCTGTGTGAGCCTCAGTTTCCTTATCTGTGAAATGGAGTTAATAGTATCATCATAAGGTTATCAAGATCACATAAGAGTAATAGATGTAAGCACCTGTAATGGTTCTTGGCACATCTTGAATACTCAGTATTTTTTTCTACTTTCATATTCCCTTTGTTTCACTTTACTTTATAAGTACATAGTATGAAATCAATTATTTTTTAATCTCCCTAAAATATTTCTTGGAACAGGCAGAGTAAGAATACATAAATGATGATTGAGCATTTTGTATCAATTAAAGTATTCACGACCAGGTGTGGTGGCTCACGCCTGTAATACCAGCATTTTGGGAGGCTGAGGTGGGTGGATCATGAGGTCAGGAGTTTGAGACTAGCCTGGCCAATATGGTGAAACCCCATTTCTACTAAAAATACAAAAATTAGCCAGGTGTTGTGGCACACACCTATAGTCCCAGCTGCTTAGGAGGCTGAGGCAGAAGAATCGCTTGAACCTGGGAGGTGGAGGTTGCAGTGAGCAGATATTGTGCCACTGCACTCCAGCCTGGGACAGAGTAAGACTCCGTTTCAAAAAAAAAAAAAAAAAAAAACAACAACAAGAAGTATTCACAATTAGGGCTATTAACTTTTATTCTCTTCCCTCTTTACCCCAAATACACATCACCAAACAAATTTTCTATATTATTTGGGTAGGCGTGACTGGTTTTCTTAAGACTTTTGTTGCACCCTCGTAGGTTAAAAGTTTCACTATCATTTGAAATTGGTCACAAGACTAGGGAAGTGCATTCATTATAGAACTATTTAACAAATAAGTTCCCCAGTTTGAAGAGCTAGACTTTTATGTGAGGTCAGGCCAGTTGAAGACATTTACAAAGAATTAGTTGTTTGTTATTGCTCTGTGAGTTGCAAGAATGGAAAAAAAAGAAATTCTTTCTTCAATACTTCCTTCCAGGCTGAGTCATCACTAGAGAGTGGGAAGGGCAGCAGCAGCAGAGAATCCAAACCCTAAAGCTGATATCACAAAGTACCATTTCTCCAAGTTGGGGGCTCAGAGGGGAGTCATCATGAGCGATGTTACCATTGTGAAAGAAGGTTGGGTTCAGAAGAGGGGTAAGTGCTCCATAAACCAAAAATACTACGGTTGGTAAGAGTGCTAGCAGTGAGTGACGTCTTAGAAGTTGATCTTTTTTCTGATGCTGTTAACCTATGACATGCTATGTCTAGTAAGAGAGAAATGATATGTTTAACATGTGTGTTAGGAATTTGCTTGTTATTAAGGGATTTCTTTGTAATTCTTGATTTTGAACATTTATAATCTAGTTAAGTTAGGTTTGAGTTTCTGGTATGTTGTGTGTATGCATGTTACAGAAGGTATTGTATTTTTCTGTGGTGTCTACAGGTTCTATAATCTGGAGAGATACCTTTAGAATCATTTAATATATGTAAAAGTACTATCCTGTATGCATTTAATCACATGTAAATAAGAGAATTAAGCCAGTTTGAATGGCTGTATGGGAGTGGCTTAAAGTAGAAAAGGGGAAAGGATTCACCCACAAATTCATGGATTAATCCCATAAATTAGGTAAGTAAAGTCCTGACGTAAGAGGCCAAACGAGGACAAGGATTTTGTGTGTGTGTATGTTTATGTTTAATTTCATATTTTTATTTTTCATTATCTAGGTTTAGTATACCTTGTTTACTCCTACTTTAGATAAATAACTTAAGCACATTATTATTTTTTATTATTAAAGGAAGAACCCTTCTATGTAAAGCTTGGTTTATCATCTGTGAGATCACCTGCTTATGTGGTCAATGTATTTATTAGAAATTTAGAGTTTACATTAGTTGCTAGGCAACTACTGTTTACCCACATGGCCAAGTTGAGTAGGATGAGGACTGTTCCATTCTCAGAACTTTTTAGTTCCTGTATATCTACTGCATGGTTAAAAGTTCCCTCCTAAATATTGATTTTAATATTCTTTGATGGTCTGTAGTAAATACCTATGCTGAAAAGCTGTTGTCATAGTTAAATGTGATTATGAATTATTTTTTAAATGAACCTTATTGAGTTGTAACTTCTGTAATAAAATTAAGCAATGTAAAGTTATAATTTGATGAGTTTTGCCGGATATATACAGTAGTGTAACAAACACTCTGATCGTGATATAGTGGTTATTTTCATTACCCCAAGAAGTTCTTTGTTCTCCCTTTGCAGCCCAGTCCTCATCCCTTAACCCTGGCAACTACTTTATCTGCTGTTACTATAATTGCTTTTCTAGAATTTCATATAAATGGACTCATGCAATACATAGTTATTTTGTGGCTGATTTCTTTTACATAGCATAATACTTTTAATATTCATCCATGTCTTGTATATCATTAGTTTTTTTTTTATGGTTGAGTAGTAGTTATGGTCTGGATATATCACAGTTTATCTGTTAATCACTTGTGGACATTTGGGCTGCTTCTAGCTTTTGGTTAGTATGAATAGAGTCTGGACATTTGAGTTCATGTCTTTGTGTACTGTGTTTTCATTTATCTTGGGTAATAACCTAGGAATGATATTGCTGGGTCATATGGTAAGTGTATTTTTAACTTTATAAGAAGTATATGTTTAACAAACTGCCCAGCTGTTTTCCGATGTGCCTGACCATTTGTATTGTCAAGTGTAATTTCTTTCAATGTCATTCTCCTGTTATAAATTAGGAAAGCATTTTCAGATTTTAGTGCTCTGTAAAGGCTTTTCTGGTTTACTTTTTAATCATATTTATATTATTTTCCTACCTTTTTTGGAGGGGGATGGCAAATCACTTGAACCTTTTTGAGTTTTACTTATCTCTAAAATCTGCTTTCACAAGATTGTTTTGAGGGTTAAATGAGATAATGGATGTGGATGTATTCTGACAGTTCTAACAGTGTAAGCTGTTGCTATCTCCACATGTTTATCAAGGATTTAGGATGATTCTTGAGTCTCTTTAATTAATTATATCTTTGAAATACCATAATAGAAAGTATTTAGTCCATGGATTATGGAAAAAAAATGAATAAGAATTTCCCATCATTTTTCCTGTAGTAATCAGGAAAAGGGGTTCTAATAATGTGTATGTGTTTATTTTGAGATGAATAGTCGCATAAACATAAGAATTTGATTAATACACAAAGGTATAAAATGAAAAATAAAAATCTACTTCCTATCTGTTCTACCTCCTTTGTCAGAGATAATAATTTTAGAATGATTTTTTCCTATTTTTAATCTTACCATTATGCCAATTTTTAATATAGTAAACTTTAACCTTCAGTAACCTAATATCTCCCCATTGTGAAAAATAGAAGGATTTAACTTTTAATACTGATTCTACCATCTTCCTTTTATTTATTTTTTGGTCGCCTTTATGATTAAACTTACAGCTGTTTGACAGTTAACTTTAGAGTGTTCAGACATTGTCTCTAAACTTGTCACTTCATAATTTGTAAAAAAAAAAATTAGCTTTCCTCCTTATCTTTCTGTTGAATTCCTCACATTCCCTTTCTGGTTTGTCAACTATAACATTTGTTTTATATGTCAAGATTTATAAGTTATACTTGCTGATTCTGAAAAGCAGTTAAAATATTACATTATATAAATAATACGGTTAAACAAAGTGGTATGATGAGATTCTTAGAGAGCAAATGGATTTATTTTATTTTATTTTACTTTAAGTTCTGGGATACATGTGCAGAATGTGCAGGTTTACCACATAGGTATACATGTGCCATTTGCTGCACCTATCAACCTATCACCTAGGTTTTCAGCCCCCCATGCATTAGGTATTTGTCCTAATGCGCTCCCTTACCTTGCCCCCCACCCCCGACAGGCCCTGGTGTGTGATGTTCCCCTCCTTGTGTCCATGTGTTCTCATTGGAGAACAAATGAATTTCTTACACTCTTTTTGTACTCCAGAGCTGCCATACTTTAATTTGGTTTCTAGTTTGGACTGTGGCTATTTTTCCTGGATTTTCTTTATTTTTATTTTATTTTTTTTGAGACAGAGTCTCGTTTTGTCGCCCAGGCTGGAATGCAGTGGGGTGATCTCGGCTCACTGCAAACTCCACCTCCTGGGTTCAAGTGATTCTCCTGCCTCAGCCTCCCAAGTAGCTGGGATTACAGGCACCTGCCACCATGCCTGGCTCATTTTTTGTATTTTCAGTAGAGACGAGGTTTCACTGAGTTAGCCAGGATGGTCTCGATTTCCTGACCTCGTGATCTGCCTGCCTTGGCCTCCCAAAGTGCTGGGATTACAGGCGTGAGCCACTGCACCAGGTCCTTTTTCTGTATTTTCTGTGTTTTTTGTTTTTTTTTTTTTAAGATGGAGTCTTGCTGTGTCACCCAGGCTGGAGTGCATTGGTGCAATCTCAGCTCACATCCTGTATTTTCTAATTGCCACATTTGCCTTCTGTTGGTAGAAGAGTTCATGCCTTCATTATGTCACCTGGTTGTCCAGCTTTTTAATTGTTCTGTTTGTTGAAATTCTAGTATGAAGTTACTTCTTTTTGGATATGATGCTCATCTAACATCATGCTATTTGATTTAATTCTTGGACAAATTCTATACTTTCTTAGATCTTACATCTTTCCATTTTCGATTTGTTTTACCATTCTCTAGAGTACTTCCTGAAGTAACTTTTTCGGGAGGAGTGTGTGTGGGTGCTTGTCAATATAATGTTTGAAAATGTCTTTTTCACTTTCACACCTGATACATACATTGGCTGGATACAGAATTCAAGTTTAAAATAATTCTTTAGAATTTTGAAGGTTGCATTCATTCTGCTCCCTTTTAGTAATCAGTTTTACTGATAAGGGATTTGATGCTAATATGAACCATTTCTTTGTATGTAACTTGATTTTATTCTCTAGAAGCTTTTTGTGTTGATGACTCCTCCTTGGAATTATAAAAATTAAGGAGGATGAGTTACAATTCTTTTTAAAATTGTTATTTATTTTCGAAATTAAAAATTTATTTTTTTAGAGATAGTCTTGCTGTGTTGCCCAGACTGGATTTGAACCCCTGTACGCAAGATCCTCCTGCCTCAGCCTCTCCGAGGTAGGACTACAGGCTGTAGTCCTTTTTATATTCATCCTGTAAATGTTGGTGAACCCTTTGAATATGAAAGTTTAGGTTTTTCTTCCATTCTGGGAAATCTTCTATAATTCTTTGATTACTTCTTTCCTTGTATCTTTTCTGTTTTTATTTTTCTGGAGCTTCGGTATAATTTTTCTTTCATTTTCCATGTCTTTTCCTTTTCTCTCTCTCTTTTTTTAAATGGGAGATTTCCTTTACTTTTTCTTCCAGCCCTTTACTGATTTGTTTATTTCAGCTGTTACTTTATATTTCTGGGAACTTTTTCTAGTTCATAGTTATCTGCTTTTATCTTATAGATGTAAGCTTTAATATTGGGATACTACATAGATTTCACATTTTTTTCTCCTCTTTGAATAACTTTTCAATTTGTTACAGTTCTCTTTTGGGTGGTGTTTTCTTCACATGTCTGGTAATCTGTTTGCCTGTACATTTATGAAAAGTACTAGATTCACTAGTAGTACCCTCTATTTTTTTATTTTTCCCTGTATTTATAACAAGTTAGATTCACTGAATGAGGATTTGTGATGGTAGTAATTAACCGTACTCTTGAAAGCATTCATTGAAATACTAGAGGAAACTAAATTTGACATTTTTTTCCTCCACTATTTTTAATTTATTCCTTTAGAGATTTTCAGTATTATTTTAACAATAATTTTGTATTTTAGTCAGTTAAACTTGATTATATAGTTCATTGTAATTTGGCTGAATTTTGGTTCAAAGAATTTCTTTCAGAATAGCATTTTTATTTCCTGCTCATTTATCCTGGGCAGAATATTATCACTTGAACTTTGGTGTACTCATCTGAAAATAAATGTGATAAGATATGCCTTCTTTACTTCACAGTGTGGTTTTAAGCTTTTTGAGATAATGTGCATAGAGGAGTGTTTTAAAATTATGTGCTCAATAAAAGATAATGATATAGGCCAGGCGCGGTGGCTCATGCCTGTAATCCCAGCACTTTGGGAGGCCGAGGCGGGCGGATCACCAGGTCGGGAGATCGAGACCATTCTGGCTAACGCGGTGAAACCCTGTCTCTGCTAAAAATACAGAAAAATTAGCTGGGCATGGTGGTGGGCGCCTGTAGTCCCAGCTACTGGGGAGGCTGAGGCAGGAGAATGGCGGGAACCCAGGAGGCGGAGCTTGCAGTGAGCCGAGATTGTGCCACTGCACTCCAGCCTGGGGGACAGAGCAAGATTCTGTCTCCAAAAAAAAAAAAAAAAATTGATGTAATAAAGTTATACTATAGTTATTACTTTGAATATTAGTCTTTTTTTCTTGACTATATTTATGCATCAATTCTTGTTATCTCCTTTCCAGATATAATCTGATTTGTACTTTTAATGTGAATAAGTTGCTTTTCAGTAAGTATCTTCTTAGAAAATAAAAAAACGGGCTGAATGGTAAATATTCATTATTATGTAGGGTAAATGCTTTCCTAACCTTGGTTATTAGTGATATATTAATAGTGAAATCCTTTTTTTTACACTTTTCTGGACAGTGGAAAATGATAAGTACTAATTGAGATAACACATGACCATAGATAGTATTGTTAGTGTTATAAATGGCAGTAAAAGAAACATCATGGAGCAAACATCAAGTAAAGTATTGTCTGTGTTTTCCTCCTTGATGGATCCAGGACAGTTCCTTACAACTTAGTTGCACATCAACATAGGAGGCGTCTGTGTGTATATTAAATACTTATCAAATTATCTTGCTCAAAGACGAGCCTGTACGTATGTTCTAGTGACTCTAAATCTCTAAATTCGATTTCAGCACTTCTCTTAATTTTTTCCCTTATAGCTAGTGGTAATATTTGCTATGAAGGTGTTTAGTGTATTAATAAAGTAGGAAATTTAACCAGTTTTAAAGGTCTAAATTATAGAATTAAATAAATTGCAATGGTATTAATTAAGGGCTTATTATAATTTATTAACTTTCATTTGCTTAATAAAACTTTCATAGAAACCTAAGTAGTCTTTTATAAATGTGGAAAGCTAGTTTCTTGATAATAAGTTAAAATATAACGTATAACTAGTCAATTCATAATGTTACTGTTTTGAGATTGGCATAAATCTAAGAGGTGGTTTTTGTCGTTAAAAGCATTTTGATGAAAATGCTGCATGCAAGTGTTATTTTATTCTACTTTTTGTATTAGTATCTAACAGATTGAACTTTCATATTGTATTCTCTATGTATAACCAGTTTTGGCTTTCAAATAACTTTTTCCCTTAGTTTTCCTTGTACTGACTTTGTCCTTTGAATAATATTTTTCCTATATTCCATGAAATGGTTTCTTTAGATGAACTACAGTGTTGGTATCTGGTAATTCCAGGGTAAAAATTTTATGTCTGTGAGTTGTCTCACAAGATAGCTTAATTCCACTGCACAAAATATACTTCAGCAACATAAAGATTGTGAGCTTGGTTATGTGATTGTTGTTATCTAGTCAAATTTAACAAGTTGTTACAGAAAGCAAAATTTACATTTTTGAGTGTTTATCTAAATCCAGGGGCCTTTTCTTCTCCTTTATTTTGTACATGCATGTGTTTTTTTTTGTTTGTTTTTATTCACAAAATGACTTTAGAAATAAATTATAAAATGATTAGTAGAAAGAAAATGACAGTGTGATTTCCTGTTTACTACCCAGCAGCAAGCTTTTTCCATAGAGAGTAAAGAGCTGTGGTAGTGACTGTGTAAACCACATGGTACATTAGAGAAGCTCACTTTGACTGTTGAGGATATACATAGAGAGTAAACATAAGAAAATTAAATTTATTTTCTAATGGTATTGAAACTCTGAGATTTAACTAATGTGTTTACAATACTGTGAAATTAGCTTTTCTTAGAGTTTCAATATATTATTTTTGAAAGTTTCAACCAATAGAATCACATGGAACAAACCGTCAAATAAGCTTTCATATACATTTTAGAGTTTATATAGAATTGTAAAGTTGCTGTTAACACACTCACTTGCTCCTCAATCAACAATCAAGTTTTATGTATTGATTTTGTAAGTTGAAGTCTCATGAAATTCACTTATTAAAGTTAAAGATTTTCTACATAGATGGTCAAGTTATCTGTAGACATCCACAGTTCTGCTTTTTCCTTTCCAATCTTTATGCCTCTAATTTCTTTTTCTAATCATATTTCATTGGATAGGACCTCTAGTACATTGTTGAATAAAAGTGGTAAGAGTGGATATTTTGTTTTATTGCTCATGTTATTGGGAAAGCATTTATTTTACCACTTAAGTGTCACATTAGCTGTTCCTTTTCTATTGCTGCCCTTTATCAGGTTGAAAAAATTCTTTACTATTCCTAGTTCGGATAGTTTTTATCATGAGTGGGTGGTCAGTTTTTCTAAAGATTTTACTGCTTCTATTGAAATGGTCATTTGATTTTTCCCCTTTTATTCTGTTAATATGGTACTTACTTTCATTTCGTTGCTGGAATAAATTCCATTTGGTCATGATGTATTTAAAAAATATATTACCAATTTGGACTTACATTTTGCTAAGGGTTTTTTGCATTTACAAGAGTATTGATCTGTAAATTTCTTTTCAGTTTTGATGTAATGGTTATGCTGGATTCATATAATAGGTTGGGAAGCACTTGTTTCTCATAAGGTGGATTGTATTTTTTCTTCAGTGTTTGACAAAATGTATCAGTGAAGCCATGTGGGTTGGAGCTTTCTTTGTGGGAAGATTTTTGATAATAAATGAGATTTCTTTAGATACAAGGTTATCCATATTTTCTATTTCCTCTTGTGTCATTTTTGGCAAATTGTACTTTTTAAGGATTTCCTTTTCATCCAAGATGTTCCTCTAAGTTACTGGGTGTAAAGGTTTTAATATTCCCTTATCCTTATTTTTATTTTTTTAGTAGAGCAAAGATTTGCTCCATTGCCTGGGCTGACCTTGACGTCCCTGGCACAAGTGATCCTCCCACGTTGGCCTCCCAGAGTGCTGGGATTACAGGTTCCCTTATCTTTTGAATGTCTGTAGGATCTTAGTGATATCTCCTTATTAAATCCTGATATTGGTAAATTATGTACTTGCTCTCTTTTTTCCTTTGATAATCTTGCTAGGAGTTTATGCATTTTATGAAACTTTTTTTTTTTTTTTGAGATGGAGTCTCGCTCTGTCACCAAGCTGGAGTGCAGTGGCGCAATCTCAGCTCACTTCAACCTCCGCCTCCTGGATTCAAGCCGATTCTCCTGCCTCAGCCTCCTGCGTAGCTGGGATTTACAGGCATGCGCCACTATGCCCGGCTAATTTTCCCTTTTTAATAGAGACAGGGTTTCTCCATTTTGGTCAGGCTGGTCTTGAACTCCTGACCACAGGTGATCCACCCACCTCGGCCTCCCAAAGTGCTGGGATTACAGGCGTGAGCCACTGCGTCTGGCCAACTTTTTAATGATTTTTAAAAATGATCCATTATGTGGTCTATCATTTGGTCTTTTATTTTTTGGGGGTATAGTGTTATAAATATCTAGTCCAGATGATTGGTAATGGGTCATAGTCTTCTATGTTTTTACTGACTGGTTTTTTTTTTTCTCTCTAGTTCTGTCACTTAGTGTTATAGTCTCCAACTATGATTGTGAAATGTATTCATTTCTCTCTTTAGTCTACGTTTTACATTTTATATATTTGGAAGCTCTATTATTATTGTTTGAAGCTCCTTTATTGTTGTTATATCTTCTTGATGTATTGCTGCTTTTATCCTTACGAAATGTTCACCTTTTTCTCAAGTGATACTCTATCTTGGAATTCAGTTTGTGTGCTATTAATATAATCACTCCTGATTTTTTATGATTAGTGTTTGCATCTTATATCTTTTCAAATATCCTATTATATTTAGTCTTTGTTTTGTATTTAAATTGTTTATCTCATAGACAACATATGTTTAGGTGTTGCCTTTTTTAAAAAATCTGATTTGACAATCTTTAGCTTTTAAATGGGAATTTTTAGGACAGTCATATTTAATGTAATTATTGATATGATTGAGTTTTCTGTTTGTGTCATGTGTTCTTTGTATCTTTTTCCTATTTTTTTGCCTTTGTTAGGATTTAGTATCTTTTCAGTATCCTATTTTATCTCCCCTATTGGCTTGTTATTTATGTGTCTTATTTTAAAGCAATTTAAAAATTTATAGTTAATGTTATTGTTGGTGTGGTTGAACTTAGGCGTATTGTTATTTTTTTAAAAAATTCCTCTGTTCATACTTTCTTGTCTTCTTTTGAGTTAATTGAATATTTTTCAGTATATTCCACTAACAGTATGCATTTTCAACAGGAGTGGTAACTCTCCTATAGGGCAATCATTGGTTCTTGGAAGAGGGTACAGAATATCCTTTTATACTACAATTATTTGTGGCTCTCCAATCACATTATATAAACAGATATATCTGTGGTATTAACATTTCTTGGTGGGGAACAGAATGATTTAGAGGGAGTTTTCTAAAGAGGCTCCTTAGGTGAGCCAAGGAAAAAGCTTTGATAAACAATTCTGTTGTCATTTCAGCTTGCATTGCTTTTTTAGATATGGTTCTAAGGTAGTGGAATACAGAATACATGTGCAGGTTTGTTATATGGGTAAATTACATGTTGTAAGGGTTTGGTGTACAGATTATTTCGTCATTCAGGTAATAAGCATAGTACCCTATAGGTAGTTTTAAGATCCTTACTTGTCTCCCACCCTCTACCCTCAAAATACATCCTTAGTGTGTACCTCTCTAAAGAACAACCAGGGTGATTTTGGTCCCCAGAGGACATTTGGCAATATCTGGAGATGGGGGGGGGTGGGTTGCGGGGGTGGGATTGCTACTGGCTAGAGGCCAGATATGCTGCTGAATGTTCTATAATGGATGGAACAGTATCCAACGACAAAAAATTTTCCAGTTCAAAATGTTAGTAGTGCTAAGGTTTAGGAACTCTGTTCTTGATATTACAATATTCATTCTTAATTTATTACAGTCTGTATAGGGTTAGTATTTTACTGCTCCATATAAAATATAAGACTCTTGCAATACTATGTTTATATTTGCCCCCACTTCTGAGAGTGCCTTGTGCTGTTGTTCTCCTGTATAGTATATCAACATGTTATAAACTCTGTGTTATAATGTTACATATTTTTTGCTTTATTCATACGTCTTTTGAAGAAGAGCAGGAAAAGTATGGTCTTTCACACTTAATATACCTATTTGCAGTTAAAAAGTTTTTTTCCTGTAGATTTCATTTTCTGTCTGATATTTTTTTTTCACCTGAAAAACTTTTCCTTAGCATTTTTTTTAAACTTTTAGTTTCCAGAATACATGATGGGTTATATGTTATATGGGTAAATTGAGTGTTGAAGGGGTTTGGTATACTGATTATTTCATCATCCAGGTGATAAGCATAGTACCCTATAGATAAATTTAAGATCCTCACTCTTCTCTCACCCTCCACCCTCAAAATACACCCTCAGTGTATATTCTCTAAAGGACAGTGTGTACTCAAATGTGTACTCAGTGTGTACTCAAAACAATGAGTATACATTGTCCATGTATACTCAGTGTTTAGCTCCCATTTACAAGTGAGAACATGTAGTATTTGGTTTTCTGCTCCTTCATTAATTTGCTTAGGTAATAGCCTCCAGCTCCATCCATGTTGCTGCAAAGGACATGGTCTCATTCTTTTTTATGGCTGTGTAATATTCCATGGTGTGTATGTACCACATTTTCATCTACTGTTGATGGGCATTTAGGTTGATTCTGTGTCTTTTCTGTTGTCAATAGTGCTGTGATGAACATATGTGTACATGTGTCTTTATGATACATGTATGATTTATATTCCTTTGGTCATATTTTTGATAATGGAATTGCTGGGTCAAATGGCAGTTCTGTTTTAAGTTCTTTGAGAAATTGCCGAACTGCTTTCCACAGCAGCTGAACTAATTTACATTCCCACCCGCTATCAAATTAGAATCCTATATACAATTTTAAAAATCCTTCAAAAATGAAGATGAGCTCAGCCAGAGGGGCTCAAATTAGAATCCACACTATCAAATTGGAATCCTATATACAATTTAAAAAATCATGTATGTGTCTGGCTAATTTTTTAAATTATTTTTTATGGAGATGGAGTCTCAATATCTTGTCCAGACTGGTCTCAAACTCCTGGCCCCAAGCGATCCTCCCACCTTTTCCTCCTAAAGTGTTAGGATTGTAGGTGTGAGCCACTGTGGTTGGGCTCATCTTCATTTTTGAAGGACTTTTTAAATTGTATATAGAATTCTAATTTGATAATTATTTTTTTTCATCATTTTAAAGATGTCGTTTCATTTTCTTCTGGCTGCCATTGTTTCTGATGAAAAGTCACCTGTTGTTATTTTGACTTACTGTTTCTTTATATAGTCATGTGCCATTGATATGATTAGGCTTTGTGTCCCCACCCAAATCTCATCTTAAAAATTGTAATCCCTACGTGTCAAGGGAGAGATCAGGTGGAGGTAATTGAATCATGGGGGTGGTTTCTCCCATGCTGTTCTCGTGATACTGACTTGAGTTCTTATGAGATATGATGGTTTTATAAGGGGTTCTTCCCCTTTCACTCGGCACTTCTCCTTTCTGCCGCCTTGTGGAGAAGGTGCTTTCTTCCCCTTCACCTTCTGCCATGATTGTAAGTTTCCTGAGGCCTCCCTAAGCATGCTGAACTGTGAGTCAATTAAACTTCTTTCCTTTGTTAATTACCCAGTCTCCGGCAGGTTTTTTTTTTTAAATGTAGAGTCTTGCTCTATCACCCAGGCTGAAGTGCAGTGGTGCCATCTTGGCTCACTGCAACCTCTGCCTTTCAGGTTCAAGCAATTCTCCTGCCTCAGCCTCCCAAGTAGCTGGGACTACAGGTGTGTACCACTGTGCCTGGCTAATTTTTGTATTTTCATTAGCGATGGGGTTTCACCATGTTGGCCAGGATGGTCTCAAACTCCCGACCTCAGGTGATCCGCCCGCCTCAGCCTCCCAAAGTGCTGGGTTTACAGGTGTGAGCCACTGGCCCCAGCCTCGGCCAGTTCTTCATAGCAGTATGAAAATGAACTAATATAGCCATATAATGATGTTTTGGTCCATAACAGATTGCTAATGACGGTGGTCCCATGAGATTATAATACCCTATTTTTACTGTACCTTTTCTATGTTTAGATATGTTTAGATACACTAATACTTACCATTATGTTACAGTTGCCTACAGTATTGAGTACAGTAACATGCTGTACTGAGATCTCCCTCTCACTTTCCAGCTATTTTGGCAGCTCTGAACTCCGTCTCTTCAAACTAGTAAGACTGTGGCTTTCTGAATTCTAGCCATTCCACTCTAGTTCCAAGGAATGGGAGAGCGCCTTGAGCAAAAAGCTGTATCAGTGCGAATCTCATTTGGAACTCCCTTCTTTATAGTCAGTTTCCTTTGATTTCTGCTTGCTTTTGCAGCTTTTCTACTGCCTTCAAATTGTCATTCTTTGTATTTTATACAGTTTATAATTTTATATGTAGGAGGGTTAGTCTGATACAAGTTACCATACTACTGCTGGAAGTGAAATTTTGCTAGGTATGTGTTTTGATGTATAGATATACACATTTATTTAAGCTTCATGATTCACATACTGTTGTATTCCAATTTAATGCTTAAATTATGAGGAGAAGAAGTTTATGAGAAGTAGGAATGCAGGTTATAAAAATATATCGAATTATGAGGACTACAAGTTATAAGGAGTATGAAACCAATAGTTTAAACCAACTGAGTTCAAATCACTTACCTAGAAAGATAGCTTTTTCTTAAGCTCATATGTAGAATTTCAAGCTAGAAGAGACTTTAAAAGTTATCTAGCCTTTTTTTTTTTTTTTTTTTTTTTTAATAGAGATGAGTCTTTTTATGTTGCTCAGGCTGGTCTCAGACTCCTGGCCTTCAGAAGTCCTCATGCCTCGGCCTCGCAAAATGTTGGGATTACAGGCAGGAGCCACTGTTGGTGGCCGCTGTAGTCTTACATCCATTCATTTGACAGATTTCAAACCTGAGGCCGTATTTCAAGGTAGGTATAGAGCCAGGACTAGTTACCTGAGATTTCTTTATTGCTGATCTTAGGTACTTCGTATTTTGTTTCTTTCTTGACATTTAGAAATAGATTGGATTTCTTCAAAAAATATTTTGTATCTTGTTGGGGAGGGGCTCAGAAGTTTTGGGTGGAAAGATTTAAAATCCTCTGAGTAAGGAAAAGGGGGCGTATCTTCCACCTTGTGGAATCCTCGTACTGTTTCAGTAATATTGTTCAGTGCTCTGCTTCCCAGTGGAGAATGCAGAGAAGCTGTACCTCTTGAACGTGTGTTTTCTCTCTTTGAGTAAGTGTTTCCATAGTTACTATATCCTTTGACATAGAGAAACTTTCCTTAGTTTGTGTTGGCATTTTATAATCAGTCACATTACCTTTTGATGTGTGATAGCCCTGCACCTACCACCAATTTTCTGTTTTTGGTTATGCTAGTTTTTCTGCTTGGCATGTTTTTTCCCCTCTGTCTTTTTAAGTGAAAATCTCCTATGTCCTTCAGAGCCAAATTATTTACCCAGATCATGGTCTTACAAAATTAGAATGATTTCTTTTGTCTGTATAATATTGCAACAATTTCCTGTCTTGACCTCCTTATGACTTTTTATTGCCTTGTTATTGCATAGATCTGTTATTTCTCCTTTCTGTTGTAAACTCCTTGACAGCACTGTGTCTAATACAACTTTATATTTTATACAGTTTATACTTTTCTTTCTGAAATACAGTTCATTATCTTGAGCACAGTAGTCTCTTAATCAGTATGTGATGCAAGAATGGGGAAGAAAATAACAATTCTAGAAGTTCAGATACCAGTATGCCACAGATATTAGGGCAAGGAACTAGAATTGGGACAGCTGAGGCAAGGTAGGAAACACAGACTAGATCACAGTTATGAAAGCAGCCTAATGTTCAGGAGAGGATTTTGGTACGGGCAGCACTGGAATTCTAGAACCATGTTGTATATTTGTCAAGTTTTTGTGTGTAGCAAAACAGAACTGACAGGGTAGGAATTGGTAGATTTGACTGAATGGTTATTCCTGACAAAGATGGTGGGCTGTACCCTGATTGTCCCAGAATGGACTAGTGAATAAGGTGTCTAAATTAGGTAAGTAGAATAAAAGATTGGGAATATTGTAGTGTTTATAGTTTGGAAGAGTAATGCATATTTTCAGGGTAATTTTTGCTTTACTCTTAGAACTGTAAAGTACCTCTGATTTCATGAAACTGAACTTTCTAAGCCTATAAGAAGAATCTTTTCTACTATGTTTCTAATGGACCACTTAGATATTGTGGGCAACTAAAGTTGCACTGTATCTGTTCCATTATTTAACAGCTCTGAGCACTGGTGATCTTTGTTTGCTCTCCTGAGCAGTATTAAAACAAGTTGTTTTCCATTTTACAGGCCTTCGGATTTTTTGAGATTGCTATCATGTCTTCCCTAAAATCTCTTTTTCTAAGCAAAGTGTTCTCAATTCTTTATTATGTTTATTATTATAAGACAGAGTTTGCAGCCCTCTCATACATAGTACAGTTTGTCCCCCAGTATCCATGGGTGGTTGGGTCCAGGACTTCCTGGAGATACCAAAATCTGCCAGTGCTCAAATCCCTTAACATAAAATAGTGTAGTATTTACCTACAACCTGCACACACCCTCCTGTATGCTTTAAATCATCTTTAAATTACTTACAATACCTAATCCACTGTAAATGCTATGTAAAGATTCTATGTAAGTAGTTGTTACACTGTACTGTTTAGGGAATAATGGCAAGAAAAAAAGTCTGTAGGTGTTCAGTACAGATGATTTCTTTTTCCTGAATATTTTTGATCTGTGGTTGGTTGAATCCACAGATGGGGAACCCACAGATGTGGAGGGCTGACTGTATTGGTGTCTTACTGTGGAAATAGCTCAGTTTGTCAATGTTTCTCTTACAGTGTAGTGCCCAGAAGTGAATGTGTTACTGCAGATGTGGTCGGTGCAGGGAAAAAGCGCAGTGAGACTGTTAGCCTCTTCTCATAGTCTGTCACTGTAGGAGACTTCAGTGCAGTTAAAGGCTGCAGCCACTTTTTTTCAGTTTTACTCATTAAGGGAACTTTTATTATATTTTGATTATATAAATCATTTACAAAGTCAGTTTATTGTCCAGACACTGCCAGTTTACATTCCTAGCACTAATATGTGAAGGTTTCTACTTTCTTATACCGTAGCCATTGCTGGGTGTTACTCTTTCTAGTTTTTGCCATTATATTGCTGTTTTATTTTACATTTCTTTGTTACTGAGGTTTAACGTTTCTTAAATGAATGATGATTATTCTTGTTCTTTAAGTTTTAAATATGAGTCCTATCCTTAAGCAGGTTTATAAATTTTATGTTCTTATTTATTCGTTAGAGCTTTTTGTGTATTGAGAATACCTTTATTTGATTAATCTTTTTTGTTGTGAATACTTTTCTAGTTTGAATATAACTTTTAATATTATAGTATATTTTTGCCTTGTAGAATTTTTTAGTTGTTAAGTAGTTTAATATGTCACACTTTTCCCACTCAAGGAGACCATTGAGGTCATACTTACAAACTCTTCACCTTTTTCCTTTGAGCATCATTATGATGAAAACATTTTGTATTATCTAAGTAATGTGTTCTCCTTTAAAAGAGCCAAGCAGTAAATATATAGGGTATGGTGTAATTCCTTTACTTCCACATTCTTTCTCAGAAATAACCACTGCCAAGTATGTCATGCCAATATAAAGCTAAAATTTTTAAAAAGTACTTAAGAACTAGAAGAAAATGCCAAACTATAGGTAGTATTACCCCTTGTCAAGAGATTCGGATTGAAGAGATTAGGCAGGGACAGGAAGGGGAATAATTAAGGAAATGAGACTTTCACACTTTATTCGGCATAAACATTGCATCTTTGTGTTTTGCCTCACATTACATAAATGATACTGTAATCACTATGTCTTAGAGATTTATCCATGCCATTGGAACCTGGAACTCGAAAAAGAAAAAAGTGACTAGTTTGACTTAACCTGCTCTTAGTGAATCTATTCTTACTTCTTGTCCATCTACAATTTCAAAGTACATCTGATGCTTGAAACAGCACGGGAGTTAGGGGCACAGACCACCTGCACAGTCAAAAATGCGCATATCACTTTTGACTCCCTCACAGCTTCACTACTAATAGGTTACTGTTGACTGGAAGCCTCACTGATAACATAGTCTGTTAACACACATTTTATATGTTTTATGTGTAATGTACTGTTTCTTTACAGTGAGGTAAGAGAAAAAATGTTATTAAGAAAATGTATTTATGTTTCATCAAGGGGAAGTGGATCTCTTCATCCTTGATGTCTTCAAGTCAAGTAGGCTGAGTAGGAAGAGAAAGGGTTGATATTGCTATCTCAGGAGTGGCTGAGGCAGAAGCAAATCCAGGTACAAGTGGAGTCATTCAGTTAAACCCATGTTATTAAGGGTCAGCGGTACCTATATATGTCATTTGAGTGTAATGGTTAAGAGGATGGGACTGAATTTCAAATCCTGGCTTTGCCATTTATTAGTGTCTGTGGGCAAAGTCCTTCATCTGTCTTAAATTTCTCATCTGTAAAATGGAGATGATGAAAGTGCCTACTTTATATAGGTATAAGAATCAAAGCTCATAATGTGCGATTAGCTCTTATCTAACTGCATGGTACATATTAAATAGTAAATAATTTTTTTTTTTTTTTTTTTTTTTTTGAGACGGAGTCTCGCTCTGTCACCCGGGCTGAGTGCAGTGGCCAGATCTCAGCTCACTGTAAGCTCCACCTCCCGGGTTTACGCCATTCTCCTGCCTCAGCCTCCCGAGTGGTTGGGACTACAGGCGCCACCACCTCGCCTGGCTAGTTTTTTTTTGTATTTTTTAGTAGAGATGGGGTTTCACCGTTTTAGCCAAGATGGTCTCGATCTCCTGACCTCATGATCCGCCCATCTCGGCCTCCCAAGTGCTGGGATTACAGGCTTGAGCCACCGCGCCCGGCATAAATAATTATTTAATAATCTGTAGAATATTACTAGTTTGACATCAACTTTACTAATATTTAGTATTTAACTCACCCATTCTTTACTTCTATATAGACACTCAGGATACTTGCCCTTTTAAGTTTTTTTTTTTTTTTTTTTTTTTTTAAAAAAACATCCTTCAGATGCTTTACATTGCTCAAAAAGCACTGATGCTGACTGGAACTCAAAGTGATAAGCTGCATGCTAACTATCAATATCAGTGTTTTCATTATGATATTTCTCTTTGGAGAAGACCACTGTAAAGGAGGAGTTAATCAGTATTCTTTTCCTGTCAGCTGGACTTCATGGTGTACTTGCTTCCTCAGGCTTCATCTTTGATATTTTAAAAATTCATGTTTGTCTATAGTAATTAGAAAAATTCATTATAGGATTTCCAAGTTCTAATAGTTGTTTTCTAGATTTGGTCTTCATTATGGTACTGCTCCTATATTTTTCAACACTTTTTGTTGAATAGTACTAAAGCAATAAGTAATACATACATCTTTTTCCTCTCATTCAGGATTGGGTAAGGCCAAATAGTCATATTTTAATTCTTTGGTTAAACTTTATGATTAAAAATGCTTGCTGTGTAAGAACACTAATTTCCATATCTTACACAGTTGGGAGCTAAGACATTCCATCTAAAATTTCTGGGTCAAGAAATAGAGGCTTAAGTGTATTTTTTTAATGTAGAATGCAAGCCAGTAGAAAAGCTAAAAATGAAAATGAAAGTAACAAAAATTGGGAAGAAAGTGCAGAGGGTATCTTAATTTCTCAATCTTTATAGACACCAACATGGCACAAATATACATATGTAACAAACCTGCACGTTATGCACATGTACCCTAGAACTTAAAGTATAATAATAATAAAAAAAAGAAAAAAAAAGAGAAAAAAAAGAAAAAAAAAAGTCAGTTGATGTGGTTAATAGGTGATAAATCAAGAAATATCCACAATGCCAAAAGTATTGAAAGTGGCTGTTTTTGAGAAGTGGAATGGAGAAGGAGGGCTTGTGTATATGTGGTCCTGTGTATATGGAAATGGTGGAAGAGATACTTTTATTTTTGAGTCTTACATGCTTTTATGTACTACTGAGTTACCACTTTCTACATGTATTAGTTAATAAAACATCCTACATGATTACAGTTTATAAACAAAAAAGCATACTTTTATATATTGGTATATGAATGCAAGTGGATTGGATGGAAAAATACCAAAATATTATAAGTGGTTATTTCTGGGTATTGAGTTTTTTTCCTTCCTTATATTATTTTGTATTTTGTAAAATTTCTAAAATGCATGTATTTTATTAATTTATATAAAAATTATTAAGAGAAGTTTTTTAGGACTTCCTAACATTTAATTTAATTTGTCACAGGTTTAATTTGTCACACTTATTTGGCACCAGAATGTTTGCTTTTTATTGTGCAATTACTAGAACTTTTTTAAATTAAAGGAATTGTACATCATAGTCTTTGCATGCTTGGTAAGGTTGGCATTCTGCTGAAAATAACAGAAAACCTAGCCAACGGTAACAACAAAGGTATAGGTGGGCAGTTATAGTTAGCAGATCAGGATAGAATCATCAAAGATTGAAGCTATCTCTGGTTCATCACCTGTTAGCTTGTTTGCTTTTCATATACTGGTTGCTTCAAGGTTTCAAGATGGCTGTAGTAATAATGGGCATTACATCTCTGTTCAAGGCAGTCAAATGGGAGATGGCTGGCGTCAGCCACACTGTCCCTTGTTAGGAATGCAGAAGCTTTCTCAGAAGCTTGCTGTCAGACTTACTTTTCCAGAACTGGGTTATGTGCCACTCCTAGCTGTTAGAAAGTGAATATTTGGCTTTCAATTTCTGTAGTGGGAAATGGCAAGAGTAAAGGGGTTTGGTAATTGATGTTGTGTTAGACAACCAGCAGTCTGCTACAGAAAGTTTTGGTAAATATAACTAACGTTTGTACTTCAGCTCTCAATCCGATATTCAGGAGAGACAGTAGTCTTTCCAGAGGTCAGATTGAGATTTTGGCACACCAACATTCTCTAAAATTTACTCTTGTTGGGGGTTATTCTGAAATGTAGCCATTTTGTTAGGTCCTAGGAGTACTAGGTTTATGCTCCCTTCTTTTTTTTATTTATTTTTGTTTGTTTGTTTTGCGATGAAGTCTCGCTCTGTCGCCCAGGCTGGAGATGCAGTGGTGCGATCTTGGCTCACTGCAACCTCTGTTTCCTGGGTTTAAGTGATGCTCCTGCCTCAGCCTCCCAAGTAGCTGAGATTATAGGCACCCGCCACAACACCTGGCTAATTTTTGTATTTTTAGTAGAGATGTTGTTTCGCCATGTTGGCCAGGCTGACCTTGAACTTCTGACCTCAGGCCTGCCTTGGGCTCCCAAAGTGCTGGGATTACAAGCATGAGCCACTGTGCCCGGCTATGCTCCCTTCATAAAAGAAAGATAGTTTTGGTATCCTGAGGTGATAATGAATTATGGGGTACGTTTGTTAAATTATTTCAATTAGTTTTATTCCACTTGTAGAATCCAAATTCCTGTTTCTAGCCAGTAATCTGAGGATTATGAATTTTTAATGTCACAAGTCAATTATGTAAGGGTTTTCATTTTTGTTTTTAAGTTACAGTATGCAATGAAATGGATAGTCACATGTTTTATAGCTTATGACTCCACCTCTACCAACCCAAATAATGGTCAGCCAAAAATATCCAAATTACATAGTTTGAAGTATTAGGTGTTACAGTTACTTGGATTTTCTTAAATCCACATATTTTAATGGTTATTATCCCTTATTTTCTTATTCCTCTGTCACTCCTTTCAAAATACTTTATGATGCAGATTTGAATAGTTGTCATTGTGATTTTTTTTTTTAAGTTCTGGGATACATGTGCAGGACATGCAGTTTTGTTTCATAGGTCAATGTGTGCCGTGGTGGTTTGCTGCACCTATCAACCCATCATCTAGGTATTAAGCCCAACATGCATTAGCTATTTATCCGGATGCTCTCTCTCCCCTCATCCCTGACAGGCTGCAGTGTGTGTTGTTCCCCTCCCTGTGTCCATGTGTTTTCATTGTTCAACTCCCACTTGGAAGTGAGAACATGCGTTATTTGGTTTTCTGTTCCTGTGTTAGTTTGCTGAGGATAATGGCTTCCAGCTCCATCCATGTCCCTGCAAAGGACATGATCTTGTTCCTTTTTACGGCTATATAGTATTCCATGGTGTATATGTACCACATTTTCTTTATCCAGTCTGTCACTGATGGTCATTTGGGTTGATTCCACATCTTTGCTATCAGGAATAGTGCTGCAATGAACATACACCTGCATGTATCTTTATAATAGATTGATTTATATTCCTTTGGATATATACCTAGTAATGAGATTGCTGGGTCAAATGGTATTTCTGGTTCTAGGTCTGGTCTTTGAGGAATAGCCACACTGTCTTCCACAGTGGTTGAACTAATTTGCTTTCCCACCAGTGGTGTAAAAGTGTTCCTCTTTCTCCACAGCCTCGCAAGCATCTGTTGTTTCTTGACTTCTTAATACTTGCCATTCTGACTGGCATGTGATGGTATCTCCTTGTGATTTTGAGTTGAATTTCTCGAATGATCAGTGATGTTGAGCTTTTTTTTTTTTTTTTCATATTTGTTGGCTGCATGTGTGCCTTCTTTTGAAAAGTGTCTGTTTATGTTCTTTGCCCACTTTCGAATGGGGCTTTTTTTTTTTTGTAAATTTGTTTAAGGTCTTTGTAGATTCTGAATATTAGCCCTTTGTCACATGGATAGATTGCAAAAATTTTCTCTGTGTAGGTTGTCTGTTCACTCTGATGATAGTTTATTTTGCTATGCAGAAGCTCTTTAGTTTAGTTAGATCCCATTCATCAATTTTTGCTTCTATTGCAATTGGTTTTGATGTTTTCATCATGAAAATTTTGCCCATGCCTATGTCCTAAATAGAATTACTTAGATTTTCTTCTAGAGTTTTTATAGTTTTGGGTTTTACATTTAAGTCTTTGATCTGTATTGAGTTAATTTTTGTATATGATGTAAGGAAGGGGCCCAGTTTCAGTTTTCTGCGTGTGGCTAGCCAGTTCTCCTAGCACCATTTGTTAGATAGGGAATCCTTTCCCCTTTGCTTGTTTTTGTCAGTATGTCAAAGATCAGATGGTTGTAGACCTGTGGTCTTATTTCTGAGATTTCTTTTTTGTTCCATTGGTCTATGTGTCTGTTTTAGTGCCAGTACCATGCTGTTTTGGTTTCTGTAGCCATGTAGTATAGTTTGAAGTCAGGTAGTGTGATGCCTCTAGCTTTGTTCTTTTTCCTTAGGATTGTCTTGGCTATTCAGGCTCTTTTTTGGTTCCATAGGCATTTTAAAGTAGTTTTTTATTATTCTGTGAAGAAAGTCAATGGTAGGTTCAATGGGAGTAGTATTGAATATTTAAATTATTTTGAGTAGTATGGCCATTTTCATGATACTGACTCTTCCTGTTCATGAGCATGGGATGTTTTTCCATTTGTTTGTGTCCTCTCTGATTTCCTTGAGCAGTGGTTTGTAGTTCTCCTTGAAAAGGTCCTTCACTTCCCTTGTTAACTCTATTCCTATGTATTTTATTTTCTTTGTAGCAATTATGAATGAGAGTTCATTCATGATTTGGCTCTCTGCTTGTCTGTTGTTGGTGTATAGAAATGCTTGTGATTTTTACACATGGATTTTGTATCCTGAGACTTTGCTGAAGTTGCTTATTAGCTTAAGAAGCTTTTGGGCTGAGATGATGGAGTTTTCCAGATATAGGATCATGTCATCTGCAGACAGAGGCAGTTTGACTTCCTCTCTTCCTATTTGAATACACTTAATTTCTCTCTCTTGCATGATTGCCTTGGCCAGAACTTCCAATACTGTGTTAAATAGGATTGGTGGGAGAGGGCATCCTTGTCTTGTGCCAGTTTTCAAGGGGAATGCTTCCAGCTTTTGCCCATTCAGTAAGATACTGGCTGTCGTTTTATCATGAATGGCTTGTATTATTTTGAGCTATGTTCCATAAATACCTAATTTATTGAGAGTTTTTGACATTAAGGGATGTTGAATTTTATTAAAGGCCTTTTCTGAGTCTTTTGAGATAATCATGTGGCATTGTTTTTAGTTCTGTTTATGTAATAAATTATGTTTATTAATTTGCATATGTTGAACCAGCATTGCATCCTGGGAATGAAACTGACTTGATCATGGTGAATAAGCTTTTTGATGTGCTGCTGGATTCACTTTGCCAGTGTTTTATTGAGGATTTTTGCATTGGTATTCATCAGGGATATTGGCTGAAATTTTCTTTTTTTGTTTTCTCTCTCCTGGGTTTTGGTATCAGGTTGTTGCTGGCCTCATAAAATGAGTTAGGGAGAAGTCCCTCTTTTTCAGTTATTTGGAATAGTTTCAGAAGAAATGGTACTGGCTCCTCTTTGTACCTCTGGTAGAATTCAGCTGTAAATCCATCTAGTCCTGGGCTTTTTTTGGTTAGTATGCCATTTATTACTGCCTCAATTTCAGAACTTATATTGGTCTATTCCTGGATTCAACTTCTTCCTGGTTCAGTTTTGGGAGGGTGTATGTGTCCAGGAATTTATCAATTTCTTCTAGATTTTCTAGTTTTATTTGCATGGAGGTGTTTATAGTATTCTCTGATGGTAGTTTGTATTTCTGTGGGGTCAGTGGTGATGTGGTGATATCCCCTTTATCATTTTTTATTGAATCTACTTGATTCTTCTCTCTTTTCTTCTTTACTAATCTAGCTGGCGTTCTATTCTTTATTAATTTTTCCAAAAAACCAGCTCCTGGATTAGTTTTTTTTTTTTTTTTTTTTGAAGAGTTTGTAGTATCTCTGTCTCCTTCAGCTCTGCTCTGATCTTGGTTATTTCTTGTCTTCTGCTAGCTTTGTGGTTTGTTTGCTCATGGTTCTCTAGTTCTTTTAGTTGTGATGTTAGGTTGTCAACTTGAGATCTTTCTAATGTTTTGATGTAGGCATTTAGTGCTATAAATTGCCTTCTTCACACTGCTTTAGCTGCATCCCAGAGATTATGGTACATTGTCTCTTTGTTCTCCTTGATTTCAAGGAACTTCTTGATTTCTGCCTTAATTTCATTATTTACCCAGGAGTCATTCAGGAGCAAGTTACTCAATTTCCATGTGGTCATGTGGTTTTGAGAGAGTTTCTTAATCTTGAGCTCTGATTTGATGGTGCTGTTGTCTGAGAGACTGTTACTGATTTCAGTTTTCCTGCATTTGCTTAGGAGTGTTTTACTTCCAATTATGTGATTGATTTTAGAGTATGTGCCATGTGGCACCAAGAAGAATGTATATTCTGTTGTCTTTGGGTGGAGAGTTCTATAGATACCTTTCAGGTCCAGTTGATCCCGAACTGAGTTCAAGTCCTGAATATCCTTGATAGTTTTCTATCTTGATGATCTATCTAATATTGATGGTGGGGTGTTAAAGTCTCCCACTGTTATTGTATGGGAGTCTAAGTCTCTTTGTAGGTCTCTAAGAACTTGTTTTATGAATCTTGATGCTTGTATATTGGGTGCATATATATTTAGGATAGTTAGCTCTTGTTGATTTAATCCCTTTACCATTATGTAATGCCCTTCTTTGTCTTTTTTGATGTTTGTTGGTTTAAAATCTGTTTTGTCAGAAACTAGGATTGCAACCCCTGCTTTTTACTGCTTTCCATTTGCTTGGTAAATTTTCCTCCACTCCTTTATTTTGAGCTTATGTGTGTCTTTGCCCATGAGATGGGTCTCTTGAATACAGCACACCAATGGGTCTTGACTGTTTATGCAGGTGGCCATTCTGTGTCTTTTAATTGGGACATTTGGCCCATTTACATTAAGGTTAATATTGTTATGTGTGAATTTGATTCTGTCATCATGATGTTAGCTGGTGGTTTTGCAGACGTGTTGATGTAGCTGCTTCATAGTGTCATTGGTCTTTGTATTTCAGTGTATTTTTGCAGTGGCTGGTAATGGTTTTTCCTTATTTAGCCTATGAAGCTTAGTTTGGCTGGACATGAAATTCTGGTTTGGAAATTTTTTTCTTTAAGGATATTGAATATTGGTCCCCAATCTCTTTTAGCTTGTGGGGTTTCTGCTGGGAGGTCTGCTGTTTGTCTGATGGGCTTCCCTTTGTAGGTGACCTGGCCTTTCTCTCTGACTGCCCTTAACATTTTTTCTTTCATTTTGACCTTGGAGAATCTGATGATTATGTGTCTTGGGGTTGATCTTCTCATGGAATATCTTACTGGGGTTCTCTGGATTTCCGGAATTTGAGTGTTGGCCTGTCTTACTAGGTTGGGGAAGTTCTCCTGGATGACATCCTGAAGTATATATTCCAACTTGGTTCCATTTTCCCCATCTCTTTCAGGCACCCTAATCAGTCATAGGTTCGGTCTTCTTACATAATCCCATAGTTCTCGGAAGTTTCCTATGTTCCTTTTCATTCCTTTTTCTCTAATCTTGGGAAGATAGTCTTCAAGCTCTGAAATTCTTTCCTTCACTTGGTCTCTTAGGCTATTTATACTTGTGGTTGCATTGTGAAGTTCTCCTATTGTATTTTCAGCTCTATTGGGTCATTACATTTCTCTCTAAACTGGTTATTCTGGTTAACAGCTCCTGTCATGTTTTATCGTGGTTCATAGCTTCTTTGCACTGGGTTAGAACGTGCTCCTTTAGCTCAGTGAAGTTTGTTATTACCCATCTTCTGAAGCCTACTTCTCTCAGTTCATCTCAGCATTCATCTAGTTGTGTGCCCTTGCTAGAGAGGTGTTGTGATCATTTGGAGGACTAGAGGCAGTCTGGCTTTTTGGGTTCTCAATGTTGTTTTCATTGATTCTTTCTTATCTTTGTGAGTTTATCCAGCTTCCATCTTTGAGGCTGCTGACCTTCAGGTGAAGTTTTGTGGGGACTTTTTTGTTGATGCTGCTGTTGTTGTTTTGTGTTTGTTTCTCTTTTAACAGTTAGGGCCGGGCGCGGTGGCTCATGCCTGTAACCCCAGCACTTGGGGAGGCCGAGACGGGCGGATCATGAGGTCGGATGTATAAGGTATCTGGCGACCCCTGTTGGGCGGTTCTCCCTCAGTCAGGAGGCACAAGATCCTGGACCTGATTAATGAAATCGTCCGGCTGCCCCTTGGCGGAGGGGATGCACTGTGCTAGGGATTATTGCACTCCTCTGGACTACCTGGATTCCTCAGAGCCAGCAGGGGGAAAGACTAAGTCTGCTGATCCATAGAGACAGCGGAGACAGCGGCTGCCTCTCCCCGCAGGGGCTGAGTCCCAGGGAGAGCAGAGTTCTGTTCCTAAACCCCTGTTGGAGTTGCTAAAATTCCTGCAGGGAGGCCCTGCCCAGTGAGGAGGGATGGGTCAGGATCCGGCCTAAAGAGGCAGTCAGGCCATGATCTGCCACAGCCACTGTGCTTTGCTGTGGGGAATTTCTCCTGGCTCCAAACCGTCTAGTCTCCCTGGCACCAGCAGGGAAAAACGGCAAACTGGAGCTACAGTGTTGGCTGCTGCCCCTCTGGAGCTCAGTCATCTTAGACAGCGGGCAGCTGCAGTAATGGCTGCTCTCCCTTCCCTGGGGAGCTTAGTTGTCTTGGACAGCAGGCAGCCGCAGTGATGAGGATGGCCCCTTTCCCTGGGAATTTGGTAGTCTTAGGCATTCTCCAGTTGAGTGGCCGCCAAGCATCTGCACAGCTCTGTGCTTGGGACACAAGGCCCTGGTGGCATCGGCTCATGAGGGGGATATTCTGATCCATGGGTTGCACAGATCTGTGGAAAAAAACATGGATTCCCAGGCAGGGTAGCACAGTCACTCACTGCCTCCCTTGACTGGGGGTGGGAGCTCCCCTTGCTCCATTGTGGCTCCCATGTGGGCCACTGCACCACCCTTCTTTTCCTCACTCTCCGTGGGTTGCGCCAACTGCCTAGTCAGTCCCAGTGAGAGAACCTGGATACCTCAGTTGCTAGTGCAGAATTCACTTGCTGTTTTTGTTCTTGGTGGGAGCCTCTGGCCGCAGCTGTTTCTAGTTGGCCATCTTGTCCCCTGTCATTGTGTTTTTTATGGACTTCTGCATAACATATTGCTGAATAAAATTATCAAATTAGACTTGTTTAAAAAATTTAAGTCTTAATTGTTTTCATCAATTGTTGGGTAAACTTTATGTTAATCTTTCTTACCAGTTAGAGATACTGTATTTATTCAACACCAAGCCATTTTTTCTTAGTCCAAAAAAGTGTTATTGCCTTATACTTTTGAGGAGTAAACAATTGTTCTTGTAAAGTAAATGAGCATATTTGTATCCAGTTTTTGGACAAACTGATTTCTTTGTTTACTTCTAGCGAAATACGTGCCAGAAACTGGGATGTGTGAGATACTGAGATGAAGAAACACTTGCCCTCATGGAGTCTAGAGTCTAGTGGGGAAAAAAGACTTCAAGATGAGTCAGTTTCCTCATTGGTAAAATGGGGGTAATAGTACCTGTCTATCTCATGAAGTTATTGTGAGGAGTAACTGAGTTAAATTATGTAATAATGACTTAGAATTTTGCCAGGTACATAGTAAGTGTTGCATAAATGTTGGCTGCTGTTACTATTTCTACAAAATTGAGATTTGTATGAAGTGCTGTGGAAGTGCAAACTAAGCAGCGGTTGACTTTCTAGAAAGTTAGGGAAGTGATCCAGTTTTAATCTGCTCTCAATCCTACTTCATAGTTTCCTTGTGCATAGTAAGTCCTCACAAACTGTTGAATGAATGAATGAAGCAAAGAATGAGAATATACTTAACCTAAGTGGGGTTGTTAAGACAGCTTCTTTAAACATCTTAAAATAGGTGTCAATAAAATTGGAAGATGTAATGTTACAATTTAGCATTTATCTTCCATGCCTGAGTTAATTCATGGATAGAATTTAGAATAGTTTTTCAAGTAAGTAAATAATGGAAGATAGTTTAAGAAATGAAAAAGCTGTTACTTTCAGCTAGGTTTTTGAAACAAGCTGGGTTTTCAAACTGTTTGTTTGCTTATTTTTTTATTTGAGACAGAGTCTCGCTCTGTTACCCATTCTGGAGTGCAGTGGAGCGATCTTGGCTCACTGCAACCTCTGCCTTCCGGGTTGAAGCGATTCTCCTGCCTCAGCCTCCTCAGTAGCTAGGACTGCAGGCATGCGCCACCACACCTGGCTAAGTTGTGCATTTTTAGTAGAAGTGGGGTTTCACCATGTTGGCCAAATTGGTCACAAACTCCTGACCTCAAGTGATTCGCCTGCTTCAGCTTCCCAAACTGTTGGGATTACAGGTGTGAACCACCATGCCTCACCTCAAACAGTTTAAAATATTATTTTCTGGCAGGGTCTTGAAATACAAGTATCTTATACTACAGACTACAGATATTATTCATATATTTTGGCAGTGTTGTGTTGTTGTAGATCATTGTAGCTGCATCGATTACCAGTGCTGTGTAATGGACTGCCCCAATGTTTATTGCCTTAAAACTATAATTTTTTTTTTTTTTCATGATTCTGTGGTTTGAGTCCATGGTTCTCTTGGAGATGTGACCTAGAGTCATTCCTGTGGTTGCACTTAGAAGGTAGCTGGACTGAACTGAAAGATGCTAGAGTGGTTTATTCCCAGATTTGGTGCTTGAATGTTGGCTCAGAGTGCCTCAGTTCTCCTCCATGTTACCTCTCTCTAGCAGGACAGCCTGGATTACTTGAGAGCATGTTACTAACTTCTAAGAATAGAAGCCACCAGCTCTTCTAAAGACTAGTTGCAGAAGTGGCAGATCATTGTTCCAATACATTTTATTTGTGCAACAAATTACAAGATTCATTAGCTCAGATTCAAGAGGAGGAAAAATGGAGCCCACTCCTCATAGGAAGAATGATAAGGAATGTGTGGCCTCCTTAAATGCACCATGAGAGCATAGCACCTTGTTATCTTTGGTTAGATGTCTGTAGCCTATCCTCCTTATCTGCCCTTTCTCCCCTTATAAGTTTTATTTTTTATCTTTTTTCCTTAATTTCCCATGAATATTTGTAGTTTGTTTTCTGTTTCACTGGCTCAGATTTCTATTCTCTTGATACAAACTGTTTCTTTCAACAGTGGATTTTTGTTCTGCCTTTGTGTTGTTTTACTTTGCCTATGTGTTTTTCTTATCTTTTCTAGTGTACTAGTCATGTATCCTACATTTTAGATGCCTTTTCTTGATATCATTTAATTTTAACTTTATGTAATGCATTTACAATTTTTTCTCAGAATATAAATAATAGGTACAGCAGTAGAACTAAAGGTAGTGTCGGAAACAGTAGAGTGGCGCCTACCATGTGATGTTGGTGACATTAAGACTTTGTGTCTTTGATTTAGGGATCTAGTGGAACATGACCAGATATCCCCTTTTGCCTGAGATACCCTCAGCTTTTGATCATCACTACTGAGTTTTTACGTGTTTTAGTGAAAGTATGAATTACTCAAATGTGATTTAAAACGTGGAAGATAAGCTGTTGATATACTAGTTCAAAAAGCAATTCAAACTACTGTGTGACCTAGAAAAACACCATCTTGACCTATGTAAAGGTGGAATGGCCAGTTAAGCTCCTATTCCCACCAGAAATGGAATTATAAGCCAAAAGCTATTGCGAACTTTTCCATCATGTGAGCAAGCCATAGTAGAAACCAAATAGGGTCTTCTGATGATTGACTGCATCCCTGGCTAACATATTGCCTGCAGTTTCATGACAGACCCTGGGGCAGAACCATCTAGCTAAGCCACTTCTTTCCCACAGAAACTGTGTAATAAAACCTTGTTATATTGAAAAGACTAATTTTGGGGGGTAATTATAGCAATAGATAATAGAGATTTTGAGCAGGGCACAGTGGCACACAGCTGTAATCCCAGCACTTTGGGAGGCTGAGGTGGGTGGATCACTTGAGCTCAGGAGCTTGAGATCAGCCTGGGCAAGATGGTGAAACCCCATCTCTATTAAAAAAAATACAAAAATTAGCTAGGCGTGGTGGTGCATACCTGTGGTCCCAACTACTTGGGAGACTGAGGTGGGAGGATCGCTATCTAAGTTCTTGAGCCTGGGAGGTGGAGGTTGCAGTGAGCTAAGATTGTGCTACTGCGCTCCATCCTGAGTGACAGAATAAGATCCGCCCCCCCCCCCCCAAAAAAAAAGATATTATATAGATTTTGGTATCAGAGTGGTTTTGTTTTGTTGTAACGAAAATGGAGTACTGTCTTTTGAATTTGGAAGTGGCTACAAGCTTGAAGGATTTTGAAGCATTAGTGAAAGCATGTAGAACCTTGAGTTGACTGTTAGTAGAAGTTTGATGTAGAAATAGAAGCCTTTGAGAAGGCTTTGCTTGAGGGCTTAAAGGAAAGTGAGAAAAATATTAACAGAAACAACTCAAGGAAAGGGAATCCTTGTTCTGTGGTGGCAGAACGTTTAGCAACTCTGTCATGTGCAATAAGATGGAAAATAGAAAAATGTAAGCTATGAATAAGTGATCTAGCTAAGGAGATTTCTTATCAGAACGTTGAAGAAGCTACCTGGTTTCTTCTTGCTGCTTATATATAAAATGTAAAAGGAGAGAGAGAAGCGAAATGAAATACTGTTAAAGAAAAAAGAGCAAGGAACTGCAGGGCTGGAAAATTCCCAGCCTCTTCATATGATCATTGATACTAGAATTAAGAAATGGATTCTGGAAAAGATCCAATCTAGGACACTCATGGGGAAAGCATGATCTACAGATCAAGCTGAAGATGTGACTTTAATGTCCTTTACGACCTTAGAAATATCCAGGTGTTTTGAAGCTGTGACTTTAAAGTCCTTTAAGATCTTAGGAAGATCCGAGGTGTTGCCTCAGAACACCTGCTGGATTTCAGAATTGCTATGGATCAGTGACTCCCACACACCTCCTAATTGTCCTTTGTTTGAACAGGAGTGCTGAGCGGAGTTTTCCTATGCCTTTTGCATCACTGGTCTTGAATTCCTGACTCAACAGAAACTGTGAGATAGTAAAGGCTTATTGTTATTTTAAAGCACTAAATTTTGTGGTAATCTGTTGATAGATAGCTAATGGAGTGACAGTTAAGTTGAATTTGGGAGGCTGATAAGATGGCAGCCTTGCAACAGAGGCAGGTAGTGGGGTTGCGGGAGAACATTTGATGCAGAGTAAAAATAAGATCTCTGATTCCAAAGGTCATGATTTGTTAGAATCATGGGATGACTGTGTATCATTGGAAGATGTAAACACAAGAATATTTATGAATATATGTTCTATTAAAAACATTGGTAAGAGTTTTATGATTATGTTTCTGACCAATAATTATTTCTAAGAGCTACAAAATTTTATGTGTAGAATGAGGAAGAATTTTTTTCTACTTGTTTTATACTTAGATTGTGAAGTTATGTTTACATAGCTTATATTCTCAAGTTAGTTTATTTATTTTGTAAAAATATTTAAAATAAATGTTAGATATAGTAGGGTTCTATACTTAATCTGAACTAAATCTCTTCAAGATGAGCCCCTCTATCAATTTACTAATATTTACAGTGATTAGAAAGAGAAAATTACCTTCACTTTTAACTTTTTATTTTGAAGATTTAAAAATATATAGAAAAGCTTAATGTATTGTGTTCATGAGCACAAAAACACCCTTAACATTTTGTCACATTTGCTTTACATATATTTAAAATTTTTGTGTTATTTTGTGACTGAGTCTCACTCTGTTGCTCAGGCTGGAGTGGACCAAAGCTCTGTGCAGCCTCTAACTCCTGGGCTCAAGTGACCCTCCTGTATGAGCCTCCCAAGTATCTGGGACTACAGGTGTGCACCACCACCTGGCTAATGTTTTAATTTTTAAGAGATGGGGTCTTACTAGATTGTCCGGGCTAATCCTGACCTCCTGGGCTCAAGTGATCCTCCTGCCTTGGCCTCCGAAAATGCTGGGAATACAGGTGTGAGCCACTGTGCCCAGTTCATATACTTTAAAAAATTTTTAATTGAAATATTTGAATGGAAGCTGTAGATACCACTTTATCTCTAAGTTTTTCTAACCTGTATTTCCAAGGATAGGCTATTCATAATCACAGTATCATTAACACAACTAAGAAAAAACATATTTCATAATTATGCTTGATATGGTAGTCCGTAAAAGTTTATAAAATTTTTTAAATTCAGGGTCCTTACAATATATTTGGTTGTGTCACCTGAGACTGTTTTATTCCAGAAAGTAAAAATCTAACATTATATTGCTTTCTATGACATTGATTCTAATTTTTTTTATTATGTACTTTTTTTCTTTTTTTTATTTCTATAGACGTTTGGGGAACAGGTGGTGTTTGGTTACACAAGTAAGCTCTTTAGTGGTGACTTGTGAGATTTTGGTGCACCCATCACCCAAGCAATATACACCGAACCAGATTTTGATTCTACTTTTTTTGAGGATTTTATATCATTTGTTTTGTGAATATCCCACATTCTGAATTTGTCCAATTTTTCCTCATTATTAGATTCAGGTTGAACCTTTTTTGGTGAGAATACTGCATACATGATACATACTTAATCAAGAAGGTGACTGCTGGATCTCTTCACTGTAAAGATACATTTTTCTCATTTGTAAATCTGTGGGATGATAGTTCTCAATAGCCTTTTACCTCCATTGATAATATTGCCTGAATCAGTTTTTATGTTATGAATTATAGGGAAATTGCTTTTTAATGGCCATATGTAAGAGATCCATATTTGAGATCCATATTTGCAAGGAAAGATGCATTACTACCACTGAAAGAACCCACTCTTGCCTTTTCTTTTTAGAAGTTAATGCATATTTGGATCATGGATTTGAAGGTATTTGTTGTTTGAGTTCCATGTATGCTTATTTTCCTTAATGAGTAATTTTGAAAAACGTTGATTTAATTTAAAACAATAAGTTAATGACAGATCTCTCAGATAGTTTTAGAACTCCTAACAGTGAGACACATCAAATAGCTGTGTGATATTTATTGAGAGCCTGCTAAGGTACAAGGAAACACACTAGATAATATAATGTACTTAACATTAGAAGTTGTAGTCTGCAAGTCCTTACCCATTTAAGAAGATAAGACACATACGCATGTAAAGATAGAAGAATATTTGTGGCAGGAAACCAAAATGCTGAATGACTGGTGTAGTCAGTTAACGCTTTTGGTATTCACAAAGCTAGCACTTTCAGCTTTGACGCGTGCAAAGCACTGCAGGTATATGAAGTGTGTTGACATTCTGAACTCGGACCTTTCAAGCGTTTTTTTCCTGAATAAATACTTACCAAGTGCGTGCCTGTCATGTAACAGCAACTAAAGAAACAAAAAGAATAAAACGTGCTCCTTGCACCTGGACATGGTTATTGGGTGAGATGAGAAACACAGGAATCTAAAATCATTTAAAAAGTGCTATGGTAAAGGTATCTACTTAGTGCCATGGTTCTGTAGAAGGGAGAACTAGGAAGTCATGTTCATTGGGTGATGGGTGTGTGGCAGGAAAGGCTTCACAGAGGAAGGGGAGTTTGAGACAGGTAGGAATTTTTTCAGGTGAGAAAGGAAGAAGGGTGTTCTAGGCAATAGAAAATAGGAAGCGTGCTGAGGAGTGTGTGTGTGCATGCTATGGTTTTAGGGGAGACAAGTGATGCCATTTTCAGAAAATTTGGGAGTAGTCATAATTTGGGAGGGAAAATGGTTATTCAGCCTTTTGTGTGTGTGTGGTAATTTTGCCTTATATTGGAGAACAACACAGTTTTAATGGTAGATATAATTTTTCTGAGAAAGCATATGGAAAATGAACATTGAAGAATGGACTGAAGAATGAACATGAGAAATGCATACTTTATTCAGGGAATGAGAGGAAAAGGAGACCTCTTTAGAGAAGTCCAAAAGCAGGAGAGCTAAAATGGATTATAATGTCATTGAACCAGCAGGCAAGATTTTACAAGAGGATAGTGAAATAACGCCACATACAGCAGTGTGCGCGAGGAAATGAAAGCTAAAGGGGCCATTGGATTTGACAGTAAAAGAAATACCATGGATTCAGTTTCAGGGATTTGAGGGGAGGGAGGAAGCTAGACTTTTGAGGAATAAGGAAAGAGTGATGCTTAAATATCAGATTGAAACCATTCATTTGAAAAATCTGTCAGTGAAAAGTAGGAGAGCAATAAAGTGAGCAGCGAATTTTTTTTTTTAAAGTTAGAGAAAATTTCTGTATATGTGATAGCAGAGGGGAACGTGCTAGTGTGGTAGGAAATACTAAAGCTGGCAGAGAAAGAATAAGATGGAATGGAGGGTGGGAGGAGGTGAGAACATAGGTGACGTGGTTAGTCTTTGAAAGGAGGAGAGTCAAACTCCCATTGATCCTGAGGGAAGGTGAGCATGAGGGATGAGCAGAGGGAAGGAAGAATTACTGAGAAACAGAAGAGGAAAAAAGAGGAAACTTCTTTGTGATGGTTGTGATGTTCTCTGTGAATTTGGAGAAGGCAAAATCATCACAGTTTTAGAACTTCCTCTTCTATTTGTGTATCCTGGGAGTGCGAATGAAGAAATCTCGACCCACCTAACATAACCTATAGTTGGTGAGTGGTATCGCAGAAGCATGAAAAGCCAAGGGAGCAGAGTTGCGGTGTGTTCTACCATTAGAAAAATGTTAATGCAAACAAAATATCAGACACTGTAACACTCTAATACTACTTAAAAATGCAGTTATTGTACAGCATGGTGACTACAGTTAATAATGTATATTGTATTCTTGAAAAATGCAAATATAGTGGATTTTAAGTGTTCTCACCGCAAAAATGATAACTATGTGAGGTAATGCATTTGTTAGCTGGATTTAACTGTTCTACAATGTGTATATACTTCAAAACATCATGTTGTATGTGGTAAATAAGTGCAATTATTGCTAATAAATATTTAGAATAAGCTTATTTAGGAACACTAAATGTATTACTGGTTTAATTTCAAAAGTTTTGTTACAGTGATTTAAAAGTGTTTTTTAGATAGATAAAATGATTAATTGACCTAATTTTAAAACGTTTCAAATTTTGCAGTGTAGTGTTATTTTTAACTGAGGACTTCTCTCTGAGAATAGACAGTACTATTAAAATTTTAAGCAGCACAAATCCAACTCAAGCTTAAGCAGTCAAGCAAAAAATTAAGACACAGTGGATATATTAGATTAAGTAAATGGGAGTCCAAGATGGACTGATCTCAGGCATGTGTGGGTCTAGAACCACGATGATGATATCAAGGATCCTCTTCTGCTATGTGGGCTGGCTCTGTTTCCACCTGCTGTGACTTCATTCTCAAGCAGGCTTCTGTTGTGTGCTTGTAGCCTTAGGGCAACATCATCACGGCTCACTGTCTGAAAGGAAGATAGACTCCTTCTTACCAGTTATATGGTAAATTTCAGAGGTGACTCTTCCTCCTTAAGTCAGTTTTTCATCCCTTAATGTATCACGGTAGCCAGGAGTCAGGGGGACGGCACACTTGATCGTCTGGGTCCTGGGTTATGTGCTCATTTCTTGAAGGAGGTCACTGTGATTATGAGTTGTAGGGGAGTAGTGGCTTTTAACATTTTTGGCACATTTCCTTTAAGTCTTATGTATGTCTGTGTGTGTGTGTATGTGTATATATATATATGTGTGTATATATATATGTGTATATATGTGTGTGTGCGTGGGTGTGTATATATATATATGTTTGTATGTACATGTACATCTTTGTTCTGTAATAAACCAAGTGGTTAAATGAAAACCTTATGTTGAAATCACATTCCTTAGGGGAAGGAATTAGTCTTTGATTGCTTATTTAAGTGAGTCTTCACAACTTTTTTAGTTTATATTTTCATAAAGATACAGTGGAAGCCTTTTCTTTTTTATAAGTAAAAATGTTTTTCAAGTACATAACCTAATATTTGTAAGTCCTTCACAGAAATGAAGTAACTCTACATGGATAACTTCAGTAGTAACAGAAATAAACAAAACAACCATCCTGTCCCCCACTTGCCCCACCAACCTGGATTTCTCCTTGGGATTGTGAAAGCAGTATGATGGAAGGGAAGGTACAGCTGGCTTTGGAGGCAGATAGATCTGGACTTTTAACGTTGTTGTGAGGATTTGAGATAATTACATAGACTCCTTAATATAGTAGTGCTTGGCTCATAATAGGTGCTTGGTAAGTGATAGCTGTTATTATAATTTTTTAAAAAAATTTATTGAGAAAGGGTCTCACTCTGTCACCCAGGTTGGAGTGCGATCGTAGCGCACTGCAACCTTGAACTCCTGGGCTCAAGACATCCTCCTGCCACAGCCTCCCTAGTAGCTGGGACTACAGGTGTATGCAACCATGCCTGCTAATTTTAAAATTTTTTGTAGAGATAGGGTCTTGCTGTGTTGCCCAGGTTGGTCTTAAACTCCTGGCCTCAAGCGATCCTCCCACGTTGGCCTCCCAAAGTGCTGGGATTATGGGCATGAGCCACTGTGCCTGGCCTGTTAAAATTCTTACTGATAAGCATTGACTTTTTTGTGATGCTGAAAACCACTGGATGTGAATCAAGTCCTGGGTTTTAGTCCTAACTCTTTTGGTGACCAACTGTATGCAACCAAAATATAAAACTACTTGACACACTGGGCCTTCGTTTTCTTGCCTGTAAAAATAAATGGATGGATTAGAAATCTTGTCTAGCTCTAAATTTCTACTATTTAATAGAGTAATTTGGGTTACAGAAAAATACAAAATTGAAGGAATCCTAGTATACTGTGAGAAAATTAATGATCTTGGTTTTGATGTAAAACCAAGAATTCTAGCTTCTCTTCCCAAACTTGCCAAACTTTGTTTCTTTAAGAACAACAATAATGACTGGAAAGTTTACCGTAAAAATGCATCTTATTTATGTTCAATAAAATTTTGTTTTGATTAGTGTCCCTAAAGTCTCTTCTAGCTCCAGTATTTGATATTTCCTTTCCAATAAATTCTATCCAGGAGTATTACTTTAAATTGTATATGTATAGCTACTTGAGTCACAGCTGGCTGTCGTGGTTTCATTTGCTACCATGTGGTTGTGTAGTGTAGAGGGCTCCCATGGACCTTTTCATAACAGAATTTTACCCTACCTTACCAGTAGTTAGGCTTGATAGCGTATTGTGTTGGAGTATGCCTGAGGAAAGAGAAATTATGCCAGCAAAAAAGTATACAAACTTACAAAAAGAAAAATTCTGACCAGGCATTTGGAAATGAGCTGTGACCTTGGGGCCCCAGTCAAGATTCCTGCAGTCAAGCCAGGTATTTAAGATGATTGTGAAAACCAAAGGAAATAATGTACGCAAACTTATTAGCATAGTACTTTGCATATATATTAGCTCCCGCTATTGTTTTTATCTTACAGGAATATTTTTCCTCATATCAGATTTCAGGAACTAACATAAGATCATAAACAATGAAATGGTAGTTTGGGTTTCGGTTGGCCTTCTTCAGTTTTTTGGATATGATTCCAGTAGCATCCATATAAAAATTGCATTAGATTTTCCACTGGATATTTGTTCTTGACTAAATGTGGCTGGGTAATTTTTGTAGACCACTACTGTAAGACTAGTGCTTCAGCTTTTTTGAAAGAGTTGATTAAATTGGTAAATATGCCAAACCGCTCTTGGTTTTTTGATGCACCCTTCTGCAAAGTCTGCTTTATGGCTATCATGATCTGAATTTGTTTCTTTATTTCTTTTTTTTTTTTTTTTGAAATGGAGTCTCGCTCTGTCGCCCAGGCTGGAGTGCAGTGGCCAGATCTCGACTCACTGCAAGCTCCGCCTCCCAGGCTTACGCCATTCTCCTGCCTCAGCCTCCCGAGTAGCTGGGACTACTAGGTTTTTTTTGTATTTTTTAGTAGAGACGGGGATTTCACGGTGTTAGCCGGGATAGTCTCGATCTCCTGACCTCGTGATCCACCCATCTCGGCCTCCCAAAGTGCTGGGATTACAGGCTTGAGCCACCGTGCCCGGCCTGTTTCTTTATTTCTAGGTAGCTCTTCTTGAACTCTGTTTCAAAGAGTGTCCCTAACCTCAGAATTCTCACACCTGGCTGATTGGCCTCTAGGGAGTATTCAGAAGGTGGTCTTTGCCCTATTATACTTTTTTGTTGGCTGGATAAACATCAGTAGTTGTTAAATAAAATATTTAATAACCCTGAAAAGATTTGTATTACCATTTTTAAAACTTTATCCATGGCATGGCAAGTCCTGTTTCATCATTTACATATGAAATACATGGGTTGATGGAATTATTAGGTCAAAAATGGCTTTTAATGATTTTTAAGTAGTGAACAAGAAAATTTGAATTACTGTTTTTTCTTTTAAGGATATCATTCTTACAATTTCCATCTCTCTCATAGTTCAGAGATAATAGAAATTGTTTTTAGTATTCATTCATTCATTCAAGAAATGTCTATTTAATACTCATTATGGGATAGGCCCTGAGGAATAACATAGATAACATACCTTATATTTTAAAAAGCTAGTAGCTCATTTTAATTTCTTTTCAGAATAACTTTGTTGTTGCAAAATAAAATAAATTTAAGCTATAAAGTCAATTAGCACACCAGTGACTTTTGGGTAGGCTAGATGGTAAACTTCATCTTTCCAGCATATTTAGCTTTATTTAACTTGATGTTTCTGAAATGTTTTGACCTATTCAGCCATCACCCCTACTGAACCCACTTTCAGAAATAATAGTTAAGTATTTGCTAGGTTTTCATTAACTGGAACTGAACATTGTTAGGTTTGTTATGTGATATTTACAGGGCAGAAATGGTGCATATCAACAGTATTTTATGGCTTATCCTAACTAGTTAGGTGACACTGTCTTAATTTGCCTGAGATAGTTCTGGTTTGCTATTGATGCTCCAGTGTGATTATTAATACGTAATCTCTTTTTTTTTCTCTTGAGACTGAATCTCACTCTGTCGCCAGGCTGGAGTGTGATGGCGCAATCTTGGCTCACTGCAACCTCTGCCTTCCGGGTTCAAGTGATTCTCCTGCCTCAGCCTCCCGAGTGGCTGGGACTATAGGTGTGTGCCACCACACCCAGCTAATGTTTGTATTTTTAGTAGAGACAGGGTTTCACCATGTTGGCCAGGGTGGACTTGATCTCTTGACCTTGTGATCTGCCCACCTTGGCCTCCCAAAGTGCTGTCATTACAGGCGTGAGCCACTGTGCCTGGCCCATAATCTTTTCTTTAAATCTTAGAAGTGCCCTGGGTAAATTATATGGTCTTCTTACAGCTAACACTCTTAGTTAGAAAACATATTATGTGCCAGGCAGCATTGTAAGCATTTTATATATATTAACTCAGGCCTCACAGCAGCCCTGTAAGGTTGGCACTGCTTTATCCTTGATTTACAGATGAGTAGACTATGGTACAGAAAAGTTAAGTAACTTGTCTAAGATTGTACACCTAGCAAGTAGTAGGGTCAGGATTCAAACACAAGCACATTTGGTCCTAGAAGGTATACTCCTAAATGGTGTGCTTTTCTGGTACAGATGAGATTGCTCAGTGAACATGTTTAAGAGAAGGATGAGAGGATAGTACTCTGGAGAATACTGACATTTAAAAGCAAGTAAAGGAAATAGAAACTTGGAAATGAGGCAGAGAATAAGCTAAAAAAAAAAAGAACTTTAAGTTATATACAGAATTCAGTTACTTGGGTCCCCCCGCTCCCCAAGAATTGTCTTCATCATTTTTTAACTGGAAAAAAATATTTTTCTTTTCACTGTTTAATAAGTGCCCCAAAGTGCTAGATAGTTTTCCTGTGAAATATAGTAAAAGAGCATTTATTGATATCACCTTGTTTATGTGTGCTTTGTTTAAAAATTAGAGACATTTTATTTTTTCTTAAGTAACAGAAATCAGACTTTCAAAAAAGCTTTTTAAACCTAGACTTATTTATGATAGTTTTGTCTTAGATTTGAAAGTTAATTTTAGGAAAATTATAGAGCCTTTTAACCAACCTATGGCCAGACTTCAGTGTTGTTTTTATTATTTCTACCTCATTTAATGCTGAGTCCAACTTCACTGTCTCTCTTTATCATCCCCTACCCCCAGTCTGAATGTTGAAGAATGCTAAAGTATATTTTATTGCTTCATTGACTAAAACTATGTTTCTAAAACTATGAATTTGCTTAATGAGTCAGCAACTATAATTAACAGTATAGTTTTTATAATCATAGCTTTGTGGTAAATGTGCAGTTCTCAGAGTTTTAAATGTAAATGTTCAATGAAATTAAACAAAACCCAAATCTCCATGCAATAGGTGGTATATATGTATTCAGTAAGAGTCACCAAACATTAATTGAGGTTCTCTTATGGTTAACTTTTCTACTTTGTACTTAGGGATAAAAAGATGAGTAAAATTGTTTCCTGCATTTTCCCCCACCCATTCCCTCCCCATTTTCCTTCTTTCTTGCCTTCCACAGCCCTATTGAGTGTCTACTTAATGTGTCAAGCACACAGTATATAAAGATATAAAGAGCTCAAGGATATAAAGATTGAATGAGGATCTAGTGCCTGCCCTAGTTCATTTATCCCTTAGGAAGACAGACCAGTCCTGTGTCAGCCAGCTCAGAAAAGTGCAATAACTGTTGAAGCCAGGGCCACACCCAATCTTGTCTGGGTTCACTACCCCACTTTCCACTCGTACTTTAAGGATGAACAGAATTTAAGTCATCTAAAAGGAGGAACAAGATTAAAACAGTGAAGGAAGTATGATGAGTAACAGAAAGGAACTCATTGGTGACTAATGATAGAGCAACTGCTGTGTTAAGGGGTTGATGACCATGTTTGCCATTGTGGGGTTGAGGGTTAAGGAGCGAATGGGAAATGAGAAAGTAGACTTCAAAAAAGCTGGATGTTGTGGAGAGGAATAGAGAAATTAGAGGTTGAATGTGTAGTAAGAGCGAGTGAATATATTTTAGAATGGGGAGATAAGTGTGTTTGTTTGCTGTCTAGGAGTGAGCTATAGAACTGTCCAGGTGAGATGGAAAGATAAGAGAGAGAGAAGATATAAGACCAAAATCCTGTAGGAAATGAGATAATATCAAGAACATAAATAGAAGGCAGGGCACAAAGTCTCATGCCTGTGATCCCAGCACTTTAGGGGGCTGAGGCGGGCAGATTGCTTGAGCCCAGGAGTTTGAGACCAGCCTGGGTAACATAGCGAGACCATATCTCTACAAAAAAAAGAAAAATTAAAAATTAGCCAGGTGTAGTGGTGCATGCCTGTAGTCCCAGCTACGTGGGAGGTCAGGAGACTGAGGTGGGAGGATCACTTGAGTCCAGGAAGTCAGGCTGCAGTGAGCAGTGGTCATGCCACTGCAGCATTCCAGTCTGGGCGACACAGTGACACCCTGTCTTAAAAATAAAAAAAGGCCGGGCGCAGTGGCTCAGGCCTGTAATCCCAGCACTTTGGGAGGCTGAGGCGGGCAGATCACGAGGTCAGGAGATCGAGACCATCCTGGCTAACACGGTGAAACCCCGTTTCTACCAAAAATACAAAAAATTAGCCGGGTGTGGTGGCAGGTGCCCGCAGTCCCAGCTACTCGGGAGGCTGAGGCAGGAGAATGGCATGAACCCGGGAGGCGGAGCTTGCAGTGAGCCGAGATTGCGCCACTGCACTCCAGACTGGGAGACAGAGCGAGACTCCATCTCAAAAAAAACTTTTTTTTTGTTTTTTCATCCTAACTTTGAATTACTTCATAAAGATGTTTAGTGATCTATTTTATTATGTGGAAGCTCTTCTAATAGGTATACATGCTAAATCATTTAAGAATAATTAAATTAAAGGAACTATATTGTCATGTTATCAGGCATTCCTATATGAAAATGTTAGAAGCTCCTCTTTCATCTATACCTTCCCCACTGTTCAACCCTCCAATCAAAAGCACATACTCTGTAGTAAGAACAGAGAATATCTATTTTAAGGGCCATTTGTGTCAAATTGTCCTAACTAGCTGTTGGGATTGGGAGGTGCTGTTTGGGTCATAAATAGCAAGTTTTCTCTCCAATAAAGCAATGTCTGAGAATCTCAAGATTCTCATTTAGTAGCTCTGGGTTGAGATCTAGAAGCCAGTTAATTCATTTAGACACCAAATGTATATTGAGTGCCTTCCAATATATTTATTACCATATTGTGCGGGTAGTGTTAGAAGACATCCCAGGTGCCTACTCTGTAATTGGAGGACAGATAATAAACAAACAGGGTAATTTTATATAGTGGTATTCTGTGAAGAAAGTATACCATGATACGTGCCAGAGAATTACCTGGCAGGGGAAAGGAGAGAGAGCTTTGCATAGAGTAATCTTGGGAAGTGTCTTTTGAAGACATAACTCTTATTCTTTATCTTGCTTTTTTTTAAAAAAACAAAGTATTTTTTAAGTTGTAGTAAAATATATATAACATAAAATTTACCATTTTAGCCATTTTTAAATGTGCGTTTCAGTGGCATTAAGTACATTCACACTGTTGTGCAACCATTCACCACCATCTACCTCTAGAACTTTTTTCATGTTGTAAAACTGAAACTCTGCAGCCATTAAACAGTAATTTTTTTTGTTTTCTCTTTCCTCTCAGCCTCTAACAACCACCATTCTTTCTGTTTCTATAAATTTGACTGCTCTAGTGCCTCATGTAAGTGGATCGTACCGTGTTTGTGTGGCTTATTTCACTTAGCGTAGTGTCTTCGAGGTTCATCCATGCTGTGGCACGTGTCCGCATCTCCTTCCTTCTTAAGGCTAAATAACATTCCATAATAAGAATGTACCACATTTTGTCTGTCCACCTTTAAACTGAGATCTGAAGAATGAGAAAGGGCCATGCAAAGAACTAGAAGAAGAATGTTACAAGCAGAGGAAAGAACATGTGCAGAGGCCCTGAGATAGCAATAAACTGGTTGTTGGTCAAGGAATAAACAGAAGGCCTGTGTTGTCAGGATATATTAATAGTAGAGAAAGTGGCTGGAAAGAATGGTATTAAATGGGATCAGAGATAGACATACATTGGCCATATCATTTTAGGCTTTGAAAGACCTTGGCTTTTAAGTGGAGTGGGAAGCTGCTTATTAGGAAGTTTTAAGTGGGGTAGTGACTTAATCTGATTTCCATGTAACAGCAAAAGCAAAAATCACCCAGCCTGCTGTGTGGACAAGCATCCTTGTGGATTCTAATGCAGATCTGTGTTCGGACTTTGAGAAATACTAATTTAGTCCGTAAGTCAGTATCCTGAGATAGCTGATTTCAGAAGAGCTCTCTCAGGGCTGCTGACCAAAAATGACAGATTGGCTACACCTGTATCTCCTCTCCTTTCCTAATCCCTGCCTAAATGGAAGAAAAAACAGAGAGACTGGGAGAGGTTACAACAGGAGGCAGACGCTGCTATACCTTTTTGAAATAAGCAGATGGACAAGTGGTCACTGACTTTGCAGAGGAATCACACAGTACCTGTAAGTGCACAACAATACCTGTAAGAAGTGCAATACTGTGTGTGTCTGAAGCTTCCAAGAGGCTCAGTATTTGGAGGCACCAGATACTAAGGAAGATAGGGGTCAGAAATGGAGCTGAAAACAGGGAAGCTGGTCAGAAAATCTGTGTACACTGACAGGTGGAATCCTATTATTTTCTCCCTATGTGCCCTTGTAGATGGGTGAGTTCCTTCACTACCAACTCCCTGTCCTCAGGAGAACAAAGTTTATTCTTTGCAAAATTCATGAAGAGGTGTCTGGACTTCGAAACCAGGGGCAGTGGATTGTTGCTTGGTTTAAAACAAGGAGATTAAGGGAAACCTATGCCTGAACTGTAGAACTCTTAGCTGTCGTCCTCTGTTCTCCTTCCAGAACTCCACAGTCAAACCTGTCCCATCCTTCTCCTGTGGAAGACTGAAGATAACAGCATCTTCAGATACTGATAGGCTTTCTGCTGAGAGTACCTTAAGTGAATTCTACCAATTGTTAAACCCTGTTCTCCCACACAGATCTTTCAGTCAGTTCTTTTCAGGGGCTTATTCTTAAATATGAACTAACAATCCAAGACTTGGTCATTTCGGGGACAACTCCAACATTAAAAAAAAACGGTAGACATAGAGAGGTAGAAGAGGGAGTGACACTTGGAACACTGGGAGAAAACAGATACCATAAGGGATCAAAAGAAAACTTTAAAAATCTCCAGTATTATCAGAGAAACATGTATTTCCCTCCCCACTAAAATGATAGTGAACACATATAAAAGCAGAAATCCATGAGGGTAAAGAGAACGGATGAGAGATGACAGCAGGCAAACAACGTCAACTAAATATTGGAAGCTGAGAACCTGGTGCGTGAGTGGTAACAGAATTTAGCAGAGCTGAGAAAGCAGAAACAGTCCTATGGTGTGGGTAGTTGTGTAAAAATTGGTATTCTTTTAATTAATGATGTGCTTTGCTCTATTTGGACTGCTCGGTTCTTATTTTTGAGCAGTATGCTCTCTCCCAGTTGAAGCTGTTGATGGGCTGTCCACCAATGGAAAAATCAGAATGATTAAAATGTAGTTCTTGTATTTTTATGGTTCTTTTAAGCAGTCATGCATTATACTCTTCCTGTGTCTGAGCCAACATTTCATAGGTGTAGATAACACCCGTTTCTGGTGGCACTGACAGCAGGGTTGAAAAGAATGTTATAAAAGAAAATATGAATAAAATTTAACTTGAGAATATGTTCCAAGTTTTGTTTGTAAAGTAGTTGTTTAAAACTTGGTGGTTCTTTTTGATATAATGTTATAAATTGCAGTTATCCTAGACCAAACTTTAAAAGATGTTTCATTAGCAATTAAATGGGCATTTTTAAGTTCCCAGGGAAACCTAACCCCATTGTATAGTATTTTTTAGTGAGGAAACACTGGCTGGGTACAGTGGGTTATGCCTGTAATCCCAGCACTTTGGGAGGCCAAGGTGGATGGATGGCTTGAGTCCAGAAGTTTGAGACCAGCCTGGGCAACGTGGTGAAACCTCATGTCTACAGAAAAATTAGGTGGGAGTGGTGGCATGCGCCTGTAGTCCCAGCTACTTGGGAGGCTGAGGCGAGAGGATTACCCACCCCTGGGAGGTTGAGGCTGCAGTGAGCTGAGCCATGATCGTGCTACTGCACTCTAGCCTAGGTGACACAATGAGATCCTGTCTCAAAAAAAGAAAAAATGCTTTTTAATGGTAAAATGGCTACATGGATTTAGATTTAGACTTGAATTCAAATCCTACTTCTGCCATTTTTCTACTATGTAACCATAGGTAAATTACTTAATGTTTCTGGGTCTTAGTAAAATGAGAATAATATCTAATCAGAGGGTAGTTGTGATGATTAATGGAAATTAAAGTAGATAAGCCACTCAGTCGAGCTCCTAGACCCTAGGGAGTCAATAAATAGTTGTTTTCTTCACTTTTTTAAAATTTTTTTAAAGAAACAATTTTGCTGTGTTGTTTAGGCTGGAGTGCAGTGTTGTGATCATAGCTCACTGCAGCCTTGATCTCCTGGGCTTAAGGGATCCTTCCTTTTAAGCCTCCTGAGGAGCTAGGGCTACAGGTGTGCACCATTGTGTCTGGCTAATTTTATTTTTTTGTAGAGACAGGGTTTCACTATGTTCCTCAGGCTGGTCTTGAACCCCTGGCCTCAGGAGATCCTCTTCAGCCTCCCATAGCATGTGGGATTACAGATGTGAGCTACTGTGCCCAGCTGTTTTCAGTTTTACTCTTCTGTGGTATGTGGTAAGAGGGAGCATTTGTTTTCTAGAGCCTACAGCATATGTGGGTCAGTTGAAAATGTATAAAAATTTTGAGTTACTCACGGTGGCTCATGCCTGTAATGCCAGCACTTTGGGAGGCTGAGGAGGGAGGACTGCTTGTGCCAGGAGTTTAAGACCAGCCTGGGCAACACAGCGAGACCCTGTCCCTAAAAATATTTTTAAAAATTTAAAAATAAAAATTTTGAAAAGGAATTTGTGTCTTAAAATTCTGCCTTATTTATTTGCAACGTGTGTTTCTTGTCATACATTTGCTGTTATATGCTGGTAGAAAAAGCGTAGAGAATGGACTCAGGCAATCCAAGCTCTAGCTAACCTCCTGTTCTTCTATAAGCTAGATGTGTGATGTTATACATGCTCCTTCTTCACTTTGGGTGTTATTCCTGATTTGCACAGTGAAAAGTGTTTTATTACAAGATGATTTCTAGAAGTTTGTTTCTGTTCTAACATTAGGTGACCTGTGATATGTGAAGCTTAAGACATCTTTTTTCATTACTGGGTTTATATGGGGGTGTTGAGGCTTGTGATACATTTACTGTTATAAATCTTAATGTGTTTGAAGGACTTGAGATTATTGGAGATTATTACATTGATAGCTGATGTTTAGCTTTATTACTGGAAAATAGTTCTAGCTATGAAATCTATTTTTGAGTGGAAATATGCTACGAGTGGCCATTGCTTTTCTTCCTACAGAGATAAGGGATCTCTTGGTGTTGTACACATGAAGCTCTCACCTTTATTTTTAAAGTCATGGATTTTACCTTGGCTTCTATAAACGTTTCTCCCCTCCCCCACGTAGCTGTAAGCATTCTTACCCCTAGGATGATTTGGAATGTGTGTGTTTCAAATGTTTAGTGATTGTAAAGCTAATCTCATCTTACTTATCACTGCCAAAGGAATCCTCTGACCCCCAGGGCCAGATCATATTATTTGCTTTCATGGTATATTTTTCCCTTTTCATAGTCTGGGTTATGTATGTGTGTATAATTTCATAATATCTCATCAGCAAAACTGGAAGCTCTGGGAGGGCAGTGGCAGCATCTCTTTTGCTGACTTTTATCCACAGTGTCAGGCACATGAGTAGCAGCATTGGGGATATATTTTTGAATAAGCAAATAACTTGTTTCCCCACAAATAATACATTAATAGAAATTTAATGGTAAATAAAAGCTCAAAATGTTTATTAGAATCATGATTGTAGCCTTTGTTATTACCGAACAGTGCATTTAAAAGGAAAGAATAATGAAGGTGTTTGTATAAATGACTTTTATTATTGTTTGTGCAAGAACAGTGAACGTTCCCTAGTACAGGAAGCAGCTTTAAAAAACTGCTGGCAGAACTAAGAAGTCAGACTGTCCTTGACCCCTAGATCAAATGTTTTCCAGCCTGAGTTTCCTTACATCTTCTTCAGTTGAGAATAAACATTTTGACAAAGTGGAAGGTTTACTCTGTTTGGTCTTCATAAACAACATTACTAAATTCGCTAAAACAACAAAAAGTTTTTAATTTTTACTAGTTTCATTTTAAAAAAGTTTGTTTCCTTTTAAGTGCATAACACTTTAAAATGAGCTCAGCTGTATTAGCAGATAAACATGTTGATTCATTTGGTCCAGAGCTGCTGATTGAAGCTTGCAGGAGCACAGTGTGTTCTTTATGCCGCCCAGGGGCAGAATGTTTCTCTTCCTCTCCTCCTTACTGAGAGAAGGGGACTGGAATAAGTGACTCCCCTTATTTAGGTTTGCCGGAATTGTTTACGAAGGAAGGGGGCAAAATTTCTTCACCACTTATCCTTTGTCTCATTTAATTTCTTGTCGTTAACATAAAGTATATGTACTCATACTGTAATAAACATGTTAAATTATGAACTTGAATTGTGAAATTATGAAATTGAAGATTTGTGGCAACCTTGAGTCGAGCCAGTCTATCAGTGCCATTTTTCCGAGAGCGTGTGCTTACGTTGTGTCTCTGTGTCACATTTTGGGTAATTCTTGCAGTATTTCAACTTTTTCATTATTATGATACCAGTTATGGTGCCCTGTGATCAGTGATCTTTGATGTTACTGTTGTAATTGTTTTGGGGCACTCTGAAACGTTTACCCATGTAAGGTGATGAACTTAATAAATGTGTATATTCTTACTGCTCCAGCAACTGGCTGTACCCCTGTCTCTCTCTTTCTTGAGACACAACAATATTCAGATTAGTCCAGTCAGTAACCCTACAATGACCTCTACATGTTCAAGTGAAAGGAAGACTCACACATCTCTTTGGAAATCAAAAGCTAGAAATGATGAAGCATAGTGAGGAAGCTGTGTTAAAAGCCGAGACAGGCGAAAAGCTAGTCCTCTTGAGCCAAGTGAATGCAAAGGGAAATTTCTTGAAGGAAATGAAGAGTGCTATTCTAGTGAACCCATGAATGATAAGAAAACGAAACAGCCATGTTGCTGATAAGGAGAAAGTTTGAGTGGTCTGGATAGATTAGACCAACCACAATATTTCCCTAAACCAAAGCCTAATCCAGAGGCAGGCCCTAACTCGTTTTTTTCTTTTTTTTTTGTTGAGATGGAGTCTGGCTCTGCCGCCCAGGCTGGAGTGCAGTGGCCGGATCTCGGCTCACTGCAAGCTCCGCCTCCTGGGTTCACGCCATTCTCCTGCCTCAGCCTCCCGAGTAGCTGGGACTACAGGTGCCCTCCACCAGGCCCGGCTATTTTTGTGTACTTTTAGTAGAGACGGGGTTTCACCGTGTTAGCCAGGATAGTCTCCATCTCCTGACCTTGTGATCGGCCCGCCTCGGCCTCCCAAAGAGCTAGGATTACAGGCTTGAGCCACCACACCCAGCCCTAACTCTCTTTAATTCTATGAAGAGAGGTGAGGAAGCTGCAGAAGAAAAGTTGGAAACTAACAGAGGTTGATTCGTGAGGTTTAAGGAAAGAAGCGGACTTCGTAACATGAAAATGCAAGGTGAAGCAATAAATGCTGATGTAGAAGCTGCAACAAGTTATCCGGAAGAACTAGTGAAGATCATTGATGAAGGTGGTTACACTAAACAATAGATTTTCAGTGTAGACAAAACACTCTTCTATTTGATGAAGAAGATGTTATCCAGGACTTCCATAGCTAGAGAGGAGTCAATGCTTGCCTTCAAAGCTTCAAAGGACAGTGACTTTCTTGATTGTAGCTAATGCAGCTGGTGACTTTAAGTTGAAGTCAGTGCTCCTTTACCATTCCAAAAATCCCAAGGCCTTTAAGAATTACAGTAAATCTGTATTCTGCCTGTGCTCTATCAGTGGAAAAACAGAGCCTGGAATCCAGCACATCTGTTGATAGCATGGTTTACTATTTTAAGCTTACTGTGGAGACCTACTGCTCAGAAAGATTCCTTTCAAAATATTACTGCTCATTGACAGTGGACCTGGTCACCCAAGAGTTCTGATAGAGATGGACAAGGAGATGAATGTTGTTTTCGTGCCTGCTAACACAACATTTATTCTGCAGCCCAAAAGGACTAATTTCAACTTTCAAGTCTTATTATTCAAGAAATACATTTTCTAAGGGTATGACTGCTGCCATAGGCAGGGATTCCTCTGATGGCTCTGAGCAAAATCAATGAAAAACGTTCCGGAAAGGATTCACCATTCTAGATGCCATTAAGAACATTCATGAATTGTGGGAGGAGGTCAGAATACCAGCATTAACAAGAGTTTGGAAAAAGTTGAATTTCAATCATCATGGATGACTTTGAGGGATTCAAGACTTCAAAGAAGGAGGTAACTGCAGATGTGGTGGAAATAGCAAGAGAACTAGAATTAGCAGTGGAACCTGAAGATGGAACTGAATTGTTGCAGTATTATGATAAACCATTAATGGATGAGGAGTTGCTGTTTTTATCTGTTTATTAAAAAAATTTTTTTAGAGACAAAGTCTCATTCTGTTAGGTTGGAGCAGATACAGTGGCATGATCCTAGCTCAGTGTAGACTTGAACTCCCTGGCTAAAGCGATCCTCCCTTCTCAGCCTCCTAAGTAGCTGGGACTACAGGCCCACACCACTGTGCCTGGCTAATTTTTTTTTTTTTTAAATCTTTTGTACCGACAGGATCTCACTTTCTTGCCCAGGCTGTTCTCGAACTCTTAGCTTCAAGCAATCCTCCTGCTTCGGCCTCCCAGAGTGCTGGGAATACAGGTGTGAGCTACCACCCCTGGCCAGGCATTGCTTCTTATGGATAAGCAAAGTAGGTGGTTTCTTGAGATGGATTCTACTCCTTGAGAAGATGCTGTGAACATTGTTGAAATGACAACAAAAGGATTTAGAATATTACATAAACTTAATTGATACAGCAATGGCAGGGTGTGAGAGGATTAACTCAAGTTTTGAAGAAAGTTTTACTGTGAATAAATTGTATGACATGTTACAGAGATATATTTCATAAGGAAGAGTCAATTGATATGGCAAACTTTATTGTCTCATTTTAAGAAATTGCCACAGCCACTCTAACCTTCAGCAACTGCCACCCCAATCAGTCAGCAGCCATCAAGACAAGACCTTCTACCAGCAAAAAAGCTATGACTTGCTGAAGGCTCAGATGATCCTTAATTAAGGTGTGTGCATTTTAAAAGCATAATGTTGTTACACAGTTAGAAGACTATAGTATAATGTAAACGTAACTTTCATATGCACTGGGAATCCAAAAAATTTGTGTTACTTTATTATGGTAGTCTGGAACAGAACCTGCAATGTCTTAAGGTATGCCTGTGTACAGGATAATGTGTGTAGGTTATATGCAAATACTCTACCATTTTATATAAGAGACTTCAATATCTGTGTATTTTAGTATCCTTAGTGGGTCCCAAAATCAGTCCCCCACAAATACCCAGGGATAGCTGCACTCACACATAATGAATTGATAGCGGAGATTCTATGAAATGTATATAGAGTTGTTGTAATATGCCTAGGATGATCATTGGTATTTTGGAATAGTTTTTAGAATATGACCAAGATATGTGATATCTACTATTAACGTAAACCTGTGTTTGTTTCAGTATGTTTTTTTTTCCTATATTTTGTTCCATGTTAGATGTCATGAGTTTGCAAAGGATAAACTATATTCCCTGCCTTCAAGTAGCTTATCATCCACGTACCGTTTCCCAAAGTGTACATCATTAGCAGGTAGGTATTCCTCAAAAATAGATTATTGTCTCTGATTAAGTTTCAGAGATACCTGGACTAATCAAAATTGAAAGTTTTTTAGAATAGGGTTCTCAAATGTATACATTAGGGAATTCCAGAAAGTGACTATATGTTGCAAGGTTTTCCAAGCTTTGTCAACATATTTTTTTTTTCTCATGAAACTTCTGTGGTGGGATCTGAGGGGAATGGAGGTGGGGGAGAGAGTGGCAGTGGTATTTTTAGGAAGAAGATGATTAATGTAGGAGAGTAGTGGGAGGAACACCTAGAACGGTAGCTGTGTACCTGGCCCAGGTTCCTCAGTCCAGACGGTAGCAAGTCTGAAGACAGGGAGAGACTTCTTCCAGAAGATAACATTGATAGAAACCTGAGGCAAATTAATATACTCAAAGGAGCTTTGTCAGGCTGTTGAGTCTGGGGTGAATTGGGATAAATGTATAGTAGATAAGTATGTAGAAAACTAAATAAATGAGAAACCAGTTAGTGCAAGGGAAACAAACTGTTATGAAGGAAAAGAAAAGTAATTATTCATCTCTGAACACCTTATGTAGTTATAATGATACAAGCCTTAAATATTGATCTAACCAAAGTTAGGATTGTGTTGAGACGTCAGGGGTGGGAAGTGTGGAGGATGCCAGGACCAGGAAACAACTATATCTCAGGCTTCCTCAACCGACAGTCACTGAATAGACTGAGGAAAGCTTTTGGGAAAAGGAAATATTGGAGAGGGAGCTGGGACTAGTTGTTCATAATGAGCCTTGTAGATCTAGTTAATTAAAAAAAATGTGCATGGGTAACATTTATTTTTACCTTTATCAGATATTTTTCTAGATCAAAATTTTTACAGTTGTTTTAGCTTCTCATTGAAATGTTGTCTTACTAGGTTAAAGTTTCACAGTGTGTAATTGGATTTGAAAGATGTAAATTCACTTTGTCATTGCCTTTATGATTTAGTTACAAAGATCTTACGGATGAGATGATGACTGGCAGTTATTCCACACCAACCACTGTGGGACCAAGGTTGTCTAGATTAACCTAATCCTACAGTCCTTTTATTCTGTGTTTCCCACTCCTAAATTTTAAACTTTGTGTCTGTATTATGCTCTTCCGTGCATGTTACATTACCCTCTGTGTTCTCAGGTCAGTTCTTACTTGGACCTCTTCTTTTTTTTGTCTTCTTTAATTTCCTTTTCTTCACAGCTTTTTTAGCATGTCAGTAGCAGGGCTTACTTTGTGTGGTGAGAAGCTACTGTGCGCTTCTCTCTTGACCCTTCTCCCCGAACATGGATGGAAGGGCAGAACAGGAGACCTATGGATGGAAGGGCTGAGGAATGCCATCACCCTCCAGCATTTCTGGTTCAACAGCTTCTAATCATTTTTACCGTCTCCACCCCACCCCTCCCCCTGTGCTTTTAATAACTTCAGGGTTCATGATTGACTGGTTTACTATTATTTGTTTATTACATACTTGTTGGATTCAGAGCTCTTAATTGTTTGTAAAAATGAACTTACTAGTTAAATTTTGCTAATTTAAGTATAAAAGGAATTGATTGAAGATATCTGTGGTCTCCTGAGCTGATGGGAAGGCCAGGCTATTAAGATTCGGGCTGCACAGCTAGGAACAACAATACCGCCATTCCTGAAACAGCAGTAGAACAGCACTTAGTCACTGAGTATCCCGCTTTTAAAGACTGCTGTTCTTTTTTTACAAACTTGCAGGTTGAGAAATTATTGCTTCTATTTTCAGTTAGAAGTCTTCGGGAAAATTATGGGATGACTGGATTTGTGTATATCTGTAATCCAGAGATAAGGAAAAAGAGGAAACCCAGATTTTCAGGAGAGGGAAGCATAACTTTGTTCTATGTTGTGCTTGAGTACCTCTTTTTGATCAGGGTTAGAGGATAGCCTTAGGTCAGTGCATTTCCCTGTGTGTTTTTGTTAAAACATAGTTCAGATCCCTTGATTAAAACCCTCCAGTGGTTTCTTGTCTCATGAAGAAGAAAAAATCCTAACTGTTCTTGATGATCTTTAAGGCTCAGAATGATCTGGACAGAGGTATTTACCTTGAAGCTCATAAAGCGTAAGGCCTCTCTCACTTGCATAGTATCTTTCTGAAGCTGGACTGAATTGGTTAAGGCCACTGTAGTTTTCCACTTTGTCTTCTTTCCTGTCACACACCTTATCCTTTCAGGCTGTCTTGGGATGGACAAAGGCGATTCTGGAGTCCTAAAGAGAAGATGAGTGGGATATGTTTATGTGACCTGCAATCATTTTAAAGTTGAGTTGTTGCTAGCTGACTCCATGTAAGAACAGCTTCCAGGAATTTTCTGGCTGTGCACTCTGCCAGTGCGGCTGGCATGGTCATAGGGTGCTTGGCCGAAGGTTTGCATAGCAATATGAATGCATCCTATGACACATCTAGCCAACACTGGAAGACTGTGGGTAATGGACGAGAACCCAGGATTGACTTTTTGCAAGTTTTTAAAAATATTCTTCTAATCTTATAACTCACATGTGAAAGAAACATGAGAGGTTTTCACAAATTCAGTAATTTGAGACATTTACATGGCATCACCTATAGTTGTGAAGCTGAAACTTTTCTAAACTCTAAGTAGTAAAAAATAAACATTGATTCTCTATGGTAAACAAAAGACTGAACTATTTTCTGTGTTCTCTCTGTAGAAACGTATATTATAAAATTGAGTTGGAGCTGGGTGCGGTGGCTCAGACCTGTAATCCCAGCACTTTGGGAGGCCGAGGTGGGCGGATCACGAGGTCAGGAGATCGAGCCCATCCTGGCTAACACGGTGAAAACCCTCTCTAGTGAAAATACAAAAAAAAAAAAAATAAAAAAAGGCTGGGCATGGTGGCTGGATCCTGTAGTCCCAGCTGCTCACACCTGAGCCTGAGGCAGGAGAATGGTGTGAACCCAGGAGGCGGAGCTTGCAGTGAGTAGAGATCGTGCCACTGCACTCCAGCCTGGGCGACAGAGCAAGATTCCATCTCAAAAAAAAAAAAAAAAAAAAAAAAAAAAAAATTGGACAGTGGCTTGCACCTGTAATCCCAGCTACTGGGGAGGCTGAGGCAGGAGGATCACTTAAGCCAGGAGTTCAAATCCAGCCTGGGCAATATCGTGAGACTGTGTCTCTAAAGAAATAATAATAAAAAATAGCCAGGCATGGTGGTGTACTCCTGTAGTCCCAGCTACTTGGGAGGCTGAGGTAGGAGGATCCCTTGAGCCCAGGCCTTTGTGGCTGCAGTGAGCTATGATTGCGCCACTGCACCCCAGCCTAGGGGTGGGAAGGCGAGCACAGGAGGCCGTGAAGGCCAGCCCTGGTGGCTGTTGCTACTGTACATGGGTCAAGAGCGTGTGCAGGGTGAGGGCTATGGTTGTGCCCAGAGAGCAGTGCCCAGCATGAGGGAGATCATGGTGCCTGGAGAGCTGGCATAACACCCAGGATGAGGGAGATGCTGGTGCGCTGGCTGTGGGTGTGAGCTTGCCTGGTGCCAGAACTCGGAGGGGCCAGACTCTTATTTAGTGTTTTTTAATGTGGTTGGCAGCTTCTAAAAATCTGTAATTTGATGTCGTTTCCTTTCTTATTCTGAATAAATACTCAATTTAGGACCTAAATTTGTTTTTATGGTTTTGTGTTCCTTTTTTTTAAAGAGGGTTTTTCCCCAAATTTTATAAGCTTTAAAATTCCATTGAAACCTGAATTCAGCCCTGGATTTCCTTGTCTGCCTTTTTAATCTTGTCTCATACTCACCCCTCATTCCCTGCAGTTAGGCACTTTAATCTTCTGTTCCTCAATGGATTATGTTTGTTCTCATGTCCGGATTTCTGCACTTGCCTGAGCTCCTCTTTCCTTAGCTTTTTGAAGGATTTTCATGATGTACTTCTCAGGACAGGTATCTTCTCAGAGAGTCTTAAAACACCCAATCTAAAGTATCTTTTCTCCCTCCCTCATCTCTGTCACATCATCCATTTTGTTTTCATAGCATTTATCAGCATCTTACTTTTTTATTTGTTTATATTTTTGTTGGCTGTCTCTGCCTTTTAGAATGTAAGTTCAGTGTATTATTATGAGAGCTGTATTGTTCACTGCTGTCTTCCCAAAGTCTAGAATAATGCCTGGACTTATTAGCACTCAACAGGTATATTTTTTGGATGAAAAATTACTAAAGAGCTGGAATTTGTACATTTTCTCATGTGTTTATTTATAATACTAGCATAATTTCTTATTGTTAATTTTGTGTTTGTGTATGGTACTGGTTTCTATTATCAATTGTATAAACTCTGGATCTTTTCTGCTGAAAATGTTGACTAAGTTATTATTTACCATTCATTTTGGTTAAACATATTTTGTTATGGACTATTCAGGCAGCCAGAAGACTATAGAGAAGAATAAAATGAGCACTAAAGTACCCATGTCCTAGCTTTGTCATATTTTGTCACCAGATTTTTTTTTAAATTAAGAATTAAAAATTATTTTGTTAACTTTTAATTTACAAATTTTAAATTTTTTAAAAAATTCACTTTGATTAACTGAAGTTTATGCATTCTTCTCTCATCTTACTCCTCTTTTTTCCCTACTTACCCAGAGGTATACCTAGTTCAGGTGAAGACATAGGGTGGGGTACAGAAGGAACCTGAGCACAGGAGCTTCTGTCCTGTGGAGTTAGGGTATGCCACCCTGCTGGCACATGGATGCCATCACTAACCCAGAAGTTCTTCAGGCCCCATGGTTTTGGCTTTTATGTGTAAACATGATTAATCAAATCACTGGCCGTTGATGGTCAGCTCAATTGCTAGCTCATCTTTCCTTTCCAGAGGTTGACAGGGTGATGTGAAGCTGAAAGTTCTAACCCTCTAATCAAGCTTTCTAGTCACTGGCCATTATCCTGAACTGATCTAGGGACCCCACCCACCAGTTCACTTCACTGATATACAAAAAACACTCTTGTCACTCCAGAAATTCTTAGAAGCTCTTGTATTAGGAACTGGGGACTGGGACCCCATTTATAACAAAAGATGCTTTATCACTCAGGAAGCAGGAAGAGTTTTAGGAGCTCTGTGCTAAGGACCCAGAAGCTTGGGAAGGAAGATAAAAATATATGTTTCTTGCAATATCACAATATCACAGGCTTGAATACCAGGGTGTGAGGATCATTAGAAGCCATCTTGGAGGGTAGCTACCAGAGACTCATATATTTCCTTATAAAATTCCTGAAGTTCTTTCACATTTACTGCTTCTTTAATCCACCCAGAATGGGGTGTGTATGTGTGCACGTGTGAGTGCCCATACATGTATTATGTATGGTGTTAAAGGAATCTAATCTTACTATTCTTTCAGAGTTATACTAATTGTCCCAATTCCATTTGTTAAATAATTCATCACCATTGTTCCATTTATATATGGGTTTGCTTCTGGGTTCTCTGTACTAATCTGCTATGATCTGAATGTTTGTGCCTCCCTACCTCCCCAAATTCCTAGTCAAAACCTAATCCCAGATATGATAGTGTTAAGAAAAGGGGCTTTGGGGGAGGTGATTAGGTCATGAGGGTTCTGCTCGAACAAATGGGGGCAAGAAGGTACCCCAGTGAACTAGTTAGCTGCTTCTTCCATGTGAGGACACAACAAGAAGGGTGCCATCCATGAAGAATGGGCCCTTCCCAAACACTGAATTTGCTGGTGCCTTGAACTTGGACGTCCAGCCTCCAGAACTGTGAGAAATAAATAAGTTGTTTCTTTTTTTTTTTTTTGAGACGAAGTCTCGCTCTGTCGCCCAGGCTGGAGTGCAGTGGCCGGATCTCAGCTCACTGCAAGCTCCGCCTCCCGGGTTTACGCCATTCTCCTGCCTCAGCCTCCTGAGTAGCTGGGACTACAGGCGCCCGCCACCTCGCCCGGCTAGTTTTTTGTATTTTTAGTAGAGACGGGGTTTCACCATGTTAGCCAGGATGGTCTCGAACTCCTGACCTCGTGATCCACCCGTCTCGGCCTCCCAAAGTGCTGGGATTACAGGCTTGAGCCACCGCGCCCGGCAAGTTGTTTCTTATGTTTATAAGCTTCCTACTTTATGGTATTTTAGTTTTAGTTGCCCAAGCAGGCTTAAGATGCTTTCCTTTAGCCTGTTTTTCTGTTCTTATGCCAATACCACTTTACAAGTGTTGATCTCTGTAAGGCAAGTCTCACCCTTTTTGTTCTTCATGTTTGGCTTGGTTCTCTTGTCTCCAAAGGGCCATTAAGAGAGACTAGTTGGCTGGGTGTAGTAGCTCACATCTGTAATCCCAGCACCTTGAAAGGCTAAGGTGGGCAGATCACTCTTAGCCCAGGAGTTTGAGACCAGGCTGAACAACATAGCAAGACTCCACTTCTACAAAAAATGTAAAAATTAGCTGGGCATGGTGGTGTGCACTTGCAGTCCCAAGCTGCTCAGAAGGCTGACATAGGAGGATTGCTTGGGCTCAGAAGGTCGAGGCTGCAGTGAGCTGTGATTGTGCCACTGTGCACCAGTCTGGACAACTGAGCAAGACCCTGTCTAAAAAAGGAGTGATTAAATAAATCCATCAATCTATGTGAGTTTTAGAATCAGTTTTCCAGGTTTCATCAAAAATCTTGTTGGAATTTTGCTTATTTTATGGAACATAAAAATACGACCTTTTTAACTTAAAAAGTAATAGATATTTACTAAAGGTATTAGATACATTTAAAAAACTGTTAAAAAATCCATAGGCCCATCACCCAAACATCAGCATTATTGTGGCATTAGGAATCCATAAAGATTTGATATTGTAAAAGTGAAATCATCTCTACAACAAAAGATATATACTGGGTAAAAAATAGGGTTAATATTCTTATACAGTGTGCTTCTATAAATCATTAAGAAAAAGATAAATGACCAATAGAAGAAAGGACAAAGAATATGAAGAGGCATTCGACAGAGGGAGGTACAAGTGGCTAAGTATAAATGGCTAAAAAGAGGAGGAAAATGTGAAGTAAAACAAAATGAGCCAGTGCTTCCTCATTCTTACAGCATTGTATATGAAATGAAAAAAGTTGGAGACAGTCTTTTAAGTACTCAACAAAAGACAAATGGGCGAATGAATTCATTCATGCTATGGAATTCTAAACAACCATTAAAAAAGATTATGTGCTAACATGAAAGAAGGTCTAAGGTTAACTTTAAAAATGTAAAGTGAAACAATAGTTTATATAATATGGTATCATGTTTATAAACAAATTATATGTACATAATTTTTTCCATAGAAAAAAATTTTAGAAGGCTATATAGCTCTATTAACAGTAGTTACCAAGAGTGTAGGAATATTCCAGAGAAGAGACTTTAACTCTATTATTTGGATTTTTTAAAAAGAATTATGCCCTACTTTGCAGTTAAATATAAAACATTTTTGGTGTAGTTCCCCTTAGTGTTTGTTTTTTTTCCTAGGCGTAAGTTTATTTACTTATTGTTTTAAATAGTGGTAATCTCTAGAAAGGAACAATTGTGCTGTTAACATTTTTCACTCAGTGGAAGGATTCATTCAAAGGAATATTTGATGGAAATTGGAGTTAGAATCAATCTAGGTTATAATTCCAGATCTACTGAAAATTTTATCTTGACATAATTCAGCCCTATATAAAAGTTAGAACAATTGCAAAGTTCGTATGCTCATTACTCAAATTTTAACATTTTTCCACAGTTTTATTATCTTTCTTTTTTCCTCTTCTTCCTTTCTTCCCTCCATTCCCTCTCTCTGTCTCTCTCCCCTTCTGTATATATTTTAAATATATTTATATAGATTTTAAGCATATTTTAAAATACTTAAATATATTTTCAAATATATAGAATTTTTTCATGAACCATTTTAGGGTAAAACAGACATGGTGCCTCCTTTAGTCTTACATACTTAAGTGCATGTTTCCTGAAACAAAGGTGATATCCTACATAATTATAGTTACCAAAATCAAGAAGTTAACATTGATATAATATGGTTATGCAGATATTGCCAATAATCACCTTTATAGCTCTCACTCTACAAAAAATAATCTTGAGTCATATGTTGAATTCAGTTGCCATGTCTTTCTAATCATCTTTAATCAGGAGGCACATCATGTTGATTTGCCCTAGTCCTGGTAATGTTAACTTTGATCACCTGGTTACAGTAGTGTCTACCAAGTTTCTTCTTCATTATAAAGTTATTATTTTTCCTTGTTTATAATTAATAGGAATCTTGTATGATTCTTTGAGATTATGTGGTTTCTTTGAGAATATCTGGTTGTTCCTCAAACTTTGGCCCGCCAATTTTGGCATTCATTTAGGTTTCTTACTTGAATACATTGTTAATGATTTATGGTAATTTTCTAATTCTGACATTCCTTTTTCATTTTAGTTGGCTTTTTACTATAAGGAGGAAATTTCTTTCTCATGAATTGTGTCTTACTCAATGGGCTGTAATCTTTTACTATCATCATTTATTTTGAAATGCTTAAATGATTCTAGATTGGGCCCATGAAAGTACTTTCAGGCTAGCTCTTCAATTCTTTTGACATGTCTCCATCAATTTTTGAGGACTTGCTGGGACAACAAGATATTCCAGGCTCGTCATATACTTTCCTAGCTCTAGAAGCAGCTCTCTAGGGAGCTCTGGTTCTTCTTAGTAGAGAATAGTATTAACTTTCCTTTATTTTTAATTCTTTTATTCTTAATTATTTTTGTTCTTCATACAGTGTTTTTCTTTTCCCTATCTTGTCCTGATCCATTCTATTTTTGCACGAGTACCGTACTGTTTTAATCATTTAGGTTTTGTATTTTGGTTAATTATTTATCTTATTAAGTATTTCTATGTATCTGACACGGGTGAGCAACCACTCTTGCTTGTCCCCTGGAATCTCATGATCTCCTGTTTCTTTTTGACCTCTTTGAATGTTCTTCTCATTCTTCTTTTGAATTCTTCCTGGATGAGGTTTTTAAAAGGTAGCGTTCCCTAGGATTCTCTTTTTGCTCTGGAAAACCAGGCATTGTCACTGCTCAGATATTGCTGGAGGAGAATCTACATTGTAGGAATCCCTACAAATTTTAGGGACAGTTTGACAATATATATCAAACTTATAAATGTATCTTCTCATTTCTGGAAGTGGATCCTGTAGGTAAACTTGGGAATGTTTGTTATGTGATATATACAAGGTGATTCCTACAACTATTGCGTGTAACAGCAAGAGATTTGAATGTTATCAACAGTAATCCTTGTTAACATTTTCCTCCCTTTTTCTATTCATATCTGCATGCGGCTGGATTTTCTTCATATATGCCAAGACAACATACAGGAGCAGAGTAGGGAAAAGCCCAAATGTCAATTAATAGGAAATTGGTTAAGTAAATCATGGTACAGCAATACAATGGAATATTACATAGTTGAAAAAGAATAGTAGGATGAGGTCCATTCAGTGACAAGAAAAAAAAAAAAGAATAGGAAGAATAGTATTTATATGGAAAAATCATGGAAAAATCACTTCAATTTATGTAAAGGAGAGGAAATAAGATGATATAGTTGTATTTGCTTATATTGTCATAAACTCTGGAATGAAAAACAACTAATATTTTATCCAGAAAGCAGGGTTAAACAGGGCAGATGGATGAGTGTGATGAGACTTTTTACTGTATACCTTTTTAATGTTTGATTTTTGACATATACATATACTATCTGTTTAATTCAATTAAAAAATGATTTTCAGTATAACTTAAACCTAGTTTTGACATAGCACACACTTACACTTTGTACCTCTAAACCATTGGCCTACAGCACAGTATTCTTAACATAGTATGGAAAGCCTTTTGTCTGTCTCTATAGGATGATACTCTGCCACTTCCAGCTTCATCCTTTACATTCTAGTGACACTGAATTTCTGGTAGTAGTTCTTCACATGTGGTACCATTTTATATTTGTGTATGCTTTACCTATATCTTCTTCATATCTTTTAAGAATCAGTTTGTGTCATCTTCTCTGGGAAGCTGGCCTCAACCCTTGCAAGGCTTAGTTGGGCGATTCAGTCATAATACTTTGTATATTTGTCTATTATTGCTCTTATATTGCATTGTAATGATTAGCTTCTTTTTTGTGCTTAGACATAGATGCCCAAAGATTTGCTTTAGTGTATTTTTTTCACTGTATTCCCAGTAGAAAAGCATTAATGTATGTTCTTTGATGTCTTTTTCTGCAGGGTAGGTGCCATGCCTCAAATAGCTTATAGTCTTTAATGGAGTCATGCAGGAATGCAACTGACATAAGACGGAGTATAATAAAGCAAGGTCATACTTTCAAAGAACGCCAGTCTTTGAAATAAATCTTAAAGATGGTCCCAGAGTCCAGATGGAAACATTCTGACAGGGCCTATTTAGGAGCCCCAGATAATGTGGGGGTAGCTTCAGTATAAAGGATTCATGCCTCAAGGTGAATCAGGGAGAAAAGGAAAAACAGGGACAGATTGTGAGAGGTCTAACATTCCAGTCTAAAGAATTTGAATTTGAATATTATCTTGTGGGCAGAGTAGGACTATTGAATGCTTTTGAACAAGGAATCAGTATCTGTACTTTCGGGGTGATTTTATGCTTTGTGTAGTGTCTTCCAAAAAAGAGGAGAGATGGGGCACCTGTTAATATATTTTATATTATAAAGTACAGTGTTGAATATGGGATCAAAAAAGGAACAGCCAGCCACATTTCCAAATCCCATGTTTTTGACCAGATAGTCCCTTCAACCTAGAATTATGTCTCATTCAAGCAGTGAGATTCTAGTCATCTCAAGTTGTCATGAGAAAGACAACTTATATGTTACTTCCACTAGCGATCCCTGATAAATGCCTTCCAAATGTTGTTAACTGTATTCTGTTCTGACTGCATTGTATTTATTTCTGTTACAATTTTTTTCATACCCTACCTGTTTTAAAGTGCAGGGGTGCCCAACCCCCGAGTGGGGTATCAGTACCAGTCCGTGGTCTGTTAGGACCGCCCCTCGCCGGGCCACACAGCAGGAGGTGAGCATTACCACCTGAGTTCCACCTCCTGTCAGAGCAGCTGTGGCGTTAGACTCTCATAGGGACGCAAACCCTATTGTGAACTGTGCACACAACAGATCTAGGTTGCACGCTCCTTATGAGAATTTAATGATAAATGTAATGCGCTTGCATCATCCCCAAACCGTCCTCACTCCCCACCCCCCGTCTTCCTCCAACCCCATGGAAAAATTGTCTTCCATGAAACCGGTCCCTGGTGCCAAAAAGGTTGAGGACTGCTGTTACAGTGTTTGCCTTAATCACACCCACAATTGCTCCCTCCTGGAAACCCTTGTTTTACTTTATGTAACCCACTCGTATAACACTTACTACATTGTATTACTGTCTGATGGTTTTTTGTTTATTTCACCATCAAACCAAACATTTGGTGAATGTTTCACCAAACATTTCTTAGGTGCCAGACCTCAAGGAAGTCATTCTTTGTCAGTTCATATGTTTGACTATACTACTTGATTATCATTAGATGTATGAATTCCTTAAGGACACCTTATTTATTTATTTATTTTATTGCACTTAGCACAACTCATGATACATTTAGGTACTCAATCATATCACACACATCAGTGGAATAATATTGGTTAAAAGTTAGGTTTAAATTCTGGCCCTATCACTGTCTCTTGGATCCAGTGTAGGGAGGTTATTTAGTCTGTGTAAGATATAATTTTTTCTTCTGTAAAATGGGGGAAATAATAGTTTCTATCTGAATTAGTGTGTTCAAGCTGCCATAACAAAATTTCCTAGTCTAGGTGTTTTCTCACAGTTCTGGAAGCTGGATCTTTGAGATAAGGTGCCAGCATGATGGTTTTCTGGTACGGGCTTTCTTTCTGGCTTCTTGCCGTGCCTCACATAATGGAGAGTGAGCAAGCTCTCTTGGGTCTCTTCTGATAAGGGCACTAATCTTACAAGGATGAGGGCCCCACTCTCCTGACTTCATCTAACTCTAATCTCTTCCCAAAGGCCTCATTTCAGATATCATCACACTAGGGGGTTAGCGCTTCAACATACGGATTTTGTTACAGTCTTTAGTGGGGACAGTCAAGCAGGATTAATTAATTTATCGAAAGCATTCAGCAGTGTGCCTCTAACATCAAAAATGTTTTATTTAACCTATCATCATCATCATCATCATCATTTTGACTTGGCGTAAAATTTTGCATGTGGGATAGTGGAGAAAAATTAGAAACAATTTGGTGATTTTGCTCTTCATTGATGGAGAGTATGTGACGACATTCGTTAAGAAGGGCAGTGTAGGAAGAAAGGGAGAGTTGCAGGCATGCTGTGGAGAGATGCTGTCTTCACTGTAGCAATAGAGAAGAAGATGGTTGTCTACCTCAGGTTTATGGATGAATCCTCAGAATGCTGTGAATAGAAGAAAAGAGATGCTTTAGTATTCTTTATATCTATGTGGTCTTTAAAATGCAGTCTTTTAATTAGTTTTTATTCACATCTTTATTTTCTTTTCTCTGATTTAATTGATAGATTGGGTTTTTCAGTGAGCCTGGGAAAGCAGAAGTACCATTTTGATCTTTGTCTATAAATAATACTAAATTTATTTTGCTGGATTTTGTAAAGCTCTGTATTAAATATTTTGGATCTTAAATATATTTTGGTGTTTTAAAATTAGACTATAATCAGTTTCTGTTCTCTAGCCTTTGAATTTAGACTTCTTCTTCTCTAAGTTAATGAGTCCAGGACTGATTTTATTAGCTTTTCTGGAGCTGTTAAGAATTCGTATTCTTTCGTTTTTGGCAGTAATTGTCTCCACATTTGCCTTATAGAGTTCTCTTTGGTGGATCCCACAGGTGGGGAGGAAGCATAGTGTGGGCGGCAAGCCACCCAGGTGCCGAGGCAAGAGACCGAGGACACGAGCTGTTCCAGTATAATAAAATATATAAAATAAGAATAGTTATACTAGATATAGATAATAGATACGATTATATAGGGATATCATTAATAATTAGTTTGTAGCATTTACTCTTTATTCTTATATTATAATAATCCTCGCTCTACAATCATAACCTAGGAAACGCCAGGCCATACAGAGATAGGAGCTGAGGGGACATAAGTGACCAGAAGACAAGAGTGTGAGCCTTCTGTTGTGCCCGGACAGGGCCACCAGAGGGCTCCTTGGTCTAGCGGTAACGCCAGCATCTGGGAAGACGCCCGTTGCCAAGCGGACCGTGATCTAACCGTAGCCTCAGTGCCAAGGAAAAACACCCACTACTTAGCACTCCAGGAAAGGGAGTCCCCCTTTCCCCGGGGGAGTTTTAGAGAAGACTCTACTCCTCCACCTCTTGTGGAGGGCCTGATGTCAGGCCCACCCGCAGTTATCCGGAGGCCTGTCTCCCTGCGATGCTGTGCTTCAGTGGTCACACTCCTAGTCCGCCTTCATGTTCCATCCTGTACACCTAGCTCTGCCTTTTAGATAGCAGTAGCAAAATTAGAGTACTAAAAGTCTCTGATATGCAGAAATAATGGTGTAAGCTGTCTCTCTCTCTCTTCCTCTCTTTCTCTGCCTCAGCTGCCAGGCAGGGAAGGGCCCCCTGTCCAGTGGACACGTGAGTCACGTGACCTTGTCAATCATTGGAGATGACTCACACTCCTTACCCTGCCCCTTTTGCCTTGTATCCAATAAATATCAGTGCAGCCAGGCATTCGGGGCCACTACCGGTTTCCGCGTCTTGGTGGTAGTGGTCCCCCAGGCCCAGCTATCTTTTCTTTTATCTCTTTGTATTGCGTCTTTATTTTTACAATCTCTCATCTCCGCACGAGGGGAGAAATACCCACCGATCCTGTGGGACTGGACCCTACACACAGGATTCATAAGATGGCAGGTGGGTGAGTGACTTAGAATCGGGGTTAGTACTAGCCAGGTGTGATGGCTGACGCCTGTAATCCCAGCACTTTGGGAGGCCGAGGTGGGCGGATCACGAGATCAGGAGATCAAGACCGTCCTGGCTAATACAGTGAAACCCGTGTCTACTAAACATACAAAAATTAGCTGGGTGTGGTGGTGGGGGCCTGTAGTCCCCAGCTACTCGGGAGGCTGAGGCAGGAGAATGGCGGGAACCCGGGAGGCAGGGCTTGCAGTGAGCTGAGATCGCGCCACTGCACTCCAGCCGGGGCGACAGAGTGAGAGCGAGACTCCATCTCAAAAAAAAGAATTTGGGCCGGAACTTGGGGAAAGAAAGTGGTAGTGCTTGCTCCTTAATAATAGGAATAGGCCTGGCACGGTGGCTCACGCCTGTAATCCCCGCACTTTGGGAGGCCAAGGCGGGCGGATCAGGAGGTGCGGAAATTGAGACTAGCCTGGCTAACAAGGTGAAATCCCGTCTCTACTAAAAATACAAAAAAATTAGCTGGGCGTTTTGGCGGGCACCTGTAATCCCAGCTACTCGGGAGGCTGAGGCAGGAGAGTCGTTTGAACCCAGGAGGCGGAACTTGCAGTGAGCCGAGATCGCACCATTGCCCTCCAGCCCAGGAGACAGTGCCAGACTCTGTCTCAAAACAGACAGACAGACAGACAGACAGACAATATAAGTAAGGACTGGTGCGGTGGCTCACGCCTGTAATGCCAGCACTCTGAGAAGTTGAGGCAGGAGGATTGCTTGAGTCCATAAGTGTGAGACCATAATGGGGAACATGACAAAACCTCGTCTTTACAAAAAAACAAAAATTAGCCAGGCGTGGTGGCACGCACCTGTAGTCCCAGCTACTCAGGTGGCTGAGGTGGGAGGATCCCTTGAGCCTGGGAGGTCGAGGCTGCAGAGAGCCATATTTGCACCACTGCATTCCAGCCTGGGTGACAGAGCAAGACCCTGTCTCAATAATAATAATGATTGGAATAAAATGTGAAATTTGGACATTACATTGTCTTGGTGAAATCTGTAAATACAATGTAATGGTTTTGAGTTTTTTCTTTATGTTAATTTTATTAATGATTTATATGGCAGAGCGCTCATGCCCTCTGTATGTACTAGGATGTTACCACAATGCATGCAGTTGACAGTCCGGGAGAGCACAGAGCTAGAGCAAATAGTGTATCCTAACTAGATCTTTTCTTTGGCTGTAGTGGTTAAAAAGATATCCTTAAATTATGGTTTGGGGCTTTTTTTTAAAATAACAAAAATTTCAACTCTTAATAAACACTATTTTACTTGTGATAAGTAGGCAGGTATGCTTCTGGAACCACAGAAATCAAACTTGAGAGAAAACACAAACAATTATGGAGAGACAGTCTCTAATTAACATGAACATAAAATAACCATCAGGTGACAAACCTTTTCACAAGAAAAATGATCTGTGCCCAAGATCAACTTTATAGACATTAACTCAAAGCTGTGGTTTTATACACAAAGCAGTATTGTAGCAATGGTATAAACACAGGAAAAATTCTCGTTGTGAAAGGAGTGGAGCCTGCAAATGTGGAACTGTATGACAAAGGGAAAAGTTTGGAGTGTGTGGAGCTATGGCAGGTGTTTATATTTTGCAGTGTAAAAAATAAATTGATACACTGGTTTACTAATGAATTTATGAACTTTTGGTGAATTTATTTGGAGGTTATTCTGTTAGATGGGGCTAACTGTAAGAAATACTATAAAGTAGGAAAAGTTTGTCTCTAGGACCCTTTTATGGCCTTTTTTTTCTTGCTCTTTCAAACCCCTCATGTAGTGGTCACCATCCGTAGATCATTCTCTGTTCACTGTGTTCAAAAGAGGTCTCCAGGACCTGTCGGTCTTGTTAAGTTGTCTTTAAAATGATGAATAAACACACCAAAGTATTGATGGATTGTTTCACATTTAATTGGGGCTCTTGAAAGTCCAACAGAATTTTCTCATGGTAAAACTTCAAACATGGATATCTATTAGGGGAGATATTTATAGAGAAGAGAGCTTTTTGAGTATGCCCCTTAATTTACAACCTCTTGTCAGTTGGGAAGGAAATTAACATTGCTATATACTTACTATATGCTAGTGTCTGGGTGTCTGTGCTAGGTCATACATAGTATAATTTGATTCTCACAATGAGCTTGTGAGTAGGACATTCTTATTCTTATTTTTAAAAACTTTTTTTTGTTGAGGGGGGATGGGGTCTCACTGTGTTGCCCAGGCTGGGGCACAGTGACTACTCACAGTTGTGGTCATGGCTCACTGCAGCCTGGAACTCCTGGACTCAAGCTGTCTTCCCACCTCTCCCTCCCCAACAGCTGGGACTACAGCTTATTCAAGTTTTATAAGAGATAAACTAAAAGAGGCACAATGATGAAGTGACCTTCCTAAAGAGGTCACAGTGGAGGTAAATTGTTAAAATCAGAATTTCAGATTTCAAAGCCTTTACTTTTACCACCAAGCCAGTATTTCATAGTTATTTTATTCTTCTGTTTTACTCATACTTGGTGAACATGACAGTATCTTTACCCTCCAGAATTTCTTTACATGCCTCTAAAGAGATGATTCTCCAGTTTCTTTTTGAATCACCATGTGAGACCATTCTGCTTGTCATTGATTAGTCTTACTTGAGCCTTTTGTGGTATTTTTAGTTGAGTGTATAGAAATGCCTTATTAGCGGAGAAGACTGACAACTACAATATTCAGTTCTAAATATATTGTTAGGTTTTTGTTTTGTTTTGTTTTTTTGCAGATTAGCTAACTCTGAAGTTTGTACTTAGAGCAAGTAAGTATTGGCAAGTTATGTGTCAATAATGTTTGGAATTATCACAGCAAGAATTAACAAATTTATTAACACTTTAGAATGGATGTATTCAGTATTATAAGCAGTCTTAAAATATCCATTCAACAAAGAGTTATGAAGTACTTACATGTGCCGGGGCTGTGTTAGGTTCTGCACAGAATAGAACATGGAAAACACATGGTCTGTGCCCTCAGTGAGAAGGTAGTTTAGGAGGGAGGCACACATGATGTAATTAATAGAATGCACTCTAATAATCACAGTAATGGAGGTGTGTAGTAGGAAGAGTGGGGGCTATAGGAAAGGAATAGTTAACTGTGTTTGAGGGACTCTGGGAAAGATTCAGAGAAGAGATTGTAGTTTAAACTGAGGCTTAAATATTTTGACTACGAGAAAATTCATAGTCTGCTTGTACATTTTACATGTACAACATTTGCACATACAGCATTTCCCTCACATGTACATATGAATGCAGTATTTCGCTTGAACATCTAGCCTCTTCCTTTTCCCCGAAATCATATGTAATCATGTAGATTCTCCTTACCCCATATATCTTTTTAGAAGGCTTCTCTCAGAGCTTCTCAGTTGTTTCCCTTTAGTTCTCTGCTCTCTAGCTTTTAAATTTCTCTGGCTTTTGAAAGCAGGCAGACTCTATTTCTGCAATCTTTAAAACAGTAGTGAATGAAGAATGACAATGGTGGTGGGAAATGTGGAAGAGAACAGGGTAATGGAATTAGGTTCCTGAGCACTTGATCGTTTTTGCTGTCACAAAAATGGTTTTCTTCTATTTAGAATAATCTCCAGGCTTAAAAGTGTGACTAGGTATCTCTCAAACACAAAATGAAGTTAGGAAACAGCTGTCTGGAAAGGAACATTGTGTTCTGTGGTATACTATTTTCTGGCACATTTTGGTTGTGAGGCTTTTGGGTGATACAAAGGATTCCACTCTGATTGAGCTTACATATACATGCCTATCTCTGTCTTCTCATATACATGCAGCTTCTCCCAGACAAGCACATTGGTGGATGTTAAAGCAATTAGTTTTACTTGAAAAACAGCATGATATTATGGCAAGAGCTCTGGATTGGAATTAAGAGACTGAAATTCAGGTCCTACCTTGACCTATGATTAATTTGTTCTCTTTGAGCTAGTCAGTCAACCTCTCTTAGGTTTCAGTTTTCCTGTTTATTAAATAATGGGATAGGGTAACACCCTCTAAGGCTTTTCCTACCTCAGAAATTCTGTCATTTTATTATTGATGGAGTTGGTTGTTCAGCTGACAAATCTGTGTTGAGTGCTTCCCACCTTCAGGCCCTGTGCCAGGTGCAGTCAAAAAGAGACATACAGGAGAGATGTAGATCAATGGAATATAGTTGAGAATCTGGAATTTAAACCATACATACATGGCCAATTGGTAATTCAACAAGGATAGCAAGGTGATTCAGTGTGGAAGAATAGTCTTCAAGAAATGATGATGGTACAACCCAATTTCCACATACAAAAGAATGAATTTGGACCCCTTACCTCATACCACATATAACAATTAATGCAACGTGCATTAAACACCTAAATTATAAGAACTAAAACTCTTAGAAGAAAACATAGGGATGAATCTTTGTCATTTTGGGTTGGGCAGTGATTTGTTACATTTGACACCAAAAGCACAAGCGGTCAATGAAAAAGAAAGTATACTTCATCAAAATAAAAAACTTGTATGTCAAAGGCCACTGTCAAGAAAGTGAAAAGGTCTTCAGCAAACAACAGTTTTTAAGAAAGTGAAAAGAATACAGTATGGGAGAAAATATTTGTAAATCATGAATCTGATAAGGGCCTAGTATCCATAATATATTGAAAATTCTTATATCTCAATAAAAAGACAACCCAATTAACAAATCTGAATAGACAATCTGAAAATTTTCCCCAAAGAAGATAATCCGATGGCCAGTAATACATGAAAAGATGCTCAACATCATTAGCCATCAGATAAATGCAAATTAAAATCATGTGAGATATCAACTCACCTGTTAGGATGTCCGTAAACAATGATAAAAAGTGTTGGTGAGGATATGGAGAAATCGGAATCCCCATACGCTGCTGGTAGATTTGTAAAATGGTACAGCTGCTTTGGAAAACAGCATTTCCTCAAAAACTTAAAACAAGAGTTATAGGTCTCAGCAGTCTACACCTGAGTGTATTTCTAAGGCCATCAAAGTCATATGTTTGTACAAAACTTGTATGTGAATGTTTGTAGTAGTAATATTCATAATTGCCTCCCAAACCACAAATGTCCAATCTGCTGTAGAGTGGATAAGCAAATTATGATTATCCATAAAATGGAGCATTATTCAGACAGAAAAGAAATGAAATAACCTTGATAAGCTCAGCTAAGTGAAAAAAAAAACTACACACAAAAGGCTACAATATTGTATGATTCATTAATATGAAATGTCCAAAATAGGAAAATCCATAGGGACAGAAAGTGGTTTCATAGTCAGGAGATGAGGGGACAAGGGAATGGAGAATGACTGCTAATGAGTTCAGGATTTATTTTTGGGGTGATGAAAAGTTCTGGTATTAGTAGTGATAGTTGCACTGCTTTGTAAATATTATAAAAACTATGGCTTGTATACTTGAAAATGGTGATTTTTATGGTATGTGAATTGTGTGTGTGTGTATATATATATATATATATATATTATATATATATATATATATATATTTTTTTTTTTTTTTTTTTTTTTTTTTTTTTGAGGCGGATTGCTCTGTTGTCCAGGCTGGAGTACAGAGGTGCAATCTTGACTCACTGCAACCTCTGCCTCCCGAGTTCAAGCGATTCTCCTGTCTCAGCCTCCTGAGTAGCTGGGATTACAGGCATGTGCCGCTACACCCTGCTAATTTTTGTAGTTTTAGTAGAGATGGAGTTTCACCATGTTCATCAGGCTGGTCTCGAACTCATGACCTTGTGATCTGGCGACCTCTGCCTCACAAAGTGCTGGAATTACAGGCGTGAGCCACCACGCCTGGCCTATATCTCAGTTTTTCAAAAGATGTGGCACCTAACTAAAATGAACTATTTTTGATAGGGATAGAAAAGGGTTCTGTAGGAGGATACAGAATGACATTTTGCCCTACTGTGTGAAGTTGACAGCAGATTTCTGAAATAAGTAATATTTCAACAGAGACCTGAAAAACGAATTGGAGTTACTCATGTGAAAAAACTGTTAGCAATGGAAATGAGGAAACGTGTAAGAATATATTAGTTAAAATTAACAGCTGAAAGCCAATTTTAGCTGTAACAGGTATAAGCTTCTACTTCTGTCGCTATGTAAGATTTTGTCAAAGACTTTTTGCCTTAAGTAGTGTAATTTTCCCATGGAGAACCATAGCAATATAATATTTTTTATAGAATATATATATGTATATATATGTATGTGTATCTCCTAGCTTCTGGGTAAAACAGGGCATTTATTTTTTATTTTTTGATTCTAAATATTTTTAAATTATAGTATATGGCATTTTGTAATTTTAAATATTCTTGAAACCAGAACCAAATTTTTGAATTTGTTTATGCTTGATTTTTCCCCCTATATATTTTATAAGGCAATTTTCTAACCTTTCATCCTATAGAAATTTTACTGTTTTCATTACTTTTGACAGTTTGAGATTAGTTTCAGAACCCTGTAAGCAAATAGTAAATATAAGTAGGGAAAATTAAAATATTTCTGTTTCCTGATAGGCAATAAGACATTAAGAAAAAAATTCAAACTTATACCAAAGTAGAGAGGCAAGTATAATCAGCATCCGTGTAATCATCACCAACTTCAAAAATTTTCAGTTCATCACCAATCTTATTTTATCTATGTATCCACCTACTCCTTTACCCACTGGATAATTTTGAAGCAAATTTCAGATATTGTGTCATTTCATATGTGAATTTTATTATCTCTAAATGACAAATCTTTAAAAAAACATACTATTGGTTATTTTTTAACTTGAAAATACTTCTTTCTTGTGAAGAAGTATTATTTAAAACATTATCTGTTAGTGGAAATACTCTATATAATTTTTTATTTGCTTATATATCCATTCTAATACATACTAGGTACGTTTATAAAAATAATGAAATTGAGGTTATGAGAATGTGGTTCATATATTAGTCTATGCTCATCTTTGTGATTATGATTAAGGAAACCATGGGCATGATAAAACTCTTCTCTATAGCCACTAATTACCTCCTTTTATCATAACCAATGGCCTTAACTCTGTTTTGCCTTCTGGGTGTGTCTATCATTTAATTTACTGATTGCTCCCTCCTTATTGAAACATTCATCTCCCATGGCTTCCCTGATGTTTGGCTTTCCTGGTTCATCCCTACATTGGAGTGTGCTCTTTTACTGACATATTTTCTTCTGATACCTACATAATGTGACTATATCTCATCCTTACTCTGTTCTTGAGCCTTTTCTGCTCTCTACAAATTCTTAGCTCTTCTGCTGTCATGGCTACAAATCTTCTTTGTGTATCAGTGAATTCCAGGTACTTATTAAAATAACAAATCAAAGAACTTCTCTTTAGTGTTGTAGTTGAAAAAACTTCCCTATGGATATGCCGTTGTCATCATAAGTTCAGATTTTTACAAACTGAGACTATCTTCTTTTTCATTAATATCAATTCCCTTTCAGCTTTCCTCTACTGACAAATCACCAGACTAGAAACATTCGTATGTTCCACCTCCTTCAATCTCCTGTGCATGTACTATTATCTTCTACTGTTAATTATTCCTTCAAAATATATGTTATTTATATGTTTTCATTTATTGCCTATTCTAGGCATTTTCTTCTTATAGGAAACTTTTCTTCACTACTCTGGTTGGCTAAGTGTTTATCTCCGTGATTCCATAAAGTCTATGTGTTCTCCACAATCAAGATAATATATTTATGTGTCTTTTCTTCATTTGAATTCAAGCTCTTGAGTGGCTGAGATTGGAGATTGGGTATTGTTTATGTTTGTGCCATAGAACATGAGACATTGTAAAGTTGGTTAAATGTTAATTGAACTCCTAATCTCTTTACCTGTGTTACTGCAATATCTACCTAAGGTCTTGCTTTTCCCTGGCAGAACATTGTGTATAATCTTAATTCTTTGTGAAGCCAATGAAGACAGTAGACTATTAAAAGTATCCTGTACATTTCATTTCCATCATAGGACTAATTGCAATTTTAAATTATTATTAATTTTCTTTTTTATTTTCTTTCTCCCCCTGGAATACCCTCTGTAATGGTAGCCTTACACACAGTAGGACCTTAGTAAATATTTATTGAATATGAATGGATGCCCCTCCTCACCAGTTGAGAGCAGTGCACATGTATATAATACAAATTGTTTAACAGTGATTACAAACCTTAAGCCTTTGCTCTATTTGCTACCAGACTGATCTTTCTAAAATAGTGTTTTCAAAAGTTCACTCAAGCTTACTCTGTGCCAGACTTACAATAAGTTTTGGGAATACAGGCACAGATAAAGACATAATTTTTGCATTTTGTGGAATTTGGAAATAAAGAGGAAGAAATGCTTAAGTCTTCTTGGACAGGCCAAGAAAAACTTTGTAGAGGATACCTGATATCTTTAAGGTTCTTTTCAGCCAAAAAATTGTATAATTCACAGATGCCCTTTTCTGTGGCAGTAGGTAAAAACCTGGGTAGCTGCAAAGAGAAGACAGCTGCCAGCAGGGTATTTTTGGCTGTTCCTGTGGCTGCCCTCATTCTGATTAACTTGAATGTTTACTCCAGCCTGAGGAGTAACTTTGGAACTTAAATCTAATTCCTTACTAAATAGAGATTATTTTTAGATTATCCATTATTTTGTTAGCAGAGATAATTGAAAAGAGAATTTAATAATATTTTATGTGACTTTACTGAAGCCAGTTCAAGCTTTATCATTTAATTTTTGCTTGGTTAACAAGGGAATCAGGAGACATTAGCACTTCGCACTAATACATCATATAACTTACTTATCATGTTAATTTGCTCTTTCGATCCTGCTAGAATGTAAACTCTGTAAGAAGGGATTTTTGTTCTTTGCTCAATAAATATTTATGAAATGAATACTTAGGAAGTCATTGGTAGCCTTACCAGGGTAGTTTAAATAAAGTGGTGGAGGCGGAAGCTGGTTTACATGGTTGAGGGTTGCCTGGGCTTGTGGTTCAAAATCAAACAGGAATAGTAGTAGTTTTTTTTTTCTTTTCCTTTTGAAAGTTTGATGGTAAGGAAGATATTTATGAAAATTCTCTTCTTAGCCACTTCTGTTTCTTTTTACTGCTGGTAACTTATAAAAGCTTTTAAAATTAAACATGTCCTTTTGTTTCTTTTTAAAATTTAAATAAGTTTTATACTCATTAAATGTATTACTGTAAGCCATATAATCTCAAATACTTAGGACTTTTTAGATTTTTAGAAAAAGTAAAAATTTTAGGTATTTTTCTCCTTACCCTAAATACAGCTGTGAAATGATGTATCAATACGTGGTTTTGGATTAATTTTATTTTTAACGTCAATAAATATGCACCAAAAGTAAATATATGTATAAATGAATTTACATTATTCAGAATTCTAGAATTAGACATCTGTCTAATGAATGCTGTTCTAAATGTTGCTAAATGATTAATAGTAATTAAAAGGTTAAATACAAGCTGAAGAAAGCTTTGAATTTTGAAATGTTTGCAACAGCTAGTAATCTGACTGATGCAGACGTTTTTGTCAAAGTTGAAAAAGTTAGAGCTAATTAATTTCTTGGGAGACATATGATGAGATTGTAGGTGTGATAACATATTTGAGTAACATATGGTAGTTATGGGGCACCTTTCTAATGACTGAGCAGCCAGTTAAATATAGACTTTTTGGTTTCATTTATTTCATTACCATTCTTTGTTACTGTGTATTTTTAAACCAATTTTGTTTCCTATACTAGAGGTCAGTACTTGGGATTTTAACAATTTATATTTAAAATATTAATAGGAATACAGTAATTCTCTTTGAAATGGAAATAAATTTTAGTGAAAGTTTTCTTAAAAATACAGCTATTTCCTACCAACATATTTGTGTATTACACTTTTAAGATTAAATCAAATGTATAGAGAATTGCATTCTCAGTACCCAGTGTTTCACTCAGATTACTATTGAATGAGGACTTAAAAAATGTTACTTTTGATACATAGCACAAATGTATTTTTTTCCCATAAGGATTCATTATTTGCATTTTGACTAATTTTCTTCCAGCCCCTTTTACTTTATAGTTTTATTTCAGTTTCTGAATATTAATAATGACAACAGATTAAAAGGGAATTAAAATTATTTTTATATCTTATTAAAATAGTATCTAACACCTTGGTAGAGAAAATTTTGATGTGAGAATTTTGCAAATAGAGGCATAAAGTAGTGACTTACAGTTTATGTTTTTGTTTTTAAAGGTTGGAATTTTACCAAAATTTATATGATTGTAATCTGTTGTATAAACCCCAAATTTTCTATCATTCAGAAATATCCACAGTGAAATCCGAGTTCAGGGTAAAAATGTTTCTGTTGTGCTGCAGAGTCAGCCACTGGAGGGTGTTCATGTTAACTTCTTAGTCTCAGTATTCTGCTGATTAGATTGATGAAAAAGTGAAGACCATCCATTTACAAGTCTTTTGAAATTAAAGCAAAAGTACTATTCGTGTCTAAAATGGAAATAAACAGAAAAGGAAAAGACTTTTAAACCTTAAAGGAAATACGATATTTAAATTCTGAAATTAGTAAGCAAATAACTTTCTTTTGCTTTTTACTCAAAGACACTAGTCAGTAATAACTGTAATTTTGAATATAATTAAAAATTATATGCAGTTATGAGGTTCTGATAAGTACAGAAACGTCCCAAATTTATTTAGTAAACTTTTTTTTGACATTATTGTAGTCGTTTTCATTTAAACTTGAGTATACTATGAAGAATTTTGATGTGTACATCTGCTCTGTGACTCCTTCCTTATTTTAAATCTATTGCAAAATTTTCCCCTGTCAGTTGGCATGCTTTTAGCCAATAGTGATAAACAGATATCCATGAAGGGCTGGTAGAGTCTTTTGTCCTGAATGGATTTTGAGCTCAAGCCTAAAGGTAAATTTTAAGGCGAACTTCCAAGTGATTCACAGTAAAGCACTAGCTTCTCATTCATTCAGTACAATTGAGAAAATTTGTATTACTCTATAATTAGGATTTTAAAGACGGCAGAGTTCTCTGAAATATAGCTTACCAATTGGAAAATTAGGGGGATGTATTCTGAGGCTGTAAAGTTTGTGTCATTTTTAATTGATAAGATTGTTCTTATTAGAATCTTGAGAAACAAAAGTTCTACTGAGTAGGCTATTTATTCACTTTTTAAAAATGTATGGGAATTTCAGTAGAATAAAATGGTGATTTAGAAATTGGTTTTAGTTCATTAATTAACAGTAGCAAAATAAACGTTATATCATTTTTCTTTGTTAGAGTAATAAGCCGTACAATTTTGTATAGCTAGTAGGCAATACTTAATGGAGAATGAGGGGATAATTTTTCATTCGGTAGAAAAATTTGATATTTGATTTGATTTCATAGTTGAGTAATTCTACTTAGAAATACCAATTTTTTGCTTTCATAAGTTGTTAAAATATTTTCTACTCAGATAAGTCTGTCTTTATGGTCATAAAGTAAGTAAATGACAGATATCAGACCCATAAGCCAACATTAAAATTCACTATAATACACTTGGCCCTAATCCTGAAAGCTCTGGTTCATTCTAGAAATGTTTCTGGAACAGTGAGTACATGATTTTGGGAGATTAGAAGATTTACATTTTAAATACAGTGTCAGTGATCTTTACCTTGCCATGCATACATTGTGTTGCCAGATGTGCTTAGGTCAGTGTTTTAGCCATTCACATATCTTATTTATTTTATGAAATTATTTCATGAGTCTTGAAGGGGGACTTACGATTGAAATGAAGGGTTTGAGAGAAAGTATGTTAATAGTCTTATTAATAGTACGGAAAACAGTCCGTTTGGAGCATGATGCACTCTGTCACATAGAAACAGTTTTTGGATGCTTTCGTAGCCATCTGTAGAGGGTGGATCATTGATTATACATCAGTCAGATAAAAAAGATAATTTTGACATTATCTCTTCTTCCTGAAATACCTTGCTTCTGAAAAATGTGTATGAGCTTGATCAAATTATTACAAAGGAGTTTCAGAGGGGGCATTTAATAAACATATTACATAGTAAATTTATTGTCTATGATTTTTAGTATTTTCTGTTGACATAAATTTAGTAACAGATGATCAGCAATCTAAACATAATAAATGATTGTTTTTTCCCCTGTAGGAATGAAAGATAATTTTAATAAACGTAATTTAAGTATCCATTTCACATGATTTAGTCACTAAATACATGCCAGAATTTCTTAGACACTCAGAATTACTGAGAAGATATTAAACATATTCTTCAGAAATTTGGGGGTAACTGCAGATGTTTTTATTCATTTACAGTTGCCAGGTATCCTGACCAAAATCTGTTGTTTTGACTTTTAGAAATTGTCCTAGCATCCTAATTTCTTATGAGGTTATAAAGCTTAATGTCTTTAAGGTTCACCCATTTTGTACCATGTGTCAAAATTTCCTTTTTAAGGCTGAGTAATGTTCTATTGTATGTATATGCCACGTATTGTTTATCCATTTATCCATTGATAGTCTTTTGGTTTTTATTTGTGTGAAAATGTATTTATTTTTTCTGTATTTTTAAAGGATGTTTTTACTGAGTAAGACAGTTCTAGGTCAGGGTTTATTTTCTTTTATTCACCGAAGATAACATTCCTCTATCTAAATTATGATATTTAGCTTGTCCATTGAGTCTTTATTTTTGGACATCGTATTTTTCAGTTCTCAAAATTTGTTTCTCTTCCAAATTAAACATGTCTCTTGTATAGTTTTATATTTCACTGAGGAAAATTTCAACTTTGGCCTCTGTCTTCTTGTACATAGAGTAAATGTAGTTGTTTCATTTACACTCTGTGTCTGATACTTTCAGTATTTGAAGTCCCTGCTCTGGTGTCTTGGCTTATTAGATGCTGGTTATAAATATTGGCCATGCTGGTTATTATTCATATTAGTTATGTTACATAAAGGGGCCACAGATACTGACCCATTGCTCTAGGTGAAATACAGGGCTAGGTTCTTGCAAGTCTCTGGTCACATCTTCATCAGCTGATCAATTACATAACCTTGTTTTACGCGTGCTTCTGTTTAAAGACATCTTATTTAATATCATTTATTCATTGAACTCATGGCCACGAACACTGTAACTCATGCCTGAATGAAGCTTATTTAAACAAACATTGATTCTCCATAAGGCATATCATAGCTTTTTTTTGCTGAGGAACACTAGATGAGGCTTCAACACTGTACCTGAGGGCCATTAAACTGAAATCACCAACAGGAAGCACAAAAATATGAAAAACATGGCACTAAATATACCACGAAAAGGACATTGTTTGTAATAGGAGAGCTGAAGCAAGAGGGGCTTAATCTGAAGCAAGCAGATTAATAATGTAAGAAATAAATTCATTGGTTTTAAAAATAAATCTGGACGTTGGAGCAAGACCTTGAATTTTTATTTTTTTTTTCTTTTTAATTCATAACAAGAGTGACACCTTGTTCAGCCTCATGTGAGAACATGGGCATCAAGTTATTCAAATTTTTTGCTGCTCTGTGCCTGCAAATGACCCCTAAAGCACCCAGATTTTTTTATCACAAATAATTTTAGGTGTGTAGGTGAATCTGCAAATACAGAATCCATGAATAATGAGTATTAAATGTGTTTGCTGGACATGGTATTTGAAAATTATTTGTAGAAATATGAAGCCTTGGACTGGGTATGGTGGCTCCCATGGTAATCCCAGCACTTTGGGAGGCTGAAACTGGAGGATCACTTGAGCCCAGAAGTTCAAGACTAGCCTGAGCAGCATAGCAATATCCTGTCTCCATGAAAAAACAAACAAACAAACAAACAAACAAACAAAAAACCAAAACCAAATGTAGTGGTACATGCCTGTAGTCCCAGCTCTTTGGGAGGCTGGGATAGGAGGATGCTTGAGCCCAGGAGTTTGAGGCTGCAGTCAGCCAAGACCATACCACTGTACTCCTGTCTGAGCAACAGAGTGAGACCATGTCTCTAAAAAGACGAAAACAAAATGAAACCTTGAGTAAAGTTATCTTCATTCTGTATCTGCTGGATGCTTTGGAGGCATTAGCAGTCCAGGAGTAGCCTAACCCAAGTTTAAAGCCTAAAGTTTGCTGGTCTACTTAGTTGACATGAATCTAAGGTGTAGATCTGTGCAAGATTTAGTATATTTTTTGGTTCCCCATTGACATTAACGATTAGCCATTTGTGATTCCAGCTTAATGTGGGAATTGATTTATCAGAGTCCTAATATTGTCTTACATTTTAAATTGTTCTCAGTGGACTATTCATCTCAATTATTTAATCTGGTATTTACAGAAGCAGAACCTTCCTTTTATCCTTCTTAATTTTAATTTCTCCTGCCTTGTGATTTTCATATTATCATCTCCTCTTTTTCCTCCTCCTTTCCTAGGTTTGTGAAGCATTTACTATAGTTGTTATAAGATTAAATAACTGTTCTCATTTAAGTACATTTCTTAGACTTACACTAAGATACGGCCTTCAGATTGATGATGTAAGAAATAAGTTCATTGATTTTAAAAATAAATCTGGACGTTGGAACAAGATCTTGAATTTTTATTTTTTTTCTTTTTAATTCATAAAATTATTCGTTACTCATCATGTTATTTTGGAAAGGTATAGCATAAAATATGGTTTAGTAATTTAGCTTTCACCTAAGTTTTTATTGTATTTTATAATACAGGATTGGCTGTCATGAAAAAGTTAAATTTGATAGACATTCTCTCATCAAATTTGTCCTTGTATTATTTTATTTTATTTTGTTTTATTTCATTTTTTGGTGAGACAGGGTTTTACTCTGTTGTTCAGGCTGGAATGCAGTGCAGTGGTCCAATCATAGTCACTGCAGCCTCGACCTCCTGAGCTCAAGCTCTGCTCCCACCTCAGTTTCCCAAGTATCTGGGACTACAGTTGCATACCACCATGCCCAGCTGATTTTTGTAGTTTTTTGTAGAGTTGAGGTTTTGGCATTTTGCCCAGGCTGGTCTTGAACTCCTGGACCCAAGTGATCCTCCTGCCTTGGCCTCCCAAAGTGCTGGAATTACAGGCATGAGCCATCCGCCTTTATTCTGTTTTTCAGGGAGCAGCCACACTGATCCTACTTAACTTCAGTCAGAATGATTTGGCTCTTCTGCTCAGAAACCTCCTGTGGCATCCCATCTCAGTAAAAGCCAAAGGTCCTTTCAGGGATCTATAGACTCTAGATGAGGTGTCCCCAACCCCCAGGCTGTGGGCAAGTACTGGTCCCTGGCCTGTTAGGACCTGGAACACACAGCAAGAGGTGAGGGAGCATTACCACCTGAGCTCCGCCTCCTGTCAGATCAGATGCGGTGTTAGATTCTCATAGGAGTGCGAACCCCATTGTGAACTCTGCATGCGAGGAATCTAGGTTGCACGTTCCTTGGACTAAATCTAACTAGTGAATCTAACTAATCTAATGCCTGATGATCTGAGGTGGAACAGTTTTAGCCCGACACCTTCTCCCCCTACCTCTTCCAAGGTCTATGGAAAAATTGTCTTCCATTAAACTGGTCCCTGGTGCCAAAAAGGTTGAGGACTGCTGCTCTAGATGATCTGGCTCCTCATTATGGCTCTGATCTGAGTTTCTACTACTTCCTCCCTTTGCTTCATGCTCTTATCATTGCAGCTTTTTTGTCTTCCTGGAACATGTTAGGCATTTTCCATCTTAAAGCCTTGCTATTCCCTATGTCAAGAAAGCTCTTTCCCACAGATGTCTACATCGAGCTTCCTCACATCGTTTTAATTTTCCTTAAAAGTTACCTTCTCAATGAGACTTCCCTTGGTTACTTTAGTCCTCCCCAAAGTATTCTATTCCCTTCTTTGCTATGTTTTTCTCCTAGCATTTTTCATACTATATAACCTTTTTTCTCCCTCATGGAAATAGAAACACCATGAAAGCAGTGATTTTTGTCTACCATCCTCCCAGTGCCTGTCAAAAGAGTCTGACACTTAATATTTGTCAAGTGAATAACAAATGAATGAAATTTATTACCATAACCTATTTAAGAGCTTTAAGTATTACTTAGATAGCTAATGCCTGTGAGCCCAGCACTTTGGGAGGCCGAGGCCTGCGGATCACCTGAGGTCAGGAGTTTGAGGACAGCCTGGCCAAGATGGTGAAACTCCATCTCTACTAAAAATAGAAAAAAATTAGCTAGGCTTGGTGGTGTGTACCTGTAGTCCCAGCTACTCGGGAGGCTGAAGCACCGGAATCACTTGAACCCGAGAGGCGGAGGTTGCGGTGAGCCAAGATCGTGCCACTCTACTCTAGCCTGGGTGACAGGCAAGACTCCGTATGGGGGGGCGGGGGGGACCAAAAGTATTAATTAGATAAATCTGTATCAAAAAGTAAGTAGAGACTGCAAATGTAAGAACTTTGACATTGCATTTATTTTTATTTTGAAATAACTTCAGATTTACAGAAAAGTTCTAAGAATAATACTTTTTCTTCTTTATCTTTTTTTCTGAGACGGAGTTTTGCTCAATAATGCTTTTTCTAATGAACCATTTGAGAGTGAGATGCTCCGTTACTGTTGATTACTTTGGTGCATTTTTGTAGCATTGACATTCTCTTATGTAAAAAGAGTATAACTATTAAGGCAAGATATAAAAGTGATATATCAATCACTACCATCTAATCATCAGACCCCATTCAGATTTTGCCAATTCTTTCGATAATGTCTTTCATTGCAAAATTCTAACCCAGGATCTGTGCATTTGATTGTCAGGGCTCTTTAGTCTCTTCATGTGGAATGGCTTCACAGTCTTTACTTTTACGACTTTTATGCTTTTAAAGATTACATGCCAGTTATTTTGTAGAGCATCCCATAATTAGGGTTTGTCTAATGTTTCTTCCTGATTAGATGTAGGTTGTACATTTTTGGCAGCAATATCACAAAAGTGATATTTTGTTCTTACTCTGAATTGATACTCAATTTTGATTTATTCCATTGTTACTGATACTAAGTTTGATCGCCTGAAGGTAGTGACTACTAGTTTTCTCCACTGTAGAGGTACTCTTTTGTCCTTTGTTATTATTTTCTAAGGAGGTACTTTGAGACTATGTAATTATTATGTTTCTCTTTCACTCATTAGTTTTAGCATTTATTGATGTTTCTTGCCTAACTTAGTTGTGATTAAGATGAATGTCAAATGGTGACTTTCTAATTTGTTGTTTCTTCAACATTCATTAGTTGGGATTCTCTTATAGGGAATCTCTCCATTCATAGATTCATTATTTATTTATATCAATATGGGCTCATGGATTCTTCTTTTATTCAACAAATGAGTCATAATGTTTTAGTGTTAGGTTTTTTGATGTCCCGATTGTCTCAGATTTGGCCAGTGGGATTCCCTTCAAATTTCTATGTCCTTTAACATGTCTCCATCATTCTTTGAGCACCTTCTTACTCTCTGGCACAATAAGATGTTCCAGGCTCTGCTTGTGATATCCCTGCTTCAGCCCCGGAATCAGCAGTTTTCCAGGGAATCCTGATTCCTTTTTGTGTGAAGAATGATATTTAGAACTCTAAATCTGGGTATTAATTGTGTTCCCTGTATTGGAGTGTCACTATTGTCAGGCTCTTTCATTAAAAATAAAATTAGGAAATAATTGTATGACATACTCACTGATGGTTATGATTTCTGCATCTGTATATTAAAAACTGAATTTGCATTGATATTTCAATTTCTGTCTCACACCAAAGAGTTCATTCTAGCTTCATCCTTTTTATATTTGTAACTTCCAGTGAGAAACAGGGGTTCAGTTTTCTACAATATATGACTTATATGGTTCATCTCCTGTATAGAACCAATCTCTCAATCATGCTGGCCACTACTTCTTGTGGTCATTTCCTTGATTAGGCTTGACCCTTTCTCCTAGCTTCCCCCTACAGTACCAGCGGATTCTTACTTCCTTTGGCCATGCCTAAATACTTAAGAAAAGAAAGGTCTTCACATTTTAATGCATACTTTGGGGATTCCCATATCCCACCAAAGCTTATGCTTTGAACTTTAGGTGAAATTGCTTTATGATAAAAGGGTCTTTTACTGTCCATTTTTGATGATGTGGGTGAGTCTTAGAGTTTTATTCTGGTCTTTATGATTTGCTGTTTTCTAAACTTACGATTAACTTAAGGCTTGTTATGATAAGATTATAAGAAAACACTCTGGAGACTCCTGAGAGTTTTCTTTGTAATTTATTATTATTTATAATTCTGTAACATAGAGAACATGATTAACACGAAGCTCTAAATTTAGCTAATAGTTTTGCTTTCTTATCAGCGAATCTATCAGTATACTGGTAATTGGAGAATTTCAAAGATATGCTTACACTTTAAACCCTCAATTTCTAGTGCTTCAGGTGGGTTTGCACATATGACAGAAGACAGGCAAGATAAAAAGGAACCAGTATAAGAATTAAAAAAGGAGGCTGGGTGCAGCAACTCATGCCTGTAATCGTAGCACTTTGGGTGGCCGAGGCGGGCAGATGACTTGGGCTCAGGAGTTCGAGACCACCCTGGGCAACATGGCTAAACCCTGTCTCTACAGAAAAAAAAAAAAAAAAAAAAAAATTAGCCTGGCATGGTGTCACCTGCCTGTAATCCCCGCTACTCTGGAGGCTGAGGCATGAGAATTGCTTGAACCCGGAAGGCAGAGGTGGCAGTGAGCCAAGATTGTGCCACTGCACTCCAGCCTGGGGGACAGAGCGAGACTCTGTCTCAAAAAAAAAAATAATAATAATAATAATAAGGACTTGAGTGATACATTTATTAATTTGGCAAGTATTTATTGATGATTTCATACATATCAAGCTGTTCTGCTGGAAGATCGTGAGTCAAAATAGAGTTCTTGACTTCATGGAATAGTTTCTTCACTTCAGCATTTTTGAACCAGATAATTCTTCTTCGTCATAGCAAGCTGTACTGTACATTATAAGATGTTTAGCAGCCTCCCTGGCTTCTACCCGTGAGATCAGCTGTCTCCAGCCTTTTTGGCACCAGGGGCGGGTTTCAGGGAAGACATTTTTTCCATGAACCTGGGTGGTGTGTGGAGGGGGGATGGTTTGGGGATGAAACTGTTCCACTTCAGACCATCAGGCATTAGTTAGATTCTCAAAGGTGTGTGCAACCTAGATCCCTCGCATGCCCAGTTCACAATAGGGTTCGCACTCCTATGAGAATCTAATGCCGCAGCTGATCTGATAGGAGGTGGAGCTCAGGTGGTAATGCTCGCTCACCTGCTGCTCACCTCTTGCTGTGTGGCCTGGTTCCTAACGGGCCACAGTCTGCGGCCCAGGGGTGGGGGACCCTGCACTCGATGACAGCACCTCCTATCTCTCCATCCCTCAGCACATTGGCAGTAACCAAGAATGTTTATGTTGCCAAATGTCTGCTGAGGTGGGGAGCACATTACTACTCCTGGTTTTGAGTACCACTGCTCACGGTAAAACCAAATGCAGATACAGACATTCTACAGCTAATCATTCAATGTAATTATCAACTGTGATAAATGCTAATTATGGAAAGTACAGAGGGCCATGAGACTGTAACCAAGAAAATAATGACTCCATAATGAATTTGGAATTCAGTCAAATCAAAGTTTCTCTTGAGTATATAGTAGGTATTTGATATGAGAAAAGAAACTTAAGATGCGGTCTTTTACGTTAAGGATAAGCTGGCTGTGTATCTTCCAAACCAGTACCCTTTTGAGAGTGATAGAGTACTCTATTAGTAATGAAACTGGGACAATACATAGAGATGGGGCAAAGTCTACATAATCTACTTCCATGCTTTCATTATCTACTCAAAGAGTAAGACCAAGATAGGAAACACACAGAGAATAATTCAAGACGGTGTGTACATTAGGTGCCAACCGATGTCACATTATTAGAAGAGAGATGCTAATAATCTTCACATTATAGAAGAGAAGATGTTACTTCTCCATCTTTGCTGTATAGAAGGCTTCATGGGAAAAGATGGGATTCTAGCTCTTCAGTTTAGTTCTGGAGGTTTGCCATAAAATGTCTCAACATTCCTATTCAGTTATTTTACACTCTACTACCTAAGCCCCTAACCTGTTCAAGAGTTGTGTTTGACATAGCAGACAATAGAGAACAACTGGAGAGTCTTGTTGAGGAATATATCATGATGAAATGGTTACAACTCGTAGAAGAAACATTCATTTCTCTACCAACCTTGATCAGCATCAAGGTACAAAAGAACAGTATTATACGACTATCGGATGTACATACTGAAAAAACATTTCTTTCTTAAGCCAAATTCTGTAAGTTTTTTTATTGAAAACAGATTTCCTAGGATCATTTATATATATATATCTAAGTGGACATTGTTGGCTTGTTTCTCTTTCAACTTTTAGGATCAGTTCTGAAGATACTAGATTTTGAGAAACTGTGTGTTTAGGGGGAAAAGGGGAAGAAACTGTAGGAAAGTGAAAAAGCATACACTTTCAGGTTAGTGCTAGTCTGCTTACGTAGGAACTTTCTGCATCCAAATACCTTGCTTTATATTCCCTAGCTTTCTTTTTGAAATGTTGCTTTTACTTTAATTTTTTACACTACTTAAGACCCCATAGATTACACATTTATTTAAGTTCATAGTCATGGTACTTAATTATTTTTAAAAAGGTTTAGGCATGTTCATTCACTTACTCCTTAGAAGCAGTTGGCATTCTTTGTGTTGCCTGTGAAATCGGATGGTGATGTAGAGCTTAAATTTTGAAATATGGGCCATTTGGAGAACTTAAGGCAAATTTAAATGGCATAACATGATGGAGGAAGCATGAAGACCTTGCAAATGGTAGAAACAACAAAAGGATGTAGGAAAATAATATGTATTGGGAAAGGGGGGTAGGAATTATGCCAGAGTTCCATTTGCCCACTTCAAATGTCTGCTTAGGACGAATTCTGTGCCTGGGAAAAGGGATGAAAACTTTAATTTCCTTTCCCCCATACTTTCATCCCAAGAGCCTAGAGTTAGAGCTGATTTAATGGTATAACTAGTACTGCTAAACCAAGTTAATAGGCCTTTATGACAGCATCCTCAGAGTTAACTATTTATATAATTGTTCTCTGGAGCAAAGCATTTAGAGTACCCAGAAGCTACAGTGAATTTCACACCACTTAAAAACCAAGGGACTACCTGCGAAGTGTTTCTGTTATTTTAAAATCTAAAGTCTACTTGAATTTGAAAAAATAAAATGAAAAGTTGAAAATAACCAAATCTAAGACTTTTGTGTAATTGAAATGAGGTTGTTTTAGAAAATTAAATTTGGCAAGTGATTAATCCTTAATAAGGAGTAATTGTTTTATCTATTTTAGGGAAAAATTAATTTAACAAACCTATTATTATGTGAAATTTAGGTAATGAACATGGGCAGTACATAATTTCCGTAACATTTATAGCATCGACCACAAAAAGGCTGAATTAGTGTCATCAAATACAAAGAATGTTCATTTCAGAATCAAAGCTGTTCGGAAAGCACTGCTCATGGTTACTATAATTAATTCAACATTTCAGGACTATTTAGAATTGTTATGTCATATCACTTTAGTAGATACACCTTTCAGATGCATATATGCCTGATTTTGGATAAATATATTTTTTGTACTTTTCAGTATAAAAATTTTTTTCTTAGTTAAAAATGTTCTCTCAGTTAATGATTTTTGGTTTTGTATCAAAAGCAAAGAAACTTTCAGTTATCTTAAATAATAAAACAGAGGTCGCCCAACCTGCACTGTTTTGGACCCTGTATACAACATTTAACCCAGATCAACAGCTGACTGTGATTGGCTAGCCAATCAGAGTACCAATTCTGTAGTGTCCTCCACCTTTCCCTGAAGCTAGTGGAGTTTTGGTTGAGTGGGATATAAATGTGAATAGCAGATTAGCTAATTAAAATGGTCCTAGATAGTTGTAGGCTCCAGAACTGAAGTTCCTGGAGGACATCCAACCTCCCTAAACTCTCTTGATACCGAAGAACTCACCTGGAATAGCTACAGCCTACTTTTGTGTCCGCCTGCCCACCTTCCCTGCAAGCTCTGTTCCCCTGTAGGCTGGGTCCTGTTTCAGCTCTTCCATGCATGTCTCAGGAACTATTCCTGTAGACAAAGGTCATTCAGCAATAGAATGCTTTTTCCAGGCTGCATTTCTAAATCTGAGTCCCTATGTATCTTCCAGATCAAAGTGCCCCTCTCCCCACAACAGTGGAGTAGATTTGCCAGGGCCTTCTAGCAGAATATCCTGTCTGACTCTCTCTTCACTAGACTAAGGAGAAAAAGAAAATAACAAAACAAAAATGAAGAATTTATCATTTTAAAAGATGAATATAGCATTCCTCCCTCCCCTAAAAAGAAATGAGCAACTATTACTTATATAAAATGTAGATGCAACTGTACTCCTTGTAGGATTACTTATTAATGCTTTCTTGATATGTAAATCTAAATCCAAGAATTTGGCATGAATGTCCGCTTCATTTATCATTGCCTCGGATATGCTTTAAAGAGTCTGTCACAGCTGGTCTACAAATGGATTTTTGCACACACCAAAACTTGCCTTGTGGCAAATGTTTTATAAAAGTTGTATAGATGCTTCAAATATTGTTCTTCGTGATTCTGTGCTGCTAATTTTCCAGAAGTCCGTCCTTCTCTTTCAGAGTATTTTTTTTTTTTTTGAGAAGCATTTAAAAAAATTATGTTGAGTTTGGTGTAAATTAGAGTTGTGACAAATTACAGAGCAGTTTTCACAAGTAAAATTGGGCCAGTTAGCTCAGAATTAGAAAATTAATCTTTTTCCAAAGCATTATCTCACTTTCTGTGTGTTTATAGTGTTTATAGACTAATAGTATCAGTCAAACAGCTAAAACAAAAGTCAGTTTTTTTCTTTTAAAAAACATTATTTTATCATTTCTTTTTAATGAACAGTTATTGAAGTATTAGCCTTCACTGGCTGGGTATGGTGTCTCATACCTGTAATCACAGCACTTTGGGAGACCAAGGCGGGCAGATCACCTGAGGTCAGGAGTTTGAGGTCAGCCTGGCCAGCATAGTGAAACCCCGTCTCTACTAAAAATACCAAAATTATCCAGGTGTGATGTCGGGCGCCTGTAGTCCCAGCTACTTGGGAAGCTGAGGCAGGAAAATCGCTTGCACCTGGGAGGCAGAGGTTGCAGTGAGCTGAGATTGCACCATTGCACTCCACTCCAGCCTGGGTGACAGAGCAAGACTCTGTCTCAAAAAAAAAAAGGATTAACCTTAATCAACAAGTGTTTACTAATATCTTACCAGTAAAGAGTAGTATATTCAGATTTAAAACATTTTGAAGAAATACCCAGAAGTGGTTGGAGGAGAAGGGCATTGAGCTTGCTGTCCTTGTAAGATACCGTGTGTGTGTGTGTGTGTGTGTGTGTGTGTGTGTGTGTGTGTGTATGTGTGTATGTGCATGCGAGAGGGGAGAGAAAGTGGGAGAGGGAGGCATACAGTAGTTGCAGGTTAACATAATAGAGAATTTTTAAAAACCTCAGGACACATCTAAAGAGGATACAAAATGTATGTTAATGCAAGATAAAATTTGGTTTATTAGGGACAGTGAATTATGATTGGAAATAATTAGGGCAAATTTAAACAAAGAAGGGTTCAAGCATTACTTTGAAGGAAAGGAGGGTAGTAAGCAGCACATAATTTTGAGCTAAATTCATAGGCAAATCAATTTCTATTTAGAAACTGAAGCACTTTCTTTATAAAAGCAAGACTTCGCCTCTTTATTTGCTCAAGTGTATACGAGGCCATATTGCATTTAGCCTGTATGAGAAGGAGAAGAAAGGAGAGAAGGAGTTATGAGGGAGTTTGGAAGAGAATAAAAAGATCGCTGCACTTTAGATGCCAAGCAAGAGCAATTATTACAGCATTATTTCAGGATTCAGGGACAACAAGTCCTGTGAAGGGGCCACTGATAACCTCATTGGTGACTTTGTGGAGATCAGTAGTAGTGATGGTAAGTAACAAATTGCCAGGAGTTGAAGAGTGAATGGATATTGAAGAAATGGAGACAGTCATCATAGATTTTTCTTCTGAGTTATTTTTTGATAAAAGGAAAGAAAATAGATTACAGCAAGCCAAAGAAAGATGATTTTTGGATTGGGTGTTCTGAGCATGTTCATAGGTTGAAGGAAAGGAGTCAAAATGCAGAGGGAAATTCAAAAAGATCCAAGAGAGAGACCATCATTTGACATAATCAAATCTTAGACGACAATGAAGATGGGACACAAGAAAGAGGGGTTAGTTCTTGAAAAGTAGAATGTATATGACTTCCTTTGGTATAAGGGGGTATTCCGAATGTTTCAAGTAGAGAGCTGGGAAGTTGAAGTTATTCACATTTAATGGTTTCCCTGTTTTCTAGGAAGTAAGGGTATTATAACATGAGAAAGATGGGGTTGGGGGATAGGGGTTTGAAGAGGGGTAAAGAAGATGTGGCATGATTCCTTTAGAAAACAGTCATGATCAAGTCAACTAGAGATGAATGAAATAATTTCCCAGGTTTGCATTAATTATGATAGATTTATTTGGTTTAGTTTCATGATTTAGTATAGCAGTATTCAGAAGAGTTCCACGTAAAATAGATTATATCATATACCTAGGATGGAGACTGATAAGATGTTAATACTGAAAGAAAAAATGGATTAGAAAAATATAGAATGATCAGGGATTCCATAGAGAGAATGAGACAAGTAAAAGGGATCTTTTCAACTGAGAAAATAGGGAGAGAATGAAGGACTAGAAGTGGTAAGGAAATGGAAGGAGGAAGTTCAGTAGAACTGAGGAAATTATAATATTAGTTTAAAGTGTTGAAGTTAAAGTATTCATGCAACAGTATGTGAGGGCCTGCCATGTGCTAGGTACTGTTCATTTGTATTTACAACAGATGAAGTACCAAGTACTTCAATGGAGTTGCCACTAGATGTCACTCTGATTCGTATGGTAAGGCTAACCTTGACATGTACTCAAGATTGGGGCTTTGAAAGTCAGACCTGTATAAACAGGCAATTTTTTATAGCCTATGCAGATCAGTTATCCAGAAATCTTATTCATGTAACTAAACCACTTTTGAGAGAATATTTTCATTAGAACAAAAACCCTCAAATTTGAAAACAAGTGATTAATACTGTCTTTGCATTATTGATTTTTATTATCTTAATCACACTAAATAGTATTTCTCAGTGAACTTTAACATTTTCTGAAATTCTACATCGAAGTTTGTGAAGTTATTTTCTTTATATTGTTTTATTTACTTGTCTGCTGAATTGGTTCTGGTTTTATAGGGACTAATGAATTTTTATAAGCACTAATAAAGCTGCTTCTTTCTAAGTGGTCAAGATTGTGCATGTGAACACCAAAGTTGTGAGTATAGTTTTACTCTGTGTGGCCTTCCTATCAACTAGAAGGAAGAACACTATCTGTCCAGCTCTTATTTTATTTATTTATTTATTTTTTAAGTCCCATTCTTGTTTTCTACCCAATCAGTATAGCTTTGCCTCTTTATCTTCATGTTGAAATAAAGGGTCATGTTTAGAAAGCTTGTCAGAATTCCTGCCTATCCACAATTTTTTACAACTTGATTCTTTCAAAACCTCTGAACAATTTTGGATAGCTATGCAATATAATTATTAAACAAAACGCAAAAAACCAGACACACCAACAAACCATGTTGATTTGTCCAGAAACATATAAACAATACCCAGGCATACTATATGTTTTAAAAGATATATTTATGTTTGTGTATCTTCTTTTAATTTTTTCTTCATTTGACAGGGGAAAGATGTGAGATTATATAGCATTGCTAGAACCATTGGGCCTTAGTGTAAAACAATTTGCAGGTCATTATGGTGGAAAAAGCATAGTATCACATTTTTGGCATGTCCTGTGCGTAGGTATATTTCAGTGCTTGCTTCAGACATCATTTCGTTACTGACTCTTACCGATCCTTGTGATTCATTATGATCTTAAGTAATTTTTAGCCGTGTTTGCAAGAAACCTATACTATGTCTTAAGTGAACTGTCTTAAATTTATCCCTTTTGAATTTTTCTGTGTTTGTGGATAAAGTCAGTTTATAATAAGTCTAATGTGGTTTTCTATGGTAACTCCCAATGTAATACTAAGAATTTCATTTGGAAAAGTACCTATTTACTAAGCATGATTATAATCTATGTAAAAACAAATATTAAGAAAGCACTTCGCATCAGGTAGCCAGGAACAAAACCCATGGCACAAACTTGGTAAGCCACAATGAAGGAAAAAAATATGTTGTTTGGAATAACTGACAGAAGATGCACTGCAGCTTGCTTTGAGAATTGTCAGACTTCCCCTTGACTGTGGAAAAAACTTATGTTTTTATTGTTTTTTAAGACTACATGTTGTTGGGTAACATTTTCGTCTGTTCATTGAAGATATCTCCCTTTAATCTCTTCATTTTCTCTTGGGAAAGAAGTCATTTTGCTTTGGACAAGTGAACGTGAACATGCTGCATTTGCTGGGCTGTGCTGGGTAGAATATAAGTACAAGAGAGAAGATCAGTTAAAACTTAGCAGCAATGGCAATGTAATTTCACTTTCCCCAAATTTTGTTGAAGTAGTCATTAAGAATTACACTCTATAATAAAAAAAAGCATGAACATATGCAAAAAATCTCCATTAATGAAATTCCTCTTGAAATTATCCTCTAATTCCCTTTTAATTCTCAAATTCACTTTGCTATATAACTTTCAAAATGAAACTTCTGACATTTTTGCTTGTTCTTGGAAAAAGTGTTCATTTCTTTGCAGTTTTACAGTGAAAATATCCTGTATTTCTTTTTAGGAATATGTTCCTTTGTTGTGCTAGGAACAATAAGTTTATTTAGATAATAGCCATCTACACTCTCTATCTCTAATCCTCAAAGGCCTTAACCTCCATTAGGAACAAATGTAGATTTTTGTTTGCTTGAAATAGCTTCCTGGGCATGTAAAAACCCTTTTGACATCATTATTTAGGGGCTCCCATCCTCTCAATGGAATCACAGCCTAATACAAAAACTTTGCAGCTGGTGAGCTCCCAAAGCCCCTTTTGATGATTGTTGTTAAACTCAGCATGGCAGCTTGCAGTTGTTCCTTTCCTGTACTGCCCCCCGCCCCCCGTGTTCATGTTCTTCATAACAATAAGAATTCTCCAGAGGTAAAACCCAGGGCTGAAAATTTCTGATGCCTCTTTCATCCTCTGTTTCTTCTCATTCATTTCCATTCTAAGCATATTTATAAAGTTAGTGGAGATTATCAAGGGAAAGATTCATTCTCTCTGTCTGTCTCATGCTTTACTGTCTCTACTAATAAACTAATTTCTTTAAAAACAAAACAAACAATTGAATATCAAAGCATTGAATATGCAGAGGTTACGAGATCCCTCATCTTTTCTGTAGAGTATGTTAGTTTCAGGTAAATTAGAAATCAGAGGTCCTGGCTGTGACTTAGTTTAAACTTGGAAGTTTCTTATGTCATACTATATTCTTTATTGATAAAATGAGGGTACAAATAACCCAAGCAAGTGGTAATTAAATGATTTATTAACTCAGTGACACACTAAATTGACCAGAAATTTTCTCTAAAGTTTTTGTTTTAACTTTAACTGGCTGTATCAAGTATAGGCTTATGCTGGTATTATTTAGGGGAAAAAACATTCATCACTCAAGATAAAGCATGTTTAGCTCATTGAAATGTAAAGACAGAATACATTTTAATAGAACAATTACTTATGATATGATTTAGATATTGTGAGAATAACAACCATAATTGAGAAAGATCTATAAAAAGACCTGGGACTGATAGGCAAGTTAGAAATGGATGTTAATTTATTGAAAAAAATATATGGAGACAGACATGTTAGAAAATAAAGTACTCCCTATGTTTGAGTTTAGTAAAATAAGCATTGAAATAGGGCTAAATGGAAATAGAAACAAAGCAAAGTAAAAAATCATCGAAGATCCGGCCACTGCACTCCAGCCTGGGCGACAGAGCGAGACTCCGTCTCAAAAAAAAAAAAAAAATCATCGAATGAACCTGAAAGATCTTGTTGATTCCACATAGGGAATTTCTTTTTTTGAAGTTTTTGATACCTGCATTAAAGCTATATTTTAGAGTTAATGCAGATTTTGCTACATTAATTTTTTTGAAGTTCTGAATGCATCGAGTTTTGGAAACTATTTTCAGGATGAATACTATGGGTACTGCAGATGCTCACGTTATATAATTATGTGTCTTGAATTAATTAAATCCAACTTCAAAGGCATGTATCGGAAATTCCTTTGCATAATCAAACCTCCATTCCTAGTGCCAGTGATAAAATGAGCAGCAGAATGGTTTAGCTGGGGTGTCCAGTCTTTTGACTTCCCTGGGACACATTGGAAGAAGAATTGTCTTGGGCTACACGATGAGCTAAAAAAAAAAATCTCAAAATAAATCCCATAGTGTTTTAAGTTCGTGAATTGTGTCGAGGTACATTCAAAGCTGTTCTGGGCTGCATGTGGCCTGAGGGTCACAGGTTGGACAAGCTTGGTTTAAAGGGAATAGGGACAAATTCTCATTCCAGAAAGCTAAGTACTAACTGATATCAATCTATTACCACATACTTTTGTGACCCTGGGCAAATCACTTTTCCTGTTTTTGTAAAATAAGAAGGATTGACCAAAATCCAGATCTCTAAATCCGTACATGTTTTAGTATGCTATGATCATTTTAAAATAAATAATTTTGATGTCTTATCTAATTTTCTTAAAAAGTGATATGCCCAATACTTTTACTTTATTTTTGAGACAGGATCTCCCTCTGTTGCCTAGGCTGGAGTGCAGTGGCATGATCATAGCTCACAGCAGCCTCAACCTCCTGAGCTCAAGCAATCCTTCCACCTCAGCCTCCTGAGTAGCTGGGAGTACAGGTGCATACCACCACGCCTGGCTAATTTTTAATTTTTTCATAGAGGATGGGGTCTCACCATATTGCCCAGGCTGGTCTTGAACTCCTGGGTTCAAGTGATCCTCTTGCCTCAGCCTCCCCCACAAAAAATAAAAAATCCTGCTAGGATTACAGACCTGAGCCACTGCCCCCAACCTACTTTTATTTTAGAACTGAGAGCTTCAGTAAGATCATAACAGGAAAATTTAAAACCTCCCCCATTACTTGTAAAAGAACATCTTTTTGAGAAATTAAAACACTATTTTTTTTTTTTTTCTAATGAGCAAGGACTCATGAATACAGTGATCACAAATGAGATCCCCTCATGGTGATGAGAATAGCCATTTCAGAAATTACAGCTGAACATAGTAAAGAATACTGGAACTAATAGTTGGTGGTGCAAAATATGATAAATCAAGAGAGTCTGTTTCTGTTACATGTAATAATTTTTTAAGGTAAACTTTTTCTTAAAGTATGAGATACATAAGAGTAAAATAATCATAAGAATACAGCTCTGTAAATATTCATGAAGTGAGCACACCATGTAACACCTATATTTAAAAAACAGAATATTACCACTACCTTATAAGCAAGCCTTCCCTTCCTCTACCCTTCTAGTCACTATGTTCCACCAAGCAAACGGGATGACTTCTACAGCATATATTCGTTTTACCTGCTTTTGAGTGTGAAATCATATGGCGGCTTTTTCAAAATTTTATTTGTGAGATTTATTTATGTTGTTTGTACTAACAGTTCATTCAGGCCCATTGCTGTATTATATTTCCACTACATGACTAGACCCCAATTTATCTGTTCTATTTTTGGATTTGTTTCGATTTTACATTTTGGGTATATGTCTTTAGGTGTGCATACATACACATTTCTGTTGGCCATGTACCTAGAAGTGGGACTGCTGGATCATAGAATGTGCATATGTTCAACTTTTGTAGATGCTGCTAGATGCTTTCCTTAAGTGTTTGTTCTTTATATTCCAGCAGCAGTTTATAAGTTTCATGTGTTCTATATTTTCACCAACACTTGGTGACATTTTTGGTAGAGATGTGCCTCTCCCTATGGTTGCCGATGCTGGTCTTAAACTCCTGGGTGTAAGCAGTCTTTCCAAAGTGCTGGGATTACAGGCATGACAGGTGTAGCATCACCCCTGGCCAGTAATGTGGTTTTAATTTGTATTCCCCTAATAACTAATGAAGTGGAACACTTTTTCATGTATTTACTATTCATTTGGAGTACTAAAAAATTTTTATGACACTTGCATTTTAAAATATTAAACTTTCCTATGTTAAGAAGGGATGTTGTAAATTAGTTGTTTTCTAAAACATTTGGCATAATCATTCAGTCTGTCTCGGTATTTGATAAGTTGTGAAATTCTTTGAAATTTTTTTTTTACTTAATAAAACTGTATTTCAAACCATGAAATTGATTTCAAATGCTACCTTCTAAGTGTTATTAAAACTATTTATTGATAGTAATTTTTGAAAGCAAGACTAGAAAAAATGAAGTGGTTTAAACAAACAGTACTTTTTCCTTCCAGGGAAGTCCTCTCCAGGGAATTTCTTTGCCCGGATGGTCAAGTCCCTTATATACAAATTTTTTCCTTCCAGGGTAAAATTATTAGGCATTGCAGAGGGTATAATTAAAAGTTGATCTGCCTAATTTTAGGTTTACTGGCCAATTACAATCTTATCATTGAACACAGAGTTTGGAAGATGCTTGAGCAGTGTTTTAGAGCTGTTTTTGAGATGGAGAGCAACTTTTCTATGTGCTTCTACATTTTTGAGCCTTCCGTGCACTTCCTTTGGATCTCTGTGACTAATTTCTGGCCAGTGGATTGGGAGTGAAAATAGTATGTGTCACTTTGGCCTGAGGCAGTTAAGCGCTACCTCCTTCTGACCTCTTCTGTTGCAGTGGTGAACATGTACATGTTCTAAAGTTTTATGTATTAAGCTAGTGTTTGTTGTTGCAGTCAATTTTAAATGACCTGATAGAGTTTCATTTTAGTAAATGGTCTACACATTAAAAAAAAAAATACACTAGAGTCCCTGAAATATTTTTATGCCTATAATTTTTTGGGAGTAGAGTGCTGCTTTTTAAAAATACTAGGGTTTGGAGAATATGCTTACGAAGAGAAGTTGGTTTATGATGGGAAAATGAAAAAGGACAAACGTTTGTTTTATCATTCTACCAAATGAGAAGAAAACTTTAACAAAAAGAAATGTTTAAGGTTTCTGATTATCAGAGTTTTATTTATTTATTTGTTTGTTTATTTATTTATTGAGATGGAGTCTTGCTCAGTCGCCCGGACTAGAGTGCAGTGGTGCCATCTCATCTCACTGCAACCTCTACCTCCTGGGTTCAAGCGATTATCCTGCCTCAGCTTCCCAAGTAGCTAGAATTATAGACACCCAGCACCACGCCCGGCTCATTTTTGTGTTTTTAGTAGAGACGGGGTTTTGCCATATTGACCAGGCTGGTCTTGAACTCCTCCCCTTAGGTGATCTGCCTGCCTCAGCTTCCCCAAGTGCTGAGATTACAGGTGTGAGCCACCATGCCTGATCTCAGAGTATATTTATTGTTTACATGAAATCCGATTATTTTCATAACATTAAGGTGATATTAACTAGTTTTGCTTTTTTTTTTTTTTTAAAAATTCAATTTAGGAAGGTGGTAACTATCAGAGAGGCATATGACACAGACTGTAGTGGCCCCTTGGTATCCACAGGGGATTGGTTCTAGGTCCCTTGGGGATACCAAATTCCAAAGATGCTCAAGTCGGGCATAACATTTGCATATATTGTTCTATTGTTATTTTTTACTGTTTTTTTTTTTTTTTTTTAATTTTCTATCTGTAGTTGTTTGAATCTGTGGATGAGAAACTTGGGTTCAGAATGGCCTATCACAAACTGAGGATTATGGAAAAATACTGTAGTTTACAGGTTTTTTTTGAATACTGTTAATACACAGATTACTCACAGTTTAATGGGAATAAACATATTTAGAAAAATAAAGTCCTTTTCATCTTTAATTTCTAATTCTTTGCACAAAAGTAATTTTTTGGAAAAGCTGTTTCTTATACTTGGTTTCATTTTAGAAAGAATTCTCAGCAACCAAAAGTAAGCCTGAGTTTGTACCAAGGTAGGAAGTATTTTACATTTTATCATGTCTGCTAGTCTTCTTCTATTAAATTACTTAAGTAACTTTTTATCATAGGAAATTTGGAAATATGAGATGTTTAACACAAGGAAATGATCTAAATGGAACAAAACTGGTTAAGAAATTGAAATGAATAAAAAGCATGTTATGAAAATATGCAACTCTTATTGACCTAATTAAAATAGCTTATATAAGATTATTGTTGGACTATGTCCTATAAACTTACAAGGGAAATCTTGATTCCCTCTCTTTAACTCCTTACAGTTATTGCCAAGAATAATATTCTTACGTGTATATTTTTACAAATATGTATGATAGAATTGTCACTGTAAAAAAGTTTTACTTTTAAAAATATTGGCATGAGAAACAGATGAATGCTTCTTAATAAAGTTTTGAAATAATTATTTATTAGTGTTACTGGAAATGGGTGATTTAGTGTCACTTTTTGGGTCATGTGGATTTGTTTTGAGAGAGAAACAGAGAAACACTCAAGGAAACAAAAATCAACAAAGAGTAACAAAATTTCTGCAGAGAATACAGGTACCTGCTTGCATGAAACAAAGGTCCTATCATGAAAATACTAAAAGTCTTTGAAGAACTAGGCTGGAGTTTATACTGCTAGTATTCTTTACTGACGATATAAGGAACATACAGTTATATATGTGATGAAATGAACATTAATGATACACATTTCCCAGATGTAGGGCTAACACTTCCTTCAAAAATCAGATTTCCAGGTGTTTCATAGCTTGAACAAATATTTTATGAGACCCCTCCACTCAAGTTTTATACCCTAGAACTTAATAAATGTGCCTGGAAAGTTTATGTAGATGAAGGATTGGGGTTTCTAGAGGTCATGGTGTAAGTCATTCTTTCCTACCTGGCCTTTGTACAATATCAGATACAAAATGAAGAGCAAAGATAGAGACCAGAATGTACCAACTAATGATAAAAGTCCAAGTGGAGGTCTTAGTTTGAGAGCCAAATGACCTGCTGATTGAATTGCAGAACCAGGCCAACTTTTTCAAGCACACTTCATAAATAAGACTGTGCCATAGAGCAGGGGTCTTTTTCTGTAAAGGGCCAGATGTAAGTGTCTTTGTAGGCGTTGTGGTTTTTGTTACAATTGTAGCTACTCTGTGATTGTAATGCAAGAAAATAGATAGGCAACAGGTAAGCTAATGAGAGTTCCAATAAAACTTTATTTAGAAAAACAGGCATCAGCCTTTTGTAGTTTGCTGATCTCTTGCATAGAAGAAAAAGGCACATTTGCATTTTCTGCAGCCTATAGTTTCAACAGGAAAAAAGGGGCCCAGCAGAATCCTGCAAACCAAGGATTTTTCCTCACCCGTTTTTCACCGGATAAAATACTCCATCTTACCAGAATTAGAGGGAGTAAAGAGAGAGAAAGAAACCTGAAATAATACAAATGAGCTCTCCTTATAAGAAGTGGGGCCAATGCTTTTCTCACAAGTCCCTTGACACTAGAATTTACTCTTGTTACTCAGGTATACTGCCCATCCAGTGGACTCAGAAGAACCTATAAAACACAAAGTATTACTTTGTACTGCATTTTCCAAACTTGAAAGTCTCAGTGTTTTGGTGCTAATTTTGGCATAGTTTCTCTTATTTTTTGGTTAGTGATAGTAAAACCATGTAATGAGCTCCCGGGAAGACCTTCCTCTTCCGGCCACATGTGACATGAGGACTTGCCTTTGGCATATTTTGGGTAGCTCAGATTACTCTGTGGATTGATTCATATTTTTTGAGTGCCTACAAAGTATGAGGTATTTGGATAAATGCTGGGGATACAATAATGAGCAATAGTGACCCAGTTTTTACCCTCACAAGAGCTTGTGCTGTGTAACAGAAAGGGCTCTAAAAAGAAAAAGTGATCTCTGATTCAAAACCTGAGGGACTAGCAGCACATGCCAAAGGGGACAAAGTTCAGCATGTTCCGGGATTTGGAGAAAGCATCGTTTACCTGGGGAACAGAGTGTAAGGGGAAAGTGGAGATAGCTGAGGCTGGAAAAGGAGGAGGGAGCCTCGGTTGCAAAACCTCTGTAAGCACTTGGGTTTTGTCAGATCAGTGGGACGTGGTTGAGGGGCTTTAAAGCCATAAGATGATGTGAATGAGCTCTAATTTTGAATATATTCAGTCTAGGTTAGAAGAGGCAAAAATTGAAGACTTATAGTTGTACTGTTCAATAAGGTAGCCATGGGCCAAAGTGGCTGCTGAGCACCTGAAAGGTAACTAGTGCGATGAGGAGTGAGTTTTACAGTTTAGTTAATTTTGATTTAAAAATTTAACTTACAATTTTGGGCAATATGTTTTCCTTTAACTTTAGTATTTTGATTGGACTACATTTCATGTAAGCTATTGAAAATTTAGAGTCTAAATTGACCTATATTATAGTGTAAAATTCACACTTGATTTTGAGTTCATGATATAAAAAACAAGAATGTAAAATATCTCAATTTTTTCTATTGGTTGTATGTTGAAATGATCATATTTTGGATGTATTTGGTAAAATATATTATTCAATTTAATTTTACTCTTTCTTTTTGCTCTTTTATGTATGGCTTTTAGAAAATTTAAAATTGTATGTATGTGTCACATTATGTGTCTTATTGGACTACTCTGGCCCGATACCAGTTCAGAGGCTCTCATAGGAATCCAGATGAGAGATCACCATGATCTGTACTAGGGTTGGGGCAGCAGCATAAGGTGGGTGAATTTGGGAGTGATCTAGGAAATAAAACACAGGATTTGCCATTTGATTAAATGAGAGAGATGGTGAATTTGTTACCAGGAAGGAAAAGGGAACCTCCAAGCACAAAAATACAAGAAAATATATGGTAGCGAAATCGCAGATTCAGACATGTAAACAAATAAAAACAATGCACGTTATTTTTTATTGACAAACTAAAATAACATAGGTTAAAACAGTACTCTTCTACCATTGGATTTTAGCATTTTTAATGTTTGCTTTTTAGTATATACTACCTACTAATTGCTTCCTTAGAGTTACATAATTTTGCATGTCTTAGATTGTAACTGAACACTAGATTTTACAACGTAATGGTTTACCGTCTTTATTTCCGTGTCATTTTCTAGTCATCTTCAGCCAGTACTAAGTGGGAAGTGGGACTGGAGACGTTTATGTATACTTTTGAGCACATAAATTCTCTAAACATTTTCACATTTGATAATATAAAATTTATTTACATTTTCTTTAAGATGAAACTTATTCCTTCTTAAAAGAACAAGTACTTTATTTACACGTGACGGTTTACTAGACCCCTCCCTAAAATTGAAGCCCTAACAGTATCTGATGAATGTTAAACGTCTACTACTTTCCTTCATTGTCCTCCTAAGAAATAAGATGCATTTCTAGCTTCATTTTCCAGTCTCTTAAGCTTATGAAAGTAGTCGAGACAGTTTGTTGACCCCAAAGAGACCTTTTAGTCTCTGGCTTGTTAGACAACAGGGTCTGTACTCTTCATTGGCATTCAGATCACAGGCAGCCACTGGGCTCAGTGCAAAGCCAAGCACAGCTTTAGGATTTAGACAAAGCCACTCTGGCAAAAGAACCCAGTTGTCAGGGTAGCTGGCTGTATTGTAAAGAACTGTTGCATAATGGAGAGACCAAGTAGAACTATTAGGATGCAAATGTGAAGAAAATGGTGGAGCTAACCTGCAAAAACAAACATTTCTTTTTTGGTGAAGAGTCTAGTCATTGTTGCTTTCTTCTGTTTTAACTTCTCTGGGCCAGGGATGTAGTTGGTGCAATTTGAGTATATTAGTTATCTTCAGTCATAATGCTACCCTATATTACTTTAAAATGAACAGTTAATTTGTAGGAAGAGACCACAGTACTTCAATATTTTGGAATCTTTTCATAATTTATAAGTGCTCTACTTTAGTCTAGATCAATTTTATATGTGATTTTTATTCTAGATTAGATGGGAAATCCTTTTTGCTCTTGATTTTATTTCATCTGATTTATAACAAAATATCATTCTAATCATTGTCATCCAATGACTTCTCCCAGTGGATTCTCATAAGTTGTCCTATTTATTGTAGAATTTTTGGCTCAAGAGGAAAGCTATTGAAATCCTTAAAACAAGAATTGCTTTGTTTTACTGATGTCTTAAGGAAGTCTACCCTGTCCCTTTTCTCCTTTTCACTTTCTTTTGTTTGTTCATCCCTGCATTGAGTGCTCACTTTTTCTTTTGCTTTCTACTTCTTCCTTAGTTCTTTCTGCTTTTCATCTATCTTAGCCAAACATTATAGAACCCCCACTTTGATAAATGCTGTGGCAGGGAAAGGGAAATAATGCTAGTAAGAAGAAGAAGGAATGTCAGACGGGGCTCCGAACCTGGATTTAGGATCAGGGAATAACAGTTACACTCGTGCCTTACTGAGCTGTTACTACATGCCAAGCACTATTTTAGGTGTTTTACCTGAATTAATCTCATTTAATTCTCACAGCAACCTTATGAGGAAAGCGCTAACATCCCAATTTTGCAGGTGAGTATGAGGCACAGAGAAATAAAGTGACTTATCCAAACTCACATTTTATGTATGATAGAGCCAAGAAAGGCTTTCTAGAAGGTTGGAGTGTGAAGCTGAGATCCAAAGGTAGAGTAAGAGTTGCCTGGTACACTGCGAATGGAAGCAGGTTATGGGAAGAGGGACCAGCAAAAGTGTGACAGAAAGGACTCTTGCACCTTTCTGGAAGTGAAAGTAGATTAGCAGGGTTTGAGAGATTCTGTGAGAAAGGGACTAGTGAGAAATGATGCTGGAAATATTACTCTGTGTTCAGATAATTTACATATGTTATTTGTGTGTGATGGTTCATTTATTCAGCAAATACTTGTATCTATGAAATGCCAGTTACATGGCTGTTATCTGTTGGGAAGGTGGAAAGAAAATAGCAAAATAGGGGAGGCATACATCTAGATGGAGTTACATTGACTTTGAGGTGTTTTAAAGTAGATGAATCTTAAGCAAAGTCTTAGTACGTCTGTTTTGTTTCAAATCAGCATATGCCCTGACTTTCTCATTTTGTTATGAGGCTTTCATTTCCTTATCTTTTTTTTTTTTTTTGAGACGGAGTCTCACTCTGTCGCCCAGGCTGGAGTGCAGTGGCGCGATCTCGGCTCACTGCAAGCTCCGCCTCCCGGGTTCACGCCATTCTCCCGCCTCAGCCTCCGAGTAGCTGGGACTCTGGTACCCGGCTACTTTTTTTTTTTTTGTATTTTTAGTAGAGACGGGGTTTCACCATGTTAGACAAGATGGTCTTGATCTCCTGACCTCGTGATGCACCCGCCTCGGCCTCCCAAAGTGCTGGGATTACAGGCTTGAGCCACCGCGCCCGGCCCATTTCCTTATCTTTGAGCTTAGTACTTGCAAGGCTCCTAATTTCTTTAAGATTGCCGTATAATACCATTCACTTCATTCTTGTTTTGGTTTGCCTTTGAAACAGCTTTAAGAACAAAATATCCCTATAGTTGTTATTTTTCTGACTTTTAAACCTTTATTGGTAGAGCCGTTCTTTTTTCTAATTCTTGCTTTTCATTTTCTTCCAGGACTATGATTCCTTTAGCCTTCTTTAGTTCCTTTCTTTCTAGTAAATTCCATTAACATTGGGCATCAAGTACAGCCATTTAAGGCCTTTTGTGTTTTTCCTGACCTCAGTTTTTTGGAATGTGAATGCTGATTTATCACTGCTGACAATGATTAGTAATTGTAATTTCTAACATTGATTGCTTACTATGGTATGTGCCAGGCACTATGCTAACTGATTTATATAAAATAATTTAAGCTTTATAACAACTTTCTGTGGTAGGTGTTACCAAACTATTATCATCCAGTTTTCTAGTGAAAGAAATGGGAGTTTCAGAGGGATTAATGTTATCCAGGTTACACTGATAATAAGTGACAGAGCCAGGATTTGAATCCATGTATTTGACTACAGAGCATATACTTTTTACCCCCATCTCAAGCTTTCTGTCTAGCACTTTCATTTTCTTATTTTTACAGATTAAAAAAAGTATGTGGCAGATGGTTTAGGCTAAATATAACCAAGGCTAAATGCATCTCCCCCTAAATTACTTACCACTGTACTTAATATTTATTTAGGATGTATTTTGTGTTTAGCACTAGCAAAAGGAAGTAATTTTACTTTTTAATAATATTTGAAATACTTACTTTGAACTTCAAATTCATTCTCCCATTCTATTTATTCTTCCATGGCACTGTCTCAAACACATGTCTTTGGCTTCTCTCCTCTACAGTTTGACCCATTAGTTGGGTTTACATTTGTTTCCCACAGGTGATTGTGGCAAGCATGCACCCATTTTTGCAGCTGTCTAATAAAAAGATGGATGCTAACTCATGCTAACGTTTGTTGCTAGGTATGCCACAGTAGACTGTAATAAAGAAAAATGGTGAAAAACATTATGAGAGGAAACACAACAAAATATTTTTCTGGGTATAAAGTAATGTTACAAATTGCTTTTGGTGTGAGTAGCCTGTTGTTAAAGTTTCAAATATCATACTTAGATGATATGTTTAGAAACATCTTGAAAAATAGTCATGTGGTGCAGAATGAGGTTTCAGTCAGTGATGGACTGCATATATGACAGCGATCCCATAAGATTATAATGGAACTACAAAATTCTTACTGCCTAGTGACATAACATCATAGCACAGTGCATTACGTTTTTATGGTGATGGTGGTGTAAACCAACCTATTGCATTGCCAGTTTGGTATAAAAGTATAGCACATACAATTTTATACATTTCATAGTACTTGATAATAAATGACTGTGTTACTGGTTTATGTATTTATTATACTGTTGTCATTTCAGAGTGTACTCTCTCTACTTACTTTTTTTTCCTTTTTTAAAGGTTAACTGTAAAACAGTCTCATGCAGGTCCTTCAGGATGTATTACAGAAGAAGGCATTGTTATTGGAGATGACAGCCCCATGCACATTATTGCCCCCAAAAGCCCTCCACTGGGACAAGATGTGGAGGAGGACAGTGATATTGATGATCCTGACCCTGTGTAGATCTAGGCTAATATGTATGTTTATATCTAAGTTTTTAACAAAAAAGTAAAAAAAAAAATTTTAAATAGAAAAAAGCTTATAGAATAAGGATATAAAGAAAGAAAATATTTTTGTACAGCTGTACAGTGTATTTGTGCTTTAAGCTAAGTGTTATTACCAGAGTCAAAAAGCTAAAACATTAAAAGTTTATAAAGTAAAAAAGTTATAGTAAGCTAAGGTGAATTTATTATTGAAGAAAGAAAAATATTTTCTTATTGTAGCCTAAGTGTACAGTGTTTATGAAGTCCACAGTAGTCTACAGTAATATACTAGACCTTCATATTCACTCACCACTGATTCACCCAGAGTCACTTGTAGTCCTAACAAGCCCCATTCATGGTAAGTGCCCTAGAGAGGTGTACCACTTTTTTTTTTTTTTTTTTTTAACCCTGTGTACTGTATTTTTACTATACCTTCTCTATGTTTAGATTTGTCTAGATACACAGATACCATTGTGTTAGAACTGCCTATAGTATTCAGTACAGTAACATGTTGTTCAGGTTTGTAGCCTAAAATCTAGGTGTTTCTATGATGTTCACTTGGTGAGGAAATTGCCTAATGATGCATTTCTCAGAATGTATCCCCATCATTAAGCAATGCTGACTGTAATGGAGTAATGTGACCTGGTATTCTTTTTCCTTTTCATAGTTCGCACTGTATATTTTTAAATAGTACTTCAGCGTTTCAGTTTATTTGTGAACTTTGATTTGTGCACTCATTTACACGTTCATACATACATTCATTCACTCCTTCATAAATTCTTTATTGATGAAATATTATTTACTGGAAGTGCCAGTGAAGTACAGGAGATACAGCAGTACACTGCTGAAATAGTCACAGCCCTCATGGACTTGACAGTGCATTTATCATTGGATTGGATTTAAGAGAATTAGCTACTTTTTTTCTGTTGAGAGTTCATGCCATATTTGACTTTTGGATTTTCTGAGATTTATATTAATACATTTGAAAATCTTGGTTTTAGAATTAGACTGATGGTTACAGGTGTACCTCAGTTTATTGTGCTTTGTTTAATTGCACTTTGCACATATTGCATTTGGTACAAATTGAAGGTTTGTGGCAACTCTGTTGAGCAAGTCTGTCTGTGTCATTTTTTCCAACAGCATATGCTCACTTCATTAGCATTTTTGGCAAAAAGTTTTTAATTAAGATACGTACTTTTTAAAAGACATAATGCTGTTGCACATTTAATAGACTATAGTGTAGTGTAAATATAACTTTTATATGAGCTGGGAAACCAGAATTTCATGTAACTTGCTTTATTGCCATATTTATTGTAGAGGTCTTTAACTGAACCCAGAAGCTGTCTGAGATATAACTTGTATACAGATTTTGATTTGGTCACTACATATGTTTATGATTGTTAGGTTATACTTATTGGCATTCTGAAATTTTCCTTTTTTCACTTAGTATTGTTTTTGTGCTCTGTCCGTGTGCAGTGTAGTTACAGCTGTAGCCAAAGCTATTGGTAGGTTACGCCTTTTAGCTGCTGTATAGTATTCCATTTGAATATGTAGTACTACTTTTTGTTTATTCTTTGATAGACTTTTAGAGTATTTCCCCTTTCCCTCGTCTAGTCAGTTAATACCACAATAATTGAGGTCTCTTATGAGTCAAAACTTTAAACAGCTTTGAAAAAGAACAATCTTTTGTCTCATTAATGTATATTTTAAAATAGAAGTATTTGAATTTTGCCTTTAGTATTTTTGATATTTTCCAGAAAGTTCCAGTTGAGTTAGTTTAAATTGAGTCTAGTTTGTGAGCTTTTCATACCTCACCAGTAAAAGTCCTGAACTGGTCATTTTACTTGGAGTGTATGAATTGGCATAGCACAGTACTGAACAGGTAAAAGGAAACAAAGTATAGGAAAGCAGCTAATTATAGTAATTGCAGCTGGTTTCAAAGTACTTCTAACAGTTTGTGCATAATGCTTACTTGAAAGCATCAAATGGGTGCTAGTTGTGAAATAGAACACCTGTTTGTTGTTGAGCATGTGTTTATGCAGATGATCGTTGTTGTCAAAGCACCTTGATGTAGAGTAGTCCTGTTTACATTTACATTCTCCCCAAAGGATTAACAGTGTTCTCTCAATAAATTTGCAGTCTATTCTCCTCTCAAAGGCTGCTGTTTGGAGGGTGGTGTGAAAGAGGCAACAAGTGCTTGCTAATCACTTGAATGTACATAATGAGCTACAGTCTGCTGCACTGGATTCTTGTAGAACCATAATAATACTGATAGGCAAATGCATGTAACAATGGATGTGTGACCATATAGTCCTTGAGAGTGCTTGTTGTTTGTTCATTGGTATTTATTATTTATTTTTCTCAACATGAGTTACATTTTTATTATCAGTACACAAACTCTTTTTCTGTTCCTTTAAATAAACCAGTGTATTATATAACAACTCTGTCATCACTGAGAGGCGGTGTTGTAAATTTCTAGACTACCTAGAGTCTCAGGGTATTATTTAAAAACCCATTTGCTGTATTTAGTAATTCCAAAGATTGAGAAACATCCAGTCAGCCACCATCTCTTCCCTTTGGTAGACTCAGCAAGGGAGTGGGGAAGCTTTTTAATGGGAAAAAGAGGCAGCTTTAGGTATGCTCTGGTTGGAAGGCTGTTGGCATAGGAAAGCTGGAGGTGTGGGTATCTTGTGTGACTGGTCTGGGGAGCATCTTAGCTTTTTCTGTTTGGTTCTGGGTTGTTATTGCCCAAGTCCTGACTGTTCTGGGCTCTTGGCTGCAGAGTTTGTGGTTTGCCATCTTGTGTTGGTTGCAAAGGTTGTGGCTCAGAGTTCTGTGGTTACACATAATCTCACTGTTGTCCATTTTATATTCAGCCTCTCAGTGGGTAGTGTTGTTAAGATGAGGCGAAATTTATTTAGAAAAAAATGTAAATCTATATGAAGAACAATATTAAGTAAATAATGTAGATGACGTGAATATAACACAAATTGTGAAGGTGGTAAATGAAATTAGGAAGAAAGGAAAAACTGTTACATGGTAATTACATATGAGGCATTTCACTGAGTGTTTTCCCATTTTATTTCATTTTATCCTCTTCAAAGCTCTATAAGTACAATATCATAATCCTGACATTATAAATGAGGATTCTGAGGGTTAGCGAAGTAGATTGGTCCGTGGTTGCACAGCTAATAAACGGGAGCTAGAATTCCAACCCAGAGCTTGCTGACTTGAGCTTACTGACTTGAACTTACTGACTTTTGACTCTAAAAAGAGGCACAAACTATTAGTTTACAAATGCGATCATTCCATGAACTTAGACTTTTCAGTGCTTCACTTCTAGTGCCTTCTATTTCTCCTCACAGAACACTCTTTTTGGATAAAGAGGGTTTAAAAAAAAATCTCTCTATTGATTTTTAAATAGCTGCGGTGGCTAGTTTCCAAGTCTGCAACTATGTACTTCCTTGTCTCAAGTTGGCCTCACTGTGTGCATAGAAGACGCCTTGGCTTATGCTAGTTACTGTTGCTCTACTGAGACCATCCAGTAAGAGTGACTCAGAGCTTGCTCATTACCTCTTCTTGCCCCTTAGTTCTTGTTGTATATCAAACCAAGTGTTTTCTAAATTCTTGTAGACTCTTTGTTCTCTATTGCCTTATTATTGGTGATACTGCATGCCATTTACCTTAAAAGTATGGATGGTAGAAAACATGAACTGCTACAACATCATAATATATATCTACAGCAGGCTATTATATATTTTTTTGCTTTCATTTTGGCTTGTGGTAGATACTTGCATATAAGATTTTATGCTATGAGCAGAAATAATCGAAATGTCATGGGATCCTTCAGGTGTCACTTTGCCAGCCGGGAACCTTTGTGGCCTGTGGCGCTCTTGCTTGAGTTTCGCTCACTCCCCCTGTGCTCATTCCACCCACTCAGCCTGGCAGGCTGCACTCAGTTTGCCCAACCTGGATCGCACACCTGACGAGGGCAAGCCAGGCTCAGAGCAGTGAAGGGTGTGTGAAGAGAGCTAACACAGGTTGCAGCTACAGTGCGCAGCCAGGCGTGCTGGCTGCTGTGGTGGGCGGGCAACTCTGGGTGCTGGCACAGGTGCCAGCTCCTTGCCAGACTGCAGCTGGACCAGGCGTGCCACACGCAGTTTCTGGTGCAGGTGCCTGGAAGAGGGGGATGCGGTGGCACCCACAAACTTGGGGATGCCAGCAACTGCAGAGCCTCAAGGAGTGGGTGAGGCATGCTCTCTCATTCTCGTCACCCGCGGCTTGGCGAGCAGGGGGAGCATGTTTCAGCTTATTCAGTCCCACTACCTCACCCCAGCCGGTGGCTCCCAGGCTGGCCCAGCTCCACCGCCACTTCCTGTCACATGGGGCAGCTGTCCAATGCAGGCAGAAGGCAGGAGGTCTATAGTGTTACAGCTCTGGCTCAGGAAATCCTGAGGTCTGGGCCCCCAGAAGTGTCACTGCTCTTCACTCCTGCGGTCCAGTAAATGGGAGCATGTCACCACCCACAGTTCAGTGAGCTGTCCAGGAAAGCGTTGCAGCCCTGTTCATGCCCACTGTTGGGTGGGTCCTGAATTTTGGTCCTTTGTCCAGGAAGAATGAGGTTATGTGGACAACTGGAAGGTGAGCAAGGTGAAGTTTTACTGAGTGACAGAACAGCTCAGCAGAGAGGAGACCCAAAGGAGACAGACAGCTCCTAAGGGTATTCCTGACTTGTGTTTGAGTTCAGCTGAAGCTGGGATTTTTATGGGCACAGAATGGAGGAAGTGCGTGCTGATTGGTGCATGGGCAGGAGGAAGTGCGTGCTGAGTGGTCCATGGGTGGACCTGGAAAAAACACCATTTGATTGGCTGAAAGGCATAAAGGAAGTTCTCCCTCCAGGTTGTGGATTCCATCTGGAACTGACAGCCAGGTTTTCAGGCTTCATGCTGTGTGTGGCCTGAAGGTTGGGTTTCACTGGGGACCTGTCCCAATCTGCCTAGGAGTTTGTCTGCCTCCTGCCACTATCACAATTTTATTTCTGAAATACACAGATATTTAAAGCTGTTAGGAAGGTGTCAGTAGAGAGACTTGGAAAATACAGGCAAGATGAAAGTAAATTATTCTGGTAATAAAATAACCCATTCTCATTAGGGAAAATGAAAAATATACATAAAGAAGAACACTATAATCTATATTGTCCAGAGATACTACTAATATTTTATGTCTCCTTAATCTTTTGTCTATGCACATATTTTTATATTTTTAAAATCAAACAGTTGGAATTTTATATCTTGCTTTTTTTCTCTTAATATTGTAAACATTTTCCCATATCATTAAGGACTTTTAATAGCATTTTATAATTATTTACCTAACAGTTCTCCCTGATCATTAGACAATTAAGATAGATTTCAGAACTTTTTCTTAATGTAGACTTTTGTGCGTGAAATTACTGGCTCAAAGGATATGGTTACTTTCATGTCTGTTTATAATCTATGAGGCACTTGATTTTTTTACTGGAAAGGTTGTACCAATTTATGTTCTCAGCATATTCTCATGCTTTAAACTCAGTGCATATGCTCTTATTTTCACTGGTATTTTGAATTCCATCCTTTTAATCTTTTCAAAATCTCAACTTAAGTATTCCCTCTCTTGTTACCAGTCTATCCCTCTCTGCTTTATCGTTCACACCAGCATATAAAGGTACAATAGTATCTTCCATCCTAAAAAGAAAAGCCCCCTCTTGACACATTACTTCCCATTCCACTACTGCCTCTATTTCTGCTTTCCTTTTAATAAAATTTATTACATGGTTTGTCCACACTGGCATCTTTCATATTTTCACCTTGTAGTTAATTTTCTGCTCTAAATTCTAGTTTATTTGGATTTCTTACCCTCTGAAGAGTCTAGTAAAAATCGTTGACATCTGCGTGAACATTTTTCTCGTTCTTTTTCTCCATCTCTTAATATCATTCAGCACAAGTAGCAACTCAATTCTCTAAACCCAGTCTTGGTTTCTCCTAACTCATTGGCTCTTCCTTTCTGGTCTTTTATCATTTCTTGATACACTACCTGATGCCCGCGAATTGGAGAGCCATGTGACTCCATCTAGGACTCCTCTCTCTAAGGATAAACTAAGTTTCCCTGAAGTCCTTTTGGTCTCTAATAACTCTTTTCCTCTTCTGGGATGTCTGGCATATGACTTTTGCCTTAGAGTGTGTAGACTGCAAGACTGCAAATGAGTTTGTGCTTTTAGTGACATGTACTTTAAAACTCATTGATCTTAGTTTTATTAAGGCTTTAGATTTTTGAAAATTTTCTTTCAAGAGGTTATTCTTGGAAATCATGAAGAACTGATAGCATATGACCAGACAGTTTTTCTGCAAAAGCATTGGGATTGCCTGTCTTGTCCTATCTGTTCCTGTAAAGTGTTAGGTGAAATAAAAAGTTGTATGATCTAAATTCACAATTGCTAGTATGATGCATTAGCATGCCGTAAGTTCACAAGAACTCCTTGCATTCTATTCCTGAATGATTAAAACTTAAACTGGCATAGTATCAAGTTCTAGCTGCGCAAGTGTCTCCCTCACGACCTATAGATAGGAGTTTATTGCCTGTCACAGAAAGAGCAAACACCACCTAGTTAGAACTTTGGCAGTGTCTTGGAGGGAAGAAAGCAAGGATATATGTGCTGAGAATCAAAGTTTGGTTGAGGTTGAGTCAATATTGGGGGTGTGTGTGTTTGATTAGGATTGGATGATGACCATTATCCAACAGCAAGGGATTCAAAGAATCTTACATGCTGTTGGGGCTTTCTGTTGAAAAGTTGATGTGTGTTTCAGGAGTTTGCTGTAATGAACAATCAAACCATTTGCCAGGGTGAGGCTCTCTCTGAATAGTCAAGTCATGTTAGTGTACACTGTGAGTTGTTTAGGGAGTTGGTAGTTTTAGTCTTCAAGTTGTATGTGGTTTCCGTTAAACTATTAATGTCATAGGACTACAACATATTACTTCAAGCTCTTAGAATGGCTTTCACTTATTTTTGAGAGATGTAGCTGAGTGCTGTTTATAGTTAGGTCAATTCTTATAAAACGCCAAAATCTCTCTATGCCTAAATGTCAAATCAGTATTATAATTATTATTTTTGTAAACTACTAAGATTATATCAAATTTTTTAGTTTGATACTTACAAAATAGTTATGATTTTTTTCTTGGTTCTCTTTTTTTTCTTTGCTAGAAAGACTTTGAACTCTAAGGGTGGAGGTTCCTTTTCTGTAGACTTAAGAAAGAGGATGTGAAACTTGGTTTCATGAGTTCTAAATACCCCAAGTTATTGTTGCAAGAATAGGGTTTTCAGTTTTGGAATTGCAACCTGTAAATTTGAAGAGTAAGAGTCCTTATAATAATAAACTTTTGGGGCTGGAAGCAGTGGCTCACACCTGTAATCCTGGCACTTTGGGAGGCTGAGGTGGGAGGATCACTTGAGGCCAGGAGTTCTAGACCTTCCTGGGCAACATAGCAAGACCCTGTCTCCACAAAAAGTGAACAAAATTAGCTACGCGTGGTAGTGTGTGCCTGAAATCCCAGATACTTTGGAGGATTGCTTGAACCGGGAGGTCGAGGCTGTGTTGAGGTTGTGCCGTCACACTCTAGCCTGGGCAACAGAGCAAGACCCTGTCTCAATCAATCAATCAATCAACTAACTTACTTTTGGTATTGTAGGCTGGTTTATGAAGGCTGACCCTAGGATTAAATGTTGTCTTTTGTCTGCCCTTTATTTTTCTTCCCTTAACAGATGCTGAGTTGAGCTGCCTCGTCCTGATTTTGACCCACAGTGTGTATTCAGCCTCAGCACTTATTATGTAGGTTAGGCTCCTTTTAAATGTTAATGGTTCACATTTATGTTTGTGTGAATTGCTCATTTTCTGTCATAACCTGGGGGTATGGAAGAAATCTGTTGAAGACCAAGGAAGTAGGCTTTACCACAATACTGACATCCCTCTTCTCAGCTCAGGCAGGGAGCCTTGGCTAGGCCACCTATTGCCACTGCCTAAGTAGAAGGTGATTGGCAGAATCTTATCTGCTTTGCTTTGACTTTTCATTGCTAGAGTTTGTTGAAGGATGCCAGATGTTTGGGAAAACAAGTTTCTTTTTACTTTGTATCCCTATTCTTGCCATATTCTTACCTGCTTTTTTATGAGGATGCCCTGGCTTGTAAGAAAAAGCAAGAAAAATAAAAATATAAATTTGATTCTTAATTTGAGCATTCTGACCCATTTTCAACTTTATATATCCTTGGTCCATTTTTCTTCCTGTTATTTTGACAACTGTCATGGCTGTGGGACTGAGTGCTTGTTCGTAGATAAAGAACTTTCTCTTGGGTTGAAAAAGAGAATGTTGGTTGATGAGAAGCTACAGACTAAGATTTTCAGGAAAATTGATAACTTCTTTTGAGAATTTACTGTTGTAAGTTATAGAAACTGAACTTAAATATTACCAAACAACCATATTAAATATTTGCCATATTTTAGGTTATTCCCTGCATTGAGTTCACTTTATAGGTGTAAAATATTTTTACATTTAGTAGGTAGATCAAATAATACTAACCCCACATTTTTTTCTGACAGGTTAAAAAAACACCTGACTCTTCATCCTGATAATTTTTCCAGATTTTATCACTGGAATTTACTTATACATCCTTTAATACCTAAATAATCAGTCTTGTTCTGTTATTATCTGCCTTTCATAAATAATTGAAATGGATTTGGCTTACATATTGAGGCGTGGGTTATGCTCCAGTTGGAACTCTAAATTTATCAAACTTAAGATCCGTTATAATGCCCAGCAACAGAATAATTAAAACAGATTTGAAAAGATGAGTAGTACCCACCAGCACACTAGACATTAATGTTGGAGGTATTAAATTCCAGATCTGCCTGCACTAGGCATTTGTGAGAACTAACCTTTTAAAAAGTTCAAGCTTTCCTATTCTGTGAAGTGCCAGATAAATGAGTGAATGTGAATAAACACCTTTCTGTGTGTACTTTTAGCTATTACTTTGAAAATTGTAACAACATATATATTGCTTATCCATTTTGAATCAACTGTGACATCTTTTAGCCACTGTATATGTGGCATATGTCTTTTTTTCATTAAATCAGCCAAATTATATAAGCCAGTTATCGCTTTCACTAATTTTTCTTGGCAATGGTGTTTTGAAAGAATTAAATATATTGGAACTGTGTATTGAAATAGTCAAAGTGACCTTCAAAAGGAATGTAATGATCTGAAACATATTTTATCTTATTTAGTTGTCACAAGGACCTTATTTGGGTGGTTATGCCCTGACCCTTAACCCTTGCAAATCTCCTTATGCAGTGAGCAGTGTTACTGTTGAAGTATATTATTCCTGTCTCTGAAGTAGAGACACACAAATGGCTGAGTTCTGTTCTGTTATCCTGCTAGATTAGTCACATATTCCTGGAGAGTGGTGTTATAATTTTTTTTCCTGCATCTTTGCAGATAGCATGGTGCCCCCATGGAATACCTCACTCACTCTAGTCACTGGTGAAGTCCTACTCATCAACCCTTCAAGTTATAGGTCAAGTTTCACCTTTTTTATCTTGTCTTCCCTTGTCACCATTTGAAAGTAAACTCTTCCCTCTGAAACTGTCAGCACTTTCCAGAACTTATTGCAGTTTCATTTCTTTCTCTCTCTCTCTCTCTCTCTTTTTCTTTAAAGACAAGGCCTTGCTCTGTCTCTGAGGCTGCAATGCAGTGGCCCTGTCGTAGCTCACTGCATCCTCAAACTCCTGGACTCAAGCGAACCTCCCGGAAGTACGGGCATGCATCGTCATGCCAGGCTAATTTAATTTTTTTTGTTTTTGTCTAGACAAGGTCTTGCTATGTTGCCCAGACGGGTCTTGGACTCCTGGCCTCAGGTGATCCTCCTGCCTCAACCTCCCAAAGTTCTGGGATTATAGGTGTGAGCCACTGTGCCCAGCCCTACTTTTGTTTCTTGTGTACCTGATTTTCCTTCTATATTGTAGGATATTTTATAACAATAGTTGCCTTTTCTTCATCTTTTTTTCCCTCAGAAACGGATATGTATTTTTTTGGCCAGAGATTTGAATGATTTAAGAATAATTTTAATTTAAAATTCAGTTTTTTCTCCCAGGAGATACTCAGCTCTTAAGTTAGTATTTCTTAAAGGGAAGGCAATAGTCCACCTGTATTAGAACCCCCTTAATCCTTGGTAAAAATGTAGTTCTCCAGAAAATGAAAATAGAACTGGTAGGTCTGGAGCCTAGAAGATGGCTGCATTTGTATTAAGTAACATGGTAAGTCATATTTACATGAAAACTTAAGACTCATTCCCTTAAATTATTATGGAAATCAATAAACATTAAGATACCATAAGTCTTATAATGTAGAAAAAAATTCCCTTTGCATTTGAAAAAAATATGCCTTTGGACACTAACTTCCTTATTGAGTCTCAGTTTTTGGTCTTTATTACTGATTTGCCCACCTAATAGTTCTCTGATGTATGTAGGTTTAAGGAACTAAAAATAGAGATATTACTGACTGAAATAATAAGTACATAAAGCAGAAAATGGTACAACTGCACACTCAGTAATGCGTAGACTTACCTTTTTCTGGATTCTTTGTGTTTTCTTTTTTTCCTCAATTTTTCTAGATTTTGGCCTAGCTTGTATTATCTCATTTGTTTGTTTGGTGTAACTTTTTCTTGTGAGGACTGCAGGGATGAGGGTCTTGTTTTCCTCTCCTGTGTCACACAGCATTGTTACAGTGGGTTAGTAAAGCATTTCTGAGTAACTTGAGGATTCTTTATATGTTTGTTATAAAATGAAATTTGTTGTATCTGACTTGGAAAATAAGGATGTAAATTTCATAGGAATTCATTTTAAATGAAGTTTCTTGAGAGAGAAAGCTTTAACTTGAATTTTGCAGTAGCATCTAAAACGAAGCCAATGAAAACACTTTTTTTTCCCAGACAGATATTACTCAGGCTGGAGTGCACTGGTGCATTATGGCTTACTGTATCTTCCACTTCTTGTGCTCAAATGGTCTTCGACCTCAGACTCCCAAGTAGCTGGAACTGCTGGCAGGCTCCACTATTCTTGGCTAATTTTTTTTGTGTTTTTTGTAGAGACAGGCTCTTTACCTCATGTCATGTCCTCAAGCCCTCCCGCCTTGGCCTCCCAAAGTGCTGAGATTATATGCATGAACAACAGTGCTTGGCCTCAGTGGAAACACTTTATTCTTGATTGTGCCATTTTCCATAGGGGTTGGTGGCTGGATTGTACTTTGTAGTTGTGAAAGTAATGGTGAGGTAAAGGCTTTGAGTCTAGGGATCAGATCCTTGAATCAGTAGTAATATAAGTGAGAAGTATTAATGTGACATAGTGAATTATCTATAATTTCTGGAAAACATTTAACTTGGATTCTTAGATCTGGAGATGGAGGGCCGGTTGATTCAGACTACATTGGCTTCAAAGTGATAAATTCTATATTCGCCTCTACTGGGACATATAGAAAAAGAAAATAGCTTCGAAAGTATGGCTCTTTCTTTCTTCTTTTTCTGAATAGTGACAACAGGCATCTATGAATAGTGATGAATTCAGGAAAACTCCTAGGCTAGACGTTATCTTGACAGTTGGTGGACAGATGCTCCTGATTTGAGTGTGAGACTGAGGTATTCAGAAAGCACTTCAAAACACTCTCCTATGCCAGCTAACATTATTTTCATTATATTGTGATTGAGTTTTTAGTTGCTTTGTAATAATCCCTCAGATAAAGGGCCTGTGTGAGCTGGGGAAACTATTTATGATTTATAACAACATAACAGTCATTTTTATAAATTGTTTTTCAGACCTTATTATTACTTATAAACTAATGTGTTAAAACACATATTAACAATTTCACCTTGAACATTTTAAATGAAAATAATAGATCTTAATGTTTAAATGAAAAGTGGCCTTGATAATTTTGAAAATGGGTGCCCAGACTTACTGCATTTCTTGAGAAAGATTAATTGCTTCCTAGACAAGTTTCTTATGGTGATAGTTGTTTTTATATTGTGCATGTCTAACATCATATTTGAGGTGTAATTTGCCATGGTATTTCTTTTTCTGAGTTAGTTGATGTTTTATTGAAGACATGAATTGTTACGTGATTCTCTCCATTTAGGAAAAAATTTTCCATCTTTTTCAGTGGGGATTGGGCAGGTCATTCTCATTCAGAGTTCTCTAGCTTAGAATTTGTTCTTCTTCGTCTGAAGGAAGTTGTTGACTTTCTATGTGTATTGTAAGGGCCTTCTTTAACGTCATGCTTTGGTCTCGGGGGTGATGATCACTAGAAATGGTGAAGTTTTGTGATGGGGGAAATGCCTTTTATAAAACAAATTTTGGCAATTATGTTGTTTTTCCCTTAGCATTTTATTCATATGCATGTCCTCAGAAGCATGCACAGAATATTTAGAAATGTTAAAATTTAGATGGAGCTGCTTTAATGGAACTTTGTATTATAAAGTACGTTTAGGTTGTTGCTGTTTTAATGTGTATCTTTTTCTCTGAAGTCTTATAGTATAATGTTTCTTTTTTATGATAACCAGTTAAAATGTAAGCATAATATAATAAAACCTTAAGCTCACAGTCTAGTCCTTGCAACACGAATATAGCAGATGTGTCAAAATATATGAATTGTTCTTTTTGAGACGGAGTCTCGCTCTGCTGCCCAGGCTGGAGTGCAGTGGCCAGATCTCAGCTCACTGCAAGCTCCGCCTCCTGAGTTTATGCCATTCTCCTGCCTCAGCCTCCCGAGTAGCTGGGACTACAGGCGCCCACCACCTCGCCCGGCTGTTTTTTTTTTTTTTGTATTTTTTAGTAGAGATGGAGTTTCACCGGGTTAGCCAGGGTGGTCTCGATCTCCTGACCTCGTGATCCACCCGTCTCGGCCTCCCAAAGTGCTGGGATTACAGGCTTGAGCCACCGTGCCCGGCCGAATTGTTCTTAATGTTAAACTTTTGTTTGTGAGAAGAACGTAACACCTACTGTGACTTCTGCTAAGCTGTGTAAATTTTAATGACTATAAAATTAAAATGTATTCATAGCCAAAATGTGTTTGGAAATTATTTGGAATATCTTATGCTTGGCTCCTTTAGAGATTTTATTATATAATATGTAGAAATTTAAATCTGCTATAAAAATTGAAAATTATTATAATGCTTATGTGACTTAAAAGTTATCTAGAAAATTATAATACCTAGGTTACTTTTATCCTTTCTTAAAAAAGTTACCTGCAGGGTAATCTCACCTCTGATGTGCCTTGTCTGGGAGCAACAGAAGTGTTATCTAATACTAGACAAATTTGTTTCCTTTTAGCAGTGACATTCTTTAATTCTACAAATATTTTGATACCTTCTAAAAGTAGGTAGGATTACATTGGCATGGTAAAATTCCCAGGATTATTAACTTCTTTTTCTCTCCATTATGTAAAATAACAGTAAGAAAATAGAAGAATTATAAAGGCACTACTAGTTTATATTTGGTAGTATAGTAGTGGAAAGGGAATGCTCCCTTTCCTCCCCATCATAAGGGTTATGGCCAATACACCTATAACAAAATACAGATTAATAAGAGAAAGGCCTAACAAATCTATTTAATCATAGTTTTACGTGACACAGGAGCCTTCAGCGTGAAGACGCCAAAGATATGGGACGGCTATCCATTTTTCAATGCTTGGGTTCAGTGAAAAGTGGACAGTTATGTAGAAATAGGACTGGACAAAAAGATTATGATCTAATATTAATAGACTGCGTGCAAAAACTCACCAGGACCTGTCTGTTCGGATTCTTCTTGGCCTCTCTCGAAATGTTTCTTCCTCCCAGTTATGGGACAGGACCCCTCTGGAATGAGGGTCTTATGACCTATGTTATTGGACAAGGGTAGGTCAGAGAATTTCTAGACAGAATTTCTGTCTAGGCCAGTTCCTAGACAGAAAGGTGAGGGGAAGGTTAGAGTAGTAATTGTCGTTTTTGTGGCTGGCTTTGGAGAAGAGAGTCTAGTTTTTATTACCTGTTTTGGTGAGGAGGAATTCTGGTTTCTATACTTGCTTTGGGGGAGAATGAGGGGCAAGAGGCAGGAGGGCAGGAGAAGATGAGAGAGATCTGGGTTCTGAGGCTGCTTCTGATGCCTTCCAGTGTCCTTTAGTGCAAAGTACTTTGCATGCTGAAGTGCCATATTTTGGAGTATTGTTCTCTGAGCTCCAGCATTAGCCCTATTTGCCAATGGAATATGGTGTGGCAAGTACTTGAAAAGAATGGTTTACATACTCATTTTCCCAAGAGTATACTGTGAGCTTTTCGGAATAGTTGGATCATCTGGGAATACGTAAAAAAAAAAAAAAAAAAAAAAAGGAAAAGGACAAGAGATTATTGCATTTTGATTGGCTCCAACTTGCATTAACGCTTAATATTTATCTACTTTATAATTTTAAGATACTAATATTTGAGGAAATCTCTTTATTCAAATTACTGGTTTAAGATAATATTGTGATATTAACAAGTCTGTCTTTTTCTCCTCACATCTTTTAGACCAAAGCAGACAGGCCAAGTCAGGCTGAGATCCTATTTATGATAAAAATAGAACACTATGTAGTATTGATAAAACACATGAAGATTATATTATACTTAGTTTTTAATTATATTTTGACATTTGCTCATGTTTGATTTAGAACTTTATATATATATTACTATTTCTTTTGGTCTCATCAAAAAGATTTTAAGATCCTTTTTATTTTGGCAAAATGTATGTAACATAAAATTTACCATTTTAACCATTGTTATTTTAATTTTTTTTTTGAGTTGGAGTTTTGTTCTTGTTGCCCAGGCTGGAGTGTGATGGCATGGTCTTGGCTCACTGCACCCTTCACCTCCTGGGTTCGAGTGATTCTCTTGCCTCAGCCTCCTGAGTAGCTGCGATTACAGGCATGTGCCACCATGCCTGGCCAATTTTGTATTTTTAGTAGAGATGGGGTCAGGCTGGTCTCAACTTCCTGACCTCAGGTGATCTGCCCACCATGGCCTCCCAAAGTGCTGGGATTACAGGTGTGAGCCACTGCGCCTGGCCACCATTTTTAGATATACAGTTGCTTTCATTTCTTACATGTCTCTCTTAATACCAAGGTTATTAAGTAAGTATTTAAGAACATTCAAGAGATGTTCAGTGTAGCAGAGATTGGCCAAATCCATTTGCACATACTACGCCTACTCTGCCCCAGCACCAATCTAGACTGTTTTTCGCAGCTGTCTTTGAAGTTAGATGTGGCCGTAAGACTGAGTTCTGACCACTCACATGTGAGCAGAATTAATGCATGCCTCCTCTAGGCTTGGGTCATAAACATCTGTGTTCAGTGTTCTTTCTCTTCTCCCTTCTGATGGCAGTCATGAAACCAAGGAGATGGAAGAGCCTCTAAAAGGGAGGAGTCTAGGTCCTTCAATCACTACCATTGAAAGGAAACATTTGTTTTGACCTTACGTGTGCCAGAAACAAACTTTGATTGTAGTAAAGCACTAAGTTGTCACGATTTACCTCTCTCAGCAGCCAGCATTACCTTCACTGATACACTCAACAGTGATTTGAGTACGCAATTTAATTTACTCAAAATGTACTTCTCATTTCTTAGGAATTGGAATTGGTAGTCAAGAAAACTAAAGTTGAACTGAGGAGTGAGAAGTTGGGGTGTGACTCCAATTGGTGGAAGACTCGGTGTGAAACTTGATGAGATGAATACAAGATAATGAGAACAATTTGGAATGTTTTGTTAGGGAATTGATACAAAAAAACAAAGTTAGCAGAGAGTTATAGCATGAATAAATTAGAGTAATCTTTGGGAGTTGGAGTAGGGGGCATTATGAAATAAGAAAAGTCTCTGAGAGTTGGATAGAATTTAAACACTGTCGGTTTTTTTGAAAAGGAATTTTGCCACATTCCACATGCAGCTTGCAAATGTTTTTGCAATGACTGTCTTGGCATACGTGATACTCAGAAAAAGGTGGAATGTTTAAATGAATACAACTGCATACCTATATATCTTCTTTGCGGGGAGTTAGATTCATTACTTGAATAATTTCCCTAATGAGTCATTCTCTTAGGGAATGACTTATCCCATGAAAATAATTGGATTATGACTTGTTTTGTGCATATATGACATCCAGTTTGTTGGACTTCCACAACACCTAAATGTAGGTGGAACTTACCTAGTGTTTTGGACATGCAAAATATTAGATAGAATATTTTAAAAGAAAAAAATTCATCAAGTCATTTTGCTAGCATTTACTCTTCATAATTGAAGCTGAGGCTGGGCGCAGTGGCTCATGCCTGTAATCCCAGCACTTTGGGAGGCTGAAGCGGGCAGATCATGAGGTCAGGAGATCGAGACTATCCTGGCTAACATGGTGAAACCCCGCCTCTACTAAAAAAAAAATACAAAAAAAAAAAAAAAATTAGTTAGTTGTGGTGGCAGGTGCCTGTAATCCCAGCTACTTGGGAGGCTGAGGAAGGAGAATCGCTTGAATCCAGGAGGCAGAGATCGCAGTGAGCCAAGATCATGCCACTGCACTCCAGCCTGGGCGACAGAGCGAGACTGTCTGAAAAAAACAACAAAGCAGTAGATAGGTAAAATGTTTGTGGCTTTAGATAGCTTTTTTTTTTTTTAATACTTTAAAGTGAAGATTTAATAATTATAAATTAAAAATACACTACGTCTCACTTGATGTTTCCAATTTTCATCTCCTATGTAAATAACAATACAGAGAATACATACAATCACTGACTTATGGACACCCATGTCCCCAGTTGTGTATATGTTGGAAATGGTTATAAGACATGGGGATTTTCTTACCTCCTGTTCATAATCACTTCAGCTACAGATCAGATTCCATTCTAAACAAGTGGTAAGAGACCATCTCAACTAAGCCTTGGGTGGTGTTTCAGAAGCAATTGCTAGGCCGGGCGCGGTGGCTCAAGCCTGTAATCCCAGCACTTTGGGAGGCCGAGACGGGCGGATCACGAGGTCAGGAGATCGAGACCATCCTGGCTAACACGGTGAAACCCCGTCTCGACTAAAAATATACAAAAAAAAAAAAACTAGCCGGGCGAGGTGGTGGGCGCCTGTAGTCCCAGCTACTCGGGAGGCTGAGGCAGGAGAATGGCGTAAACCTGGGAGGCGGAGTTTGCAGTGAGCTGAGATCTGGCCACTGCACTCCAGCCTGGGTGACAGAGCGAGACTCCTTCTCAAAAAAAAACAAACAAACAAACAGAAGCAATTGCTACCTCTAACTGAAGAGGAAAGGTCCTCTGTTTTCTTATGCATAGCATCCAATGTAAAATGAATGTAGCTCTCTTTGACCTTACTCTTATTCCCATACTTTAATAAGTGTAATCATAGAAATGTTGCATATTCAGCATAACTGGATTCTAACTTATAATTTATTTTAAAAATAAAAGTACTATTAAAAGGGATTTTAGATTCCAGGATTTCTTACAAGTATAATGTAGAACGTATGTTTTATGATCGGAATTAGCTGTACTTGAAGTCAAAAGAACTGGTTCCATAACATGTCTCTTAACTTGAAATCTTGGTTTCCTAATCTGTAAAATCTCCAGTATACTAGAATCTTGGTGTCGAAAGTAACCTATGGGACAATTTGATAACACCTTTAACTTAAAACTCAAATTTCTTTGGTAACATCTTTCATATGTGGCCATCCGATGATAGGATGCTCAATGTCTCATTCTTTAATCAGGTGCTTATAGCTTTGAAACTCTTGAGCATAGAATACTGATGGTAATATTACTGTCTGACTTATCTCACTCATATGAAGTAAGGAGAATGAAAGCAAATTTTTAAAGTATCAAGTAGTATTTAGATATACAGTGCTTTTTCAACTAATGACGTGTAGGAACTAGTTACCATTTGTATTAATGATTTTTTAAAATGATAAACTAAATTTTAAATCTCTGACAAAGTAATGACCATTGGAACCCAGCCTATTTATTAGGTGAAGTCTGCCAGTGCTTCCAGTATTTTTGATACTACCTAGTACTTGAAAATTAAAAATCATGACCCACAATTTAAAAGCCACTGGGCATGACTCTTCTTGGGAAGACATTTCTATTACCTAGTATACAATAATAGTAACTAAAAGACTTTAATACAAATTGAAATTATATGGAAGTTACTTAAACATTTCTAAAGTAACACTAAACCACATTTTTTAATGTATTATGTGTCGTGGGTAGCATTGCCTGTAAGAGGTAGCAGCAAGCTGAGTTTATGAAGGAACAAAACTTCTGAGTAAGCTAAGGAGCTGGTGGGTAGAGTGTGGAAGATGGAGCAGACAGACTGAGATCCATCCAGGCCTGGGAGGGGAATGGGAAAGAGACCAGAGACAGAAACCAGACTTGACACAATCCCTGAACATAAAGAAAATGATTTAATCACCTTCCAGATCCAACGTGCAAAAGGGCTACTCTATATTCTTTGGAAGAAATGTTAGCATTATTAGAATGACCCATTTTTTCTTGTATTAGCTTCAGTGGGTCTTTGTTCCTGGTAACTGAAAGAGCTCTAATAGAGCACTAAGGTTAAAGACAAGAATCAGGGGTAAATATTTGGCTGAGGCCTACTTCTGAATGCTATTCTAGACATGACCTCTCCTCTTTTCATTCTTTTTTCCGCATCATCATTATAAAATATGAAGTAATCATTCATTTTTAATTTCTTGTCTTTTTGAATTTAAAATTCTATATTAGGTATTCTCATTGCTTGATTTGTGTTTATTATAGACATGAAGAGTTTGTTTTAAACTATGCATTACTTGAATTTCTGCTGAGGAAGTCCATATCCATATGTTAGGTTTTTTGCGTCTCAAAGTCTTGGATTAGGTTTTGCCATCATTGTTAGCGTATCAATAGACCACTGCATTATTTTCTTAGTGGTATGTCAGTCTTTGACTTAATATTTGCAAGTATTTAATAGTACCCCATGCATTATAAATTAAATTGTATTTGGTACCTGCTAGACCTTATGAGGAATTATTCACATTTAATAAGAAAACAGCAACTTGTTACTTTTGTGTCACATATGAGCTCTTAAAAGATGCAATGTAGGTAAATAAAAATATGTTTACCACACCCACTAGGATCATTTGGTTCTGTAATTCTTATCTATGAACATTTTCTTACAGCTTTGTTCTAATTTAATTATCCCCATTCTCCCTTAGGTAAGGATATCAGAATTGTGATTATATGAAGAAGGATTCTTCTTAAAAATCATGTACTCTTGGCAAATATTTCTTATTAGAAGCTTTTAAAACAGTCTTAATTTTTTCCTTATAGACAGATTTTTCTGCAGTGTTGTCATTGATATAATCAAAATGGTTTCAGGTAGTTCACAATTTGTTGACAGATTTAACTAAGAAAAACTTTTGATCAAATGCTGTAACACCACCATTCCTGAAGTCAAAGCCATCATTATTCTGTTAAATTTTCAGATCTTATATTCACATCCCATTTACCCTAAGTATTATCACTAAATGGAGTATTCAGCTTACAGACATATCCTTAACTTGATTTTCCTAAATGGAAACAATTTTTTTTCTCCGCTAAGAATGACTTTTTATTCATATGTGATAAAAAGTTAAGTCATTTGGTAACACCTTTGAACCTATTTTCAAAATAATGAACTTTTTCTCTTCTAAACATACTTTTTTCTTTCCCTCATTTAACAAGAAGAGTTATTATGTAATGTTTTTCTGAAAATTTTTAGAAAAAGCATGATCTCCCCCAACTTTGTAGAGAATGATCCCATTTTTTAACACCAGATAGTATCATGACGTTGTTAATATAGTAGGATTCAAAGTATGCAGAATCAAACTTGTGTTGTTGGTCACATATTTCTCAATCAAAACATCTGTCTATGTCAAAACCAAAGTCAACCCAGTATAATGAACTTTTAAGACCCATGTTAGTATTTGAAAATATTTAGTAAACTGTAAATCTGTATACAAAAGTGAATATTTTTATCCAAGGTGTAAATTGGTCATATGGCCCAATACTAGTAGCATAAAGGGAAGCCACTATACTAGTAGTGGGTGACAAAGTTTATTTCTGTTAAGCCAAAATGGAGATTTAGTATAGAAAATTATTACTGGTACTTTTTGGATGAAACCATTCCTTAATGTAATTGTGCCCAATTTCCTGAGTGGAGTCACAGTCTTTCTTCTAAAGACAGATTACTTCAAGCTTTAGTAGGGATGCTTAGTTCTGTCTTGAACTAATAATACCTTAAAATATTTTGCTTTTTCATGTCCCCAAAATAATGATCAGAAGGATACTTGTGGTCACATGGAAGCTGTAGAAATTCAGACCAGTGATTTTATTCCACTTGAAATTTAAAGGATTCATATGAGTTCTAGTTGAATATGTCAGTTTTAGAACATAGTTTATATTGAGTAAACACAGAATATTTTACCTACAAGGGACACACAGATGTCATTACAGTGAATTTACTTCTAATTAAACTGATCTTGTTCCCTGTGTGACTTTTTTCTCAGAAAAATGTCATTTTGATATATACTGTGTCATGATAACCAGCGTACTACTAGATTTATTAAAGTCTTTCTTCAAATAGTAGACAGATTTTTATAGAATTTTGAAGTAGACAAAATCAGTCAATTTATGTTTAGATTTTTAAAAAGGTGAAAACTATTCTATATTCTCCTCTCTGTGCCAGATAGGTGCTTGGCACATAGTACTTAATAATTATTTAATAAATGACAGAATTTCTTGTCCTAAAATTTTTAGGACACATGCAAGGAAATTCTGTTGCATCTAGGTTTACTGATATATATGAGGAAGAGTTACATCTGCTTCAGTGAAATACGAAATTAAACCAGGTGATCTTTCTGAAAAATTATTCTTATGGTGGCATAATCTTTGAAAAATAAGTAGAAATCTTATCAACAGCTATAGTTTATTCTGTTGGAATTTTCAAAATATACTGTACCTTAACTTAGAAACACTCCAGTGAACCTGTGTTCATTAGTTTTTTGTTGAGTTAAAGAAAAAATATTTTTACAAAGTGGACACATTGTTTAATTTTGTTTTGCATTTTACTAGATTGCAGTGCAAGGCCAATAAATTAAACCTAGGCAGTTCTGTTGCTAATTACACACAACTTCTCTGAGTATCACATACTCAGATCCATTTGATGAATATGGTAGAGAGAATAACAACTGTAAAACAAAGCAGTGTGCGTGTAAGTGACTGTTAGCGCGCATTTCAGAAAGGATAAATGCTCACCATATGGTACAATTACTGTGTCCAAGTTTTCAAATTAGCTTCTCTCATCCTCCTTATTACTGTCTTTAAAAAGAGAGGAAAAAACCCAACATGATTTATCTACTCTGCAGCAGAACTCTTGACGCAAAACAGCAGCCCAGTTCTGTCCAGTTTTTTTTTTTTCCCTTAGCATAATAGAGGCTGTCGGACTTTTTTATACTAATTACTGTGTGAGCCTCAGATGAACCCCCTTCAATTCACAGGGCTTTGTTAAGGGAGGAGCTGTCAATGTGTCTGCCCGTTTGCAGCTGTGCTGTGGCTTTAGCTTGCTTAACATTATGCTGCTTTTTAGACTTGACAGAAGGGATTTTTTTTTTTTTTTTTTTTTTTTTTTTTTTTTATTAAGGCAAAGCAGCCTTGTAGCGAAATGGTTTAAGCAGCTGCATTGTGGGGAAGCACAAAGAAGTTATTATTGTGTCTGTTTAGGGGGGTAGGATGGAGGGGGAGATATTCGGCTGCTGTTGATGCCGATTGTTGACTTGCCATCTGCCAGATAGGGAGAAGAAAAAAATGACAGCTCCAGCAGGGTGTTCAAGAGGTTGTTTGGAGAGACGCATAAACATGTGCAGATGTCGAACTGAATAATGGCTAGAACTTGAGACGGTTTATGATGCTGCTGATGTTTGTGCATATACAGAATGAATGTATGTGTGGATTTGGTTAACCAGGGGTACATACTAATTATCATTGTTTTCCTGCATCCCCCCTCCCTTATTTCGTTAATTAGTTTAGGGGTTTAATACTTCCTCTTCTCTCCCTTATTCATGTCTAGTTTTAGAAAGCAACTTCTTTAAATGGCAATACAAACTTTCTTATTTCTCCGTGTTGATGGTAGATAACCTATTTGGCTAATGTTAGGTGTGAATTGCTAACTGACAAGAGGAGCTTTTGATTAAGAAATCAGTCAGGTGATTTGGTATGATCTTAATGCATACATGAACGTTTTAATGCTAGTCAGCACATAAACTATTTTAAAGTGAATCGATTTGTTTTATAGCCTACCACTAGGGGTGAGGTAGAGAGTACCCAGTTTATTTTGTAAGTAATTCCATAATACTTTGAACTTAAATGTCCTTAGTTGTGAAACAAAGTTATATAGTAACCTGGCCTTTTTGATCAGTACATACTCTTTCTCATGTTTTTCATGGATTCTATAAATGGCAAGCGTGCATTTTTATCAAGCGTTAACGAGTTGGTTGTATATTTCCTTCTGATACATTCTTGTCATTAGGTGTTAGAGATTTGATATATCTGGAATGTTTTCAAATGCTATGATAACATTTATATTTACATGGAAGTGAGTATGTTTACTTAAATGTCTGGTTTATTACTTTCACCTTAAATAATTGAGAAGAAACAGTAACCTTAGGTAAAACTTCCACATTACTTATTTCCTAGAACACCAAAAATTTTTGTAACATTTCAAAACCAATCAATATGAATGGAATAACTAGAAAACAAAAAAGAGAAACTCTGACTTTTCTCCCTTTTTCTTTTTTCCGCCCAGTGTGGACTTATATTTCAAAAAAAATATGTGTGGAGAATTAAAAAGTGCTTATTTTGACTTTTGGAACTCATGCCTTCTTAAAACATTTAAGGTTCTATTGCGTAATTATCAAGCAGAAATTGCCTAAAGCGTGGTTGAAAGGCCAATGTACTGACAGAGCTTTGTGTCCAGGGTAATGTCACTCTGAAGGGATTAAAGGAAGGTTATCTGTTATTTTCTACTTTTCATAAAGAAATAGAGGTCAGGTCTATCTAGAAAAACTTTCTCTCTCACCGTCAGTTTTTACTCAAGTGACTAATCCGTGTTTGCTGAAAAGGCATAGAAAATCATCAGCCACCGTGACCTCTCCTTTGTCTCATGTATTTCTTTCTTTTATATAGGTGGCCATGAATATATCCATATTTATGTGTAGGATTATGTCCATGTATTTGTAGTTTCATAGTCAATCCTAATATCCCTACTAAGTTTGGAGGCAAGTAGTATGTCATTTTTTAAGTAGAGGGTGTTTGTTATTAAAGTGAGAGAGTATGGTTTGCCAGTGGTCAGGATATTAATGAGTGACTGGGAAAAGCCAGCTTATACCAACTTCTATACACAAGCAAACTTGCAGGTCTCTGCTTTTATTAATCATATGTTACTTCTGATTCTTTCAGAGCCATTTGCCAAATCTTAGTAGTACAGGAAAGTATACATGTTAAGGTGATTGAAATATTAAAGGCAGAATGTCTTTGAAGTTACAAAGACCAGATTTAAATATCACTTAACTTAGATGAGTGAATTTACTCATGGTCACTTAAACTCTTTAAATGTGAATTCCTTCATCTTTTGAAAGAAGGAAACAATAAGTGCTATTCAAGGATCTTGTGAGACAGAATGAGATAATATATTTAGAATGTCTTGAATGAATTCAGTAGTAGCTGTTAGTATTTTTATTAGGTGTTATGTGCAAGTCTAGAGCTCTGTAGCTATTACAATTGGAGAATTTATGTAATGCTTTGACTGTTATAGGATAAGAATACCAAGCTGCAGAGCTGTTTGAGAGAATGGTCACAGATAGAAGGTTGTTTCTAGGAACCTTATGTTTATTTAGGGATTTATGATTGTTTTATAAATATGGAGGGAAATTATTTAAAGAAAAAAGAAAACAGTTGGATAAAAGTATTTTGGATGTATGGTATTAGTGGTTACTTAGTGATGATGATTTCACATTTTGTTCTTTTTTTTGTTTGTTTTTGAGACAGAGTCTCACTCTGTCACCCAGGCTGGAGTGCTATGGCATGGTCTCAGCTCACTGCAACCTCCACCTGTTGGGTTCAAGGGGTTCAAGCGATTCTCCTTCCTCAGCCTCCCGAGTAGCGGGGACTACAGGCACGTGCCACCACACCTGGCTAATTTTTGTATTTTTGGTAGAGACGAGGTTTCGCTTTGTTGGCCAGGCTTGTCTGTAACTCCTGACTTTGTGATCTACCCACCTTGGCCTCCCAAAGTGCTGGGATTACAGGCGTGAGCCACTGTGCCTGGCCAGCTGATTTCACATTTTAATTCTACAAAATTATCTTTCTACTTAAAAAAGTAACCTCAACTTATTTTGGAGCTGAATTTTGCTCTGCTATGGCCAATACTTAAGCTGTATTTGGGTTATTATCTTTGAAATGAGACTTTGGAACACATAGCTAAAAATAATATTTCTTCTCCTCACAGAGGTTTAAAGCATTATTTGATTGTCACAACTCTTTATTTTGCAGATGAAGAAACTAATCAAGCTCATATAGGGATGAAAGTGCTGAGATAAGCAGAAGTGTTTTCTTAGAGAAGTAAAGAGGATATGGCTTTGGTCGACATGAGAAAGTCAGTAAACTCGAGTATGATTAATTCCCATACAGATGTAGGTGATGGTTCTTCACATTTTTCTTTTCAAATTGTTGTTTTCTTCCGGCATTCACGCTAGCAAATATTACTCAATAATTCTGGATGATGAGTCAAGGGATGTTGTACCTAGGAGAGCTACCTAATTTAGTATTTAAGAGTCGTTCATAGGACTGGGTATAGTGACTAAGAACTTTTATTTTGGTTTAAAAGAATAAATTGATTACACTAGAAAAATAACCCTCGCTTTTGAATGGAGTGCTAGTAGCTTCATATAAGGATATTTTAATGTTTTATGGCACATGGTGATGGATGCCAATATTTCTAGACAGATAGTTGAGTGTTACAATCTAAATTTATAAACAAATAATTTTTGTTGTTTTTTATTAAAAAAAACTTACAGTAGCAAAGAAGTGGAAATATCCATAGCCTATGAAATGTATCATAGATGAGGATGAAACTGTGAGGACATTTTCACAAATAAATGAACTGTACTTGGTGTGTTTTCAGGATAATTCAGAAAACTTCAGAAACTTCTAGCTTTAATGTATATTTGAATTGTGGCTCGTCAAAATACTGCATGAATAGTAATTTTTAAAAATATTGGCCAGTATGTTGAAAACAGAGTATTTCACTGTCTGACATATTCTGAGGCATCTTGCTAAATGTTTTGGCTTAAATTTTTTAATGTGTGTTAGTTCAAAAAAGTCTGATTAAAGATGTGAGTAAACGTGATAGCGCTTTTTAGAACAGAAGATGATTAAGATACAGAGGCAGGAAAAGCATAAATCGTGAAATTTGTCTGTTTTTTTGGCCAAGCAAGTTATTTATTTGCTTGAGACTGGAACACATCATCAAAGTTCGTAATTTTATACTTTTAAGCAAGAACGCATAGAACAGCAGCTGTTGTTTCCTGGCATCTTTTTGAAGAGATATTTAAATGTAAGTATATATATTTATTATAGAAAATAATTTTATAAAATGACCTTCTTTCCCTTCCCTGAATTTGTAGTATTTTCAACTGTTAAGCTAGTTCCTTTTACCTTTTGTTTTAGTAAAAAAGGATTTGAAATTTAATTTAAATTGTTTTGATCTTAAAATATTCATAATATATACTTTAAAAAGAATAAAACTGTTTAATTCTAGTAGTTCAAATTTTAAAAATCTAATTTACTCAAAGTTTTGCTAGATAATGGCATAGTTCCTGAGTGGAGAACTATACTTTAAATTATAGAAGCAAGGACTTTTTTGAAAAAGTAAATACAAAACCTAAAAAAACACATTTTTACTAAATGGCAATCAGTGTCATCCATGTGAGATCTTGCTGTTTGAAAGTAAATTTACTGTTTACCTGCTTGTAATAATTTTTGTCTTCCTTCAATAGAGGCTTTTTTTTTTTCTTTTAATGCTAGGTTTTTTGTTTTTGTTTTGTTTTTTTCTATGTGGGAGAAGTGGTGGAACCTGGAAAGTTGGATAGTTACTAATGAACTTAGATGTTAAACTCTGACATAAAGATTAGCACATTCTATATTCTTAAACTGAAGGTCTATCATGCCACTGGATTATATAGGGTTAGTTACTCAGTGTTTTGTATATCAGAAAAAAACTTTGATAAGTGAATGCTAGAAAACTTTTCCTCTCTGTGAAATAGTAAAAGGAATAAAACACCCAGTGTACGTTGATTGACTTAGATTCTAGAACGGATAATTCTTATGCTACGTAGATTCTTAGTGTAAGAATCAGTTATGAAAACTCAGTGGGTGCTTCAACTCCACATTGCCAATTTGTCATTTGCATTATATTTCATTAATAAATGAGTGATTTGTAACAAACGAGTGTATTGGTATTGACTGCTTTTAATAAGACACTTTGGAACTAAATTGTTATTCTCCTCAAATGACTTTGTCATTACTGAAAGATTGTATATTTTGATGTCCTGCAGTTTTTAAAAACAAGCTATTCTACAGAGAGCAAAATAGGAACTTAGAGTATTTATGCAATGTAAAATTCTTACATACTTCTTTATTTTATTGTATTTTGGATGACTTCAATGATACTGATGCTTCCATGCATTTTCCTTCCTGATGCCTTGATTTTAAAAAAATCTTTCCTTTCAGAGTCACTGGAAACATTTGAAAACAACATTATTATGCTTATTGAGGTACAGATAATGATGAGGAAAGAAATATGTATGTATAATGAGCAAATATGCCCATTTCATTTTAAAAATTTTGTTTTTATTAGAATGATAGGTAAAGATTGTTTTCTGAAATTTCTGTCTATGTGTTAGGTAATACTGCCCTCAGAGGGCCAAGGTAAGTAAATTCATTTTTAACATTGAGAAGCAGCTTTTCTGTTGATATTATCTATAAGCTTTCTTTGGGGAGTGCTCAAAATTATTTATTTGAGTAATTGAGTAGTGTTTGATTTGTGGTTGCATTTCTTTGATTTGTTCTGTTCTTTTAAAATGTTAGATATATCCATGCCCTTCAATTCGACGATATCATTTAAACACATTCAGTTCTATTCTAAGAAAATGTTAACATGACTGGCCACAAATTGTCAAATTAGGTAGGTTCATAGAGAGTATAATAAAATTACCTGGAAAAGTTAAGATGATTTTACTTGGCGGGTGTGTTTTACTTTTTCTGTCTTTGATAGCAGATATTCTAGTATTCAAAATTATTTGAAGCCACACTTTTGAATATAGAGCAGTATTCATTAAAATGGAGGCATAGATTCCTTCAGTTTTAAAAACTTAAGCATAATCACGTCTTTCAAATATAATATGAATCAAGAGTAATTTACTTTGCTGTATATGCAATGGCTATATATAAATATACTAGAAGTTGAAATATACTGTTATTCCTGTGCACTTATAAAAGCATACGTTTTTAAAATAGAGGTAAAGGCCTAATATTGATGTGTGGCTTGACACTTCTTTGAATTCAGAGTATTGGGGATTAAATGATGATTAATTTTTGTAATAAGAAAGGAAGAGTGGGGAAGGCCTGATGTCAAAATAATGAGGTGTTCAGCATCATGCTGTATATCCATGTAACAAACCTGCACATGTACCTTCTGAATCTAAAATTAAAAAAAAAAAAAAAAATGGAGTAATGAGGTGTGTCCTTTTTTCTTTCTGTATGGAGTAACTTTCTTATAATTTGAAAGAAACATTGAAACGTTTAGTAGTAAATTCAGTAGAAGGCTTTTGATTTTTTTGCCCTATGGTTACTTGTTATTGAATTAAGAAAGATGATTTCTGTGACAGTTGTATTGTCAGTTTTTCACTAGAGATTTCAATTAGTTAAACATAAGTGACACTCAGTTCATTATTCTTAGTAATAATGAGGGATGAGGACAGGACATAAGCAAAGTGAATAACAAAAATACAAATTTTATCCACAAAAAATCAATACCTCCTTTGCTCAGCTAATGTGCAATAGTGATAGTCTAGACAAATTAAATAAATTCTATTTTATTTTAAACACTCTAGTTACTTTTGTGTAGTCTTACATAGTGTGCATATTAGGTACTCACTAAATCTCTTTTCTTCTTTGATTGGTTTCCTTAGCCTCACTCTGAGATGTTTTATTTAGTTAAATGCTTACATAATGCTTGCTGTGAGCAGATGTTGTTCTACATGCTTTACAAACTTTATTTCTCCATTATTATTGTCCCCATTTTCCAGAAGAGGAAGCTGAGACCCAGAGAGATTAAACGGCATTCACTGTCTCACTCACACAACTAGTGAGTGACAGAACTGGCATTTGAACCCAGGCAGTCTGGCTTGAGAGTGTGCTCTCCCAACCACTGTTTGAATCTTAACTCTGTCCTTTACTAGCTTGTGCCAGTGTCTCAGAGCCTCAGTATGGCTAACTGTGAAAAGTGAGAATACTGCAGCACCAGTCTCTCAGTGTTGCTGTGAAGAGGGCTCTGTAAGTGAAGCCTGAACACAGTGCCTGACTGAGGACATTCATTTCCTTTTCTTCCTTGTTCTTACCACTTCTTCCTTTCACCACTTAACATGCTATGGCACAAGTCTCAATCAGTACATTGTCTAAGGAAAACAAAGGAGGAAAGAGAGGAGTTTTGAAGGGCATGGATTCATCCTCAGAATAGTGAAGCTCTCGGTTTGATGCAATGTCATTTTACGGTCCATACTACTAGACTTTTAGTAGAGGAAAAACTCATTGGTAAGAGTCTAAGATAAAATCCTATTAGTTTTTATTCTGTAGAGCATTGATGTTAGTATAGGAGTGGGATGGGTGGGTTGAACCACTTGAGAGTTTTTTCAGATGGCACAGGCCACCTCCTGGTACGCAAGCACTGCAGCCTGCCTTCTCTGCAGACTCCCAGTTACTGCTGTAGTGAGGCACCATTATTGTTATTTGTCACATCCATCAGGTGTGTTCCAACAGAAAAGTGGATTGAGCCATACGAGGTTGTGCTGTAGAGAGACTTCCCTGCTTGAGAGAGCTTTTCTGACAGGAGTATAGTCTTTATTTCAAATGATGGTAGATTTATTTAGTCATTGAATTAATGGTTATTGCCCACCTCTGTGGTAGTTGCTTGTGTTATGGACTCACTGCTTCCACATTTGGTATTCACTAAGGTTATTTACTGCAGTGTATATACCATGTGTGATATTATATTTAGATAGTGTAAGGTGGTAAAATGGGAAATATTTACAATAAGGAAGTTTTAAAGTTTCTGATGAAATGATCTTTTTAAATTGGTCTATATTTATAATAGTTTAAAATTCTGTGACTATACTTTTTGAAAATAGTGCAAGAATGACTTTGTGTTAAATCCGGTGTGTGGAACTGGAACCTTTGCTATAATGCAGAAGACAGATTTTTTAAAAAGAAAGCTCTGCTTTCACAACCTACAAGGGCGTAAATGTAAGCAAAATAATAATTTAGCTCACATTTAACCCAGCAGGAAGCTGAGTATAGATTGAGTAATTCTCCACAACATATCTACTGCTGTATAAACTACAGTCACGGTTTATTCTTCATTAAATTGCCAGGATGCTTTCTGTTGGCTAGTCCGTGGGCATGCTTTGTTCTCTGTGTCTCCACCCAACGCCCCTATGCCTTCCTTACTCACCTTGCTTTTCTCTTAGAGTAAAACTGGGTACTATAACTCTATTAAGATGTTACTGTGTTTAAGAGAATAATATAAAAGCATCACTTTGGTTAAAAAGGTAATGTTTCCTAAAAACAACTAGAACAAAGATTTGATTAACCAATTTACCAAATATCATGAAACAAATACCAGAATACTTACGCGTAGATGGTAATTATGCAGTTTTCTGGAAAACAAAAGAAAATTGTAAAGCAGTTAAAAGTACTAAGAAACCAGCCATATTGAGATCTTATAGAAGTTGGCATTCTAACATCTTTTGGTTGGTATGCAATGCATAGGTATTTTTCCCATCATCGCAACAGCTTCAAAGCAAAACATGGACACCAGCTTTCTTTAGGAAGCAGATATGAAAACTATACTTTATAGTATTGCTTCTCGGACTTTTGGCTAAGATCAAGCAAAAACTATACTTAATGTAAAAATGACAGGTTCATGCATTATGCATTAGAATAAGAATTTCTTGACAATAATATACTTTTCAAAATAATCATGAAGGAACATATGTGGCAAAGCAGAGGAATGTGGGTACATCTGGAAAGCCTTCAAGGCATCTTGGAAGCACAACACAAAAATCACAAAAATTGTAAACACCTTCCATGTGGCCAGTTGCAGTGGCAACACTGACCAGTCCAAGAGCAGACAAACATCTCAATGACCCCGATTTCACCTGGGTGAAATAACCATAAAGAGAAATTCAGGTGTTTACAAATCTGACCATATTAATCAGTATTATGCAGAAATCAGTGAGAAAGACAAGAATGGGCAATATCTTAAAACCTGAAACGTAAAGATATGTTATTTATTATTCTAGATGAAAGCATCATAAACCTATTACCATGCTTTTGCTTGTGTTATCATGAGGCTTCAAGGAGGAATGGGTGCAGTGCCTCATCTTGGAATCAACATAGCAGCAAATTGAAGAAACCTACGCTGATATTCTTCCCAATCCCTTCCCCACAGTTACACGTCAAACCAACAAATATCATCGACTACCTTTTTCTGAATCCACCTGAGATGCTATTTAGAAATGCCAAGGAATAGGGGCTGTTGCCATCCCCCAGTATGACATTCCGGATCACTAAGACTGGTTAAAGAAATGGGAGAAATTTTCACTTAAAATTTTAGTCAGTCAACTCATCCCTTTTTCTTCTCCACCTCTCACAGCTGCCTACTAGACTTAAAGCTCCACGAGGGCTGGAACTATGCTTGTATCATTTATTGCTGCCTTCTTAGTGCTTGTATATATTTTGACACTCACTGAGTATTTTTGATTGAATAACTATTCGCCTGTTTTCCTTAAATCTAAGTGAAGATGTTTAAAGTGGCTTTTTTGATCTATGTGCTCTTGAGCAGCAGCACCTTAAAATGAGCGAGCTGGGCAGGGGTTCATAATGCTTAGACACTGCTCAGTTTTCACAGACTATCAGCACACACGCAAAGCTGGTTGATGACAAGCGGCCCAAGACATTGCGTAGACATCAGAATAGAATTTAACACTCTAAGTTGCTTGAGGGCAAGGAAAGAACGTGTTTCAAGACTCAGTAAAAGATAAATGATAACCTAAAAATTCAGGTTTTCAGGAGTTGGAAAAGCTAATCAATATATATTTAATAAATACCTATAAAATGCAAAATCACTTTATTTATTTTTATTTTTTATGAGATGGAGTCTCGCTCTTGTCTCCCAGGCAGGAGTGCAGTGGCACGATCTCGGCTCACTACAATGTCTGCCTCCCGGGTTCAAGCGATTCTCATTACTCAGCCTCCCAAGTAGCTGGGATTACAGGCGCCCGCGACTATGCCCAGCTGATATTTGTATTTTTAGTAGAGGTGGGGTTTCCCCAGGTTGGCCAGGCTGGTCTCAAACTCCCTACCTCAGGTGATCCACCTGCCTCGGCCTCCCAAAGTACTGGGATTACAGGCGTGAGCCACCGTGCCTGACCTACTTTTATTTAAAAAGTTACATTTCATATTGTCCCTGTGCAGTTGAAAACTTAAACTAGTTTATTGCAATGTAGATAATAGAAACAAAAATCTTCAGGATTTTTTTTTTTTTTTTTTTTTTTTTGCAGAGTCTCACTGTGTTGGTGAGGTTGGAGTGCAGTGGCGTGATCTTGGCTCACTGCAACCTCTGCTTCCTGGGTTCAAGCGATTCTCCTGCCCCAGCCTCCCGAGTAGCTGGGATTATAAGTGCTTGCCATCACACCCGGCAAATTTTTGTATTTTTAGTAGAGATGGCCTCGCCATGTTGGCCAGGCTGGTCTCTAACTACTGGCCTCAAGTGATCTGCCTGCCTCAGCCTCCCAAAGTGCTGGGATTACAGGAGTGAGTAACCACGCCTGGCCCATGATTATTTTTAAGATGTCAATAAAATAAGGTTATGATAAGTTGAGTGAGAAGCACATTTCTTTGACTCCCCAAGAGACATGAATAGGCTTCCACTTAGAGCTAATTGTACTCCTCTGTATAAAACTGTAATTGGTAATTTTAAAGACTGCAAATGTTTTATATTTATCATCATGCATTTCTTCAGTAACTATAATGTATTACTGATAAGATATATCGCATAATTATGGACTATATAGTCAGTATTTTTTGTGCTAATATTATGAAATCCATTAGTAGAAAAGATTTTGCCATATTCTTTTAGGTAGTTCATATGTGAAAATTTGGTGTCTGTCAACAAGCAACTAAATGTTTACTACATTGTGAATTATGAAATTAAATAGATTTTATGCTGAAATTAACATTATATCTGTTTTTGTCTTAGGTAAAAATTGACTTATGAAGACTTTTATTTAAGGAGTATTGCCAAAGATAGTTTCTTAAAGCATGTACATTTGTTTTTACTGAAAACTGCCTTTTTTTGATTTAAAGCTGCTCTTTGAAAATCATAAAATGTTTATATTTTTATGGTATAGTACATTTGTGTGTATCATTTATAAAAATTCAGAAGAATCTGACTTTTGCTCTTTGGGAGACTAGTTTACCCCTCTGTTATCCAAAAGAAGTAAAAGTATTAGCCAAATTAATACTGTGTTTAGATGTTGGATAACCTCTTCATTTCTTTACATAAGATACATGTTTTATATATCTGACACTAGCCAAAGTGTCAGATATATAAAATTAATTTTTTAAAAAATTAATTGTTGCCTCATTTATGTAAATACTTCTGAATAAGTGCAATCATGATTAGTAGAAAATTTAATGTGTGGTTTGTGGATGGATTATAAATTACATTATAAGTGGTATTAGTATCATTTGATAACAAACAAATCAAATACTTCAAATATGCCAGGTAATGTTCTAAGGGCTTTTACTTTATGTCCTTACAAAAACCCTTTCGGTGGATAAAAACTATGATTTCTGTTTTTTCAGATGGGGACACTGAGATGTAGAGAGGTTAGGTTCGTGCATCTAATAAATGATATGATTAGGATTCAAACCCAAGCTGTGTGACTCCAGAATCCTTTCTCTTAACCATTACATTGTTCTACCTAGAGCATTTTAATGATGAGGTTGAGTGGGAAAGAAACTGAAGGGTAATTTGAGAAGTTTATTGACCTCATATTGATCACGACAATTTGTTGTACCTTTTGTTACACTACATAGCATTTGTTTAAATTAAAATTTATTTCGTTCTGAAAATGTGACCACATGCTTTTCACATTGACAGTATGGCCAACTTCTTTTTTTTTTTTTTTTTGGCATAAATTCTATGACTCGCTCCCTCTGTAAATAATAAAGATTGCGAAAGAGGTTATTTTTTCATTAACATAGGCATTAAGTATAGATGTAATCTATACATTTTTTTCCTCAGAGATGGATAAGGACAAATAATCATACATGATAAAACTATACTTTTTTTTCCCTCAGAGATGTATAAGGACAAATAATCATACATGGTAAAAACTTTGTTTGTGACTTTGATTGTGATTAAACATGAAAATTAAATATTTAAAATACAGCATTCTGAGGAAAGCTAAGCTTATACTTGTTTTAGCTTTATGATAAAGCAGTAACATCTATTCCTGACATACATGTGAGGATGCTCCCACCGTCTTCCTTATGCAGTGATTAGTTTTGAAGCCTGTTACAACAAGTATGAGTGAGCATTGGTATCTTAAAAAGCTAGCACCTGTATCGGAAAATTAGAATTTTTGTTTGCTAAACAACTCTTGGTAATTAGGGTCTTGATTTTTTTTTGCATTTTATCTTAGGTAAGAAGCATATTTTTAAAATGGTGATTGTGTTGTTTCTAGTTGAATTCTAAATGAACTAAATGAATTTCAAATGAATTTTATGGGATTTGTGAAAAACAGTGCTATGGTTTTATAGATTTCTTTTCAGTTGGATTGTATCTATATTTGTTTAATTACATCTCAGTGAATCTGCCTGATTGTGTTTTTAGCATAGTCCATGACAGTTGAAGGTAGAGATGAGTATTTCTTCAGTATTCTCAACCAGTACCCAGCTCACCTCACATCTTTCTACCTTTCATGAAGTTAGAATTAGAACTAGGTTCTGGAACACAATGTAGCCTTAAAATGAAATCAAATATTCATCAACATGATCTGTTTGTGAGGTCACAAGGCTGAATTATTTCTGAGAGTCTTTCCATTTGCATGTCTGAACAAATCTAGATATTCCTTAGTCTAGATGAAAGACTATTTGCACATTTTAATCACTGTTTAGACCAGAGACATACACTTTTGGCTTCTGCTCTGGCACTTAAGACTTCAGCTTTTAAAAAATCAAGATGTGATTCTCAGTAGAGTGTTGATGAATAATGAAATAAAATCTTTATATATGGACTAATTTAGGTTGAAGATTATTAAGTAAAAATACAGTTTTATGTTATCAGGTGAATGGTAGGAAGTGAACACTGTCAACTTTATTGGTGAGCTCTGGTTTGAATGTATATAATCCATGATAAAGACAATCTATTTGAATATCCTATTCATATGTTTTAGGTGGAAAGTGAGCATGAATCTAAACTCATACCCGGTCCCATGTCAGGTTGTTATTAAAGACTCAGCCTGGCCGGGTGCGGTGACTCACGCCACCACTTTGGGATGCCGAGGCGGGTGGATCACGAGGTCAAGCGATCGAGACCATCCGGGCCAACATGGTGAAACCTCGTCTCTACTGAAAATACAAAAAATGGGTGGTTGTGGTGGTGTGCACGTGTAATCTCAGCTACTTGGGAGGCGGAGGCAGGAGAATCGCTTGAACCTGGGAGGCGGAGGTTGCAGTGATTTAAGATCGCACCACTGCACTCCAGCCTGGTGACAGAGCAAGACTCTGTCTAAAAAAAAAAGACTAAGCCTGAGTTCCAAAATAATGCAGTATTTTTACTCAGCTGTGCAAAGTCAGGATGTTTTCTATGGCCAAAATTTACTCAAAGCCATTGAGATCGTTTGTTTTAACAAACTACAGGGAATACGTTATTAAGTGAAGTAAGAAAGGTGGCAAAGGTCCAGAATCTGAAGTTAATTAGGACTAAGTAAAACCATGAATTCTAGCAAACAGTTTCTTCCGCCCTCATAATTCACAAATAGGATTCTGTACCATTTACAGTAGTGATGTGGATTTTCCTCTTTGCATTCGGAAGGTACTAACTGTGAATCTGTACATGTCCTATGCCAAGAACTCAATGAATAAGTAGTAGTTTTTGGCTCTGTTAGCAAGCCATTGGTCATAGTTTTAGGAGCTGTATTTCTTAGGACTGCTGTCACAAATTAATAAAAAGTGCGTGGCATAAAACAACAGAAATTTATTCTGCTACAATTCTGGAGGCCAGAAGTTACAAATCAAGGTGTCAGCAGGTTCACACTCCCTGAGAAGGCTCCAGGGGAGAACCCACTCGTCTTCTCTTCTTGCTTCTGGTGGCTCCAGGTGCTCCTTGGCTTTTGGCCCATAGTTCCAATTTTTGCTTCTGTGGCCACATTCCCCCTTCCTTTTCTCTGTGTGTTCAATTTACTCTTAACAGGACATTTGTAATTGGATTTAGGGCTTACCCAGGTAATTCTCCAGGGGAAGCCCCTCTTCTCAGAATCCTTAATCGTTAATCACATGTGTTGCCATATAAGGTAATATTCATTTTTTTTTTTTACCATAAGGTAATATTCACAGGTCCTGGGTTTAGGGTATATACATCTTTCAGTGGTCCACCATTCAGCTCACTACCAGAAGCCAGTATACCAGAGTCCTTGTTGGGAAACATATTTGTTTTGGTATTGATAACAGCATACTTCAACATAGATATAGCTTCCAGCCAAAGAGTGTGGGAAGGAAGTGGAAGCACCCCTTAAGATACATATATATATATATATATATATATATAGTAGAAGAGGTTAGAGGTTGGGTTGAAAGTCTTAACCAGTTGTGATTGCTGTGCTTGCTGAAGGTTTATCTTGACTATCCATTACTATTTAGATGTATATTGGGTGTCCATAGAACAATCTCTTTGGGATACTTGGCACATCATAAATGCTTCTTTTTTGGCAAGACTTTCCATTATAACCAGGTTGTGTTTTAAATTAGTTGAAACCTATGGACCATAAACATAAAAGTACGATGCAATTTGGGTTTAATGCATCATGTGTAAACTTAGATACAAATTCTGTGTTTAAAATATAAGATTGACTTTTAGCAGTCCGTCTTAAAAGGATTGGTGGCAGGGAGGGTACTTTGTTCTGGGTACTTAGCCTCATAAAAGCTAGGACTTTCTGTCCATATTTTAGAACAACCTGACAACACGTGCCTTATCTGAACTCTCACTGCCTCAACTTCTGAGCTACAGACGAAGTGTTCGGTTCCTTTTTGAACAGTTAGGCACCTGAAAGCGGGTATAATACTTGAATTAAGCTTGAATTAAGCTCTATTAAGTTGTCTTTTTTTTTTTTTTTTGGTCCAGCCTCTGTAACAAATTAATAATGAATGCATTCTAAGCATCTTCTCAGAAAGTTCATTCGTATTATAGATGCAAAATGACAAGAAAATAGATTCAGGAGTCTTCATTGAAAGTTTGAGGCCGGGCGCGGTGGCTCAAGCCTGTAATCCCAGCACTTTGGGAGGCCGAGACGGGCGGATCACGAGGTCAGGAGTTGGAGACCATCCTGGCTAACACGGATGAAACCCCGTCTCTACTAAAAAATACAAAAAGCTAGCCAGGCGAGGTGGCGGCGCCGGCCACTGCACTCCAGCCCGGGCGACAGAGCAAGATTGCGTCTCAAAAAAAAAAAAAAAAAAAAGAAAGTTTGAGGTCTGTTTCTGGCTTAGTATGACAGTATAATTGTTGATTAACTGACTCAATTTAAAATTATTTGAAAGTTTGTGAGAAATAATACTTTTTTTAAGCGAGAAGGGAAATTTTTACCTTTAAATTTTTTTTCTATGTGAGTGAGTATATCACTGTCTTGGCATAGTGTATTATGTTTAAAGGATGCATAATACATTTATTTTTAAATAGCTTTTTGGCAACCAGAAGTCCTGCTATAGATCACAGGAAATATTTTAAAAATTAAAAAATTGGCCTAATAAAAACAATATAAGATTTATATAATGATGTTTTTGTGTTTTTCATCCGAGGATGTACAGAGGAAAATTATGCTTAGAATTGAAAATTTGATTTCTTTTAATTTTACATTTCTTGAATAAGTGTATTCAGTACTATTTTAAAATAAGAATAAATGGTGTTATTCCATGTTTTCTTTTATATTTTTCAAATGGATTTGTTTCATTTTATCTTTGGTATAATTATTAAACTATTGTTATTTACCTTGACAGAGTTAAAGCATATTGTACCAGTATAAATCTCTTATTGCTGTACATCATTTGAAGTCTAAATATGTCATTAATTGGAGAATTAATACCTAATGATTTTGAATTTTATATGGGAATAAATGGAAAAATAAGAGCAATTAGGAATTATTTTATTTTTCAACATGGGAATTGTGTATTAGGCATTCTAGTTTTATAAATTTGGCTTATTAAGTCATGTGCTTATTAATATTAGGGCCATATTTTTTCAGTAAAATGAAGTGAAGAGGGGCATCACTTTTTTTTCTTTTTTCTTTAAATTTCTTTTTTGCCCTTACCTACTTATGTGGAAGACACTGATCTACATATCCTCTATTTATTCTTTTGTTTAATAAATCATGAGTGAGCATTAAGTGGTAGGTACCAGCTTGGGCATGTGGAGAATTATCACTGCAAGGAAAACAACTGACAGTATATGCTGTCACTGATGGAAATTGAGCTTTTAAGCAAAGATTAAATTTGGGAAAACAGATCTGTTGTCATGAGCTTGTCAGCTTTCCAATGTTTACTTTTTTCATGAGACTGGTATTGATAACAAATGTGATTGTATAATGAAATGTGTCAACATTAGGAAGATCAGCATAGCACGATAAGCCAGTGTTTTCTATGTGACCAATGCATAATGTTATACAATTATATACAGTGTTACAGATTCATTCAAAGTCCAATATAGATCAATGGATTTTCACATAACAGTACAGAAAGTTCATTGATAAAGTTTCAAATTCTACATTGCAACTAACCTTTTAGAAACTATCCCTTGTTGAATTCTGGTGTAGTATCAAAGAATGATATCCATAACTATCTGAATATTTTTCCCTTTTTCAGCTTCATATCTGTTTGAACCAGATTTTTCCCCCTAAATTTAAACCAAAACAACATACTGCAACAGTTTGAAGGCATGAACAGTTAAGAAAATTCAGCTGTCTTCTATTAAGCCAGACATTAAATAGATTTGTAAAAATGGAAAGCAGTGCCAGTCTTTGCGTTTTTCTTTCTTCTTTTTGTTTTTAGAAAATAGTTATTTTTTATAAAAATGTATTATTTGTTATATGTAATACATTTATTTTCAAATGAAGTAAAAATTTGTAAAATATTTTCAATTTCAAATACAGTAAACATAGATAAAAATCTACAAAATTTGTTGGTGCTGTAAGTAATATTTAAGGGTATAAAGAGGTTCTAAGATAAGAAGTTTAAGAATTGCTGATTGAGAGGAATGATTCCACATCTGAAATACATGTTGGGGTGAGAGTGCCTTTTATAGTAAAATATTTGGATTACACTTTATGGTAAGAGACTGCACTTTACAGTAAGTAGTAAGGAGTCACAGGATATTTTGAGCAGAAAAGTGATAAAGTGGTATACACAAGATTAATCTGGAGGTGATAGATACATTAGGATGGAAGTGGGTAATGAGTGGAGTGGGGAAAAACAGTTTTAACAGAAGGGTAGATATAACATATTAAGGGTTCAATTGGGCTCAATCAGAGAGACTTTTGATGGCAGTATTGACCTCTGATGAGGGGAACCGTCAGATGTTGGGTTTGAGTTTGGGTCACAGGAAGAAGCTGATTTATAGGGAAAATTGAACTGTCTTCAATTTTTTTGTAATTCTTTGCCTAAGCATTTGAGATTTAATCAGCAGGTAGAAATAACCAGTAGAGAACCGAATCAATACCAGATAGCCTTCTAGCTCTTGTAGCATCATGGAGCACCTCTGTTGCTTAAAATTAGAAGTTGTCCTTTAGTAGGTAAGCAAATGGTAGTGTGGTTGCTAAAAATGTGTATTTTGGTGGCTAGGTGGTACCTTATATTAAGTTCTAATAAAGTATACATTTATTGACTATTATGTACTTGACACTGTACCATATATTAATAGTTGTTATGTTTGTGTATGTGTGAGTCTGCATATCGTTTAAAGCCCTGTTAACCCATGTTCTTTCGTTTTCTTAAGTACAGCATTGCAAAAAGGTTATTTTTCTATGAAGAACAATAAAATTTTGCTTAAATAAGTTATAGTCAAGATTTATTAATGAAAATAGACTTCTTTCTTTCTTTTTTGAAAAAAAGGCACAATTAGTGGAAGAGAAACATCTATTTCTTGCCCCTCTTATGATAAGTGTTTTTAATGGAAATTCATTGATATTGTGTGGATGATTTACCAAGGCTTTGTAAAGCAGCTGAAAATACACTCTGACAACCATCTGATAAAATGAAAAACTGAACAAAATGTGTACTCAGATGATTCTCTGAAGGAATAATGGTGCAAATGAATTATCAAAGTGTGAAATCATTAAAAACAAAGCATGTTTGGGTTTTTATTGAATCTTAATTGTAGGCTTATGTATTTTCTTTTGTAAGCTAAGTTAAAAGAAAATTGCGTAACTAAATTTTTGGAGGCCAGTGTTGTAGGACATATATTGTACCATAATTTATTTTTTGCATAAAAGCTGCTGTTCATTTTTTTCAGCATTAACATGCGTGCTTTCCTCATGTAGGAGAATATATAAAAAACTGGAGGCCAAGATATTTCCTTTTGAAGACAGATGGCTCATTCATAGGATATAAAGAGAAACCTCAAGATGTGGATTTACCTTATCCCCTCAACAACTTTTCAGTGGCAAGTAAGTTAATTATAATTGTTGATTCACCTTGTATTTATTTATTTTTATGATTTTATGTGTCAAATATCTTAAGATATATGAGAAACCTGTGAAAAAGTTTGGGTTTATATTTAATAGAGAAATTTCCAGCTTTGATAGAATTTCAATTCCTTACCATAGAGGTTATCGATAATATTTGGTCTTATACAATGCAGTAGAATTTAATATTTTTATGTAGAACTTGAATGCGATAAATATAATTCCCCAAATATATACTTCAAGTTTTTCTTTATAAAATAAAAACAAGGACCTTTGAACTTGGTTGTTAGATTTAGCATGGTTATAAGATGTTGTGGTACTTAATGCATTTTAATCAGTTTCCTGTCATAATCTTAGCTCTTTTGATTGTGTGATGAGAAACAGGTGATTTATGTTAGAAATCATCTTCTGGGTAGATTTTATGTTCGTAAATTTTTCTTCCTTACAAATATCTAGCAAAAATGTTTAAAACTTACTTAGAAATTTTGTATTTGCATGAACATAGCACAAAATAAACTGAAACATGACAATGATGATAATGACAATGATTATTATTGTTATGTTATTACCAGGCTCTTCTGACTTTTCAAATTTACTAATTAATCAATGAGAGAATCTTTCTTTGTTAAAGTGTTCTTTGTTAAAGTGTTAAAGTGTTAAAACACTGTTAAAGTGTTTTAAATTACGTTAAGTTAAATAAACTTGTGTTAAGATCTGGCTAGTCTGTATTAATAAGCTAAAATCTTTACTGAGATAATATCCTTAATTTTGATTTTGGTTATATGTTATCTATTAGCCACATTTGGGGGAAAAAAGATACAAGGGATATTTGAAGCTAAAAAATGCAATAATATAACAAAAAATTCAAGAAAATAAGTCTTTGAATATTACAAATATTTTTATTTGTATTATTATTTTACCATTATAAAAGCCCTGATCTTTTTTTACTCCTATTGTTTTATTCAGGTTAGCCCTTGTTAGTGGGTTAGAATGGCTACTGTTTTTTTTTTTTTTTTTAAGAAAAAGATGAAACAATAAACCAAAGGGTTAAAAGATTTGTGAAGTCATTTGAACGATATGGATACTAACTTAAAAAAAAAAAACAGCCTTTCTCTGTTTATATCAGTGGATTCTTATATAGATATTTTTTTAAATGAGATCACTGTGAAGTATATGTGTTAAGAAAAACATCTTCTTTTCCACCAAAATGCTCATTAGATAATAATGGCTTTCTTTCAATAGAAAATTATTTTTTAAACCCTATTGTCAACTGAAATAATATATTGTATTTTGTATTGACTTAAGAACACATTTTCATTTTAAAGACTTTTTGGGTGAGCATTTGCTTTAAAGTGATAGAAATTAGCTTTTAGAACATAAGCAGCATATATTATCTCAATGCCCTACCTAAAGCCAGTGTAGCTTTTTAGTTTATCTATTTTACCAGCAAATGTTATTGGTTTTTCTGAAATAATTTATAAAAGTACAGAATTCTTGTATCTGCTGATCAAAATGCAGCATTTTTTGACCTTATGAAATTTCACACCCCAACGAGTTTTAAAGACATACTGTATGTCACAGTCTGCCAACATCTGCTCCAACACTTCCACTGGCAGAGGCTGAAATAAATGCTGCACTCTTGGGGAAGGATCCTATTTAGTGACTGACAGTCAGCTTATTTATCCACGAAATAAATATTATTTGACATCTGTAATCTTGTATAATCAAGTAGCTGTAGGTAGTTGACTCAAACTAACAAGTAAGTTGTAGGTCAGCTCCTTAGTTTTCAAAAGTATTAGTAACATGGATGTTACACTAAATAAATTTTTAAAAATTGATTATCACTAACGCTTGACTTACTGCAGTCTTAAATTCTGTAAATAACAATTACGTGAGGAAGTAATGGGTCTACCGAAATGGGTACTAGTTGAAGAAGTTCAAATTCCAACCTGGCCTTAAGCTACACATAATAGGACCTTGGGCAGGTTATTCTCTGAAACTGATCTGTATTTAGTTTCTTCATCAGCATGTTAGAAACATTTGGATTCAGTGGATTTGTAAGGCCCTTTTTCTCCCTGACATTCTGTGATTCTCTGAGGTGGACTTTGAGCAGGTCCTTGAAGAGTGAGTAGGAGTTAAGCAAATTAAAACAGAGAAGAAGGATATTCCAGGCAGAGGGCAATGAAGAATGTCTTTATGAGGAATTAAGGAAAGAACAGTTGGTGCAAGAGAGGGTTACTTCACTGTTGCTTTTCCCTTTGCCCTAGCTAGCCCCCTTTAGTGCATTTTTAAAAAGATAATTTTACAAGGTATTTCTAAGATATGTTGGGAAATGTTTTTTTATATATATACACACGTATATATACATATATGTATATACATATATACATATGTATCCCTTTGCTAGCTACAATTCGAGTCCCTTGTTTTTCTGATAATTAAAGATACTATTTCATATTTAATCAATATGGGTTTTAATGAAATTTTACAAAAATAGGCTTTTTATCTATATGGAAAAAAACAGAGTACGAGAGCTGTAAGGGGCTTGAGAACTTTCAATCTTAATTAAATTTTGAATTGCTTCCCTCCTGATTTAAGTTTTTCAAAAAGCTAGTCTTATACTCATTGTTTTCACTTCGTATCTCACTGCAGTCTAGCTTCCTCCCTTACTCACTTGATTGAAACTACTTATAATAAATTATTGAGTGACCAGTTAATTGCTAATGTAGGGGAAGAGAAATATCTTTTCTTCCTATTTTAGGTTCATGGCTGAGGCTCCTATAACAAAAGGAAGATTAACAAGAGAATAACACAAAATTTAAGTAATAAAACTTTTATGTGACAATGCAGCCTTTGGAATTGAAGACCCAAACAAACACACATAAACTGTTTTTTTTTTTTTTTTTTTTTTTTTTTAAGATAGTCTCACTCTGTCGCCCAGGGCCTCTCAAGTAGCTGGGATTACAGGCGCACACCACCATGCCTGACTAATTTTTGTATTTTTTTTTTTTTTTAGTAGAGATGGGGTTTCATCTCTACTAAGGTCTCAAACCTTAGTAGGTCTCAAACTAAGGCTGGTCTCAAACTCCTGACTTCAGGTAATCCACCTGTCTCAGCTTCCCAAAGTGCTGGAATTACAGGAGTGAGCCACCGTGCCTGGCCAAACTTGTGTATTTTTATGCTTAGGGTTGATGAAGAGGTGGATAGTCACAGGGACTAAGGCATTATAATGGTAATAAACTGAAGGGAACTTAGTAAGTCTTGTTTGTCAGATTCTTTTCTCTGTCCCTGTTTCTTCAGAAATAAGGATATTCCTTTCCTCTGGGTATAGGGTGGATATCTCTCATATGGGGATCTTATGACGTATTTCAGGGGAAGGTAAAAAAATTATTGCCAAGTTTTATGACCTGTCTCAGGTGAGAAGGATGAGAGGACGGTAAGAATGACCTTTCTGCTTTTGCTGTTTTCTCAAATGCTAAGGTGCTGTCTTTTGGGAGATCATGTCATGAACCCTGTCAGTAAATCTGGTAGACATTTTTCAGTTGTTATTTTTCCTGGATTTGTATCTGGGCTGCATTTTATACTGTTGATATACATCTCCTTCTTGGAGTGACTACTCTCACCACTGTGTTCTGGGGTATACCTCTCTCCTGTTCCCCCCACCCCTTAGGCTAATGCACAATTCTGGTATTTAACAGGGTTCTGGTGGAAGACCCTTCACACTTTGTACCTTCCCTTGCGCGGACACCTTGACTTTTGGGATTTCAGTTACAACCTTCTCTGCAGCTTACTCCCACACTTAAATTTCTAGACTGGACCTCTCTCCTGAGCATTAGGTTACTCTGTTCAGTTGGCTGTTGGACATCTATACCTAGATATTTTTTGACCGGGTGTGTCCTAAGCTAAACTTAAGATAGTTTTGTCTGTTTCTTCCTTTATACTCAGTATCTGAGTTCTGTCTTTGCCTGATCAAAAACATGGTTTTCTCCTTCACATCCTTACCCCACTCCCAATCCATTTCTAGTCCTGCTGATTTTGCATATTTCTTGAACCTATTATCCTTTTCTGTAATCACCACAGATATGATGAGGCCTCGTCGATTCTTAACTAGCTTCTCTATTTCTAGTTTGTACCACTCATACTCTTTCTTCACATGGGTGTCAAAGTGATCTTTGTAAAATTATATCATAACTATGCCATTCCCCTGTGAAAGCCCTGCCTTGGATCATCATTGCCTACTGGATAAAGTTAAGCTTCCTTTTTTTTTTTTTTTTTGAGACGGAGTCTTGCTCTGCCGCCCAGGCTGGAGTGCAGTGGCCGGCTCTCAGCTCACTGCAAGCTCCGCCTCCCGGGTTCACGCCATTCTCCTGTCTCAGCCTCCCGAGTAGCTGGGACTACAGGTGCCCGCCTCGTCGCCCGGCTAGTTTTTTTTTTGTATTTTTTAGTAGAGACGGGGTTTCACCGTATTAGCCAGGATGGTCTCGATCTCCTGACCTCATGATCCGCCTGTCTCGGCCTCCCAAAGTGCTGGGATGACAGGCTTGAGCCACCGCGCCCGGCCAAGTTAAGCTTCCTTAATGCATCATAGATCTCTTCAATCTGGCCTCTACTTTCAACTCTTGCAACATCTCTCTTCTGCTCTACAATTATATATCAACAATACTGAACTGTTTATAATTCCCTTTACAACCTGTGCTGCTTTTCCACTCTGAGGCTTTGTTTATGCTGTTCCCTTTGATTGGAATGTCCTTTGGTCCTCTGTTTGCCTGGATAATTTTCTGTCTTCTAAGACTTAATTCAGATTTTAATTCCCGTCCCTATTCCTTGCTAAATTACTCCTCTCTGCCCTTTTAAAATCTGTTGTCTTCTGTTGTTAACACGTTGTTTCTTGGTTATCTTGTTCCTGTGCATGTCTCATTCACTGACCAGCAAGTTATTTTAGGGGAAAGAACTTAGTCTTATTTATGTCATATCTCCTAGTGCCTATATTTTATGACTTAATAACTGTTTTTAAGTGAATGTCTGAAACATCTAGTCCAGATTTCTCCTTTTTTAGGTGAGAAAAATGAAGCCTTTAGAAATTTAGTGATACTTTTAAGGTTGCCTTACTAGGTAGTGGTAGTTAAGTATCAAGAATAAAACTCACATGTCTTGACTATCATTTAAATATTACTCCCTCCCCCACCCCCATATTATGACATTTTCCGTAGATTTACAGTGATGAGACCTGATTTTGGGCCCCATTTCCAACACTGAAATTACTAGGTATCTTGGCGTGGAGAATGGAAACTGCACAAGCCCTACAGAATGTGGATAGCAGTATTTGATGTTCACCCTTCTTTGGGTGGATCACATATGAACTATTCATGTGTAGCTGCCAATGTAATGCTACAGAAATATAAGTAAAAACAAGGGTTTGCAAGCATAGTACATCTCTAATCAAAATTATTGTTTGATGGATTTCTGAGGATTGTAGATTGAGATAATCTATACACAAGAAACATGCACTTTAAAAGATAATATAGGATACATACATTGTCTCAGGGCTGCATTTTATTTTACTTTGAGTAAAACAGTTTGTCTATCCAGGAGTCATGGTCTTGCTAACATTTTGACAATTTATATGAACTTCTCTTGAGTTTACTAGCTTGCTCAGTGCCAAAGTGGGAATAGTTCCCACATGGAGGACATGTGCATTTGCCCGTATGTCTGGGGCTTATGCTACTTCTGATGAATTCCTTCTTACTCTCTGTGGTGGGGTGGGAGAAGTGCCAGCCTGTGTCGTAAGAAGCCTCTCCTAGAGTTCTGCCTTATTCTGTGCTGCAAATATTGCCCCATCCTGACAATATTCTTTTCTTCTCTGAAACCTTTCTTCAGTCCCTTCTTAAAATATAGGTCATTCTGCATTTGTAAGCCCAATTTTAAAAGATGAAATGAAATATTTACTTTTTTTCTTTCTTCTTTAACTTTGTTTTTTTTAAGACAAGATCTCACTCTATCACTCAGGCTGGAGTACAGTGGCATAATTACAGCTCTCTCTAGCCTGAATCTCCCAAGCTTAAGTGATCTCCCACCTCAGCCTCCTGAGTAGTGGGGACTACAGCTGCGTGCCACCTCACCTGGCCAATTTTTTATAGAGACAGGGTTTCACCATTTTGTTCAGGTTGGTCTTGAACTCCTGGACTCATCAAGTGATGCACACCTTGGCCTCCCAAAGTGCTAGGATTATAGGCATGAGCCACTGTGCATGACCAAAATATTTACTCTCTAACCTACTTTTCTGTCTTTGAAAGTAAGGAATTTATGGGACTTAAACCTACTAACGAACATCTTTATCTCATCCCAGCTACTTGGGTGGCTAAGGTGGGAGGATCATTTGAGACCGGCCTGGGCAGCATAGAGAGACCCTGTGCCTTTAAAAAAAAAAAAAATCTTTAAATATTATTTACAGAGATTTTAAATATGTAGAAAAGTCAGTTGATTCCTATTAATGCTTCTAATACGTGGGGATACAGAAAAAACTTATTACTTGATTCTTAGTCTTGTGTAACAGATTATACAACCTAGAATAGTAACCTTGTAATTCTAGAAAAGCTGTAAGCTATGTAAGTGTATACTATATAAATGTACATGAATTATGAGAGATCAGAATAATTCACTTTTGAAGTGTTGATTGATCATTATACCCATACCTGATAGTGAAAGGAGTATATAATAAAATTTTTATATGTGAGAATTTGTCATTGACTATGGAAGACATTCACATAGAACATATAGCAATGGGAGGAAAAATGGGATTAATTGCCAAAATGAATTCTGTAGAAAGTAGCTGCCATAGAAGTTGAGAGAAGCAATAGGTAAGTGTTAGCGAGGGTGACTAAGAATATACTCATGAGATGGGGTTGACATGAGCCCTGAAGAAGAGGATTTGATTATGTTTTTGGAAGACAGAGGACATTCTCAGTGAGGTTAACAACAAAAGCAAACAAATGAAGGCAAGTATTAAGGAGTAGCTTGTTTTGTGAATAGTATAGGCAGTATCCTAGATGAATGGAGAATTTATGTTGGAGGGAAATAAAAGCTCAGGTTAGAGAGTTAGTAATCAGATTATGGAAAGTCTTGAATTTCAATGTGATGAAATTTTTGAACATCTGGTTTCCAGATCAGTATTCTTTTTTTTTTTTAAAGGACCTATCTGGTTATAGTGTGCAGTGGAGGGGATACATCCTTAAACAAACAGGCCGTGAGTCAATCAGCAAGATACTATTTAGTCCTCATCCTTTTCAGTCTCTCTGCTACCATCCTAGCTCAGTTCTTCATCACTTCCTTTCTGGATTATGTTAAGTCTCCTAATCAAGCTCTTACCTTCAAATATTATCTTTTCTGGAATATTTGGAAGCAATACATAGGATAGATTCATCTCCAAAAAAAGTTCCTTTGCAACTACCATTCTCTTTGCTTAGAAAAATTTCAGATGTTCTCCATTTTTGACAAGGAGAAGCTGAATTATTTTTTAATATATATCCGCAATTAAACTCTTGCCCAAATAATAACTCTGTTTATACCTTGTATCTTTTCATTCTTCTTTTTCTGTTACTTTTTAATGTTCTATACATTTTCTTCTTGACATACATTGCTATATTCTAGTCCGGTTTAATTACATACAAAATTCCTAACCCTGTGTTTTTTAATGATTTTTAGATCATTTAATCATTTGATTTGGTACTTTCTTTTTTTTTCTTGATTTACTTTATTTAAAAAACATTTTTAATTGATACGTATTAGATGTACATATTTTCAGGTACATGTGATTATTTGATATATTCATATAATGAAATCAAGGTAATTGATAAATCTATCACCTTAGATACTTGTTTTTTCTTTATGCTATCACATTGTTAGACAAATGGAAAGTTACGTCTGTTAACAGGTGTATCCCACTGTAAGGAATAGTTGCCTTATCTTAAAAAGTGAATTACCGTAAATGTAATCAAATTTTGCTTCTCGCTTCTATTTTCATAGGTGGGGTTATGTTCACATATTTGCAGAATTTAACCTTAAACCAAGTTTAGAATTGGGAATGGAGAAAACCTTTGTAAAAATTATTTTAAAATGAGATCATTTTTAAGAAAATTATAATGTAACAATGTCACATATTTCCTTCAGGCTCCAATTCAAATCATACTCCAATTTGAAAAGAACAAAAATTCAACAAAATGTTCATTCTTTCATACTTTTTCCTTACATTACACAACAAATGTGGAAAGAAAAAAAAAAAACAGAAAAAGTGTATCCCATCTTAATGGAAATGACTGCGGCAGTCAGGAGTTTCAAATCCAGCTGCTAGGGGTGAAGGCAACGCTCTGCATCTCTGAAAGATTTCATCAGTATTAAGTCCTTTATAATCATAACTTTTTGTGTGTATCATCTGAGTTTCTTATTAAATAATCTCACTATTTTAATAGTTCCTTCCTTATAACACTACAGGTGACGTGATCAGATTTCTGTTTTAGAGCCTGCTTCCTCTTCTCTGGTAGCTTCCATGATCTCCCAGCCCTTTCCTGATTTGTATTCCCAAGCTAATCTTTTTAGTTACAGTCTTTACTTGCTGAACCTCTTTCATCAGAATATAAGAATAAATGTGGGGGCTTATTTAGAATCAAAGGGAATGGTAAACTTGTAGAAGACAGTGACCATGTATACTCATTTTAAGAAATTCCCACAGCATTTATTATAATATCTGGTATACTGGAACATCATTGGATTCGTAGTCAGAAGACCTGACTTTGGGACTTGGTTCTGTTGCTTTACTAGCTATGTGATCTTGGGCAAATCACATAACTTCTCTAATTTTCATTTTGCTCATCTTTGAACAATGGAGCTAATAATACCTTCTTTACAGGCTTACAGTGAGGAGCAAGTGAGATCATATAGCCGGGTGGTGTGGCTCATGCCTGTAATCCTAGAACTTTGGGAGGCTGAGGTGGGTGGATCACTTGAGGTCAGGAGTTTGAGACCAGCCTGGCCAACATGATGAAACCCCCGTCTCTACTAAAAATAAAAAAATTAGCTGGACTTGGTGGGGCACGCCTACAGTCCCAGCTACTGGGCTGAAGCAGGAGAATTGCTTGAACCCGGGAAGTAGAAGTTGCAGTGAGCCAAGACCATGCCACTGTACCCCAGCCTTGGTGACAGAACAAGACTTTGACTCAAAAAATATATATATATATTTGAAAACAATTTGTACATTGTAAAATGCTATCCAAATAGTATTAACATAAGATAGAAGGTAGTTAGTAATGTTTGCTGAATTAACTGGCAGTCGTTCTTCCTTCTTTAGCTAAATTACATTGGAGTGAGGAGGAAACCACTTTACTGAGCTTTCTTTAAAGAGTCTTAAAGGTTTTAGAGAACTTGGTTACAACAATCTCTTGCAGTTGAGGCCAAATGCTATTGTTTGGTTGGAGGAAAATTTCTAGTTTCATTTAATGCCTAGGACTTTGATTAGTCAGGGCTATTCTTTCTTACGACTAAACAAAGTGAGGTACATTCCCAAACCCTGCTCATGGCCTTCTTCTGACCAAAAAAGAAGATGTCACTATGGCTAAAGAAGTAACACCTAATTCTGTGAAGAAAGTCAATGGTAGCTTGATGGGGATAGCATTGAACCTATAAATTACTTTGGGCAGCATGGCCGTTTTCACGATATTGATTCTTCCTATCCATGAGCATGGAATGTTTTTCCATTTGTTTGTGTCCTGTCTTGTTTCCTTGGGCAGTGGTTTGTAGTTCTCCTTGAAGAGGTCCTTCACATCCCTTGTAAATTGTATTCCTAGGTACTTTGTTCTCTCTGTAGCAATTATGAATGGGAGTTCACTCATGATTTGGCTCTCTGTTTGTCTGTTACTGGTGTATAGGAATGTTTATGATTTTTGCACATTGATTTTGTATCCTGAGACTTTGCTGAAGTTACTTATCAGCTTAAGGAGATTTGGGGCTGAGATGATGGGGTTTTCTGAATATACAATCATGTCATCTGCAAACAGAGATAATTTGACTTCCTCTCTTCCTATTTGAATACCCTTTATTTCTTTATCTTTCCCGATTGCCCTAGCCAGAACTTCCAATACTAGGTTGAATAGGAGTGGTGAGAGAGGGCATCCTTGTCTTGTGCTGGTTTTCAAAGGAAATGCATGAAAGAGCCCATATAGCCAAAGCAATCCTAAGTGAAAAGAACAAAGCTGGAGGCATCATGCTACCTGACCTCAAACTATACTACAAGGTTACAGTAACCAAAACAGCATGACAGAGGTATAGACCAATGGAACAGAACAGAGGCCTCAGAAATAACACCACACATCTACAGCCATCTGATCTTTGACAAACCTGACAAAAGCAAGCAGTGGGGAAAGGACTCTCTATTTAATGAATGGTGTTGAGAAAACTGGCTAGCCATATGCAGAAAACTGAAACTGGACCCCTTCCTTACACTTTATACAAAAATTAACTCAAGATGGAATAAAGACTTAAACATGAGACCAAAAAACCATAAAAACCCTAAAACTGTAAAACCATAAAAACCCTGGAAGAAAACCTAGGCAATATCATTCAGGACATAGGCATGGGCAAATAATTCATGTCTAGAACACCAAAAGCAATGGCAACAAAAACCAAAATTCACAAATGGGATTTAATTAAACTAAAAAGCTTCTGCACAGCAAAAGAAACTATCATTAGAGTGAACAGGCAGCCTACAGAATGGGAGAAAATTTTTGCAATCTATCCATCTGTCAAAGGGCTAATATCCAGAATCTACAAGGAACTTAAACAATTTTACAAGAAGAAAACAACCTCATCAAAAAGTGGACAAAGGATATGAACAGACACTACTCAAAAGAAGACATTTATGTGGCCAACCAACATATGAACAAAAGCTCATCATCACTGATCATTAGAGAAATGCAAATCAAAACACAATGAGATACCATCTCATGCCAGTTAGAATGGTGATCATTAAAAAGTCAGGAAACAACAGATGCTGGAGAGGATGTGGAGAAATAGGAATGCTTTTACACTGTTGGTGAAAGTGTAAATTAGTTCAACCATTGTGGAAGACAGTGCAGCGATTCCTCAAGGATCTAGAACTAGAAATACCATTTGACCCAGCAATTCCATTACTGGGTATATACCCAAAGGATTATAAATCATTCTGCTATAAAGACACATGCACACGTATGTTTATTGCAGCACTATTCACAATAGCAAAAACTTGGAACCAACCCAAATGCCCATCAATGATAGACTGGATAAATAAAGTGTGGTACATATATACCATGGAATACTGTGCAGCCATAAAAAAGGATGAGTTTGTGTCCTTTGCAGGGACATGGATGAAGCTGGAAACCATCATTCTGAGCAAACTGTCACAGGAACAGAAAACCAAACACCGCATGTTCTCACTCATAAGTGGAAGTTGAACAATGAGAACACATGGACACAGGGAGGGGAACATCACACACCAGGGTTTGTTGAGGGGTAGGGGATTAGGGGAGGGATAGCATTAGGAGAAATACCTAATGTAGATGACAGGTTGATGGATACAGCAAACCACCATGGCCCGTGTATACCTATGTAACCAACCTGCACGTTCTGCACATGTACCCCAGAACTTAAAGTATAATAAAAAAAAAATGTAAAAAACATTAATACAAAAAAAGAGTATTCAATTAGCATATATTGATTGCTAAATAAATACATAAATAAATACATAAATAAGATCTCACACCATTGGATCAGAGTGAAGAGTTTGGGGTGAGGGCAAGAGGAATGGGGTATAGACCAAATTCTTGAAACCCTGGCCTTTGGAAGACAAAGTTGCTGCAGGCTGAGAAAGACCCGTGCAACTATTGCTATTCCCTTTTTAGTCAGAAGTTGTTTTTTTCTTAAAGTAATACAATCCTTCAGTATTTTTCTGACTGGTTGAAGAGGATCCCATCCATTGGAGGAAAAATTAAAGGTAATTTGCTTCCTAGATTATTGCTTTTATGAAAGGTGGAGGATGCAATGGGGATTGTTTTTAAAGGAAAGCAGGCAAGTAGTTACCAGCTTCAGTAGTTTATATTGAGGACATAGAAGAGATTCCAGCATGACCACCTTCCTTTATTCCATTCTTTTTCCCTCCTTCTTCTCCTCTGTATCTGCCTTCCCCCTCTTCTCTCTCACTCAACTTTTCCGAAGGTCAGCAATCAACTATTACTTGGTGATAGGTGCTTAAGTAAGGGAACACTCTACATATCATTAGTATCACTCAATTATTTTTAAATACTTCTGACTCCTTCCTTGATTTTCTTTTCTACTCATCTCAAATAACAACCATTTGCACCTACTGTATTTTGAAGATTTCTACCTTGTGTGTATGTGTTTGACTTAAAGTAACACAAATTGGAAGCATGGGAGTCATCAAAATTAATGTTTAAATATGTTTTTTAGGAAGTCTAAATTCTAATGAATATTTAGAAAGTTTTTATTGAGGATTATTGTGTTCTCAACACTGTACCAGGTACTGAGGGGAAAAAAGAGGGAAATGAGGAAACCAGCCTTTCTTGGAGTGTTACTGTGTATCAAGCCCTTTCACATATGTTTTCTCATTTTATCTTCACCACAACATTGTGAGGTATGTATTATGCTCCCCATTTTAAAGAAACTCAGAGTGGTTATATGACTTGCTTAGGCCACTATTTGGCAAGTGGCAGAGCCCACAGCATGAACCCATGTCTAACAGAGTGAACCTAGAGTTTTGTGTTCATTTTCTTATTCCATAGATACAAGATCTAGCCCTTGGCTTTGAAGAATTTATAGTCTAGTAGCAAAAATATGCCACAGACCCTAGGAATTGGTATTTTGAGATGTTTTGCGGCTAAGTTCTGAAGTGAGTTTTGCTATATATGCAGTTACAATTTAGGAAAAAGAGGTATCATTAAAGACGGGATCATCAAGAGAAGCTTCTTTGGAAATTGAGATTGATTGGAGAAATGGTAATATTTCAAAAGATAAAGTTACTTTCTAGGTAACAAGAATAGCATTAATTTGAAAAATTATTTCTGAGAAACTTGGGCTGAATTTCTTTTCATCTTGTCGAAGTAAGTGGGTATGAAATCCTCAGAAATGAATGAAAGCTCCAGATGGTATGTTATTTCCTTATCCCTGTATAGAGTGAAAAATATCAAATGAGGAAAAAGAATAAGTGAAAGGAATAAATATGGCATTTGAAATACTTAGCAGAATGCCCTAATCATGTCAGACATTGTTTTCTTGGGGCCACAGTTAGGCACTAGCTACCCTGTGTGTTAGCTTACCTTGTGTTTTATTTGTAGTTTCTGTAGTAACATTGTTGTTCATCTTCTCTCCTAGTAGAATATAAAATAATTTTACTGACAAACACTCCATTTTAAAATCCTACCTACAGAGTTTTTAAAATTTAAGCTAAATTTTAAAATTTAGAAAGCTTGGAAAGGGGTACATTATCTCTTTATATATTTAATTTTAAAAAATTTGCCTTCTTTTATGTAGGGAAGTTGGAGTAGTGTGGATGGGAAGTGGAGGGTGGGGTACCTGCAGCCTGTGGATGAAGGCAACTGTAGTATATTTACTGTATAATTTTTTTATGACCTTATTAAATGTATGGATTATTTTGATTAAGTTGAATGTAGATAACTACTTGATTTATTTGTTGATTTTTTTTTTTTTTAGTGTGTCATTTTAAACTTAAATGTTGAGTTTCTAGAAAGAGGATTGTGTGTAGTTTTTGAAATTGTAATTAGAAAGATGATTGTTGCCCATTTTGATCAAAACACCATATTTGGTGTTTTGATCCCATTTTATAATTAATACATCAGAAATTAGGAGGGCAATTAAGGAAGTAAGGGAAGAAAATTAAAATTTTTAAAGAGCCTGCTTTTTACAAGATGTTTTATTTGTGTAATTGCATTTTGTCATTACATGAAAAACATGTAATAAATATTACTTAAAGGAAAAAAAAAACTAGATAATGAATCTGAGACCTAGAGAGACCGAAAAACTTTCCCAGAACCTCAAAGCAAGTACATGGCAGAACTGTGATTTGAACTCTAATCTAACACCTGGTTTGAATGTGTGTAGTCATATATGGGGTTCAGAGATGACAACTGTCTTCACGTAATACATAGTCAGCATCCACGGAACTTTTGTGCTATGCCGAGTGTCACCCAGTGGCTTAATAGTGGACCCTCGTTGTCAAGAGTTGTATTATATATAATAGCGATACTTCTTTCTGCTAGAGCAAAGGAACAAATATAGATGTGGTAGATGGGTGGCTGATAAATTTGATAGAGTTTTATTATGTAATGTTGAGCCGGTCGCTTAACCATCCTGGGACTCAGAATTTTGTCATCTGTAGAGTGAGGAAGTTAGAGTGAAGGATCTCTAAAGTCCTTTCTTCTAAATTCAGTGGTTTGCCTATCAGCAGCAGATAATAATTTCTTGAAATATTGAGTATATTGAGGAGTAGTACAGTAATAAATTACCACTTGTTGAGTACCTTCTGCCTCGTACTTTACATACATACATACATACATATATGTACATACATACACATACATGTGTGTATTAGTAAGATATATTTAGTCTTACTAACATCCTTGGAGGACAAACAGTCTATTTTATAGCTAGAGAAGCTAGGCTCATGGAATTTCCCAGTGGCAAGCAATTCTTTCAGAGACGGAGCTGGGAGATAAACCCGCAGCTTTCAAGTTTCCAGACCAGTGCTTTTTCCATGTTCCTAGTTAACTAAAGGATCTTTGACTACCTTACATTAGGGCCTTGAGGTGAGAGGTTTTCTAGTGTGGGCGAATTCGGAAGATATGGGTTTTCCATGCCTCTAGACTAGTCTTTCTGTCCGTATCATGGATCGGATCTTGTCATTCTTGACTAGCACATGAAAATGTATTTGAGAGCTTTTGGATAATTCCATTTAGGGACACAGCACCTTAATGTAGATGATTCACTAGTATGTGAAAATTTCAGCCTTGCTTTTCCAGCTAAGTCATAGAAGCCATAGGGGAGACACTGATTTTCTTAAGAGGCAGAATCATCTGAATATTTGCCGTAAGTTATATAATCATTGCATTTTTAACAAATTGAACTTGAGGGACATGTTTTGTTGCTTCCTCTGAGTTGACACTTGCTAAATTACAGGCTTTCTGATTTTTTCACCCCTTTATCTTTATTTTAATTTAAAAGCATTTATTATACTTTGAGTAAAGTTAAATGAGGCCTAAGGCCGCATTGGGAGGAAGGACCTTTAAGCCTTGGAATTTAGGAAAGATATAGAGGCGTTCTTTTGAGTTGGAAATAATACATAATCAAGCAGATGCTAATGAAAAAATGAAATGCAGGGGAAGAGAAAAGAGACTAGGGTGCCTGTTTGGAAGTTTTATAGAGGAGAGTACATTGCCCCTTTATTACAATAATGTTTCTGAACTATAATAAGGTCTTTCATTGCAAGTTCAGCTTTTTTCATTCATTTGTTTTGTGCTCTGCTTCCTCTGTTACTAATTGTCAGCACAATAGTCTTCCAACTATGAAGTCTCAGTGTCCTTTTGGACCAATTTGTCATTGTCTTTCTCCCTCACCCCCCAACCCATGCACTCAGAATCTATTACTATGGTTGCATTTTTAGACATTTTTAATGTTTTAAAATGGCACTGCTTTTGAAACCTGCCAGAATAGTTCATGATAACTGAATCATCCAACCAGCAACAGTTATTGCTTCCAAAAGCACACTGATAAAGTTTCTGTCTCTGTAGGGTGTTCTTATAAGATAATTAAAAATAAACATGTAATACTCTTTACAGCGTTATTCCATATGCGTTGTTTCCTTTGAACTTCACCTTAGTCCTGTGGAGCATTTTATTAAAATATTTTTGTTAAACTATATTATTTACAGATTTACTGTTTGCCTCATAAATCGTTGGATATTTCTATGCCTCTAGGAATTCCATCTCTATTCTTTACCTATTGATGGGTCTTTATTTTTATCGACAGATTATTTTATTATGACTAAGGAATCAGCAAAGTTGGCTTAGACTGACAAGCCTCAACAAATTCCAATATTAGACTCCTGGCAACTTTAATTACATGTTAATTCATGTTAGGTTTTTAACATTTTGGCCAATGAACACTTTAAATGTGCTCTCAGCCTTGTTCCAATAATCTGGTATTGACAGAAAGACATTATTCAAATAAAACTTCTATAAAGAAGTCCTGAAGCAGTATAATAATACTTGACAGCTTATCTGTCACTTACAGAACTTTGTATTATCATGTGATCACAGCTTGTTGGTGCTTTTAAATATTATGTCAGTGAAGATGGCAGTTATTTTTAATGCATGAATACTAAATAAAACATTGGTCAGTTTTCTCTGGGAGAAAACATTTCAGTTCTCTGTCACCTGTTTGTATCAATTTATTTGCATAAAACTAGAAAGTGAAATACAGTTGACCCTTGAACAGTGCAAAGTTTAGCGGCTTCAACCCTTGTGTAGTCAAACATCCATGTTCTAACTTTTGACACCCCCAGACTTAGCTGCCAATATCTTACTGTTGCCCAGAAGCTTTACCAATAACCTAAACAGTTAATTGATACATATTTTGTGTATTACATGTACTACATACCGTATTCTTATAATGTAAGCTAGAAAAATGCTATTAAGAAAGTCATAAGGAGGAGAAAACACATTTGCTATTCATTAAGTGGAAGTGGGTCATCATAAAGGTCTTCATCCTCATTGTCTTCATGTTGAGTAGGCTGAGGAGGAGGAGAAAGAGAAGGCGTTAGTCTTTCTGTCTTGGGTGGCAGAGATGAAGAGATGTGGAGCAGGTGGAAGGGGAAGGCAAGAGAGACAGGCACACTTGGTGTACTATTATTGAAAAAAATCCATGTATAAGTGGAACTGCGCAGTTCAGACCTGTGTTTTCCAAGAGTCATCTGTATAAAGGTTATTAGAAAGAAAGAAAACTTTACTTGCTTTCATTAACAACCAACATCCTAAAAACAGAATGTGATAGAAAAAGAGACATGAATTTGGAGCTAGAAAACCTGGATTTGAGACTCAGTTTTACCACATTAATGGCTTGATGATTTTGAATAAGTGATTTAAACATTAAATAGCTTCTTTTTAAAAAAATTTTTGAACTGGAAATGACCATACTTTAGAACTCAACTGAGAGGATTAATTGAGCAATAATGTATGTGAAATCTTAATGTTGTGAAGCAATTGGTAATATGTATGCTAAGATAATTATTTAGTAGTTACTATTTAAAAAATAAATTTTGGAGAAAGATATAATAGAAAGCAAAGTTTTCCTACTGATTTAAATTGGCAGAGATTTAAGATGAGATTTTTCCCCTTATTCTTCTAGAGATCAGTGAATGAACTGATTCTTTTAGTTTAGTTCGTATAGCTTGCTATCAAACCAGATTTTAAAATGAAGTGTTTTTGTTGTTGTTGTTGTTGTTGTTGCTGTAGTAAATACCCAAGAGGCTTCTTTATGTCTGTGGTTGGAACCATCTTTCAAGGCCAGGTTACCTTATTTGGAGTCAGAATTCCTGAACGCAAGTAAAACACGTCTATACCTTCACCTTACAGTTTAAAGAAGCTAGAGAGTGCTTTCCAAAGAGGTCGCTATTCAATGCCTAGGTTACTGGCTGATACGCTGTGGGTACCTAACAAATATTGTGTAATTAATGTCTAGATTTACTGTGGGAAAAAATGTCAAAAATAAAAGCATAACAGAAAGGGCTGAGCCTAAGAGGGCAACTCCATTTGGAAGTAGAGGCCCTAAGAAAAACTAATGAATGGTATGGGATGGTAGTAAAACCAGGCAAGTCAGTGTCATGGAAGTCAAGGAAAAGGGACTCAAAGGATAGGGAGCCAAGAACATCAAATGTTGCAAAGAAATGAAAATGAGAACAAGGAAAATGTATCTGATGAAAAGGAGACTTCAGTAGAGTGGTGGAAACCAGAATTTAGCTAATTGGTTAAGGCATAGGTAACAATAGCCAGCCTGGTAGATTATTTTGAGTGATTTACCAGCAAAATGAAGGAGAGGAATGGGGCAATTAGGGGGAAGAGGAGCAGCATTTAATACAAGTGCTTTAAAGAGTGACTTTGAGACTGGGTGTGGTGGCTCACGCCTGTAATCACAGCACTTTGGGAAGCAGAGGCAGGCTGATCACCTGAGGTCAGGAGTTTGAGATCAGCCTGTCCAACACAGTGAAACCCCGTCTCTACTAAAAATACAAAAAATTAGCCGGGCGTGGTGGCATGCACCTGTAATCCCAGCTACTCAGGAGGCTGAGGCAGGAGAATCGCTTGAACCCGGTAGGCAGAGGTTGCAGTGAGCTGAGATTGTGCCACTGCACTCCATCCTGGGTGACAAAGCAAGACTCCATCTCAAAAAGAAAAAAAGAAAAAAAAAGTGACTTTGGATCTGCATCTTGGTCTTTGTATATGTTTATTCTTTATTTCACTGTGGTATGTAAGCACTGATAAGCTACTTTGAAGCTATGTGAGTAGAAATTGTCTCTGTACAGATGGAAATCTCAAGGCATTTAAGTTGTAAGTTACTTCTAAGTGGGAGCTGTACAGTGGGTACATATGGACATAAAGGTGGAAATAATAGACACTGGGGACTCCAAAAAGGGGAAGGGTGGGACAAGGACCAGAAAACTACCTGTTGAGTACTGTGTTCTTTATTTGGGTGATGAGTTCACTAGAAGCCCATATCTCAGCTTTATACAGTATACCCATGTATTAAACCTGCACGTGTACTTCATGAATTTAAAATTTTTTAAAAAGTATCACAGTCATATCTAATAAAACTAATCTTTAGTATTACCAAGTACAAATTCATATTCAGATTTCCCACTTGTTGCCTGAAACTGGTTTAGACCAAAATGTATTAAGGAGGACCACGCATTGCATTTGGTTTTTATAAATCTTTTAAGTCCCTAGTAGTCCAGCAGAGTATTAGACTACCCTCCTCACCCCACTTTTGGGTACATTTGCTTATTAAAGAGACTACGTCATTTGTCCTGTGAAAGTTCTCGCTTCTGGAATTCTCTGATTGTTTCTACAAGGTGTCATTTAACTTTTCCTCTACCTCTGTATTTACTGTAAAAGGAAGTTAGATCTAAGGATTCCATCAGATTCATATTCAGAATTTTTATCAAGATTGTTTCCTTGGTGAGTCTGTGTACTTCATATTGCATTATGTCGAGAGGTACCTAGTATTTAGTTGACCAGCTGTTAGTAATACTATCGTTGTTCACTGGGTTACGGTGGTGACCGCGTCGTCTCTTCATTATAAACTTAAGTTTCCCTCCTGTGGTTACCAGATAATCTGTGGTTTGACATGTTGGCACTATGCAATATTTAGTCTTAATTTTTATTTACCAAATGATTTTACCATTGGTGATTTTTGCCTGAATTAATTATTTAATTAGGGGTAGATTATCTTTTAGTTTTTTTTTTTTTTTTTTTTTTTGAGGCGGAGTCTCGCTCTGTCACCCGGACTGGAGTGCAGTGGCCGGATCTCAGCTCACTGCAAGCTCCGCCTCCCGGGTTTACGCCATTCTCCTGCCTCAGCCTCCTGAGTAGCTGGGACTACAGGCGCCCGCCACCTCGCCCGGCTAGTTTTTGTATTTTTAGTAGAGACGGGGTTTCACCGTGTTAGCCAGGATGGTCTCGATCTCCTGACCTCGTGATCCGCCCGTCTCGGCCTCCCAAAGTGCTGGGATTACAGGCTTGAGCCACCGCGCCCGGCCAGCTGTTTTTTAACATGTGATTTCAGTTAGCCAAGGCACAGATAAATTGGGGCAATATATTAGTCATTCTGTTTGTTTATTTATTGGAGACCAGCCCTGTTTAGGCATAGTACCAGAAATCAAATAGTATGGACCTTCCCCTAAGGGAATTTTCAATCTAATGTACATTCTTGTTGGATTGTTTAAATATTTTGTTATCAAATCTCAGTTCATCATGTTTCAAATATAAATAGCTTTTCTTAAAAATAGACCGGGCACGTTGGCTCACGCCTGTAATCCCAACATTTTGGGAGGCTGAGGTGGGCAGATCACGAGGTCCAGAAACTGAGACCATCCTGGCCAACATGATGAAACCCTGTCCCTCCTGAAAATACCACAATTAGCTGGGCCTAGTGGTGCACACCTGTAGTCCCAGCTACTCAGAAGGCTGAGGCAGGAGAATTTCTTCAATCCAGGAGGCAGAGGTTGCGGTGAGCCGAGATCGCGCCACTGCACTGATGAAAGAGTCTGATGACAGATTGAGACTCCGTCTCAAAACAAACAAACCAAAAAACTCATAATTATTTTTCAGATTTTACCATGTTATTCAGTAGCATGTTATGTAATGAATGGTTAGATATCCTGTGTACGTCTGAATGATTTACTTCTGTTTCATGCATTATGACTATAAATAAACTGCTTTTTCTGGTGTATGAGTACAATGGAGTTTTATGCCACTGTTAAATATAATGATGTAGATCTTTATTTACTGAAATGGAAAATATCCAAAACTTATAATATCATCAATCATGGTTTCCTTTTTATTTTTAAAAAGTGCTTAGGAAAGGTCTAAAAATGTATGTGTTCAAACACTAATAATGGTTATACCTGAATGGTAGGATTATGAATATTTTTATTTTGCTTATACTTATTTATTAATTTTTCTGTATTAAGCATGGATGATTTATACAGTGAAAGTAAATCGAGAAATATGTTTGAAAGCCAACTTGCCCACACAACAATGTGAATTTACTAATGTCACCAAGCTGTGTACTTAAAATGGTTAAAATGGTGCATTTTATGTTATGTATATTTTACTACCTTTTTAAAAAGCCCGTGGCTATTATACTGGAAAAATTAAAATCAAAGCCAAAAAACCAATATGCCTAATCCTTGAGTCCACTAGATGTTTGCATGCGTCTTATAATTCTTTTAGTAAATGCTTTATGTTGTTTTTATATTTTAACTATTGTCTCAAAATGACCACAGTATGTTTATTTGTAATTTCAAGTAGGCAAAAAGTATGCAAAGAACAGTTGTTCCAGAAGATTCTTGAGGTGTATGTTTGTTTAATTAGAGGCAGTATTCGATAGGTAAACAAGATAGAGAAATATTGATGGGGAAAATATTGGCTCTGTAAATGTGCTTTTGGTAAATTATAGTATTTGTAGTGACCATATTCAAAAAAGAAAAAATGTGTTAGGAGAAGTTCACATTAACATATCGTGACTTAAAATTCAACTCAAGTTCATAAATAGTATTTCATGTTAATTCCAAAGTGGTGGTTTATGATAATTAAAATGTCACAATTTGGAATGTGGATGATAAAGTGAAAAACATCTTCTAGAGGGAAATGTAATGTTAGTAATCCAGTCTTACTCCCATTATTTGTTGAACCCCTTGTATTATGGAATCAAATGTAATAACTTTGTCTTCTCTCCTATTGGCTTATGTGGAGAGAGATATGCTGAGTCTGGGTGATAAATAAACAAATGGTTCAGACAGAAATAGCAATGTGGAGTTGGATTGATACGAGCCTGCAGATCACTTTTCCATTATTAGTAATTGAACTTTTTTAATCATTAACTTCATTGGCATTGGAGAATGTGAGAGCCAGCAGGGAAAGAGCCCAAAGGTTCTCTTGCCTGCCTTTCTGCTATCCTTACCACTTTCTTTCCCTTCAGCTTCTCATTCTAAACCACCTCTCATTACTCCTACCTGGAGAAACGAGATATCAAAGATCAGCATCCTGCTAGGGGATAATCCTCTTTCCTGTCCATCCCTATACTGTGGAGAGAACCAAAGACAAACACATTGGAGCCCTCACCAGCTCAAACACTGTTATCAGTTGAAACTTATCCTGGATTTCCTTATATGAGAAAATGTGTCATAGATGGGAGAAGGGCCAAGCACAGGGAACGTATAGAGAAGGTATAGAAGAGGGAACAAGACAGTACTGTGGCTTTGACAGATGATTACTGATTTTTAAGGCACTTTTCCTAGCAGTGTATTCTCTTCAGAAGAGCGTGGGATTGGGATAGACTTGGAATAAATCCTTATATAATGACTCACAATTGTGTGTTTTGGGGCAAGTTATTTAGATTGCCTGAATGTTTTAAATTTGCTCATTTTTAAAATGGAAGGTAATAACACCTTTTAGGTTTTTCCTTTGGATTAAATGAGTAACATTTGTACACCACTCTTTGTGCAGTGCCTGGAATGTAGTGATCGCTTCACAGTTATCTGCTGCTGGAATTGCTGTCTACCAGGACACCTGCCTCACCTAAGTCACCCTCGCTCAGTGGATTAAATGAATCTCTTAAAGATTGATGTATTGAATCCTAAATAGGTATTACGCTTTTTTGCCCCTAGAGAGAGAAAACATTAAACAAAAGATAGAAATGCTTTTTGTCCCATTCAAAGAACCTCCATGATGTATCATACTTTTAAGACCTGAACAATAAACTTGATTTATGGTCATCGTAACTCACAGCCAGCATTATTTCATTCTGTGATTTAATGAAAAATGGAATCTCTTATTATGCCTTTGTTTTTCACATTGGATGTTATTTTAGAAAGAATAAAATTAGTGTTTAAATGAAGAGGTTGGTTGAAATGAAACTTTTAAACATTTTAGTAAAATCCAAACAGATGATCTCTAAAAATTTTCTTTGGTGTATGTATTTCTTGATCTGACATGTTGCAGTCTTTCTAATTGGCTTTCAGGTTTGCAGAGTAATTACAGCTTTGAACAAACTTTGTCATCTGTGGCTCAGAATGTGTAAAGTAAGCAGAACATTTAAAATTCAGTTTGTGGTTCATGTTGCTCAGGAGAGTTTAACTAGTGTATAACTATCTAATGTAAGTAACGGTGTAACAAATAACACTGAGAAGTATGTTATAATAAAAGTTAGCTACCTGGCATTTTGTATAAGCACATTTACTTTACTGATAATCAATTGGTTAATAGTTTTTAGAATCTCTTATCCAAAGTTTCTACTTCTGATTTTTTTTATTTTTTTAAATTTTAATACTTTATTTTATTTAACCCTATATATGCAAATTTTTTTTATTATACTTTAAGTTCTAGGGTACATGTGCACAATGTGCAGGTTTGTTACATATGTATACATGTGCTGTGTTGGTGTGCTGCACCCATTAAGTGATCATTTACATTAGGTATATCTCCTAATGCTATCCCTCCTCTCTTCCCCCCACCCCACAACACGCCCTGGTGTCTGATGTTCCCCTTCCTGTGTCCAAGTGATCTCATTGTTCAATTCCCACCTATGAGTGAGAACATGTGGTGTTTGTTTTTTCTCCTTGCAATAGTTTGCTGAGAATGATGGTTTCCAGCTTCATCCATGTCCCTACAAAGGACATGAACTCATCCTTTTTTATGGCTGCATAGTATTCCATGGTGTATAGGTGCCACGTTTTCTTAATCCAGTCTATCATTGTTGGACATTTGAATTGGTTCCAAATCTTTGCTATTGTGAGTAGTGCTGCAATAAACGTACGTGTGCATGTGTCTTTACATCTGTGTGATTTATAGTCCTTTGGATATATACCCAGTAATGGGATGGCTGCGTGAAATGATATTTCTAGTTCTAGATCCCTGAGGAATCGCCACACTGTCTTCCACAATGGTTGAACTCATTTACAGTCCCACCAACAGTGTAAAAGTGTTCCTATTTCTCCACATCCTCTCCAGCACCTGTTGTTTACTGAGTTTTTAATGATCACCATTCTAACTGGTGTGAGATGGTATCTTACTGTGGTTTTGATTTGCATTTCTCTGGTGGCCAGTGATGATGAGCATTTTTTCATGTGTCTGTTGGCTGCATAAATGTCTTCTTTTGAGAAGTGCCTGTTCATATCCTTTGCCCACTTGTTGATGGGGTTTTTTTTTTCTTGTAAATGTCAGGATCAAATTCACACATAATAATGGAAATGGGCTAAATGCTCCAATTAAAAGACACAGACTGGCAAATTGGATAAAGAGTCAAGACCCATAAGTGTGCTGTATTCAGGAAACCCATCTCACGTGCAGAGACACTCATAGGCTCAAAAAAATAGAGGAAGATCTACCAAGTAAATGGAAAACAAAAAAAGGCAGGGGTTGCAATCCTAGTCTCTGATAAAACAGACTTTAAACCAACAAAGATCAAAAGAGACAAAGACGACCATTACATAATGGTCAAGGGATCAATTCAATAAGAAGAGCTAACTCTCCTAAATATATATGCACCCAATACAGGAGCACCCAGATTCATAAAGCAAGTCCTTAGAGACCTACAAAGAGACTTAGACTCACACACAATAATAATGGGAGACTTTAACACCCCACTGTCAACATTAGACAGATCAACGAGACAGAAAGTTAACAAGGATATTCAGGAATTGAACTCAGCTCTACACCAAGCAGACGTAATAGACATCTACAGAACTCTCCACCCCAAATCAACAGAATGTACATTCTTCTCAGCACCACGTTGCACTTATTCCAAAATTGACCACATAGTGGGAAGTAAAGCACTCCTCAGCAAAAGTAAAAGAACAGAGATTTTAACAAACTGTCTCTCAGACCACAGTGCAATCAAACTAGAACTCAGGATTAAGATACTCAATCAAAACTGCTCAACTACATGGAAACTGAACAACCTGCTCCTGAATGACTACTGGGTGCATAACAAAATGAAGGCAGAAATAAAGATGCTCTTTGAAACCTACAAGAATAAAGACACAACATACCAGAATCTCTGGGACACATTTAAAGCAGTGTGTAGAGGGAAATGTATAGCACTAAATGTCCACAAGAGAAAGCAGGAAAGATCTAAAATTGACACCCTAATATCACATTAAAAGAACTAGAGAAGCAAGAGCAAACACATTCAAAACCTAGCAGAAGGCAAGAAATAACTAAGATCAGGGCAGAACTGAAGGAGATAGAGACACAAAAAACCCTCCAAAAAATCAGTGAATCCAGGAGCTGGTTTTTTGAAAAGATCAACAAAATTGATAGACTGCTAGCAAGACTAATAAAGAAGAAAAGAGAAGAATCAGATAGATGCAATAAAAAATGATACAGGGGATATCACCAGAGATCACACAGAAATACAAACAACCATCAGAGAATACTATAAACACTTCTACGCAAATACACTAGAAAATCTAGAAGAAATGGATAAATTCCTCGACACATACACCCTACCAAGACTAATCCAGGAAGAAGTTGAATCTCTGAATAGACCAATAACGGACTCTGAAATTGAGGCAATAATTAATAGCCTACCAACCAAAAACAGTCCAGGACCAGAAGGATTCACAGCCAAATTCTACCAGAGGTACGAGGAGGAGCTGGTACCATTCCTTCTGAAACTATTCCAATGAAGAGAAAAAGAGGGAATCCTCCCTAACTCATTTTTTGAGGCCAGCATCATCCTGATACCAAAGCCTGGCAGAGATGCAACAAAAAAAGAGAATTTTAAACCAATATCCCTGATGAACATTGATGCAAAAATCCTCAATAAAATACTGGCAAACTGAATCCAGCAACACATCAAAAAGCTTATCCACCATGATTAAGTGGGCTTCATCCCTGGGATGCAAGGCTGGTTCAACATACACAAATGAATAAACGTAATCCGGCATATAAACAGAACCAAAGACAAAAACCACATGATTATCTCAATAGATGCAGAAAAGGCCTTTGACAAAATTCAACAGCCCTTCATGCTAAAAACGCTCAATAAATTCGGTATTGATGGAACGTATCTCAAAATAATAAGAGCTATTTATGACAAACCCACAACCAATATCATACTGAATGGGCAAAAACTGGAAGCATTCCCTTTGAAAACTGGCACTAGACAGGAATGCCCTCTCTCACCACTCCTATTCAACATAGTGTTGGAAATTTTGGCCAGGGCCATCAGGCAGAAGAAAGAAATAAAGTGTATTCAATTAGGAAAAGAGGAAGTCAAATTGTCCCTGTTTGCAGATGACATGATTGTTTATGTAGGAAACCCCATCATCTCAGCCCAAAATCTCCTTAAGCTGGTAAGCAACTTCAGCAGTCTCAGGATACAAAATCAATGTGCAAAAATCACAAGCATTCTTATACACCAATAACAGACAAACAAGAGAGCCAAATCTTGAATGAACTCCCATTCACAATAGCTTTAAAGAGAATAAAATCCCTAGGAATCCAACTTACAAGGGATGTGAAGGACCTCTTCAAGGAGAACTACAAACCACTGCTCAACGAAATAAAAGAGGACACAAACAAATGGAAGGGCATTCCATGCTCATGGATAGGAAGAATCAATATCATGAAAATGGCCATACTGCCCAAGGTAGTTTATAGATTCAGTGTCATCCCCATCAAGCTACCAATGACTTTGTTCACAGAATTGGAAAAAACTACTTTAAAGTTCACATGGAACCAAAAAAGAGCCCTCATTGCCAAGACAATCCTAAGTCAAAAGAACAAAGCTGGAGGCATCACGCTACCTGACTTCAAACTATACTACAAGGCTGCAGTAACCAAAACAGCATGGTACTGGTACCAAAACAGAGATGTAGACCAATGGAACAGAACAGAGCCTTCAGAAATAATACCACACATCTACAACTATCTGATCTTTGACAATCCTGACAAAAACAAGAAATGGGGAAAGGATTCCCTATTTAATAAATGGTGCTGGGAAAAGTGGCTAGCCATAAGTAGAAAGCTGAAACTGGATCCTTTCCTTACTCCTTATATGAAAATTAATTCAAGGTGGATTAGTGACTTAAATGTTAGACCTAAAACCATAAAAACCCTAGAAGAATACTAGGCAATACCATTCAGGACATAGGCATGGGCAAGGACTTCATGTCTAAAACACCAAAAGCTATGGCAACAAAAGCCAGAATTGACAAATGGGATCTAATTAAACTAAAGAGCTTCTGCACAGCGAAAGAAACTGTCATCAGAGTGAACAGGCAACTTACAGAATGGGAACAATTTTTTGCAATTTATTCATCTGACAAATCTGACATATCCAGAATCTACAAAGAACTCTACTTCTGACTTTTAAAATTTAAATTGCCCTACCTTGCTTTGGGAATAAAAGGAAAATATTCTTTTAAAGAAGTATTGGCTAATCCATGTATTAACCACCATTTCCTTGAAGAATCATGTGTTTCTGATTCTTTATTGTGAACATGCAAGAACTCAAAAGTTTTTCTATTTACTCGATCACTGGTTTTAACATGGTAATTTAGAGTTTTAACTTTTTTGAATTTGGATTCAGCTTTTTAAGTTATATTTGTTTTGTACAGCAACAAACCATAAGACATTGTGATATTCTCTTGGTAGTGATTCAACTACCACTTGAATATCTTAGTAGACAGATTGAATGTGTTTGTAGAGTATTTCATACTGAGACCTATAAAATATAGGTTTATTTCTATTATAGTATTTTTTTGGAATTACACGTAACATTATTTTTGTTGGACTCGAGGATTCATAGGACCTGATTAAATCCTTTATATCATAAATGAAATACTACTTTATAATTACATGGGTAAAGTGATTAGTAGTATGGTGTGTGCTATGAGCTCACAGAGTTTCCTATTCATTTTTATGTGCCCAGCATTTTGCATAGTGCCTGGCCCATAACTGACATTTCATATACATCATTTGGTTCATGGATACTTAGCAAATTTAGTAAGAACAGTCAAGTTGTGCATAACTACTTAGTCATTATGTTACTCTTAAAATTTTCCCAAACCACTGCCTACATAAATACAAGAATTTTATTCTTGTCTAAGCCATTCCTTTTCAGTGATCTGCTTGAGAATGGTAATTAAAGTAATGTCTTTTACTGTTTTCAGCAGCCTTATAAATTATGGTAATTGATATTTGGAATCTGATAACAGCACTTTAAGTAACTCCTAAAAGTCTGGTGTTGAGAAGTTCTTTAAATTATAGCATTTAAACTTCATTTAGATATGGTGTTGAAAATATGCTTTTAATTCATGATAGTGCTTTTAAAGATGATGAACTTGAGGGCTTAGATGTAAAGTACTTTCAAAAGGATCACACCACTGATTGTGTTAGAGCCTGGATTTGAATTTCTTATTCTGATTGCAAAGTCCATTATCTTAATTACCTTATATCATCATAATGGGAACCTGAAGTAAAACTGAAATAGTGAACCTCACACTGGGCATTCTTTCTTTGCTTCTGTGCTGTATTTCTCTGTACCCCATAGTTCATTCTTGAGTATTTCTCTTGGGTACGCCCCTCATTTAAGTGTCTGTCCTCCATTCTTTACATTTAAAGCCAATCAGTTGCCCAGTCATCAAGTATTTATTATATACTCCTGTGTCCTATCACTGTCCTACGTGCTATAAGAAGAACTGTGCACACAATTCCTAACTTTCAAGTAATTTAGCTCATGAACTACTGGCTGGAAATTTAATATAACTTTTGAAAAGAAGGATATGGGGAGTAACAGTTGGCTTCAAAGAGAATCAGACTGATGGGCAGAGTCAGTCACAGGAATTGGTTGGCTCTTTATTAGTATAAATTAGTATGTCTTTGGTATTTTAAAACTTACATCTTTCAAATGAACACTGTTTCTGCTTATTTTTTGTGGAATACTATATTTTGTATTTTTTAACTTTCATATTTCAAAAGGTATGTAATGCTGCTATACAGAGTTGAATTGTGATATAATAGATTGTACGACCTGTTGATTCTACCACCTTTTCATTATTTTGCACATCCCCAGGTTCTCACTTTCCTCCATACCCTTTTTAAATTTCTTGGTTGATTATCGTAATTACTCCCTTGCCTTGCTCCCTTGCCTTGGATTCTCAATTCTTTTCTGTTTTCTTGCTTTGACAAACTTACTTGGTTAAAATACAGCCTTGCTTAAATTCATTACTCTGTGTTCCTCACCTGTACACATGCAGCTGAATATATTTGAGAGAAAATACACAACCATGATCTCTGTTACTACTTTAAATTCTTCATTATTAAATTCAGATTGGTCCTTCATCCTTCTTGGCTGTCATGGTAGATTTCCCTGGTCTGTACTTTTGTTTTCCCAGAGTGCTATTTCGTATCTTTTTTTCTTCAAAGCCCGATGGATCCTTTTGCAACCTATTTCCGATGGCTTTATATCCTAATTCACGGAAAAAAACCAGAAGCAGTGAGAAAATAATTTCTACCAGCTTTTACTTGCTTCTGTACTCCTAATTGCATTTGGGCCCTTATATCTTCTCTCTTATTTCATTACTAAACTATTTATACTCCTGATTAGAGCTACCCCTTTACTTGTCTAGTAAATTTAATCCCTTCTTGCTTCTGTAGGAACATTGCTTTAGAAATTATCATTTGGTAGCATCAAAATTACCTTCTTTGTTGGATTATTACTACCAGAATTCATTCATTTGGAAAATATTTATTGAGTACTATATGTCTGGCATAGATCCAAGTGCTAAGAATATGTGAATGGAGCTTACAATCTAGTTGAAAAGACAGTAAGCAAAAAAGATACTAAAAAACTTCATATCTGGCCGGGCGCGGTGGCTCAAGCCTGTAATCCCAGCACTTTGGGAGGCCGAGACGGGCGGATCACGAGGTCAGGAGATCGAGACCATCCTGGCGAACATGGTGAAACCTCGTCTCTACTAAAAAATACAAAAAACTAGCCGGGCGAGGTGGCGGGCGCCTGTAGTCCCAGCTACTCGGGAGGCTGAGGCGGGAGAATGGCGTAAACCCGGGAGGCGGAGCTTGCAGTGAGCTGAGATCTGGCCACTGCACTCCAGCCTGGGCGACAGAGCGAGACTCCGTCTCAAAAAAAAAAAAAAAAAAAAAAAAACTTCATATCAAATGTTAGAAAATAGTAACATGGTATGGAAAATAAAAAATAGAGCAGGTAAGAGAAGATGGAGGGAGAGTCCTAGGTAAGGGGTGCAGATTGCAGTATTAAATAGGATGTTTAAGGTAGGCAGCTGTGCGGATGTGTGGGGTGGGAAGAGTGCTAGGCAGAGGGCAAAAAGTTCTAAAGCAGAAAGAGTGTAGTGCATTGTTGAGGAAATGCGGGGAAGCCAGGGTGGCTGGCAGAGCAGCCTGAAAGAGAGTACTAGGGAAGTAGGTCAGAAACTTGTGTAGGGTCGGTGGGAGGGTCAGATCACGTAGGACACCTGCTGATCACTTAAAGGCCTACTCTCCTATTCTTAGTGAACTGAAACACTGCAGAACTTTTTTGCAGATCTTCATTTTAAGACGATTTCTGGCTGCTGTATTGAGAACAGACTGCAATGAGGGGCAGGGAAAAGCTATTCTAAGGTTTTTGGAATCATCAGGTGAGACAGTGATGGCTTAGTCTGAGGTAGTGGAGGTGGTGAGAAGTTATCAGAAGCAGGTTATGTTTTTAAAGTAGAAACACCAGGATTTGCAGGAGTGAATGTGATGTCAGAGAAGAGAGGACTCCAAGGGGATTCTTGGATTTTCAGCTTGGGCAATTGAAAGGATGGAGGTGTCGTGTGAGATAGAGAAAGCCATAGCAGAGGTTGGCAGAAAGAGGATCAGGGTTGAGAGAGATCAAGAGTTCACGTTCGGACATGTTCAGATGTCTCCCAGAGCACAGTTTCTGTCTTTAACTTCTGTAGTCACTCAGCATCTCTAAACAGGAAGAATCTGGTCTTAGGGCAGCTGGGAGGTTTAGGCATTGGGCACAGAGAATCTGAACTAGAATTACAGCAGTGGAAAACCGGTTATGAATGGTCTCCCACTTACAGTAGTTAAGTGTAATGATGTCTTTTACTTTACCATGCTCCTGACAGCAATACATACTCAATGGAAACTGTATTTCAAATTTTTGATTTTTGTCTTTTCCTGGGCTAGTAATTTGCTGTGTGATACTCCCTAGTGATGGTGGGCAGCAGCAGGAAATCATAGCTCGCAGTCAGCCACGTGATCACAACATGCACAGTAGATACTCTACAGTGTACTGTGTTGCCAGCATTTTTCTGGATGCTCTTATTTTTTGTGTTTTCACATCTCATCATGTCGACAAAACATCCATCCATGTGTAGTATTCAGTACTCTATTACAAAATAGGCTTTGTGTTAGATGATTTTGTCTAGCTCTAGGCTAATGTGAGTGTTCTGAGCATGTTTAAAGTAGGTTAGGCTAACCTATGATCTTGGGTAATCTAGGTGTATTAAATGCATTTTTCCTTACAGTATTTTTGACTTTCAGTGGATTTATTGGAATGTAACACAGTCATAAGTCAAGGAGCACCTGTAATGACACATAGTAACAGTATCAAAAAGGAAGATCGCTTTATCTTTCAGCCTGGGTGATGGAAAAATTATGCAAACCAGGAGGAGAAATGCATTTTAGGGGGAAAATACTGAGTTTGGTTTCAGGGGTAGTCCAGTAATTCAACCAGGTAGAAATATTCACTACATATTTAGACATGTGTGTGTTAAAGTAGAACTCCATGGTGAAAAAAGTTTGGATTTTGATCTTGGTAAACTGAGAGATGATTGCTGAAAACATGAAAACTGTTAGAAAAGAAAAGAAAGCTAAGCAGAGACCCTTGGGTGAATCATTTCTCTCAGTGTAAAGGGCCAGTAAAGAGCTAATCTGGTACTGAGCACGGTGGGTCAAGCCTGTAATCCCAGCACTTTGGGAGGCCAAGGCGGGTGGATCACTTGAGGTCAGGAGTTCGAGATCAGCCTGGCCAACATGGTGAAACCCCCGTCTCTAGTAAAATTAGAAAAATTAGCTGGGTGTGGTGGTGCACGCCTGTAATCACAGCTACTTGGGTGGCTGAGGCATGACAACCACTTGAACCCAGCAGGCGGAGGTTGCAGCGAGCCAAGATCGCGCCACTGCACTCCAACCTGGGTGACAGAGCGAGACTCTGTCTCAAAAATAAAGAAAGAAAAAGAAAAAACCACAGCTAATCTGAGTAATGAATTGGAACTGTAAAGACAGAAATGGTGGTTGATAGTTGCTAATGATGGAGATAGGACACAGCAGATAAGCACTGAGAAAAGACTTGAAGTTTTCAATGGAGATAAATTAGTTTCTTTCAAAAGAGCAGAGTCAGCAGACAACTGTACCCTATTTTTTTCTTGGTGTCCAATACCACTTATCCTTTAAAATCCAACTCAGATATATGCCAAATAATAGTTAATGTTTGTTGAAAGCTTATAGGTCTCATATTATGCTAATATTACATGAGTTTATTATTAATTCCTACGTCAATTCTATGATGTAGATACTGTTTCCTACTTAACTGTTGAAGACTAGAGAGTTAAATTAATTTGTCCAAGTTTGTATAGTTAATGGTATGAAAAAATAATTGAATCCAGGCACACCAGTGTCAGAATCCATACTTTTAGGCTCATGTTCTTTGACATCTTCCTAGTTATTCACTAACAGAATTCAGTCACATTTAGACTGACTAGCTCTTGGGGCTGTGGATACTAAGTGTTACAGGCAGTTTATATTGTCAAAGGGCTTATAATCTAGGTAAGGATAAGTGATATTTGTAATTTTCTTAAAATGATAAGTAATACTGTAAGATAGTTTATGGTAAGTGACAAATGAGGGATATGGTAATAAGTAATGAGAATTGAGAGGATGAAATGGCCAATCTAGGGCCAGGTGTTACGGAAGGTTTCATGGAAGGAATAATGTTTGATCTGGACCTTCCAGGATCAGAATTATTGTGACTGCAGGTGATGCAGATGGATAGAGATAAAATAAGTGGGGGAAGTATTTCAGATGACAAGAACAGCTGGAGCAAAGGCATAAATAAAGGGAAGAGTAAGATGTGTTTGGGGAAAATTATATAGTCCATTTGAGGTGGTTAATGTGGCCAGAATGGGTGAAGGATTGGAAAGGAAGACTAAGGTCAGGTTGTGAATAATACTGAGTGGAGATCCATAGAAAGCTGTGAGTTCACACTGGGTTTTGTTTAAAATAGAACTCTGTAGTTCTGAATTATTTACTTCTTGGTTTAAATATATCCATATTTAAAGAAACATTTTATTTTATTCTTAGAATGCCAGTTAATGAAAACAGAACGACCAAAGCCAAACACATTTATAATCAGATGTCTCCAGTGGACCACTGTTATAGAGAGAACATTTCATGTAGACACTCCAGAGGAAAGGTAAGAAATTCATTTGTTTTCATTTGTGAAAAAGCAACACTCCATCTAATGTATTTGTGTCTGACTTTATGATTTGTAAATATATGTAAATATATTTTTTAAATGCTATAGTCTCTAAATTCTTGTTTTCTGGTATAATACATGAATAACAGTGGCTTACAAAATAATACTTAATACATCAGAACCTCTGGGCATACTGGAAGGTATACTTTCAGAGAAACAACATTTAAATGTTAAAATATACATTTAAAAAGACATTTTTGGCCTGGCACGGTGGCTCACGCCTGTAATCCCAGCACTCTGGGAGGTCAAGGCGGGTGGATCATGAGGTCAGGAGATTAAGACCATCCTGGCTAACACGGTGAAACCCTGTCTCTACTAAAAAAATATAAAACAAATCAGCTGGGCATGGTGGTGGGCGCCTGTAGCCCCAGCTACTCAGGAGGCAGAGGCAGGAGAATGGCACGAACCCGGGAGATGGAGCTTGCAGTGAGCCGAGATCGCACCGCTGCACTCCAGCCTGGGTGACAGAGAGAGACTCTGTCTCAAAAAAGAGAGACATTTTTATAGCCAAACTACCTTTTTAAAAAAATTGTATGATTGTATTCATACTTGCAATTCTGAGGCTAGTGATAGCAAAAGATTGCAATTAACATGTCATTCTAAATTAATTGCAAGTGGCTGCCTGGAGCACTAGGTTGCTAAGGATTCTGAGATTGGGTCTAAGGAGCGGGAGGGAGGATTAATTAGCATTGACTGTCATTATTGCTAAAGTGGGTAGTGACAACACTGTAGTAACCAACTCATCAACTTCATCGGGTCCACGTTTTTTTTCCTCCTGATCTATCAGTTTTTACAACTACTTCCCAATTCTATATCCGCTCACTCTGATACTGAGTTAGGTCCAGCCACCACAGTCACAAAACCGTTATCCTGCACATGTTATATTTGATCCTAATCAGAAGCTTTGTGAAGGTAAATGTTATTAGCCTTATTTGCCAAATGAATACATTAAGTTTTAACAGCCTTGTCTAAAATTTTAATAAAAGCACAATGGTAAAGTATTGTTTTAATAACCCTTTTGATCAGTAGAGTAAATGGTAATGTATGATTGATTAAGAAATATAGAAAAGAGTTAGGCAGTGATAATACTTCCTTTTGTGTACTTCCAATCTTATTCTGTGCAGATGTTATTAGGCCTTTAGTATATATACCGTTCTGGGTATGGGTCCCTGAGCTCCACCCCTTCCGCATACCCTCCCCTCCCTGTACACCCTCCCCTCCCAACCATTGATCCTGGGCCTTTTCTCCCTTGATAATTAATACTGAGCTTTCAGTTTGTTGATATGTCCACCCATAATCCATAACCACTAAGTTGGGCTAATTCCTATGTATCTTTTCAGATCTGAACTTAAAATGTTATTTTTCCTACAAAACCTCTGACTCTTATAGACTAGGCAGGTTCCCCTGCTAGGTACTTAGATACTTTTCTTTGTACCTTTTCTATCAAGTATATTATAACTGTAATCCTTGTTTGCCTTTCTCACTAAACTTTAAGATTCTTGATAGCAAAGATCATGGCTTCCTTGCTCATTTAAAAAATCTTTAGCACATAGTCCATGGCCCAACACAGTATTTATTGACTGGCTGGATAAATGGAACTTTTCCCATGTCAATTTATATTCTTTGAAAATGTTATTCTTAGTGGATTTTTAACATCTGTTGAAGCACAATTCATTTTGCCATTTATGTTTACAAAGCTGGATTTCTGTCAGATCTTAAGACTCTAAAGTCCTCTGCTATTCCTGTAATAATATACTATTTTGAACCGTCAGTTTTCATTTGCATTTATAACTATAAGAAAAAACAGTATTAGTACAAATGAAAAACAGCATACTTATCTTTGCCATTAGTTTGTGCATTTCTATATACCTCTAGAATCTGGTGTTTGGAAATTCTATATGACTCTAGATATCATTGAAGACTTAGAGAGGGTTAGTGTGAGTTAGAAAAAACTCTCTGTTTTTAGTATTCTGCCCAGTCTAAAATTTTTACCTGTCGTAAACTAAATGTATATCTCTTACTTATCTTACATTTATTTCAGTACATGATATAAGGTTGGACTGTATTTTTTTCTCAATGGCAAGCCCATCGTCTCATCTCCATTCATTAGATAATCCATTTTTTTCTCACCGATTGTGGATAACACATATACATATTTGGGCTTTTAGGATTTAGTCTTTTTTTCCCCTTTGACCTTTCTGTATTCTAGCATTAACACCACATGGCTTTAATTAGATAAACTTTATAAAATTTTTAACTGTTAATATAGCAACATATCCCTTAATTTTTTTTTAATAAAAATGATCTTAGCTACATTAGTGCATTCTTTTAAAAAATTATGGTAAAAAATTACATAATGTGAAATCCTCTTCCATTTTGAAGGGTATAATAGAGTATTGTTAACTATGTGCATATTATTGTACAGCAGATCTCTAGAACGTTTTCATCTGGCATGACTGAACCTCTGTTCCCATTGAACAACAGCTCTCCATTCCCCTATCCCCAGCCCCTGGAAACCACCGTTCTACTGTCTGCTTCTGTGAATTCGACACTTTAGACACGTCACATAGTGGAATCATACAATGTTTGTCCTGTTACTGTCTTATTTCACTTAGTATAATGTCTTCAACGTTAATCCATGTTGCAGCATAGTAGAGGATATTCTTCTTTTTTAAGGCTGAATAATATTCCACTGTATGTATGTAACACATTTGCCTTCTTTCTTTTTTTGAGACAGGGTCTTGCTCTGTCACCCAGGCTGGAGTGCAGTGGTGTGATCATGGCTTATTGCAGCCTGGAACTTGGGGCCAAGGGATCCTCCCAGCTTAGCCTCCCCAGTAGCTGAGACTATAGCTGCACATGCAACTAATTAAAAAAAAATTTTTTTTTTTTTGTAGAGACAAGGTTTCTCTATGTTGCCAGGGCTTGTCTGGAACTCCCGGCCTCAAGCAATCCTCCTCCCTCGGCTGGAATTACAGGCATGAGCCACACTCCTGGCCGATACATTTTCTTTCTTCATTCATCTGCTGATGAGTATTTAGGTTGTTTCCACCTCTTGTCTATTGTGAATAATGCAACAATGAGCATGAGAGGGCAGATATTTATTTAAGTTCCTCATTTGACTTTGTTCGAATAAATATCCAGAAATGTGATTGCTGGTTCATATGGTAGTTCTACTTTTAATTTTTTGAAGAATCTCCATACTGTTTTCTATAGCATCTACATTATTTTACATTCCCAATAATGGTGTACAAGGTTTTAATTTCTCCACATCCTTGCTGATACTTATGTATTTATTTTTTATGTTGTTGTTTTTTTAAAAATAACAGCCATCCTAGCAGGTGTAAGGTGATATTTCATCGTGGTTTTGATTTGAACTTCCCTAATAATTCATAATGCTAAGCATTTTTCAAATACCTGTGTATCATTTGTATGTCTTCTTTGAAGAAATGTCTATTCAAGTCTTTTGCCAAATTTTTACTTGTGTTTCTTTTTTTTGTTGTCGCTATTGAGTTGTAGGAGTTCCTTATACATTTTGAATATTAAGTCCTTATGAGACATATGGTTTGTAAATATATTCTCTCATTCTGTAGTTTGCTGTTTTGTTCTCTTGTTTGCTGTGCAGAAGCTTTTTATTTTGATGTAGTTCTACTCATCTCTTATTGCTTTTGTCAGCATCAAGAAATCATTTCTAAGGACCAAGTTATGAAACTTTTCTCCTGTGGTTTTTTCCTAGGAGTTTGTAATTTCATGTCTTATATTTATTCTTCGATCCATTTTGAGTTCGTTTTGTGTGTGTAAAATAAGGCTCCACTTTTATTCTTTTGCGTGTTGATACCCAGTTTTCCCAGCACCATAATATTTCCACATTGTGTTAGTCATGGCACTAACACAATTCAAAGATTATTTGACCATATATGGTTTTATTACCTGGGCTGTCTGTTCTGTTCCATTAGTCTGTATGTCTTTATGCCAGTACCAAATTGTTTTAATTAGTGAAGCTTTAGAATGCATTTTGAAGTCAGGAAGTATGAAGCCCTCAGCTTTTTGCTTTCTCAAGATTTTTTCAGCTATTTGGGATTATTTATGGTTTCCATATGAATTTTAGGATTGTTTTTTCTGTTTCTGCAAAAATGCTTTAGGATTTTGAAAAGGATTGCATTGAATATGTAGCTTACTTTGCGGTATTGACACCTTAACAATATTAAACCTTCCAGTGCATGAACATGGGATGTCTTTCCATTTATTTGTGTCTCCTTTCATTTCTTTCAGCAGTGTTTTGTAGTTTTCAGGGTACAAATCTTTCACCTTCTTGGTTAACTTTATTCCTAAAGTACTTTATTCTTTTTGATGCTTTTGTAAATGGTATTTGCCTTAGTCCCTTTGGGCTGCTACAACAAAATATCGTAAACCGAGTAGCTTATAAACCATAGAAATTTATTTCTGACAGTTCTGGAGGCCAGGTGTTTAAGTTCAAGATGTTGGCAAATTCACTGTCTATAGAGGGCCCTCTTCACGGTTCATAGAAGGTATCTTTTCCCTATATTGTCATCTAGTAAAAGTGCCAAAGGAACTCTCTGAGGACTTTTCTATAAATGCTCTATTTTAATTTATGAGTTCTATCATGACCTCACAAAGGCCCACTTCCTAATACCATCACCTTTGGGGTTAAGTAACCCAAAACATTTATTCTTTTGTAGATCTAGTATCTGCAGACAATAATAATTTTATCTCTTCATTTCTGATAGTTTTATGTATTATTTCTCCGTGTTTTTAAGCAATGTTTAGTAATTTTGATGATAGCACATATACCTTTTTTCCTTATTTTATTGGATACACTTCACTTACTTACTGTTAAATATGATTTGTATATGTACTTTATTACGCTGCACATGACCATCCACAATATAGACAAAGATGATTTTTCTTTCTTACAGCTAACTACTTTCACTGTCACAACCATGGCCATTACACTCACACTCAAACATACAGAGACACATGTACATGCGCACACATATACCTCGCCCCCAACCATGTTCCTGATACGTTGAACTCCTTGTTGTTTCTCAAGTACTAATGCTATATTGTGCTCTTACATTACCTGTAGCTCTTCCCTTCTTGCCCTTTTGCCCCTACTGCTAGGAACACCTCATATCCTTTGCTTGTCTCTTGCTCATTCTGGTCAGTACCAATTCATTTTGCACATCTACATTCAAGAATTACCTTTTTCTTTGGGTCCCCATCACAAACTATTATTGTTAGAACACCACTGTACTCAGTATATAGTTGTATCATTTTATCCGTAACATTTTATTATACTTCCTCATAATACCAAGGCCCCTCCCCATCAGACTGTAAGTTCTTCCTAAGCCATTCCTTATTTAAACTTTAGGAGCACATATGTATTAGACATTTAATTAAATATTTATTAGTAAGTGAATAATCAGTTGGTGAAAATTATTTGATTTTTGTGTAAGTAGTATATGTACTTTTAAAATATTAATGTACTTCTTTCATAGAGGTCTCCATTATGTTTTTCAAATTAATTACATTTTTAAATGTTACTTAGGAATTAGAAGATTGAATGCCTTCTTTCAGTTAGTCAGGTACTTTGGCCTGATACTCTTTTGCAGGAATTACCCCCCATACCCCTCCACCCTCACCAAATGGTGTAGGGTTATAGTTTAAGTATCATGAATTATGATGAATTAGGTAATTTGGGTCAGTAGTCCAGCTAACTACCACGAGTAAAGCTGGAAAAGACTTTAGTTTTTGTTTTTTAAAAAGGCACCAGAGAGCTGATAAGGCTAAGATTTATGGGGCCAAAACTTTATTGAGGAAAGAAACCCAGAGAGTGAACCTACTTTTCCCTTTGGGTTACCTGCTAATTCTTGAAGTAGTATTGGAGATGGAGACATTTTGAGTAGCTCCCAGAGCTAGGAGTGATATTTTGGAATCTAGGATCTACCAAAGAGGAGACATGGTAAACCACTACTTTTTGGTATTGGTAGCTTAAAGGATTGTGCCCTATAAGAAAGAGTAAACTGGAAATAGATTTGCTTTGAGAGGATTGACGTATAACTATAAATTATTTCAGTCCTGAAATTGAGTGAAGGTGATTCGACTTTGCTAGTTTTCCAGGAGCTTGCTAAAAGCAAATGTAAATTCTCTCTAACAGAATATTGTATCTTCCTAGACCTCACATTACCTCAATTTTCATGTGCTACGTCCAGGACTTGTTAAAAAATGAGTACACAAAAATTCAACACAATGTGGCCAAAATAACAGGAAAAAACAGACAATAGAATTATATTCATAGGAATATATGATAGGAACTCTAGATAAAAGAACTATGCATTAATTAGTATGTTCAAGTATATTAAGATCGGGTGATTCTGTAGAGGGAAAGTATAAAAAAGAAACAAATGGATAATAGCTTTGATTTGTAATCAAGGTAAAATTAAAAAGAAAGAACCCCATAGAAATTCTAAAATTGAAAACAAAACATTTGGAATTGTGAGTTCTAGCAGACGTCTTTAATGGCAAACTAGACCTCACATTAGAGACAATTAGTGAACTCAAAAATACATCAGAGCAGAACGTTTATAATGAAACATGCAAAGATAAGAGGATAGAAAATAAAAGTAAGAATAGAATGTAAGATAAAAACAATGTAGTGAGAATGTCTTACATATATAATTGGAGCCTCAGAAGGAGAGGAGAGAATAGAGCAAAAAGTATTTGAAAATATGATTGAAATTTTTAAAAAAATGGCTAAAGATGTCAAACCATAGTTTCAAAAGTCCTATAAATCTCAAGTAGGAAAAATATGAAGCAAATTCCTAATCTCATTAGACTATTCAAAAACAAAGACAGTGTAAAAATCCCCAATATAGATAGAGAAAAAATGTACTTTGCTTTCAGAGCAGCAACACCTAGACCAAAAGGTAATGTATCAATATGTGGGATGGAACAATAATGAAATATAATGGAATGATGTTCCCAAATAATGGAATGATAATGGAATATTTCTGAAGATGATGAAATGATATCCCCAAAATTCTGAAAGAAAATGAGTGCTAAGAAACAACTTTTTTTCATGAATAAAAGTCAAAAGAAAATATTTTCAGTAAACAGTTGATAGAGGCTGGGCATTGTGTCTCATGCCTATAATCCCAACACCTTGGAGGCTGAGGCAGGAAGATCACTTGAGCCCAGGAGCTCAGACCAGCCTGGGCAACATAGTGAGATTCTGTCTCTACTCCCCTCACTCCCCCCGCCGCCAAAGTTTGATAGGATTTCTCACTTCCCCTCACTCCCCCCGCCGCCAGAATTTGATAGGATTTCTCACTAGCACACCTGAAATAACTAACCTAGTATTTTTTTAAAAATTATTATTATTATACTTTAAGTTCTAGGGTACTTGTGCACAATGTGCAGGTTTGTTACATATGTATACATGTGCCATATTGGTATGCTGCACCCATTAACTCGTCATTTACATTAGGTATATCTCCGAATGCTATCCCTTCCCCTTCCCGCCTCCCCACAGTAGGCCCGAGTGTGTGATGTTCCTCCTCCTGTGTCCAAGAGATCTCATTGTTCAATTCCCACCTGTGAGTGAGAACGTGCGGTGTTTGGTTTTCTGTTCTTGTGATAGTTTGCTGAGAATGATGGTTTCCAGCTGCATCCATGTCCCTACAAAGGACACGAATTCATCCTTTTTTATGGCTGCATAGTATTCCATGGTGTATATGTGTCACATTTGCTTAATCCAGTCTGTCACTGATGGATATTTGGGTTAATTCCAAGTCTTTGTTATTGTAAATAGTGCTGCAATAAACATACATGTGCGTGTGTCTTTATAGCAGCATGATTTATAATCCTTTGGGTATATACCCAGTAATGGGATGCCTGGGTCAAATGGTATTTCTAGTTCTAGATCCTTGAGGAATCGCCACGCTGTTTTCCACAATGGTTGAACTAGTTTACAGTCCCACCAACAGTGTAAAAGTGTTCCTATTTCTCCACATCCTCTCTAGCACCTGTTGTTTCCTGATTTTTTTAATGATTGCCATTCTAACTGGTGTGAGATGCTTTCTCACTGTGGTTTTGATTTGCATTTCTCTGATGGTGAGTGATGATGAGCATTTTTTCATGTGTCCATTGGCTGTGTGAATGTCTTCTTTTGAGAAGGGTCTGTTCATATCCTTTGCCCACTTTTTGATGGGGTTGTTTGTTTTTTTCTTGTAAATTTGTTTGAGTTCTTTGTAGGTTCTGGATGTTAGCCATTTGTCAGATGAGTAGATTGCAAAATTTTTCTCCCATTCTGTAGGTTGCCTGTTCACTCTGATGGTAGTTTCCTTTGCTGTGCAGAAGCTCTTCAGTTTAATTAGATCCCATTTGTCAATTTTGGCTTTTGTTGCGGTTGCTTTTGGTATTTTAGACATGAAGTCTTTGCCCATGCCTATGTCCTGAATGGTATTACCTAGGTTTTCTTGTAGGGTTTTTATGGTTTTAGGTCTAACATTTATGTCTCTAATCCATCTTAAATTAATTTTCTTATAAGGAGTAAGGAAAGGATCCAGTTTCAGCTTTCCACTTATGGCTAGCCAGTTTTCCCAGTACCATTTATTAAATAGGGAATCCTTTCCCCATTTCTCGTTTTTGTCAGGTTTGTCAAAGATCAGATAGTTGTAGATGTGTGGTATTATTTCTGAGGGCTCTGTTCTGTTCCATTGGTCTATATCTCTGTTTTGGTACCAGTACCATGCTGTTTTGGTTACTGTAGCCTTGTAGTATAGTTTGAAGTCAGGTAGTGTGATGCCTCCAGCTTTGTTCTTTTGACTTAGGATTGTCTTAGCGATGCGGGCTCTTTTTTGGTTCCATATGAACTTTAAAGCAGTTTTTTTCCAAATCTGTGAAGAGAGTCATTGATAGCTTAATAGGGATGGCATTGAATCTATAAATCACCTTGGGCAGTATGGCCATTTTCACAATACTGATTCTTCCTATCCATGAGCATGGTATGTTCTTGCATTTGTTTGTGTCCTCTTTTATTTTACTGAGCAGTGGTTTGTAGTTCTCCTTGAAGAGGTCCTTTAAATCCCTTGTAAGTTGGATTCCGAGATATTTTATTCTCTTTGAAGCTATTGTGAATGGGAGTTCATTCATGATTTGGCTCTCTGTTTGTCTGTTACTGGTGTAAAAGAATGCTTGTGATTTTGGCACGTTGATTTTATATCCTGAGACTTTGCTGAAGTTGCTTATCAGCTTGAGGAGATTTTGTGCTGAGACGATGGGGTTTTCTAAATATACAATCATGTCATCTGCATACAGGGACAATTTGACTTCTTCTTTTCCTAACTGAATACGCTTTATTTCTTTTTCTTGCCTGATTGCCCTAGCCAGAACTTCCAACACTATGTTGAACAGGAATGGTGAGAGAGGGCATATCCCTGTCTCGTGCCAGTTTTCAAAGGGAATGCTTACAGTTTTTGCCCATTCAGTATGATATTGGCTGTGAGTTTGTCATAAATAACTCTTATTATTTTGAGATACGTTCCATCGATACCAAATTTATTGAGAGTTTTTAGCATGAAGGGCTGTTGAATTTTGTCAAAGGCCTTTTCTGCCTGTATTGAGATAATCATGTGGTTTTTGTCTTTGGTTCTTTTCATATGCTGGATTACGTTTATTGATTTGTGTATGTTGAACCAGCCTTGCATCCCAGGGATGAAGCCCACTTGATCATGGTGGATAAGCTTTTTGATGTGCTGCTGGATTCAGTTTGCCAGTATTTTATTGAGGATTTTTGCATCGATGTTCATCAGGGATATTGGTCTAAAATTCTCTTTTTTTGTTGCATCTCTGCCAGGCTTTGGTATCAGGATGATGTTGGCTCATAAAATGAGTTAGGGAGGATTCCCTCTTTTTCTCTTCGTTGGAATAGTTTCAGAAGGAATGGTACCAGCTCCTCCTCATACCTCCAATAGAATTTGGCTGTGAATCCTTCTGGTCCTGGACTGTTTTTGGTTGGTTGGCTGTTAATTATTGCCTCAATTTCAGAGCCTGCTATTGGTCTATTCAGGGATTCAACTTCTTCCTGGTTTAGTCTTGGGAGAGTGTAAGGGTCAAGGAAATTATCCATTTCTTCTAGATTTTCTAGTTTATTTGTGTAGAGGTGTTTATAGTATTCTCTGATAGTAGTTTGTATTTCTGTGGAGTCAGTGGTGATATCCCCTTTATCATTTTTTTTATTGTGTCTATTTGGTTCTTCTCTCTTTTCTTCTTTATTAGTCTTGCTAGCGGTCTATCAATTTTGTTGATCTTTTCAGAAAACCAGCTCCTGGATTGATTTTTTGGAGGGTTTTTTGTGTCTCTATCTCCTTCAGTTCTGCCCTGATCTTAGTTATTTCTTGCCTTCTGCTAGGTTTTGAATGTGTTTGCTCTTGCTTCTCTAGTTCTTTTAATTGTGATGTTAGAGTGTCAATTTTAGATCTTTCCTGTTTTCTCTTGTGGGCATTTAGTGCTATAGATTTCCCTCTACACACTGCTTTAAATGTGTCCCAGAGATTCTGGTATGTTGTGTCTTTATTCTTGTAGGTTTCAAAGAACATCTTTATTTCTGCCTTCATTTTGTTATGTACCCAGTAGTCATTCAGGAGTAGGTTGTTCAGTTTCCACGTAGTTGAGCGATTTTGATTGAGTTTCTTTGTCCTGAGTTCTAGTTTGATTGCACTGTGGTCTGAGAGACAGTTTGTTAAAATCTCTGTTCTTTTACTTTTGCTGAGGAGTGCTTTACTTCCCACTATGTGGTCAATTTTGGAATAAGTGTGATGTGGTACTGAGAAGAATGTATATTCTATTGATTTGGGGTGGAGAGTTCTGTAGATGTCTATCAGGCCCTCTCGGTGCAGAGTTGAGTTTAATTCCTGGATATCCTTGTTAACTTTCTATCTTGTTAATCTGTCTAATGTTGACAGTGGGGTGTTAGAGTCTCCCATTATTATTCTGTGTGAGTCTAAGTCTCTTTGTAAGTCTCTAAGGACTTGCTTTATGAATCTGGGTGCTCCTGTATTGGGTACATATATATTTAGGATAGTTAGCTCTTCCTGATGAATTGATCCTTTTACCATTATGTAATGTCCTTCTTTGTCTCTTTTGATCTTTGATGGTTTAAAGTCTGCTTTATCAGGGACTAGGATTGCAACCCCTGCCTTTTTTTGTTTTCCATTTACTTGGTAGATCTTCCTCCATCCCTTTATTTTGAGCCTATGTGTGTCTCTGCATGTGAGATGGGTCTCCTGAATACAGCACACTTATGGGTCTTGAATCTTTATCCAGTTTGCCCATCTGTGTCTTTTAATTGGAGCATTTAGTCCATTTAAGGTTGCTATTTTTATGTGTGAACTTGATCCTGTCATCATGATACTAACTGGTTATTTTGCTCATTAGTTGATGGAGTTTCTTCCTAGCATCGAACATTTTGGCATGTTTTTGCAATGGCTGGTACCTGTTGTTCCTTTCCACGTTCAGTGCTTCCTTCAGGATCTCTTGTAGGGCAGGCCTGGTGGTGACAAAATCTCTCAGCATTGGCTTGTCTGTAAAGGATTTTATTTTTCCTTCACTTATGAAACTTAGTTTGGCTGGATATGAAATTCTGGGTTGAAAATTCTTTTCTTTAAGAATGTTGAATATTGGCCCCCACTCTCTTCTGGCTTGTAGAGTTTCTGCGGAGAGATCTGCTGTTAGTCTGATGGGCTTCCCTTTGTGGGTAACCCGACCTTTCTCTCTGGCTGCCCTTAAGTAACATTTTTTCCTTCATTTCAACTTTGGTGAATCTGACAATTATGTGTCTTGGAGTTGCTCTTCTCGAGGAGAATCTTTGTGGCGTTCTCTGTATTTCCTGAATTAGGATGTTGGCCTGCCTTACTAGGTTGGGGAAATTCTCCTGGATGATATCCTGAAGAGTGTTTTCCAACTTGGTTCCATTTTCCCCATCACTTTCAGGCACACCAATCAGACGTAGATTTGGTCTTTTCACATAATCCCATATTTCTTGGAGGCTTTGTTCATTTCTTTTTCCTCTTTTTTCTCTAGACTTCTCTTCTTGTTTCATTTCCTTCATTTGATCTTCAATCACTGATTTTCTTCCAGTTGATCAAGTCGGTTACTGAAACTTGTGCATTTGTCACGTAGTTCTCGTGTCATGGTTTTCATCTCTATCAGTTCTTTTATGGTCTTCTCTGCATTGATTATTCTAGTTATCCATTCATCCATTCTTTTTTCAAGGTTTTTAGTTTGTTTGTGCTGGGTACGTAATTCCTCCTTTAGCTCTGAGAAGTTTGATGGACTGAAGCCTTCTTCTCTCAACTTGTCAAAGTCATTCTCCGTCCAGCTTTGTTCCGTTGCTGGCGATGAGCTGCATTCCTTTGGAGGGGGAGATGCGCTCTAATTTTTTGAATTTCCAGCTTTTCTGCCCTGCTTTTTCCCATCTTTGTGGTCTTATCTACCCTTGGTCTTTGATGATGGTGATGTACTGATGGGGTTTTGGTGTGGGTGTCCTTTCTGTTTGTTTGTTTTCCTTCTGACAGTCAGGTCCCTCAGCTGCAGGTCTGTTGGAGTTTGCTGGAGGTCCACTCCAGACACCGTTTGCCTGGGTATGAGCAGCGGAGGCTGCAGAAGGTAAAATATTGCTGAACAGCGAGTGTTGCTGTCTGATTCTTGCTCTGAAAGCTTCGTCTCAGAGGTGTACCCAGCTGTGTGAGGTGTGAGGTGTCGGTGTGTACCTCAGTTCAAAATGGAAAAATCACCCGTCTTCTGTGTCGCTCACATTGTGAGCTGGAGGCTGGAGCTGTTCCTATTCGGCCATCTTGGGCGCCCTCGTGTCCTATTATTCTTTAGACCCAATAAGAATAATCTCTGATTGAAGGATAAATACAGAATGGAATGAGGCCGGGCGCGGTGGCTGAAGCCTGTAATCCCAGCACTTTGGGAGGCCGAGACGGGCGGATCACAAGGTCAGGAGATCGAGACCATCCTGGCTAACACGGTGAAACCCCATCTCTACTAAAAAAATACAAAAAAATTAGCCGGGCGAGGTGGCGGGCGCCTGTAGTCCCAGCTACTCGGGAGGCTGAGGCAGGAGAATGGCGTGAACCCGGGAGGCGGAGCTTGCAGTGAGCTGAGATCTGGCCACAGCACTCCAGCCTGGGCGGCAGAGCGAGACTCCGTCTCAAAAAAAAAAAAAAAAAAAAAAAAAAAAAAGAATGGAATGAAAAGCAAAATGCTTAAATCAATAAATAAAAATAAGCATTGATTTTTAAATAATTTATATTGTGCTTTAATTATATAAATGAAAAATATCTGATGTAGGCCGGGCGCGGTGGCTCAAGCCTGTAATCCCAGCACTTTGGGAGGCCAAGATGGGCGGATCACGAGGTCTGGAGATCGAGACCATCCTGGCTAACACGGTGAAACCCCGTCTCTACTAAAAAAAAATACAAAAAAAACTAGCCGGGTGAGGTGGCAGGCGCCTGTAGTCCCAGCTACTCGGGAGGCTGAGGCAGGAGAATGGCGCAAACCCGGGAGGCGGAGCTTGTGGTGAGCTGAGATCCGGCCACTGCACTCCAGCCTGGGCGACAGAGCCAGACTCCGTCTCAAAAAAAAAAAAAAAGAAAGAAAAAAAAGAAAAATACCTGATATAATAACGTAAATTGAGGTCCTGACAAAAATGGGGTTAATTTTTTGTGAGGTTGCTGTATTTTCTGGTACGAGTTAAAAGTATGGACATATTAGACTTTTTGAAGTCAAATTTAAATATTATAATTTCAGTTACAACTAGTAAGAGGATAGAGTATGATGGCTACCAGGCTAATTGGAGGAGAAATGGAATTAGAAAAAAAATTATTCTGGCATATATTACATAAGTGGACCATGTAAAGCTAAGGATATATATAAAAGTAATTGCAAAAAAGATGACTAAAAAGCCAAGAGGAAAATTAAAATTGAATTCTGAAAAAATGTAAAATAATTTAAGAAAGAGGCAGGAAAGGAGAAAAAGATAAAGATATAGGTTGAAAATAAATAGATTAAAAAAGATCGGTCGTGGAAACAGTAAGCATAAGAAGGATGGATTGCTATATTATATCATTTCAAATTAAATGTATTACCGTAGATTACTCTGATACTTTATAATGAGAGAAGTGTCTGTTGAACAGGATGATATAGCAGTCATCAACACATATAACAGAAGTAAAGAGATAAAAATGGGCAATTCCACAACCATATTTGGAGATTTAAAAATTCGCAGCACTTGGTAGAGCAGCTACACAAAAAGTTAGCCAAGGCATAGAATAACACTATCAACCACCTTGATATACCTAATATTTGTAGAACACTACACTCAAAAGTGGCAGAAGAGACATTATTTTCAAGTAAACATGGTACATTGATCAGAATGGAACATACTCTTATCAGGATAATGCTGGCCTCATAAAATGCGTGTGGGAGGATTCCCTCATTTTCTGAATTTCTGAATAATTTCAGAAGGAATGGTAGTAGCTCCTCTTCATACCTCTGGTAGAATTCAGCTGTGAATCCGTCTGGTCCTGGACTTTTTCTGGTTGGTAGGCTATTAATTGCTGCCTCAATTTCAGAACTTGTTGTTGGTCTATTCAGGGATTCAGCTTCTTCCTGATTTAGTCTTGGGAGGGTGTATGTGTCCAGGAATTTATCGATTTTTTCTAGGTTTTCTAGTTTATTCGCATAGAGATGTTTACAGTATTCTCTGATGGTAGTTTATATTTCTTTGGGATCTCTGGTGATATCTCCTTTATCATTTTTTATTGTGTCTATTTGCTTCTTCTCTCTTTTCTTCTTTATTAGTCTGGCTAGATCTATTTTGTTGATCCTTTCAAAAAAACCAGCTCCTGAATTCATTGATTTTTTTTTTTTTTTGAAGGATTTTTTCATGTCTCTATTTCCTTCAGTTCTGCTTTGATCTTAGTTATTTCTTGCTTTCTCTTAGCTTTTGAATGTGTTTGCCTTTGCTTCTCTAGTTCTTTTAATTGTGATGTTAGGGTGTCAATTTTAGATCTTTCCTGCTTTCTCTTGTGGGCATTTAGTACTATAAATTTCCCTTTACACACTGCTTTAAATGTGTCCCAGAGATTCTGTTACATTGTGTCTTCATTCTCATTGGTTTCAAAGAACATCTTTATTTCTGCCTTCATTTCGTTATGTACTCAGTAGTCAGGAGCAGGTTGTTCAATTTCCATGTCGTTGTGTGGTTTTGAGTGAGTTTCTTAGTCCTGAGTTCTAATTTGATTGCACTGTGGTCTGGGAGACTTATGGTTTTCATTCTTTTGCATTTGCTGAGGAGTATTTTACTTCCAATTACGCAGTCAGTTTTAGAATAAGTGCGATGAGGCACTGAGAAGAATGTATATTCTGTTGATTTGGGGTGGAGAGTTCTGTAGATGTCTATCAGGTCTGCTTGGTCCAGAGCTGAGTTCTGTCTCGTTGATCTGTCTAATATTGACAGTACGGTGTTAAAGTCTCCACTATTATTGTGTGGGAGTGTAAGTCTCTTTGTAGGTCTCTAAGAACTTGCTTTATGAATCTGGGTGCTTCTGTGTTGGATGCATATATATTTAGGATAATTAGCTCTTCTTGTTGCAGTGATCCCTTTACCATTATGCAATGCCTTTGTCTTTTATGATCTTTGTTGGTCTAAAGTCTGTGTTATCAGAGATTAAGATTGCAACTCCTGCTTTTTTGTGCTTTCTGTTTGCTTGGTAAATATTTCTCCACCCCTTTATTTTGAGCCGGTGTGTGTCTTTGCACGAGAGATGAGTCTCCTGAGTACAGCACATTGATGGGTCTTCACTCTTTATCCAATATGCCGGTCTGTGTCCTTTAATTGGGGCATTTAGCCCGTTTACATTTAAGGTTAATATTGTTATATGTGAATTTGATCCTGTCATTATGATGCTAGCTGGTTATTTTGCCTGTTAGTTGATGCAGTTTCTTCATAGAGTTGATGGTCTTTTCAATTTGGCATATTTCTGCAGTGGCTGGTATCGGTTGTTCCTTTGCATGTTTAGTGCCTCCTTCAGGAGCTCTTGTAAGGCAGGCATGGTGGTGACAGAATCTCTCAGCATTTGCTTGTCTATAAAGCATTTTATTTCTCCTTCACTTAGGAAGCTTAGTTTGGCTGGATGTGAAATTCTGGGTTGAAAATTCTTTTCTTGCCTGTAATCCCAGCACTTTGGGAGGCCGAGGCAGGTGGATCACCTGAGGTCAGGAGTTCGAGATTAGCCTGGTCAACATGGTGAAATGTTACTAAATACAAGAAAGTTAGCCAAGCATGGTGAGAGACGCCTGTACTCCCAGCTACTCGGGAGGCTGAGGCAGACAATCACTTCAACCCAGGAGGCAGAGGTTGCAGTGAGCCAAGATTGCACCACTACACTCCATCCATCCAGCCTGAGCAACAGTGAGACTCCGTCTCAAAAAAATATATATATATTTTCTTTTTAAATTTTTTTTCTATTTTTATTTTTTTGAGACAGAGTCTTGCTCTGTCACCCTGGCTGGAGTGCAGTGGCTGGATCTCAGCTCACTGCAAGCTCCGCCTCCCAGGTTCACACCATTCTCCTGGCTCAGCCTCCCGAGCAGCTGGGACTACAGGCGCCGCCACCTCACCCGGCTAGTTTTTTGTATTTTTTAGTAGAGACGGGGTTTCACCATGTTCGCCAGGATGGTCTCGATCTCCAGACCTCGTGATCCACCCATCTTGGCCTCCCAAAGTGCTGGGATTACAGGCTTGAGCCACCGCGCCCGGCCTCTTGAGCCACCGCGCCCGGCGCTATATTTTCTTTATGGATGTTGAGTATGGGCCCTCACTCTCCTCTGGCTTGTAGGATTTCTGCAGAGAGATCCGCTGTTAGTCTGATGGGCTTCCCTTTGTGGGAAACCCGACCTTTCTGTCTGGCTGCCCTCAACATTTCTTCCTTCATTTTAACCTTGGTGAGACCTGGCAGAGACACAACAAAAAAAAGAAAATGTCACGATCAAGTCGGCTTCATCCCTGGGGTGCAAGGCCAGTGCAGCATACACAAATCAATAAATGTAATCCATGACATAAACAGAACCAATGACAAAAACCACATGATTATCTCAATAGATGCAGAAAAGGCTTTCAACAAATTTCAACTCCCCTTCATGCTAAAAACTCTCAATAAACTAGGTATCAATGGAATGTATCTCAAAACAATAAGAGCTGTTTATGACAAACTCACAGCAAATATCATACGGAATGGGCAAAAACTGGAAGCATTCCCTTTGAAAACCAGCACAAGACAAGGATGCCCTCTCTCACCACTCCTATTCAACATAGTATTGAAAGTTCTGGTCAGGGCAATCAGGTAAGAGAAAGAAATAAAGGGTATTCAATTAGGAAGAGAGAAAGTCAAATTTTCTCGTTTGCAGATTATGTGATCGTAGGTTTAGAAAATCCCATTGTCTCAGCCCCAAATCTCCTTAAGCTGATAAGCAGTTTCACCAATGTCTCAGGATACAAAATCAATGTGCAAAAATCACAAGCATTCCTATCCACCAGTAATAAACAGAGAGTCAAATCATGAGTGAACTCCCATTCACAATTGCTACAAAGAGAATAAAATACCTAGGAATCCAACTTACAAGGGATGTGAAGGACCTCTTCAAGGAGAACTACAAACCACTGCCCAAGGAAATAAGAGAGGACACAAACAAATGGAAAAACATTCCATGCTCATGGATAAGAAGAATCAATATCATGAAAATGGTCATACTGCCCAAAGTAATTTATAGGTTCAATGCTATCAACATCAAGCTAACACTGACTTTTTTCACAGAATTGGAAAAAAATACTTTAAACTTCATATGGAACCAAAAAACCCTCATAGCCAAGACAATCCTAAGCAAAAAGAACAAAGCTGGAGGCATCATGCTACCTGACTTCTAACTATACTACAAGGGTACAGTAACAAAAACAGCATGCTACTGGTACCAAAACAGAGATATGGACCAATGGAACAGAACAGAGTCCTCAGAAATAACACCACACAGCTACAACCATCTGATCTTTGACAAACCTGACAAAAAGCAATGGGGAAAGGATTCCCTATTTAGTAATTGGTGTTGGGAAAACTGGCTAGGCATATGCAGAAAACTGAAACTGGACCCCTTACTGACACCTTATACAAAGGTCAACCCAAGATGGATTAAAGACTTAAACGTAAGACCTAAAACCATAAAAATAGTATGAAGAAACCCAGGCAATACCATTCAGGACATAGGCATGGGCAAAGACTTCATGTCTAAAACACCAAAAGCAATGGCAACAAAAGCCAAAATTGACAAATGGGATCTAATTAAACTAAAGAGCTTCTGCACAGCGAAATAAACTGTCATCAGAGTGAACAGGCAACCTACAGAATGGGAGAAAATTTTGCAATCTTTCTATCTGACAAAGGGCTAATATCCACAACCTACAAAGAGCTTAAACAAATTTATAAGAAAAAAAAAACCCATCACAAAGTAGGCAAAGGATATGAACAGACACTTCTCAAAAGATGTTTATGCAGCCAACAAACATGAAAAAATGCTCATCATCACTGGTCATTAGAGAAATGCAAATCAAAACACAATCAGATGCCATCTCACACCAGTTAGAAATGGCAATCATTAAAATGTCAGGAAACAACAGATGCTGGAGAGGATGTGGAGAAATAGGAATGCTTTTACAGTGTTGGTGGAAGTATAAATTAGTTCAACCATTGTGGAAGACAGTGTGGCAATTCCTCAAGGATCTAGAACTGGAAATACCATTTGTCCCAGCAGTCCCATTATTGGGTGTATACCCAAAGGATTAGAAATCATTCTACTATAAAGACACATGCACAAGTATGTTTATTGTGGCACTATTCACAGTAGCGAAGATTTGGAACCAACCCAAATGTCCATCAGTGATAGACTGGATAAATAAAGTGTGGCACATATACACCATGGAATACTATGCAGCCATAAGAAGGATGAGTTCATGTTCTTTGCAGGGACATGGATGAAGCTGGAAACCATCATTCTCAGCAAACTATCACAAGAACAGAAAAGCAAACATCACATGTTCTCACTCATAAGTGGGAGGTGAACAATGAGAACACATGGACACAGGGAGGGGAACATCACACACTGGGGCCTGTCGGGATATGGGGGGCTAGGGGAGGGATAGTAGTAGCAGAAATACCTAATATAGGTGACGGTTTGATGGGTGCAGCAAACCACAATGGCACGTGTATACCTGTGTAAGACAACACGTTCTGCACATGTACCCCAGAACTTAAAGTGTGTGTGTGTGTGTGTGTGTGTGTGTGTGTGTGTATAAAAACATATTCTTGGTCATAAATGATTCTGAGTATGTTTTGGAAGATGAAAGTTATGCAGTGTATGTTCTATAATCACAGTAGAATTAATTAGAAATCAGCATTGAGACAAAAGATGCCAATTACTGGAAATTAACATAATTATTTATAATCATTGGGTCAAAAACCTCACAAGAGCCATTAGAAAGTAATTTTCAAGAACAGTAATGAAAAAAATACATATCAAAATTTGTGGGGTGTAGCTAAATGAGTGCTTAGAAGGAAATTTATAGCCTTTAATACCTGTATTTGAAAAGAAGAAAGTTCTTACATTGTTAACTTAAGCTTCTGTCTTAAGAAACCAGAAAAAATAAACCCAAAGAAAACAGAAACAATAGCATTCAGAAATTAGTGAAATAGAAAACAGAAAAATAGTAGAGAATAATTAATAAAACCAAAACTACTTCTTTGAAAAAAAGATAGAATTGAAAAACGTTTTGGAGTATTGTTAAAGGAAGAAGAAAAAGAAAGAAGACACAAATTACTGACACTGACCCAAGAAAACATTAGAAAACTCAGTATCAATGAATGGAAGTGAATTAGTAATTAAGAACCTTTCCTCAAAGGTTCCAACCCAGACAGCCTTGTCAGCGAGTTCTGTCAAACATTTAAGGAAGAAATTTGACCAATCCTCTACAAGCTGTTTCAGAAAAGAATGAGAAGGGAATACTTCTCAACTTATTTTATAAGGCCACTGTCACCCTCATTTCAGAAATCAGACAGAACTATTTTAAGAAAAGACAACTATGGACCAATACACTGGTGAACATATGCAAAATTTCTTAACAAAGTATCAACAAATTAAACAATAGGTAAAAAGGATAGAAGCTTAAGTTATGTGATCAAATGGAGCTTATCCCAAGAATTCAAAGTTGTGTTAACATCTGGAAACTATTAAGCTAATTTCACCATATTAATATGATAAAGGTAAAAATCTGCGTGATCATTTTATAGAGTTATTGAATTTTCTTTTTCTTTTTTTTGTATAGAGATATTGAATTTTCTTTTTCTTTTTTTTGAGACAGAGTCTTGCTGTGTCACCCTCGCTGGAGTGCTGTGGTGTGATTTCAGCTCACTGCAACCTCCATTTCCCAGGTTCAAGCGATTCTCATGTCTCGGGCTCCCGAGTAGTTGGAATTACAGGCTCCTGCCAGCATGCCCAGCTAATTTTTGTATTTTTGGTAGAGACTGGGTTTCTCCTCGTTGGCCAGGCTGGTCTTGAACTCCTGACCTCAGGTAATCCGCCCACCTCAGCCTCCCAAAGTGCTGGGATCACAGGCATGAGCCACCACGCCTGACCTGCTTTTGACAAAAATTCAACAAACTTTCATTAAGATTATGCAGATGGCTAGAAATAGAACAGAACTTACTCAGTTGATTAAGTAAATGTATGTATAAAAGATCTACAACTTACATCATATTCAAGGGGGGTGAAAACTCAATGTTATTCCTAACTTGTGAAACAAAGCATGTGTGCTGCTCTCTTTACTTTAATTTAACTTTGTACTGCAGGTCTGATCTAGGGCAATAAAGCAAGAAAAAGATGTAAAAAGCATACGGATTGGAAACAAGTAAAGCTGCTCTTGTTTGCATACCACATGATTGCATGTGTAGAAAATGCAGAAAAATAAGAGCTACTAGAACTAATAAATGAATTTAGTAAAGTTGCAGTATACAAAGTCAATATACAAAAATCAATTGTATTTTTAAATACTAACAAGAACAATTAGAAAGTGAAATAAAACCCTCGACAGTAGCATAAAAGAACAGTCTTGTGTCAATGACAGTGATATGTTTTGAGAAACATGCCATTAGGCAACATTGTATAAACCTATTACTTGGACAAACCTAGATGGTATAGCCCACCCCATACCTAGGCTATGTGGTGTAGCCTGTTACACGTTACTGTACTGAATACTATAGGCAATTGTAATGCAATTGTAAGTATTCATGTATCTAAACATATAAGCATAGGAAAGGTACAGTAAAATATAGTGTAATAATCTTAGGGGACCACCATTGTGTATGCAGTCCATCATTGACTGAAACATTGTTATGTGGTCCATGATTGTATGTAGGAATAAATTCAGTTAAAGATGTGAAAGATCTTCACACAGAAAATTACAAACATTGCATTGGGAAATTAAAGACCTATATAAATGTAGAGCTATACCATGTTCATGGATTAGAAGATTTAAATGATTAAGATGTTAGTTTTCCCAAAATTTTTCTATAGATTTAATGTAATTCTAGTCAAAATCCAAATAGACCTCAAGAAGTAGACAAACTGATTTTAAAATTTATTTGGAAAAATAATGATCCTTGGTCTGATAGCCAAATGTCTAAAAATAAAAACTTGATATAAGTGCTCCTGAGACTGATTGTTCAAACTACAAGGTGAATCCTTTTTTTTTCTTAGAAATTTACTATAATCTGGAAACAATTAAGGGTTTTGGCTTTGAAACCTTTCCTTGGAATGTCTGTTGGACCTGATAAAAATCTTGAGGATGTCAATGATGGACTTAAAATAGCTAAGCAAAAAACTGCAGCAAACTTTTAGAGGGTCAACTTAATAGTTAGGATTGGCCAGGTGCGGTGGCTCACGCCTGTAATCCCAGCACTTTGGTAGGCCGAGGTGGAAGGATCACTTGACGTCAGGAGTTCGAGACCAGCCTGGCCAACATGGTGAAACCCTGTCTCTACTAAAAACACAAAAATTAGCCGGGCACTGTGGCACACGCCTGTAATCCTGGCTACTCAGAAGGCTGAGACAGGAGAATTGCTTAAACCCAGGAGGTGGAGGTCGCAGTGAGCTGAGATCATGCCACTGAACTCCAGCCTGGGCAGCAGTGAGACTGTTTGAAAAAAAAAAAAAAAAAAAAAAAAACACAGTAGGATAGATATATACAGACAAATAAAACTTAACTATTCATGTAAATGATTTTAACTTGAGTTTTCAACAATTTTTTTCTTCTCTTTTTTTCTTTAACATACTTCCACAAAATGCTACTACAGACTTTAGGCCTGTAGTGAAATGCTCTTAGTACTATTTTCATTTTGGGGTGATGGCGGGAGTGTGTGCTTATGTGTGTTGTGTGTGTTTGATCTCCAAATAGATTTTATTTGTATTAATTTATATTTTATAAAAGGAAAATATTTAAATCATTTGCCATCATCTATTAATGGGACATTTTACTCATTTTTGTAGGGAAGAATGGACAGAAGCTATCCAGGCTGTAGCGGACAGACTGCAGAGGCAAGAAGAGGAGAGAATGAATTGTAGTCCAACTTCACAAATTGATAATATAGGAGAGGAAGAGATGGATGCTTCTACAACCCATCATAAAAGAAAGGTAGAAAATAATAACTTACTCCCAGCACAGCATTCATTTGTCTGGAAGAAACATACTAAAAACTACCATTTGCAGAAAGATGTCAGCCAATTTTCTTATGATACATAAATATGTTGGTGGGTTTTATTCACATGAATCTGAAATACTTGTTGTTGTTTAAAACCAAGTAGGTGAACATCGTTTCAGTGAGAACATCGTTTCAGTGATTCAGCACTTTAGCGCTGAATGCTGATAGGGCACATGTGTGACTGATGTGCCATCATACTGCTTTATAATTTGCGTTGTTCCTTATTATTTTTAATACAGTTTTAGAAACTTTGTAATAAAATGTTTTCCCTGATGATTTGTTCCTTTCCACTTTGCACTTCATATTCTCCTAAAAACCATGTGCAGTAATGGCTCAGGTGTACTTCCTGATTGGTGCCCTCAGTCATAGTAAAGTCAGCAGGAAAGTGAACAGTCTTGGAAATAATAACTCTTATTTAATGGCTGCTTCTGAGCCAGTAGGGAAGTAGACTTTTCCTTCTCTCAGTGCTCCAGCATAATAAGTACCAATTTATATTTTTATGAGAAATATAAATTTTGTTTTTCATTGCTATAGAAAATTGAAAAGCAATTTCCTTATTACAAAAATGATATTTTCATGATTAATCTAAAGATAGAGGTGTTGAGATAAGCTTGCCGTTTATCACTTTAGAATATATTTGGTTTAATAGATTGTTAATTAATCTTCAGGTAAGAAAACACAAATTTTCAAGGTATTATCCATGAAATTTGGTATTAGCACAGTGATTAAGAACTCTTTGGAGATAGACTGCCTGAGTTCATATCCTCCCTTTTCCACGTTAAACTTGTGGACTTGGTGAAGTTATACAGTCACAACATAAAGTTAATTATCCTTTCCTTATGTGAATAAGAATAATATTCTATACTTCATCTGGGCCAAATGTCTGAGATCCCTTTCTGTCTTTGTTGTAGATTTCTTCTCTATTTGTTTGTTGAACTGAATCCCTCTTTTCTTTTATGTCAGTTTAACCTGCCTTGTTCCTCTGTCATTGCAAAAAGAAAAACAAAGTCTAGCTACACTCACCTACCTACTCAGAGATAAGAAAGCTTCTTTTGTACATATGTAAATTATTTCATTTAAAATGAAATGATATCAAGAATAGTATAAATCAGATATGATTAAGTAATTGAACCTCAAATTCAAAATACTTCTACGAGTTTTTATTTTTGGAGACTCAGTTGGAGTAAAAAATTCTACGAGAATCTGTTTTAGAGTGATGTTTATGGTTAATCTTTATGTGGAGAAAGAATAGTAGCTAACTTTAATAGCTAGTAGTTATTGAGCACATATTACATAAATACTTTAAACAATTTTTTTTTCATTTTGAACTTCAACTATAAGTTGAGTACCATTATGATTCTTCCCATTTTATAGTTAAGGGAAATAAAGGATGGAAGGATTAAGAAATTTTCCCCATAATTACACACAGGGTGGGAACCAGTACTTAAACCTAGGCAGTAAGATCTAAAGTCCTCACTTTCTAGCACTATGTTGTAATACTAAAGTTCTAATGATTTTTCCAAGAGTTTACAAGCTTTATTATAAATTAAAATTAACTAATATCGAAATGTCATATAAGGACAGTTTTTCGTAATATTTTGAGAAACAGAGTATAATCATAAGAGAATATCTGCATAATTTTGTTTCTAGTATAACTTCATTATAAGCATAACAATTATAGAGATTAGAGAGGCTCAAGATATATGAACCAAGAAAAAGAAAGAAGCTGTGTGTTGACGTGTTACAGTATACAATGAAAAGATCTTATATGTTTGAAGTTCTGTTATCTTTTTTGAAATAATTTAAAATAGTTCTAAATTACTTCAGAAGTTAGTACAGAAATAGAACATTTGTACCACTACTAACTCCATAACAGTCCTAATGACTTAGCCTCAAGTGGTAAAATATTACTGTCATTTTCATAAGATAAATGATTCTAGAACTATACCCTTATGTATATCAATTATCATGCAAAGAATTGCAGAAGTTTGGATTATTTTTAATACTATAACCACACATTCTGAAATAAGAATATTGTTCTAATAATTTATAGAATATATTTCCTTCTTTAATTTTTGTCAAATGGCATAGGATTTAAAAAATAGGTACTGATAATGGTGGCTATGGTGAGAGTCGTCAGACTGCTATTTCTTGCATGAAATAGGGTTCATTACCTCCCTTAGTGGTAGATTGTCGCCACAGTGTCTGCTCTGCCAGTTAAAAACTCACTTGGAAAGGAAGGATGTTGGGTAGTAGATAAAGAGGCAAGGGCCTCACAGACAGATTTAAGTGCTCTTCTGTGTTTGAATTAAAAGAAAATGTGGTTCTATGTTTTAATTAAAAGATAGTGTTTCAAAGGAATTTGATTAGAGAACCCAGAAGTGCCTAATTGGTCAGCCAAGCTACCATTTTCGTTTGCCTTGTCAAGTATGTGAAGGGGCGTAGCATAAAAGGATAAAAAGCCAAGTGAGAGTCAAAGTTCTCCTTAATTTTTAACTGGCTTAACATAGGCGTCTCTGGGATCAACTGGCTATAAGCTCATGATTTACATTTAAAGTATAAGCAGTGCCTCCTGCTTTCCCATTAAGTTTGACTCCAGTTCTTGGGATTGTATCACCTAATTCCTGGCTGCAGTAACTCATACCAGTGGCTAGTATCCAGAGAAAAAGAGAAGGAAAAAAAGACAATGGCCAGACCTGCTGAAATCTCATGATTTCACACTGCATGAATCTGCTTATTTAAAAGGGAGAAGTGATATACCCTATGTAGAAGTTGACTAATAACATTAGCTCTACCTCTTCTCATGAGAAAGAGCACCCGAAGAAGTGGGCAGAGATGGAGGCAGAGGAGTGAACTTCATCAGAGCTGTTCTCTTTTTACTTACTTGGTTTTGCTGTTACATTGTAAATGTATCTGGAATTTATCTTTTTTGACCAAATATGCTAATACTGTGGTATTCTTAAAAGTTCTTTATGTTCCTCATTGATTATATGTTTATTTTTAATCTAATTTGTGGTCTAGACAATGTCTTATATTCTGGCGTGCCTGATTTGAACACATTTATTAAGCACTTGTTATGTATGCCCCTGTCTCTCTTAACCTAAAACAGCCACGTAAACATGTAAAGGGAAGAGTATAACTGTAAAATATTTCCCCAATAAATTCTTAAGATCAGGCTTTGGAGGAGGATTTTTTTTCTGGAGAGTATTCATACTCCTGTTTTTTTCATTAAAGATTTACTGTATCTTTTTCCATAACATCATTCAGAAGAACAAAACATTTTGTAATAGCTTACATTTCATTTGTAAAGACTACACAATTATTGTGTGTACCATTGTGAACATGAGCATTTGATAGCAAAGATACCTTACCTTTTTAATTTCCTCAGGTTTTGTCAAAATAGATGTGAAATCTGTTTCTGATTTTATCACATACAGTGCTTTTAAACTAATAATAATTTCTATGTAAGTTCCCTTAATTCCCTTTTTCTAAAAAAAGATTGAGAGTCAAACTGACAAGCTGTGAAGTTTAGAGTGAAGGCTGTCATGCTGTTTTTTTTTTAACCTCATTGCCCTAAGAATTGCTATTTTACTACTATTTATTTATTTTTATTTGAGACAAGGTCTCACTCCCATCACGTAGGCTGGAGTGCAGAGGCACAATCATGACTTACTGCAGGCTTGACTTCACAGGCTCAGGTGATCCTCCCAACTCAGCCTCCCAGGTAGCTGGAACTACAGGCACCTGCCACCGCACTTGGCTAATTTTTGTATTTTTTCGTAGAGACAGGGTTTTGCCGTGTCTACGCCCAGGCTGGTCTCAAACTCATGCCCTCAAGTGATTCCCATGCCTTGACCTTTCAAATTGAGCCACCACACCTAGTCAAGAATTGCAGTTCTTACAAAATATAGTAATATTTTATAATTAAATACTGCCTTTCATCTGAAAATGTCATAAAGGATTTTACAAATTGTTTTCTAATTTTTACCCCCCAATAATTCAGTTTCATTTTCTATGCTATTTAGTAATAGGGCACAGCAAGTATTATTTTCTAGTGCTTTTAAATAAAAAATGAGGAACATAGTGTCCAAGTGAAACTTTGAACAATAAATTGACACTCTGGCCTGGTTACGAAAATAATGTTTCTGAGTTACTTGCCATATGTATTAGTCAGGGTTCTCTAGAGGGACAGAACTAATTGTGTGTGTGTATATATATATATATATATGGAGTTTATTACGGAGTATTAAACTCACACAGTCACAAGGTTCCACAGTAGGCCATCTGCAAGCTGAGGAGCAAGGAAGCCAGTTTGAGTCCCAGTGCTGAAGAACTTGGAGTCGAGAGCAGGAAGCATCCAGCATAGCAGAAAGACGTAGGCTGGGAGGCTAAGCCAGTCTAGCGTTTTCACATTTTTATGCCTGCTTTATATTCTAGGCACACTGACAGCTGATTAGATGGTGCCCACCCAGGTTAAGGTGGGTCTGCCTTTCCCAGCCCACTGACTGAAATGTTAATCTCCTTTGGCAGCACCCTCACAGATATACCCAGGATCAATATTTTGCATCTTTCAATACAATCAAATTGACACTCGGTATTAACCCTCACACTGTGGAACAAACTACCTCAAATTTAATGTCTTAAAACAATAGCCATGTAAATATCTCATGATTTTGTAGTTTGAGCCATTCTATTGTTGCATGCATGGCTCTCAAGCAGCTGCCTACAGCTGATACATGGGTGGGCTGGAAAATCCAACAATACCTTCCTTATGTGTCAGGGGCCTTGATGCTGACTGTTGGTTGTGGTGTCTTGGTTCTCCTCCACTTGGCCTCTCTCTTGGAGTGGTAATTTTTCTTCCAAGGTCCTTCCATATGGCCTCTCTCTCCAGGATAACGTGGACTAACTAACAGCATTGGAGCTGACTTTCTAGAGCTTTCCAAGAGAGAGAACGCATAAACTGCCAGGCTTAACGGCTTTGTCTGTTACTGGCATAGTATCAGTTTGATCATATTATGTGTTCAAAGCAAGATACAGGGATAGCCCAGGGAGAGAGAAAGTTGACTCCACCCCTTTGTGGAAGAGTGGAATGTGCATACAGGGAGAAATTGGAATTTGTGGCAGCCATCTTTGCAGACTACCTAGCATAAATAGCTTGTTATGTAGTATTCCCTGATTTTTTCCGTTCTATTAATGCAATTAAATCTATCTACTATTACCTATTATTTGTTCAAATGACACTAGCTGATTTACTGGATTTGATATTTAGAACTACATGTTTGATTTTTAGTTGAATTAATATATCTTGTTATTTTCCCTGCTCTTTGCTACTTTATGTTTTCCTTTGAACTAGAGATATTATTGAATGTAAGACACTGTAATTTGACATTTGGGGAAAATTATCAAAATTATGAACAGCAAAAAATGTTGAAAGTAAATGTAGGCATTAATTTCTAAAATTTTAAGAATTTGTATATAAGATACATGAGAGATATTGGGATGTGGTTTTCTTGCATTGTTTTCCTCTAATTTTAGTATTGTTAAAAAAATTGGCTTTCAGCCTGGGAAACCACCTGGGTTCTTGGCTTCACACAAGAAGGAATTCAAGAGCAAGCAACAGAATAAAGTAAAAGCAAATTTATTAAGAAAGTAAAAGAATAAAAGGTGACTACTCCATAGGCAGAGCAGCCCTGAAGGCTACTGGTTGACTGGTTGGCTATTTTTGCGGTTATTTTTTAATTATGTGCTAAACAAGGGGTAGATTTTCTGGTGAAGGGGCAGGGAATTCCCAGAGCTGACAGTTTCCCTCCTTTTCAGACCATACAGGGTAACTTCCCAAGATGCCATGGCATTTGTAAACTGTCATGGCACTGATGGGAGGTTCCTTTGGCAAGATAATATATTATAATTAATGTATAATGAGCATTGGGGACAACCAGAAGGCACTTTCATAGCCATCTTGGTTTTGATGGGTTTCGACTGGCTTCTTTACCATATCCTGTTTTTCCAGCAGGGTCTTTGTGACCTGCATCTTATGAAGCCAGACCTGCCACACTCCTATCTCAGTATCAGGATGATGCTTGTTTCAGAATGAATGAGAAGTATTCCTCATTTTAATTTTCAGGAAGAGTTTGTATAAAATTGGTGTTATTTATTCTTTAAATATCTGTAGAATTCACCAGTGAAACCATCTGGGCCTGGAGTTTTCTCTGATGAAAGGTGTTTAACCACAAACTCAGTTTTTCTTAATAAATATGGGGTTATCAAATTATCTGTTTCTTCTTAGGTGAGCTTTCATAGGTTGAGACTTTCTAGCAATTTGTTCATTTCATCAGAGGTGTCAATTTTATTGTCAAAATGCCATTTATATTCTCTTATGTTTCTTTTAATGTCTGTAAAATCTGTGGTGATGCTACCTCTGTCATTCCTGGTATTGGTAATTTGTGTCTTCTCTCTTTATTTTTCTGACCAACCTGGCCAGAGGCCTCTCAATTCTTATTGGTGTTTTAGAACTAGCTTTTGGTTTCACTGATTTTTTTTTCTCTACTGTTTTTCTTTTAAAAATTTAATGGATTTCTGCTCTGATGTTTATCATTTTCTTCTAATTCTTTTTGGTTAACTTGCTTTTTTTTAAGTTAGGGTAGAAGCTGAAGCCATTGATTTGAAACATTTCTCACATTTACTTTAGATAAATGATAAACAGAAAAAAAAAGTTATAAAAGGCACTAAAATTTTCAATGACTTGTAATTTCAAGATAAAACCCAAATACTTATTTTTATATTTATAAACCTCTAAACTGAATTTAAATTTAAGTAAACTGATCATATACAATCAACTTTTCTTCTGTTCAAAAACCTATTAATATGAAAGTAAAGGAATTTCAAAAGGAGGCAAGTCCACAAAAATGAAAAGCTGGGTCTGGGAGGGGCATTAGGGCACCAGTGCTTTCAAAAGTTTGTAAGTTTCTGGAAGAATGTTGATAGAGCAGAGCAGGAAAAGAGTACACAGAGGACACTGTAGAGAACAAGTGCACATGTGATTGGCAAAATCCTCAGAATTACCTGACTTAAGGAGAAGTGAAACTGAAAACAGGCAGATTAATTAAAGATATTATTCTTAGAGCTCCCTGCCTTGCTGTTCTGAATTGCATCAGGTACTCTCTCAGGAATAACAACTGCTTTCTTTGATTTATTTTAACTGAAATATACGAGGTTCTCAACATTTCTTATAAATATATCCTATATTTCTCTCTGTCTTGGATTTTATCTTTATTTTGCTAGAGTAAACTCTCAGATAGCTCCTTCCAAAGCATTGCTTTTTAAGGCATATTTGGAAATGTTTGTGTGGAACATTTTTGATTATCACATTTTCTGGGGGTAGCAGCACTACTAAATCCTTGAAAACTTGAGTCCTTAAAAATGAGTGAAAATAATTTTTTTCCTCCTTTGCCCTTTTACATAACTGATAATTTGGCTGAGGAATTCTAGTTTCAAAATCATTTTCTCCAGCATCTGAGAACTGCTTAAATTATTTTCAGCATCCGTGGTTGCTAATGAGACAGCCAATGCCAGTCTGATTCTTTTTCATTTAAATGTACTTATAAATTGGTAAAATTTGTTTTTGAGTGGATATTGCAAACACATGCTTATATGCTAACAAATAAATTGCATCAAATACTTCATATTAAATTTTTTTAATTTGTATTTTTCAGACAATGAATGATTTTGACTATTTGAAACTACTAGGTAAAGGCACTTTTGGGAAAGTTATTTTGGTTCGAGAGAAGGCAAGTGGAAAATACTATGCTATGAAGATTCTGAAGAAAGAAGTCATTATTGCAAAGGTAACTGATTATTAAAGTTGATTATTAAATTTTTGTTTGCAGTGTGCATGTGTTTGTGAGCTCATGAATTTACATGCTAATGTATGCAAGTTCCATTGAACAACCAAAATATGGTTGTAGACTACTGCTACAGTAATTTTTGTATATTAATATTTGTAATTTTACAAGTTTTCAGACATTTATAATATCTGTGTATTACATACTAAAGCGATTCTCTTAAGGAAATAGAAATGTTTATGTTTGCGTGTTTGGGAGAATGTTTTGTGGTCTATATCATAATTATACTAGGATTACTTTTTAATGTTTTCCCCTATCGTCCTGAATTTCTTATTTAGATTGACTAGAGTAGTGTAGATGATTTTTACTAATAAATTCTAAAGCTTATATAACACTGAATGGAAAAACATACTAAATAGATTTGAAAATACTAGAATGGTGAAATTAAATTATTTTAGGAAGACTTAGTTTCTACCCCCATACCTTTATTCAGCTTAGACATTTTTAAATAAATAACATGTTAATGATGTCAGTTCTCACTCAGAGTTCTGAACAAAATCCCAGTTCCCTCAGGAGATATACTTTACAAATTGCTTTATGTCTTACTTAATTCAACAAATGACATAAATTACTGTTATACTTTATGGACTACTTTAACTTCCAGTTATTTGCAACTATAGTTTCCTTATCTGGAGTGTATTGCCTCACACACTTTGTGAAACTTTGTTTCCCCATCTTTCTATATTTGTTTTGATGTCAGCTCCTTTACAAGTCAGTACCCCTATTGGAAAGAACATTGACTTTGGAGTCATACACACCTAGGTTCACATCTCACCTAATAGTCTTTAACAACCAGTACTTTTTAAAGCAGTACTTTGGGGAAGTACTGCTGTCTTAGGGGCATTTGGAAATGTTCATGGGGGGCATGTATTTACTTATCACAGTAACTGAGGAGGAGGGATCCTTCTGACAGTTACCAGGTAGAAGCCAAATGTGCTAAATATCTTGCAGTGTGTTGGGCAGCCAATCAGAGCCTTAGTTTTTTTCATTTAAATTGATATAATAAAACCTCTGGACAGGAATATTTTGAGGATTAGGATATGTAAGGTATTTAGCATCCTAGCGGGCACTTATTATTAATTAAGCGATATTTTCTGGGAGGTAGTATAATGTCGGGTAAGTTTTGCTGCTTAGTAAGTGATCCAACTTTTCATGCCTTTATTTTCTTATCTATAGAGTGGGGCTAATAGTAGTACTTGCCTCATATGGTTATTTTCAGGGTTAAATGAATAGATACATGTAATAGTACATGCCATCACTATTAAATAAACTTAACAAATTAAATTACAAATCAAATGAAATTAAAATATGCTATTGTTATAAATTTTTGCTATAATTATTTAATATCTACTGTGTATTATTACTACCTACTGTGTATCAAGCATCAGTAAATATCTGTTCCTTTCTGTTTTTTTCTTTTATATACTAGCCACACTTGTATCCCACTATTTAATTTCTGTTCATCAGACTGGGGAATATCCTATTAGACACTGTCTTATCTCACTACTTAACTTTTCTGAGTAACCGTACAGAATTTTGGTGTATTTCACAAATGATAGACTATTCTGATTGATGTAGTACCTTGCTGCTTTCTCCCAACAAATCTGTTTATCATTTCTTTAAAGAAAATATGCTCATTTATAGCAAAATGATTAACACTATGAAGATGTGGGGTGTGACAAGACCTGGGAATTGGTTCCTGATGTGCCTGCCCTTCTCAGAGCAACATATCAGGGAAGAAATGATGTTGATACCTTTTTACTGGTGATGTTAACTTTGATTGCTTGACTACAGTGGTGTCTACTGTGTTTCTTCACTTTAAAGTTGCGATTTTTCCATTCAAAACTAAGTAGTATCTTAGAGGAAATACTCTGAGACTATATAAATAACGTATTTTTTCTTAAACTTCTTTGTACTAATTTTAACATCCACATCAGTGGATTTTGCCCATAATAATTTATTACTGTTGTATTTAATGGTGGTTTTCTATTTTCCTCATTCCTTATACATTCTTAGTCAATTAAGCTAAAGGTTTATCAGTGTCGTTAATCTTTTCAAAGAACCAACTTTAGACTTTGTTGACTTTTCTCTATTTTATCTGTCTTTGCTTTAATCTTCATTTTTTTTCCCCTTCTGCTTGCTTTGGGTTTAGTTTATTTTTTTTCCTAGTTCCTTAAGTTATAAAGTTAGATTGTTGATTTGTGATCTCTCTTATTTAGTTTAAGCATTTATGGCTTTAAATTTCTCACTTAGCACTGCTTTTGCGGCATCCCATAAATTTTAGTCTGTCGTGTTTGTGTTTTCACTCGTCTCAAAAGTATTTCTAATTTCCTTTGTCATTGATTGTGTCTGTTGTTTAATTTCTACAAATTTGGGAGTTTTCTTGTTTTCTTTATATTATTCTAACTTCATGTTGTAGTTGGAGAAGATACTTTGTATTTGTCTTTTAAAGTTTATTGAGACTTAATTTGTAATCCAACATATGGTCTATCCTGGAGAATGTCCCCTGTGCACTTGAAAATACTGTAGATTCTGTTGTTAGGTAGAGTATTTTGTGTATATTTAATAGAACATTTTGTGTATATCTCTTAGATTTAATTGCTTCATTGAGTTGTTGAAGTCTTCTATTGCTTTACTTATTTCTGTCTGGTTGTTGTATTCATTACTGACAGTGTAGGGTGTTGAAATCTCCAACTATTAATGTAAAATGGTCATTGCTTTCTACAGTTCTTTCAGTTTTTGCCTCATATATTTTGATGGTCTTGTTATTAGGTATGTAAGTGTTTATAATTGTTATATTTTGCTCTATTAACTCTTTTATTAATAATTTTTTTTGGTCTTTTCTGGCCTTTTCATTTAAAGTCTGTTTTGTCTGATATTAATATAGCTACCCGTTTTCTCTTTTGGTTACTATGGTAGTACCCCCTTTAGCTGCAGTTTTGCTTTTCATAGTTTGAGTTATCCCGAATCAACCACAGCCTAAATATAGATGAGTATAGTAAAATAAGATATTTTGAGAGAGAGACCACATACATCACAATAACTTTTATCACAATATATTGTTATAATTTTTCTATTTTATTTTGTTGTTAATTTACTTTTAATAGTAGCGGCTAATCTACTTTAATATCCATTTATAAAGGATGTGCCTAATTTACAAATTAAACTTTATCATACGTAGTATGTATAGGAAAAAAACATGGTATATGCAGTTGGCGCTCCATATTCTACATTCATGGATTCAACCAATGTGGATTTAAAATACTCAAAAATAATATGGGAAGATGTGCATATATGCTATTTGATATTAGGGACTTGAGCTTCTGTGGATTTTATTATCTGCTGGGGGATTTTGAAACCAATCTTGCATGGATATCAAGGAATGACTTTATAGAATTTGGTACTAGCCATGGTTTTAGGCGTCTGCTGGGATCTTGAAACATATCCTCCACTGATAAGGGGAACTGCTGTATTTTCATGGAAATTTTTTTTTTCCTCTTTCACTTTTACCCTGTTTGTGGCTTTTGGAGACAGCATGGAGTTGGATCATGCTTTTTGTTTGTTTGTTTAATCGACTTTCCCAGTCTCTTTCTTTTGATTGGAGAGTTTAATCCATTTACATTTAAAGTGAGTCCTGATAAGGACTTACTTCTGTCCTTTTGCTATTTATTTTTTATATGCCTCATTGCTTTTTGTCCCTCCTTTTCTACATAAATGCCTTCTTTTGTGTTTAATTGATTTTTGAGTGAAACATTTTAATTCTCATTTCCTGTTGTGTATATTCTATAGCTACTTTCTTTGTATAGATTATATTTAATATCCTGAAGTTATAGTACTCTAATTTGAATTTATACCACCTGAACTTTACTAACCTTCAAAAACTCTACTTCTTTACAATTCTGTACTCACTCCTTTCAACTGGTGGTGTCTTTAAATTGCATCTTTATGCATTGTGTGTCCAAAAATGAGACTACTAATTTTTTAATGCATGAGTCTCTTTAATCATGTAGAAAACAAACAGTGGTATTATAACACAAACTTACAGTAATACTAGCTTTTATAATTTTTATGTATTTAGCTTTACCAGATCTTTAATTCTTCATCTGGCTTTAAGTGACTGTCTAAAGTCGCAGGTTTATATTTAAACCTGAAGGGACTCACTATAGCTTTTCTTGTATGACAGGTCCAGTGCTAATGAACTCCCTCAGTTTCTGTTTACCTAGGACTGTCTTAATACCTGCCTCATTTTTGAAAGATAGTTTTGCTGGATTTTTGCTTTACTTTTTTTCCTTCAGCACTTTGAATGTATCAACCAATCGCCTTCTGGCCTTCAGTGTTTCTGATGAGAAGTCTTTGATAATCTTATTAGGGATCCCTTGTATTTGATGATAAGCAAGCAAAACAGACTCATTGCTGATATGGAAAAAGTTCGAGTGGTCTTGATAGAAGATCAACCCAGCTGCAACATTCCCTTAAGCCAAAGCCTAATCCAGAGCAAGGCCTTAATTCTCCCAATTCTGTGAAGGGTGAGAGAGGTGAGGAAGCCGCAGAAGAACAGTTGGAAGCTAGGAAAGGTTGGTGTGTGAGGTTTAAGGAAAGACACCATCTCTATAGCATAAAAGTGCAATGTGAAACCACAAGTGCTGACACAGAAGCTGCAGCAAGTTATTCAGAGATCTAGCTAAATAATTGGTGAAGATGACTACACAAAACCACAGATTTTCCTTGTAGATGAACCTAGGACTTTCTTAGAAAGGAGAAGTCAGTGCCTGGCTTTAAAGCTTCCCAGGGCAGATTGACTCTGTCAGTAGTGGCTATGCAGTTAGTGACTTTAAGTTGAAGCCGTTGCTCCTTTACCATTTCAAAAATCCTAGGGCTCTTAAGAATTATGGTAACTCTACACTGCCTGTTCTCTATCAGTAAAGCAACAAAGCTTAGATGACAAGCACATCTGCTTACAGTATGTTTTACTGAATATTTTAGGCCCACTGTGGAGACCTGCTCGGAAAAAAAGATTCCTTTTTAAATATTACTGCTCATTGACAATGCGCCAGTTGTGCAAAAGCTCTGATGGAGATATACAAGGAGATGAATGTTGTTTTTATGCCTGCTGACCCAGTGTCAGTTCTGCAGCTCATTATCAATGTCCATTCTGTAGCCCATTATTTCAACTTTCAAGTCTTATTATTTAGTTTAAGAAATACATTTTGTAATAGATAGTAATTACTGCCATAGATAGTAATTCCTCTGCTGATAGATCTGGGGAAAGTTAATTGAAATCCTTCTGGGAAAGGTTCACCATTCTAGATGTCTTGAAAAACATTCAGGCTTCATGGAAGGAGGTCAGAATATCAACATTAATAGGAGTTTGTAAGAAGTTGATTCCAATCTTCATGGATGAGTTTGAGGAGTTCAAGACTCCAGTGGAGGAAGTAACTGCCAATGTGGTAGAAATAGCAAGAGAACTAGAATTAGCAGTGGGGCGTGAAGATAGGACTGAATTTTATCAGGTCCATGATAAAACATGAACAAATGAGGATTTGCTTCTTATGGATGAGCAAATAAACTGGTTTCTTAAGATAGAATCTACTCTTTGAGAAGATGCCACGAACATTGCTGGAATAACAGCAAAGGATTTAGAATCTTACATAAAGTTAGTTGATAAAGCAGTGGCAGGTTGTGAAAGGATTGACTCCAATTGTGAAGAAAGTTTTGTTGTGGGTAAGCAGCATGGCATGCAAAAGAGAAACTTTCCTTGGAAGAAAAAGCCAATATGGTAAACTTCATTGTTTTCTCATTTTAAGAAATTGCCACACCGGGCATGGTGGCTCATGCCTGTAATCCCAACACTTTGGGAGGCCAAGGTAGGCAGATAACTTGAGGTCAGGAGTTCAAGACTAGCCTGGCCAACATGGTGAAACCCTGTCTCTACTGAAAATACAAAAATTAGTTGGGTGTGATGGCAGGTGCCTGTAATCCCAGCTACTTGGGAGACTGATGCTTGAGAATTGCTTGAATGCCAGGATCGTGCCACTGGGTGACAGAGCAAGACTTCGTCTCAAAAAAAAAAAAAAAGAAAAAAAAGAAATTGCCACAGGCACTCTCACCTTTGGCAACTGCCACCCTGATCACTCAGCAGCCATCAGCATCAAGACAAGACCTTCTGCCAGCAAAAAGATAACGACTTGCTGAGGGCTCAGATGACCCTTCACCTTTTTTGGCAATCAAGTATTTTTAAATTAAGGTATGTACATTTCTTTAGACATAGTGCTGTTACACACTTAATAGACTACAGTATAGTGTAGTGTAAACATAACCTTTATATGCACTGGGGCACCACAAAGTTAGTGTGACTTGTTTTATTGCAATACTCTTGTTGTGGTGATCTGGAATGAAACCTGAAGTATGCCTGTATGGGGGAGGGAAAAAAAGGCTATTTGGTTGAGACATGAAACATTGTTTCTTGAGAAGCCCAGGTCTATTGATGTAGTGTAACCTTTCCTTCATTACAGGTCTGACCATGCTATTTGGTTGTCCCATGAATAATAGTCATTTACTTACACCATCGCAAACACCAAATTAGTGTTCCGTTTTTAGAATTTATCAAAAGACAAAGCACCGAAGACTCAAGTGTGGTTACAGAACAGACTGAAAATGTTATGAATCCTGTCATTGTAAAAGAAATGCTATAGTGGATGGAGGTCAGCTGAAAGCATGTTATAGTTTAAAAAAAAGCAAGAATGAATTGGTGGCCAGAGACAGAGGGTGATGGAGCCACCGTGGGCCTAGAGGACAGAAATGCAAATTACTGAGGATTAGTTATAGACCTTGAAATTGAATTTCCCCTGCTGGGTTTAGAACTTGCTTGGAATCAGTGATGTTTTTATTTCTTCCAACTTCTCCCTTTCTGAATTGGAATATCTATCCTAGGCCTTTTCTACCATTGTGTTTTGGAAGCAGATAACTTGTTTTCTAGTGTGAGAGGTCCACAGATTTAGAGGAATTTTGTCCCAGGATGGATTATGTACAGAGTCTCACCCACTCCTGATTGGGTGATAACACTTGGGACTTGTGAGCTGATGATACTTAAATGAGTTTTTGGACTTAGACTTGATACTGTATTGGTTGAGACTTTTGAGACTTTTGGGGATATTGGGGTGGGGTGAATGTTAGGATGGAATGAACTATAGTGGGTGGAGTGGTGGCCCCTAAAATAATATGTTCACATCCTATTCCCTGGAACCTATTAACTCTTGCTTTATTTGGAAAAAGAGTGTATGCATATATAGTTATGCAGATAAAATTAAGTTAAGAATCTTAAGTAGATCATCCTTGATTATCCGGGAGGGACCTAAATCTAATGAGAAGCGTCCTTGTTGGAGTGATGCAGATAGAGATTTCACCTATACAGAGGAGAAGGTGATATAAAGGTGGCAGAGGTTGGAGTGATGCAGATAGAGATTTCACCTATACAGAGGAGAAGGTGATATAAAGGTGGCAGAGGTTGGAGTGATGCAGCTTCAAGCCAGGAAATGTCAAGGACTTGCCAGCAGCTTCCAGAAGCTAAGAGAAAGGCATGGAATGGATTCTTCTTCAGAGCCTCTGGAGGGATCATGTCTCTGCCAGTCTTGATTTTGTACTTCTGGTGTCCAGAACTATGAGAAATTTTTTGTGATTTTTTGTTTTGTTTTGTTTTGTTTTTTGAAATGAAGTTTTGCTCTTATTACCCAGGCTGGAGTTCAATGGCACGATCTCGGCTCACTGCAACCTCTGCCTCCTGGGTTCAAGGGATTCTGCTGCCTCAGCCTCCTGAGTAGCTGGGATTACAGGCATGTGCCACCAGGCCTGGCTAATTTTGTATTTTTAGTAGAGATGGGGTTTCTCCATGTTGGTCAGGCTGATCTCAAACTCCTGACCTCAGGTCATCTGCCCACCTCGGCCTCCCAAAGTGCTGGGATTAAAGGTGTGAGCCACCGCGCATGGCCAATTTTTTGTTGTTTTAAGCCATCAAGTTTTGGTGGTATTTTGTTATAGAGGCCACAGGAAATGAATACAGTCAGGTACCCAGAAATGTGAACTTTTCCACCTTTGGAAGGGACGTCTGAGTCAGATTGCCTGCAGTGATAGTAGTCTACTAAGTGCCTCTTCCTCAGTGCCTTTGGAAGGGACGTCTGAGTCAGATTGCCTGCAAGTAATAGTAGTCTACTAAGTGCCTCTTCCTCAGTGCCTTTGGAAGGGACGTCTGAGTCAGATTGCCTGCAGTGATAGTAGTCTACTAAGTGCCTCTTCCTCAGTGCCTTTGGAAGGGACGTCTGAGTCAGATTGCCTGCAGTGATAGTAGTCTACTAAGTGCCTCTTCCTCAGTGCCTTTGGAAGGGACGTCTGAGTCAGATTGCCTGCAGTAATAGTAGTCTACTAAGTGCCTCTTCCTGAGTGCCTTTGGAAGGGACGTCTGAGTCAGATTGCCTGCAGTGATAGTAGTCTACTAAGTGCCTCTTCCTCAGTGCCTTTGGAAGGGACGTCTGAGTCAGATTGCCTGCAGTGATAGTAGTCTACTAAGTGCCTCTTCCTCAGTGCCTTTGGAAGGGACGTCTGAGTCAGATTGCCTGCAGTGATAGTAATCTACTAAGTGCCTCTTCCTCAGTGCCTTTGGAAGGGACATCTGAGTCAGATTGCCTGCAGTGATAGTAGTCTACTAAGTGCCTCTTCCTCAGTGCCTTCATGTTCTTTCAGGGTTGAATTGCGTGGCTACCGGGCTAGAGGACTCTCTTGACTACTAGGCAGTGCAGCTGCATTCACTGTCAGCTCCACATGGGGTGAAGGCACAGTCCATCCCATTAGGCCTTTAGGAGTTTTGGAATAATGGTTGAAAAGTCTAATTAGAGTTTCTTGCTTAGGGATCATTTCTGCTTTGGGCATCCACAATTGTCTTGCCACTCCCAGGACCACTGCATTATGTAGGAGAAAGGAAAGTTGAGGTGATGTAGCTAAGAATTCTGTAGCGACAACATCATGCTCCTCCACCCCTTCTTCCCCATGTCCAGAAAAGTGGAGGAATCTAGGGAGCGGGGACCTTCCTTTAGCCATCCTCAGGTTGAGTGTGAGCATACATTTGTGAAGCGTACATTTGTTTAGCCAACAAATGTTTTTATTTCCCATTTCTGTTCTCTATCAGACTGTTACTCTGAGGATGATATCTGACATGATACGTCTATTTGATATGATAACCTCTTTGCTTGCTTTTGGATAGTATGGGCTATAACGTATGTTCTTTGGTCTGAAGACATGTAACTTGGTGGGGGCGCAGTACCTCCTGTTCCAGTCATCTTACAGTATTTTGCGCTTTTGTATCTACCATTGGTTATGCAAAGCTCAATCCAGTGTAAATGTCTATTTCCAAGAATGACCATTTATAGTCTCCTGGGGATAGTGGCAGTAGCTCAGTGTAGTGTACTTGCCAACTATGCATGGGAGTGGGGGGACTTTTTTCTTGGGACTATATGCCATAGTCATCTGCAGTCTCTCTCTCCCTTTCTGGCAGACAGGATGGCTCTTTCTGGAATTTTGTGCATCAGAGGGTACAAGAGGAATACATCACTGGCCAGCCTATCTCTGCATTGCTGCATATCTCCCATATCTACTCATTTTGGGGACCCAGATAGCCACCTCAGACAAGCATGCTGGGACATCCACTTGCTGGTTCCAATCATCTCCTGATCCTGAAGGAAGTTGTTTTGATGACCATCAACATGTCCTACTTTAATTCACCCCTTAAATTCCCATAATGATTCTCATAGAGCCATGCCTCATTAATAATCCATCCATTTATTATTTATTTTATTTATTTATCTATTTTGAGATGGGGTTTCGCTCTTGTTGCCCAGGCTGGAATGCAATGATGCAAACTCAGCTTACTGCAACCTCCACCTCCCAGGTTCAAGAGATTCTCCTATTAATAATCCATCCATTTATTATTTATTTTATTTATTTATCTATTTTGAGATGGGGTTTCGCTCTTGTTGCCCAGGCTGGAATGCAATGACACAAACTCAGCTCACTGCAACCTCCGCCTCCCAGGTTCAAGAGATTCTCCTGCCTCAGCCTCCCAAGTAGCTGAGATTACAGGCATTCACCACCACACCTGGCTAACTTTTTGTGTTTAGTAGAGACGGGTTTTCACCATGTTGGTCTGGCTGGTCTCAAACTCCTGACCTCAGGTGATCCACCTGCCTCGGCCTCCCAAAGTGCTGGGATTACAGGCTGAGCCACCATGCCTGGCACATCCATTTAATAGTCTAGTTTTTCACTGCCTATCAGCCTGACCATATGGCCAGGCAAATGGCCACAGCGCATTCATGAGTGTACATCCACACTTCATGGTTATGTTTGTTTAGTTCTTCCATCATTGCAAGAAAAACAGTGTACAACTGAGCCCTTTGAGCTGATTTGTTCTTCAATCAGTTTCACATCAGTCAGTCACAGTGTGACAGCCTTCCAAACAGGATGCTGGCTGATCACCTTTGAACTGCCATCATCTGTAAAACAAGCCACTTTTTGGTGGCCAGTGAGAGGTCTTTGTAAGACACTAACATTTGAAAAGTAGGATATGGCAGTAGGTTATCTGGTAGCTTCACAGATGGTTCCAAAGTTGGTCTAGAAGAAAAGAGGAGGCCCAATGTGATGGCTCATGGCTGTAATCTCAACACTTTGGGAGGCCAAGGCAGGAGAATCGCTCGAGTCCAGGAGTTCAGACTCAGCCTGAGCAACATAGTGAGACCCTCATCTCTACAAAAAATAAAAATTATCCAGGTGTGGTGGCATGCATCTGGTAATACTAGCTACTCAGTTGGCTGAGATGTGGGATTGCTTGAGCCTGGGAGGTCAACACTGCGGTGAGTTGTGATTGCCCCCACTGTATTCAGACTGGGTGATACAAAGTGAGACCCTGTCTCAAAAAAAAAAAAAAAAAAGGTTTTCTTCTATCAAATATGGTAAGTATCTTCTTGCATTCCTCAGTACATTCCTGTGAAGCCATTTTCATTTTGTTATAGGTACTTGTTAGAGTGTTTCTCTGACATTACCCAAGACATGGGTATTTTCAGTTTTCGGATTATGTTATATCCTTTAGTCATAAAGACAGTTTCAGTTAATGCCCAGTAGCATCGTCTCTCTAATGATGTGTTCTCTTTTATCATCTCTCTAATGATGTGTTCTATACTTTCTTGTCTGGCCCACGATCCCAGTGGTTGCTGCTGGACAGCATTCATGGGCTTTTTGCCATAAGCTCCAGTCTGTTTAAGTGTGAATTGCAGATACTTCTAAAATCATATCTGAGTGTATATCATAAGGATCCAAAGGCATTAATTGATGCGCTGCAACTTAGATAATAGCCTGCTGTAGTTTAGGTCTCCATTCATATGTGTCCTTTCAGGTAGTTTTACATATTGGATTTAGCACTAGTCCCCAGATACAGAATTTTTCTTCTGCAAAACTCAAACAAACCAGGTACAGTGGATGCTTCTTGCTTACTTTCATGGTTGTGTAATAACAGCAATTTAATTTTAGTTGCCTATAGAACGTTATGGGTGGTTCCTGCCGAGGTTATTCGTAAGAATTTCAGTTTGGTAGATCCTGGGGTATTTGCTGGATTTATCCTCTAGCCTGTGGTATTCCTGTGAGCCACCACTATTTTCAGGTCAGCCCTAGCTTGTTCTTAGGTTTCTGGTACCGTCATCATGTCATCACTGGAGTATATTATTGTATTCTGGACCTGTATCAAGTCAAAATCCCTTCAAAACAAATTATAATGGTAAGCTGATGAATGCAGATAAACCTGTAGCAGTGCAGTAAGTGTAAATTGGGATCATTCCCACTTGAAGGCAAAGTGCAGTTGGTTTTTTCCTGAGATTGGGACCAAGAAAAATTATTGGCAAGATCAATTAGTCTCTCTCTCTCTCTCTCTGTCTCTCTCTTTTTTTAAATTGAAACAGGGTCTCACTTTGTTACCCAGGCTAGTCTCAAACTCCTGGACTCAAGTGATCCTTCTGCCTTGGCCTCCCAAAGTGCTGGGATTACAGGTGTGAGCCACTATGTCCGGCTGAGTATGTCTCTTTTAGGTTGTTTTATTTTGGGAACTTCTGAAACCATGTCAGAGACTGCTGATGCTGTAGATGACACTACATGATTCACGTCTTGATTATCTGCTGTGAGTTTTCATGAGTCATTCACCTTTTTCATGCACGACACAGAGAATTTGTTGGTAATAGCACTCCAGTGTCGAACATGTTGTTAATTAATGTGCTAAATCTCTTTTGGTCAACCATGATACTGTTTCAGATTAACAACCTATGTGAGCTGGGCAAGTTCCATAGATTCTCATTTAGCATGTTCTGACTGAAGGGAAAACTAGCAAGATTTCTGCAGTATAGTAGCTGAAGCTTTCCCTGGTCGGAATAATATCCTTCCCCAAAACATATTCGGGTAATGTGGATGCAAGTACTTCACATGATTCATTCAAACATACTAAGTTTCATCCAAATTTTAATTGAATCCTGTCAACCATTTCATCCTCATATCCTGTCTTTCTCATTATTGCCCCTGCTAGGACTTTACCAATAGGTTTTGGAATCAGAGGCACTGAATTCTGTGTCAGGAACCCCTGGAAGCTTTCCTTTTTACCTTCTATTGTACCTACAGGTATGCTTATGGCCTTCAGTTCCTACTTGGAGATTACTTAAAAAAAAAAAAAACCCTGGTTCTGTGTCAATCCTCATCCTGATTAATTTGGTAGCCCATCACCTCTGATGATTTGGACTGAGGTTCTTCATTGTCATTTTTGCCTCCCAGCTTGGTGCATTGCTTGAAATTAGGGTATATAGAGTGTGTTTGTTTAGGGCCCTTCAGTGTTGGGGGACTAAGAGGAGCTCCCATTGGTAAGCCTAACTTCTGATAATGCAGCATTAAGACCTTTGTGTTAACATCAGTGTCCATTTTATTCATCCCATCTCTTAGTAACTGTTTAAAATTTCATCCTGCTTGGGACTTCCTTGACTCTCTGTTTTGTCTTTACCCATTCACTTGTGATTCAGTCTTACTTTCTTAGCATCTCTAAGACCCATAGTAAGAAGCTGAGACAACAAATCCGACACATTTCTTGGATCATTGATAGATTTTGCAGCAGTTATATCAGATGCCGGCATAGAGGGGCCCTTTTAGTCACAGTATTTACCATGATCTAAAGGGCATATTAAGGGTGAACAAACATCTTGATGACCATGAAGTTAATCCAGCATGGTTTGCGTATGTAGCTTATCAGCTATGTAATGTATGGAGCGCCACTTGGCATTTAAAGGAGGGGAAGGACCATTTCCCTTTTCAGGGTAAACAAATTTCACAATGGCTTTTACCCAGTCCAGCAGACTAGCTGTCCCTTTAGGAACAATCTGTTGTGTGTTTGGATCATGTACAACCATCTATGATTGTTCAGTAGTAAGTTGTGATTCCTGCATCAACTCCAAGCAGACTTCTTCATTCTGCAACATTCAGAATCAAAGATACTGCTCCCAAGTTAGTCACTCTCACAATCTCTTTTCTTAATTGTTTTTCAGGAACCCGATGAATACCAATTCACAAGGCGAGATAACCCCTTCACACATAACCCCTGCTTCCAGTAGTATCATGGTTTTGTCACCCACCATTTGGACAATGTTGCTGGTGGTTACAGGCCATAGAAATGCTGTCCGTTTTTTTCAGCATAGTTTTCCACTGGGTTGTATCCTGGAGGCTAACAGTCATAGCTCAGCTTAACCAAAATCCGAGCTTTTTGAGCATCAGGATTTCCTTAACACTCTCTTTTGCTTTCATTTTAGCTGTTTTAAAATACAGCACACTGGGCCAGGCGCAGTGGCTCACATTTGTAATCCCAGCACGTTGGGAGGCCAAGACGGGTGAATCACTCAAGGCCAGGGGTTTGAGACCAGCCTGGCCAACATGGTGAAACCCCGTCTCTACTAAAAATACGAAAAACTAGCTTGGCTTGGTGGCAGGTGCACCTGTAATCCTAGCTACTTGAGGGTCTGAGGCAGGAGAATCACTGGAACCCGGGAGGCAGAGGTTGCAGTGATCCGAGATCATGCCACTACACTCCAGCCTGGGAGACAGAGCGAGACTCCCTCTCAAAGAAAAAAAAAAAAAAAAAAACAGACTGCAGTGGCAGTAAGACCAGAAGCTCCTCACTTCTGTCTCTAAAGTGGGGAAAGGGCAAGGATGGAGGAGGCTTTCTGTAATACTTGGAAGCTGGCCGACAGAACTTTGATGAGTACATGAAGGCTCTAGGCATGGGCTTTGTCACTAGGCAGGTGGGAAATGTGAACAAATCAACAGTAATTATCAATCAAGAAGGACACAAAAGGTGGTGATCAGGATTCGAAGTATGTTCAAGAACACAGAGGTTAGTTTCCATCTGGGAGAAGAGTTTGATAAAACCACTACAGATGACAGAAACTGCAAGTTTGTTGTTAGTCTGGGTAGAGACAAACTCATTCACATACAGAAATGGGATGACAAAGAAACATTTTATAAGAGAAGTTTGGTGAAATGGTTATGACTTAACTTTTGGTGATGATGTGGTTGCCGTTCAGCACTATAAGAAGGCATAAAAATATTCATGGTCTGGGGCTGGAAGAGCTCTTTAGTTTTCCTATTTACTCAAGTCTCAGTGCTATCTCACTGTTATAGTATGGTTGATTAGATGGTTATTCTTGGTGTGGAGGTGGAAAATGGTGATTTAAGAGTTTGTTATTCCAATCAACCTAATTTTAACCTGGAAGTTTATCATGTTTTATAATTAAATTTTTGTCTTTAAAAAAAGTGGATACATTTTATAATTTCCTTTAAAATGCAAATCAAATTGTAATAAAAATCTTACATGTGGGGAAAAAAGTACAAGTTACCAGTGGATTGTGTGTTTAGCTTGTTTCTCATCATTTTGCATTTCTTTGTGTATCTGGTGATCTAAGTCCTTGAGATTTTGGTCTGTCATTTCTAAATTCCATTGACAACTTCTATATGTAGTAACTTAGCACAGTATAGCTGCCGTCTCATGCCACTGGTGACTGTATACCCATTTAGGCATCAGAGTTTATCATTGTCTGCCCTGTCATTCTTCCATTTTTGAAACAATGTTTTTGCCATGCTTTAATGAGTCCTACTTATGATGCCAACTGTGTCAGCTGTCCCTAAGACCACTCTCAGGCTCAGTGAGTCATGACTCACAAGACTCAGAAAAGACTCATGGTTATTGTTTATGATAGTGAAAAGGTACAGATTAAAATCAGCAAAGGGAAAACCACATGGAACAAAATCCTGGAGAAACCAAGTGCAAGCTTTAAGGTATCTTCTTCCAGTGGAGTCACATGGATGATGTAGTGAAGTCAAGGGTCTCCAGAGAGACCCAATCAGATACATATACATATATGAGAGAGGATTCACTGAGAAATTGGCTTATGTGATCATGGAGGCTGAAAATTCCCAAGACAGGCCATCTGGAAGCTGGAGACCTTGGGATGCTGGTAACGTATCTCAGTCCAAGTTCCAAAACCTCAGAACCTGGGAAGCTGATGGTGTAATTCTTAGTCTGAGGCTAAGGGCTGGGAACCTGGGTTTTGGTGGGAAACTGTGGCGTTGTTGGTATAAATCCTGGAGTCCAAATATCAGAGAGCCTAGAGTTCTGGTGTCCAAGGACAGGAGAAGAAGAGTGTCCAGTTCCAGGAAAGCACCTTTTCTTTGCTTTTTTTGTCCCTGTTTGGGCCCCTAGTTGATTGGATGGTGTCTGCTAACATTGTGGGTGAATATTCATCACTTAGTCCATCAATTCACATTCCAGTCTCCTCTGGAAACACAGACACATTTATTAGTGATGCTTTACCAGTTCTGTAGGTATTCCTTAATCCAGTCACATTGACACATAAAATTTACCGTCACAGATGCACTTAATTCTCCCAGCTGTGAAGTGTTGTCAACTAAAGAAGCTTACCTGAGCCTTGGTGTCCAGGGTTTTTATTGGAAGTCAGTCACATGGGCAAGCAGTAGCTGCATGACTGTCCTGAGATGCTCAGATTCCAACCTCTCAGAGCAAAATCAGGCACGAAGTGTTAAACATACATCCTGTTGTTAGCATAAACTATCTAGTCAAACTGGTACCATGTGGCCCAAGATCTCCAGCATACAAAAATACGCTGACCAGGCAGAATATTTCAGAGGCTCAGAATTCATTTCCCAGGAGTTGGCCAAGGGCCAATTCTGAAGACTGACTTTTGGGAATGTGTAGAGTTTGGGCAACCCAGGCCTGATATGTTACCCTTTTTCTGCCATTAAAATAACAGCCCAATGCATTTGCTTGATTACTGGCATCTCTTTTTCCTTGGACTCTTAAGTTCTTACTGGTGAATCTTAACCAAAATCTCTTAACGTGATCAGCCAGTTACTTTGTTCTCTTCTTTCATAATCTTTTGAACCTCCATATTAAACATTGCATCAATGATTGTAGTTTATTGTAGGAAGCAGATAATGGTTTGATCTGCTATACCTTCATACCTTCATCAGCTGTCATTGTTCTGTTGGGAGTATGATTTCATTGATTTATGTTCTAGAATCATTTCATGCAGTTTGTGTAGCTTGTGTTCTTCAGCAGCATGTAACAAGATTATTCATTATTTACTAGTTCATTCACTCATTATTTCAGTAAATATACGGCAAACACCTAGTTATTTGCTAGGTACTGCTCTAGGCACTGGGAACATTTGAAAGAATACAACTGACAAACTCTTCTCCTGTGGGAAATTATATTCAAGTCAGGAATTAGAGAATAAATAATACGCATAATAAATAAATAAACCATAGAGTATGTAAGAAACTATTCCACACACACCACAGAGAAAACTGGAGTAGGGAAATAGGGATTAATGATGGTAGTGATTTTTGGGACTTAATGCAGTTTTAAATAGAATGGTTATGGAAGGGCTTACTGAAAGGTGAAATTTCAGCAAGCATTTGAAGGAGATCAGGAAGCAAGTCCTTTAGATATTTTGAAGGAAGAATGTTCCAGCAAGGGGAAATAGCAATTGAGAAGGCCCTGAGGAGGGAGCTTACTTAGCACATTCTAACACATTCTTTGAATAGCTAGGAGTCTAGCATGGTGTGGAACAAGAATGGTGTAGGATTGTTTGTAAGGATATTGGCTTTTACTGTGAATGAAGTGGGAAGCCTTTGGAAATTTTTATGCTGTGTAGTTACACAACCTAGTTTTCAGTATCACTTTGGCTGCAGTGTTGACAATAGACTGTGGATTGGAAGCAGATAGTTTGCTAATTACAGCAATAATCTAGATAATTGATGATAGTGGCTTGTACTAGGGTAGTAGCAGTGGAGGTAGTGACGATAATGAGATCTTGGGTGTATTTTGATGAAGAACCAACAGGATTGCCTGACAGATTGAATGTAGAGTATGGGCGGAAAAAAAAAGGAGTTGGAGATCATTGTTAAGATGTTTGGTCTAAGCAACTGAAAGCACGGTGTTGCCATTCACTACAATGAAGTTGATTGCAGGAGAAACTTTTCAAAGGGAGATTTGGAATTAGGTTTTAGACATGTCATATTTGCTGTTTTTGTTAGATACTCCAGTTTATGTCATTGATTATACATCCATGCCAAATAGGCATTTCTTGAGTTTAGGAAAGAAGTCTAAATTTGAGGTATAAATTTGGTAGTCTGTCAGCATATATCCTGTATTAGAGCCATAGTCTGAATGAGTTCACCAAAGGAAGAGTGTACCCAGTGAAGAGAGTTCTGAGGACTGAGCCCTGGAGATGCTTACAGAATAAGGGTTTCAGAGCAAAGGAAGCAGCAATTGAGACTGAGGAAAGACAGTCACTGAGGAGGAGGAAAATGAAGAGATTAGGATGTCCTGGCACCCAAGAGAAGAACATGTTTTCAGGAGGAAGGAGGAATCAAATGTGTTAAATGTTATGTTTATGGCTTCTCTTCTCAGTAGGAAGTAAGATTGCATTTTGAAAGTGTGAACGAGTGAGGTTGAGATAAAGAGAGACAAATGAATGAAAAGCCTCTGTGCTTAGAAGTCAGCACAGACCTGGGTTCTAGTCTTAGCTTAGTAGCTTGACTAGGTAAGGGTTAGTGTGTACATTTAAGTATACATACCAGGCAAGGGAGAAGGCCTGGGAAATATTTGAAACAACCATCCTGAGAAAATGAAAAATGACCTAAGTAGCAATGGGTGAAAGAGGCCTCAGAAGATTCAACTGAGATTGGCGGGAGATTCCAATAGTGTTAGTCAATATGTTTGTGTAAATTTATCTTTAGATGTGAAATACAGAGTTAAGAGGGTAGAGATGAACTTGTCCCAATACTGCGAATGAGAGAGGCAGAAGAAAGACGGGAGTCCAAAGTGATTATATCATGATGGAAGTCAAAGGAGTTCATGTAGCCCTCCATCTAAGGAATATTTGGAACAGAAGCATCGAGAACAAAGTATCAAACACAATGCTCGAGAAAGGTGCAATAATGTTTGTAGTTAACAAAGAACAATGGTGCTTTCATCTTCTCCATCAAGGTGAGAAATCTTCAAAAAAAAGGAATAGAAATCAAGGAACAGAAAACAGTCTGACAGTTGGAGAATGGAAGAAGTGTTAGAAGTCATTATCTGGGCCAGTGCTCAAGTTTTCAAGAAACAAAAGTTAGAATCCAAAATTTAGAGCTTGATAAGTGTGACATCTCTCCTCTGGTGGGGAAAAAAAAGTATAGGTTGCTAACATATGGCTTGTTGAGACAGTGGAAAAGTAAATAATAATCACTGATAATCATTGTAGTTTAATTTGTAAAAGTGTGTCACATCATCAGGGAAATGCAAATCAAAACCACAATGTGATATCATCTGTATTAGTTCATTCTCACACTGCTATAAAGAACTGCCCAAGACTGGGTAGTTTATAAAGAAAAGAGGTTTAATTGACTCACAGTTCTGCGTGGCTGGGGAGGCCTCAGGAAACGTACAGTCATGGTGGAAGGGGGAAGAGGCATGTCTTATGTGGTGTCAGGTGAAGAAAGAGCGAGTGTGTGAAGGAGAAACTGTCAGACACTTATAACACCATCAGATCTCCTGAGAATTCACTCACTATCACAAGAACAGCATGGGGTACACTGCCCCTCTGATCCAGTCACCTCCCAGAAAGTCTCTCCCTCGACATTTAGGGATTATGGAGATTACAATTCAAAATGAGACTTGGGTGGGGACCTGACCGTATCATCATCTCACCCCAGTTACAATGACTTTTATCAAAAAAAAAAAAAAAAAAAAAAATCACAGATGCTAAAATGAACTCTCCTATGCTGTTGGTGGGAATGTAAATCAGTATAGCAACTATAGAAAACCATATGAAAGTTCCTCAAAAACTAAAAATAGAACTACCATATATATATCCAAAACGAAATCATGGTATCGAGGAGACATCTCCACCCTTAGGTTTATTGCAGCACTATTCACCACAGCCAAAATATGTGATCAACCTAAGTGCCCATCAATGACTGAAAGGATAAATGTGATAAACATACAGAGTGGAATATTATTTAGCCATAAAAAGAATGAAATCATGTCACTTGCAGCAACATTGATGGAAATGGAACCCATTATGTTAAATAAGCCAGGCACAGAAAGACAAGTATTGCATGCACATTCTTGTTCTTATGTGGGAGCTAAAAAATGGGATTGCATCAAAGTAGAAGTAGATTGGTTGTTCCTAGAGGCTGGGAATGGTACAGGGATGGGGAGATGAAGTTGATTAATAGATACAGAAGTATAGTTCTAATAAGACCTAGTGTTAGATAGTTCAGTAGGGTGACTATAGTTAACAACCATCTACTGTGTATTTAAAAATAGCTGGAAGAGAAGAATTTGAATGTCTCCAGCATAAAGAAAAGTTAAAGGTTTGAGGTGATGAATATCCCCATTACGCCTGATTTGGTCATTACACATGTGGAATGTGTCAAAACAACATAAAACAACCCCAAAATGTATACAACTATTATGTATCAAAAAATATGTGCCAAAGTAACACTTCTCTACTATCTTCCTCCTGTTTCTCCCACCTGATTCCTGTCTTCCTCTAGGTCTCACGTGTAGCTCTGGGTGGATGAAGGAAATGGTTTAGACAGAATGTGTCTTGATTTCATCTAGATTTGTGGTCAATTTGGGAGAAAATAATGTGAGCAGAGTACCTAGTGAAGTAAATAGTAGGTTGTCTGAAGATGGAAGGCAGTTTTTTGAAGTGGAAATGACCTTTAATGTTGAACTTAGATGTGGAATCAGTTGGTTCAGGGATTAAAGGAGATGACACTCGTGGTGTTCTTGATAATTAAGAGTAGAAATTTTCTTTTTCTCCTCTTCTTTGCCATCTCCTACACCTCATTCCCTCAAATAACCTAACTACCACAAAACATTGAGAGGGTCAGATGAAAGGAGAACTTTAGATCATGTGTAGTAGAGGGTGAATGATAAATTGGAGAGGATCAGGAAAATAAATATTAAAAGGAAGACTATTCCTCTGCCTCAAGAAATAAAATCCCATTTCCCCTAATGCTTCTTTCCATGAAAGAAATTAGATTTAAAAGTTCATTATTTATTATTTTATCATGGATAATATATGTAAATTTGTATTTCAAAAGCTTTTCCATGAAAAAAAATATATTGCATACCCAAGCATTGCTAGAACTCTTTATAATTATGATCAACAAATGGATATTTTGAAAGGCATCACATTGTTTTAGTCACTGTTTCACTACCATTATTTTTAACTTTTTGTTTTGACATGTTGCTTTTAACTGTAATTAAAAATTATTGGCATCTGTGTTTACTTTTTAGCTTGCGCATACCTTATCTTCATAGCAGAAACTAATTAGTATGTGAAATACAGTACCATTAAATATGCATTAATGGGAAGAAATTCGAATCTGATCAGCTATAAAATATGTTAGAAAATACATTTTGATATGTACATGGTGTTCATTCCAGTTCCATTCTCATAACAAAGAAATACTGTTTTTGCTTTTGCCTCCATACATCTTTACTTGGTTCCTTGCATGTGGTCAGATTACAAATTTAGGGGATAAAAAAGTCTTCCCTCATGAAACTTACTAAGTGATTTAGAGAAATAACTATTATGTGTGATAAGCCTGTTTTAACAAAATAGAATGTAATACCCCACTGACATTTTTCAAGGCACTAGAATATCTTTTCTACTTCCGAATAAATTTCATACATACTTTTCCTTAGTCTTTTCCTAATTTATTGACCCAGATCACTTAACATCTTAAACCATAACAGGTAAATGTTATCTTCTGTGAATTTCTTTCTGAACTGCCTATACAAATTTCTATGATTCACTCTCATGTTGGAGGCATGTAACTTTTATATTATTACTGTTAACTTGATATCTCAAAACTATCCCCTTTTTCTTGTTCCTGCTGCCACCATAGTAGTCCAAGCCATCCTCACTTCTCTCTTGGGGTACTGTAATACTCTCCTAATTGATCCTTCTTAGAAGAACATGAATAGACTTTTACAAACATTATGTTAACCACACCCCATCACTTTCTCCATGTCCCACACCATCACAATATCCAACTTACACTCTTCCAGTAGCATTGGTTTTCCCTTACAGCCCCGTTGACAATAGTGGATAACCTCCACTTTTTCCTTAATACCACTTATCAGAAGGAGTAATTGTTTAAGTTGGATAATTTACTTGCTTGTGTTTTCCACTAGCCTGTGAACTCCATGAGCAATGGAATCTTATCTTTTTTATTAAGTTACTTTATACCAGCACTATTCTTAGCAATTAGTGAGTGCACATCAGCAGTTTTTTTTTTTTTAAGTGAATGGACTTGGTTCAGTATATCACAAAATAGCCACTTGTATAATGCTTAATCGTGTATTTCATACTCCCTCTGTGATCACTGACAGTAGTATCCCCTTCTCTGGTTTTTCCCGTTACACTGGTCACCAGGTAGGTAGAATTAAAGGTCCATGAGAGCAGAGAATTTTGTCTGTTTTTTCAGTGTCCTGTCTCTGATATGCAGATGAATACCCAGAAGATACTTGTTGCATATGTGTTGAAGGAGTTGGGTGGATGACTGGATGGCTGGCTGGATGAATGAATGAAGTGAACTCTTGCACACTTGACATCTTGGAATTCTTTCCTGTGATACACAATTCAGTTCAATAGACATTTATTAAGTATCTGCTGTATGCTTACCATTATGTTGGGCACAGTACATATGGAAATCAGTAAGTTCTGGTGTCATTTCTGCTTCTGATTTATTTTGTTTTGCAGTGTTTGCTATTCTAATTAACTTAGGGACTATAGTACGATATGACAATGGCTTTCAAATTGAGCACTTAAAACAGACTCCTATAAAACAACTAAGACTGAGATGATTTGATGTTTATGCTTTCCTTCACTTGTTGTTAATTATACTTTCTGTTCAGACACAATTGATCTGACCTTCTGGGAATGGTTGTAGGATCTTAGCTTCTTTGATTAATCTAGTTATTATCTTTTGAGTTTAAGGTCAAATATTTTTATAACGGTAACAAATATAATGCAGTGTCCTGATGTTTTACTTTTCATGTCTTTCTTATATCTAATTTTGATTTTCTGATAGTGTTAAGAAATTGATTCAGCAAGGGCTTTAAGATCTTGCCAGAATTGAAGAAGAGAGATGCTCTGTTAGCTTCAGCAGTTATCTTCCTTTCGTTTCTTCTTTAAGATAGTGTTACTTCTAAAATATGAAACATTAACTCCAGTTCTCCATATGTTGGAGAAAACACTAGTTTGCTTTTGATAGCAATATGAGATTATGCCCAAAGTTGGGGAAAACATTCTTAGTTTATTTTTGGTTTGAAATATACTTATATTTTAAAATGATCACCTACAGTAGGAGGATTGTGAGCCTTTATTTTATTTTATTTTATTTTTTAAAGAAGCACATTAAACCTGTATTCTCTGGAGCTAAGCTATGAGGACGAAAAAGCATAAGAAAGATACAGTGGACTTTGGGGAGTTGGGGGAAAGGATGGAAGCAGGGTGAGGGATAAAAGACTACACATTGGGTACAGTGTATGCTTCTCAGGTGATGGGTGCACCGAAATCTCAGAAATCACCACTAAAGAACTTATTCATATCACCAAACACCACCTGTTTCCCAAAAAACTATTGAAATAAAAAAAAAAAATGTGTAACACCCGCCCCCACCGCAACCAAAGGAAAAAAATCCTGTAGCCTCAGGTACTTGGGAGTCTGAAGCTGGAGGATTCCTTGATCCTCAGGAATTTGAGCTCAGCCTGGGCAACATAGCAAGACCCTATCTCTAAAAAAATAAACAAGGAAGTGCATAAGGCTAGGCATGGCGCCTCACATCTGTAATCCCAGCTACTCAGGAGGCTGAGGCAGGAGGAATGCTTGAGTCCAGGAGTTCACGGTTACAGTGAGCTATGATTGTACCAGTGTACTCCATCCTGGGCAACAGAGCAAAAACTTGTCTCTAAACAACAAACTAAAAAAGCAAAAAGCCACAAGCAGAAAGGTATATATTTTTATACTCTGTTCCTTTCTATTTCTAAAATGTATAATTTAGAACTAAATATTGCTTGTGTATTCTGTGTTCTAAGAACTAATTTCTTTAAAGTAGGAGACTTTTAGATTCTATATTTATTGTGAAATATATCCTTTCATCCCCCTGAATAAAATGGATTATAAACATGGAGATATTAAATTACCTCATGCTGAAATATTAGTTGATAAATCCTCCCTGATAATTTTCTGGCTGATTTTTATATCATTCTTGATATACTTTGATTAAGTATGATTGAATTTATATGAACTTATACAGCCATATGAATTAAATCATTAATTTGAGTTTTTTTTGTATTTTGGTGGAGAGAATGCTGAGTGGTAAAGGAGGCATGCCACTGTGTTTTAAAATCCTTTTCAATCTCTGGGCTTAACCGCTTACAATTTTAGAGAAATAGTGAAATTATTATTATCAGTGCTCAAAACATATATTGAAGGTTTGCTTTTTTTCTTTTGTAGGATGAAGTGGCACACACTCTAACTGAAAGCAGAGTATTAAAGAACACTAGACATCCCTTTTTAACAGTAAGTGACTAGAGGACAGATGTTATAACATTTGAAATTTAAGGAATTTTGTGTTAGAAATTAAATTGTGAAAAATACTATTCATTTAGATACCCATTTTCTTTGTGGAAAGACCATAGTCGGCCGGGCGCGGTGGCTCAAGCCTGTAATTCCAGCACTTTGGGAGGCCGAGACGGGCGAATCACGAGGTCAGGAGTTCGAGACCATCCTGGCTAACATGGTGAAACCCCGTCTCTACTGAAAAATACAAAAAACTAGCCGGGCGAGGTGGTGGGCGCCTGTAGTCCCAGCTACTCGGGAGGCTGAGGCAGGAGAATAGCGGGAACCTGGGAGGCGGAGCTTGCAGTGAGCTGAGATCCGGCCACTGCACTCCAGGCCGGGCGACAGAGCGAGACTCCGTCTCCAAAAAAAAAAAAAAAAAAAAGACCATAGTCAAATTTCCTATAACTTATTAGAATGTATGGATTTTTACAGTATGTATGCATTGATAATTCTTCCCATTATGCATTTATTACTTTTTTTGAGAATTTTTTTTCTCCCATGAATCTCTTGCCGTTAAAAACAAAAACAAACCATAGAATTAATAGATTACCTCTGGCGTTTTAAGGAGACTATTGAGGAGATGACAGATTTTTAAAAATTTCTTAAGTGTCAAGATTTTATGTTTGTTTTATTGGCTTCTGATAAATATTTTAATGATCAGAAGCATTTCTTCAAATATGAAAGGCAGAAATGTTTATTGAAAATATTTTATAGCAATGAGACTTCTTTGAGGGATAGAGTACTTTAAGAAATATGGGAATGCTAAATACATTAGAGGGGGATAAGCCATGCTACGTTTTTTTCACGAGACAGAGAATAAACTGTGATTATATGATATGCCTACAATGTAGTTGTTTTGAAAGAAACTGGATTTTTTAGTTCTGTTCTTAGATTCCTTGTAATATAGGGATAATTGGTAGTTTCTGTATTTTCCTCGTTCCAATGAACTATATTGAGATTAAAAATAATAGCTAGACTTTCAAAAGTGGAACCCTTTGCACTATTTGGAATATCTGAAATAGACATTTTCAGAGCTGTCAGTAGATACCTAGGCTTACTTTGCTACCTTTTTTGGTGTATTTATTGTCTAGTATAATAAGATAGCCTTTTGGTATTTTTTTAATAACCTATATATAACCTACAAAATTATATAAACCAACTCTGTTGGGTTGGGTTCTGTTATGCAGTCAATATGCAAAAAGTGATGTTGTCATTGTATTAGAAACCTGAGTTTAACAACTGTAGCTAGATTCCTAAGGAGCTTCAACTAGCGCAATTTGTTGGCCACACTGTGAGGTTGCATGGATGAGCACCTCGAGTACTAATGCAGCTTCAAATCAGTGGCACATTAGATTGAGAAGTGCTTGTTGAAATTAAGTTTACTTTTACTTGAAATTTTAATTTTAATTTTTCTTGTAATAATACCTATTGTGAACTAAACATTTGTTTTATGTTTCTCATAAACTCTTAAGCACTTTTAAGTGGTAAATAAACTCTTAAGAAACAATTACAATTCTTTTCATCAGTCATGCTTACTATTTCTAAGTGTTCTATTTTTAGTACAATTATTATTATAAGAATACAGGATTATAATATAACATTTTTTCTTTTTTTTTATTTCAAGTCCTTGAAATATTCCTTCCAGACAAAAGACCGTTTGTGTTTTGTGATGGAATATGTTAATGGGGGAGAGGTGAGTCATGAAGTAAATCCAGTATTTGCATGGTAGTATTTTCATTATTTTAAAAACATTACTTAAAATGCAAGTTTAATATAGCAGTTCTCCATTTCTTGATAGGAATTTGTGTAGCTCTTAATACTATTGAATGGGTGGGAGGAAATTATTTCTGATGAGATGTAATGATTGTTTTTATGTAACTACATTTATATGTTGGAAAGCATAATATTCTTTTTCCTGTGTTTTTAAATGTAAAAAGTTTTAACAGAAGTATGATTTTTGAAACCATGTTATTAGATTTTGAAAACCAGAAATATAGGATTTATTATGTTTTACAAAGTTTCTTTTCAAGTAGGCTGCGAACATTGTGAAAAGTTATTTTACCCATATTCTAAACTCATTGGAACAATAGTCCATGGGCACATTATGGCTGAGTTTTCTCTTCTTCTTTATAGTAGTTAGAGTACTATGACTATATATATTTTTAAATATATATATTTTTAAATATTTTTAAGTATATATTTTTTGAGACGTAGTCTCGCTCTGTCGCCCAGGCTGGAGTGCAGTGGTGCGATCTCGGCTCACTGCAAGCTCTGTCTCCTGGGTTCACGCCATTCTCCTGCCTCAGCCTCCCGAGTAGCTGGGACTGCAGGTGCCCACTGCCACGCCTGGCTAATTTTTTGTATTTGTTAGTAGAGACGGGGTTTCACCGTGTTAGCTAGGATGGTCTCGATCTCCTGACCTCGTGATCCGCCCGCCTCGGCCTCTCAAAGTGCTGGGATTACAGGCTTTTTTTTTTTTTTGAGACAGAGTTTCGCTCTGTTGCCAGGCTGGAGTGCAGCAGTGCAATCTAAGCTTACTATCACCTTTGCCTCCCGGGTTCAAGCGATTCTCCTGCCTCAGCCCCCCGAATAGCTGAGACTACAGGGGCGCACCGCCACGCCCCGCTAATTTTTATATTTTTGGTAGAGATGGGGTTTCACCGTGTTAGCCAGGATGGTCTTGATCTCCTGACCTCATGATCCGTCTGCCTTAGCCTCCCAAAGTGCTGGGATTACAGGTATAAGCCACTGCGCCCAGCCTACCATGACAATATTTAAGAGACTGACAATATCTTACAGTTTTGGAGATAAATTTTGTAATTTTTATTAGCACATTTCAGTCATTCCTTTATTTCTTTTCCTTTCTCTTCCTTGGTTTTGATCACAGTCAATGTGAGGGAAAAGTAAATTTACTGGAAAGGCTAACTGGAAATATTTTTATTGTGGACTTTCTGAAATAAATTTAATTGTTAAATAAGGTCTGTGTCTCATGAACTTAAAATATTTTTATTTTCCAAAATAAATAATTAAATATCCTTTAGGGAATTTTTTTTCCTGTAGAATTATCTGATTTGCAGGAATTTGTTTGTTGCAAAACTTCATTCACTCAGGGCTTGCATAGTGGCTCAGACTTGTAATCCCAGCACTTGGGGAGGCTGAGGCAGGTGAATCACTTGAGCAGAGGAGTTTGAGACCAGCCTGGGCAACTTCGTGGGAGCCTGTCTCTACAAAAAATTAAAAAATTACCTGGACGTATTGGCACACTCCCAGCTGCTGTACTCCCAGCTACTCAGGAGCTGAGGCGGGAGGATCACTTGAGCCTGGGAGGTTTAGGCTGCAGTGAGCCGTGATCATGCCACTGCACTCCAGCCTGGGTGACAGAGCAATACCTTGTCTCAAAATAAAAATAAAAAAAAAAATTAAAACCCAAAACTTAATTCGTTAATTTGGTAAACACATTTTGAGTGCCTAGGCAGTATGGGTTTATGAAAATGTGTTAAGATGTTATCCTTGCTGTGAAGGAGTATGTAAATTTCCTTAGTGTATTACAAATTAGAATGTAGTGAAAGACTTAAGTTCTAATAAAATCATAAAAGAAAATGCTTTGTGGATGATCTAGCACTTAGGGTAGGTTTAATGAGATTTCACCCAGGGAACTGAATCGAGAAGTTGTTTCAGGCAGAGAAGATGGGATGGGGAGAATCACTGGTGGGTGATAGGACAAGATAATTAAATAATAATAACCCAAGCATACAGAACTGGGCCCTTGCAGTAAGATGTCTGAGAAAATGTGAAGAAAATGGATGTTGTGAACCTGTAGGATTGGGGCATCTTTTTTTTTTTTTTGAGATGGGGTCTCTCTCTGTCATTCAGACTAGATTGCAGTGGTGCCATCTCTGCTCACTGCAACTTCCACCTCCTAAGCTTAAGCAATCCTCCCATCACAGCCTTCTGTGTAGCTGGGACTACGGCATGCATCAACATGCCTGGCTAATTTCTGTATTTTTTTGTAGAGATAGGGTTTTGCCATGTTGCCTAGGCTGGTCTTGAACTGTTGGCCTCAAGTGATGCACCCACCTCAGCCTTTCACAGGGCTAGGATTACAGACGTGAGCCATCGGACCTGGCCATATTGTTACATCTTAATGACCAATTAATTAGATCTTGGTAGAAACAAAAAGGTACAATGAAAAGTGATTTTTGGTTGGAATTTGGGAGCCTTAGGAGATACAGTGCAGTTACGAAGAACATGTTAACCTTATAAATTTGGTTTTGAAAAAGTTTTTCCTAAGCTTTTAAAGTAATATGTATGTGGAACTATGATGGAGAGTGAATAGTCAGAACTGTGGATGCAGTTTTGGCAGCCATTCCCTTAAAGATTATGATTTAAGTTATGGAGGTGGAAATGAAATTGATGAAACCTCTATGTCAGTATCTATCAAAATTTAAAATGCGCTTATACTTGGACTCAGCAATTTCATTTCTATGAATTTGTCCTGCAGACATACAGATGCACTACAGAATGATATATAGATAAATATACTCATTGCAGCATTGTAGTACTTTAAATGAGCATTCAGTAAGGAGTCTGCTTAAATAAAGTTATATTCATGCAGTGGAATCTCTATATCCATCTAAAAGAATGATGAGACAGCTCACTATGGGCATTTATAGAAGTTAAAAAAAAACTAGGTGCAGACAGAGTATAAAGCATACTTCTGTTGTATTAAAATTAGATTGTGAACATGTGTATATATGTTTGTCTATGCATCGAATATCTCTGAAATTATTCACTGGATATCAGTGCTTGTCTTTGGGAAAATCTACTGAGTGGCTGGGGATAACATGGAGGAAGACTTTTCTGTTTTGTATTTTTCTGTATCTTTTGTGTTTTGTGCCACATATACGTATTATCTAATAGTTGAAAGTAGACAGACAAATGGAGGGATGAATGGATGACCAAGGGAAACAATAAGACAGATAAAACAGTCCACAGACAAAAACTTGGAAAAACACTCTTAAGTGTCTCTATTTTTTAAGCAGTATTATGTATTCATGTCTATAGTAGCAGTTTTCACATTGTTTTACAATTACCTATTTACTTGTCTATCTTTCCCACCGAAGTGTTAACTTCCTAAGAGGTGTGTTCACAGTATAACTCTAGCATCTTATTCACTACTTGTACATAGTCGGTGCTTGACAAATATTCATTGGATTATTTGAATGAATAAGTGAACAAATGGATGAACATTCCCTCAGGGATTAGGGATAAGAGAAGTTAGCTAAAAGTGGTACAATAGGAACTACTGAGGATTAGGAAGAAAAATAGAAAGTGAGGTAGTATACAGTTTGTTTTGTTAAAAAAGCTGAAAGTGTAAATTTAGGAGAGGATATCTTTGTATTTATAAAATACATATATATTAAGTCTTTGTGGAAGGCACTCTGGTAGATATCTAGGGCATAGAAATCTGAATTAAACATAGATCTTGCCCTGAAAGACTTTATAATCTACTGGAGAAAGATAGGGTACAAAAATAATACTGAGTGTGAAATAATTATCACTTCTATCATAATAGATAGATTGTGGGACTTTGATGGAATGAAGGAAAGCTTCCTAGAGGGCACTACCTGGCATCTGCACTTCTTTTCTAAACCCAGAGTACTTTGAGATGAATTAATTGATGATTATTGAAAAAATTTTACACTAAAAGCAGATTTTCAGATTAGCCAGATGATTTTCTTTAGCATTAGTACTCCTACATTATTTTTCTTGTTCAGCATATCTTTTTTTTCCTTCAGAATTTCTCTTTTGCATTGGGCTATAGATAAGTACTATATTATTTAATATTTTGAAGCAAGTGAACTGATTCTCTAGGGTCTCACTCCATCACCCAGTCTGGAGTACAGTGGTGCGATCTCGGCTCACTGCAACTTCTGCCTCCTGGGCTCAAGCGATCCCCATGCCTCAGTCTCCTGGGTAGCTGGGATTATAGGTGTGTGCCACCACACCTGGCTGATTTTTGTATTTTTAGTAGAAATGGGGTTTGGCCATGTTGGCCAGGCTAGTCTTGAACTCCTGGCCTCAAGTGCCCACCTCAGCCTCCCTGTATGTGGTATATAGTTTTAACATGCATAGGTAATTACAGTGTTGGTACACACAGAGAGAGAGAGAGAGAGACAGAGAAAATGAAAAATTATTTATATTTAATAACTTTAGTAGGAAATAGAATTGTGTGTATTTAACCTCACAATCTTTTTTTTTTTAGATTATTAGATGTATTTTAAAATAGTTATTTAGTTCTTGGAGTATAGTAGGGTTATTTCAATTCTTGATTTATCACGGCTGGGGAGGAAATCTATGCTTAATGTGTTTATCCTTGTGGCAACTTTTTTAATTTTGGTTTTGCTTTGGGTTCACCTTGCCATTTGTTCTGCCCAGGGATGCCTTATAAAAATGCAGAAAACGACCAGGCCTGGTGGCTCACGCCTGTAATCCCAACACTTTGGGAGGCTGAGGTGGGCAGATCAGGAGTGGTCAGGAGTTCGAGACCAGCCTGGCCAACATGATGAAACCCCATCTCTACTAAAGATACAAAAAATTAGTCAGGTGTGGTGGTGGGTGCTTGTAATCCCAGCTCCTTGGGAGGCTGAGGCAGGAGAATTGCTTGAACCCAGGAGGCAGAGGGTACAGTGAGCCAAGATCACGCCACTGCACTCCAGCCTGGGTGACAGAGCAAGACTCTGTCTCAAAAAAAAAAAAAAAAAAAAAATGCAGATAACTTAGTTGCTATAGAAAGAGTATTAAACATAGTAGTTGTATTTTTGAAATAGGATTGAAATAGAGAGGATTAAAGTAAGGGAAACAATAAGCACACATAAACACTTCACACTAGCACAATCCACACAAATACCACGACTTAGCCAGTGGGATAGTATCTGTGTGGCATCTAAGGACTTGAGCCTGAGAATATTGGCCTTTTGTAAGCAAGCTCTGGTAGGTTCAAAATACCCAAATGGCAGCACACTCAAATCTTTTTATATCAAGTTTTTGCCCTAAGATGAGCTGCTTTAGTCTATGCTCAAGAAAGTTTACCTTGAATTATAATTTGAGTTAGGGATTTAGCATGCTCTTGATTATGCTTGTGATTTTTATGTGTTTGTCAATATTAGTCACATGCCACGTAGCAATGTTGCAGTCAGTGATGGACAGCACAGTGGTAGTCCCATAAGACAAATATGCACAGGTTTGTAGCCTAGGAGCCATAGGCTATAATACCATATAGCCCAGGTATGTAGTAGGATATGTCATCTAGGTTTGTGTAAGTCACTCTATGATATTCACACAATGATGAAATTGCCTGTATTAGTTCTCATACTACAAAAAAATCTGCCCCAGACTGGGTAATTTATAAAGGAAAGAGGTTTAATTGACTCAAAGGTCCGCAGGGCTGGGGAGTCCTCAGGAAACCTATAATCATGGCCGAAGGGGAAGCAAACATGTCCTCCTTTACATGGTGACAGGAAGAGGTGCTGAGCAAAGGGGGAAAAGCTCCTTATAAAACCATTAAATCTTGTGAGAACTCTCTCACTATCATAGGAATAGTGTAGTGGTAACCACCTCCATGATTAAATTACCTCCTGCCAGGGCCCTCCCATGACATGGGGATTATGGGAGCTACAATTCAAGATGAGATTTGAGTGGGGACACAGCCAACCTATATCATTCTGCTCCTGGCCCCTCCCAAATCTTATATCCTCACATTTCAAAACACAATCATGCCTTTCCAACAGCCCCTTAAAGTCTTAATTCATTTCATCAATATCCCAGAAGTCCAAGTTCAAAGTCTCATCTGAGACAAGGCAAGTCTCTTCTGACTATGAGCCTGTAAAGTCAAAAGCAAGTTAGTTACTTCCTAGATACCATGGGGGTACAGGCATTGGGTAAATACACCCATTCCAGATCGGAGAAATTGGCCAGAACAAAGGAGCTACAGGTCCCATGCAAGTCAAATCCAACAGGGCAGTCATTAAACCTTGAAATTCCAAAATAATCTCCTTTAACTCCATGTCTCACATCCAGATCATGCTGATACAGGAGGTGGGCTCCTGTGACCTTGAGCAGCACCACCCCTGTGGCTTCACAGGGTACAGCCCTCCTCCCAGCTACTTTCATGGGCTGGTGTTGAGTGTCTGTGGCTTTTCCAGGTGCATGGTACAAGCTGTCAGTAGATGACCGTTCTGGGGTGTGGAGGACAGTGGCCCTCTTCTCAGAGCTCCACTAGGCAGGGGCCCAGTGGGGACTTTGTGTAGGGGCCCCAACACCACATTTCCTTTCTGTAGTGCCCTAGCAGAGGTTCTCCATGAGGACTCTGCCCCTGCAGCAGACTGGTCATCCAGTTGTTTCCACACATCCTCTGAAATCTAGGTGGAGGTTCCCAAACCTTAATTCTTGTCTTCTGCACACCAGCAGGACCAACACCACATGGAAGCTGCCAATGCTTGGGGCTTGCACCCTCTGAAGTAATGGCCTGAGCTGTACATTGGCCCCTTTTAGCCACAGTTGGGACTGAAGCAGTTGGGATGCAGGGCACCATGTCCCAAGGCTGCACATGGGACAGTGCAGTAGGGGGGCCCTACTTTTGGGCCTTGGCCCTGGCCCACAAAACTATTTTTCCCTCCTAGGCCTCTGAGCCTATGATGGGAGGGGCTGCTGCAAAGGTCTCTGAAATGCCCTGAAGACATTTTCCCCTTTGTCTTGGTGATTAACATCTGGCTCCTTGTTACTTATGTAAACTTTTGCAGTGAGCTTGAATTTCAACCCCCAAAATGGGTTTTTCTTTTCTATTGTATTGTCAAGCTGCAAATTTTCCAAACTTTACTTCTCTGCATTCTCTTCAATGCTTTGCCACTTAGAAATTTCTTCCGCCAGATACCCCAAATCATTTCCTTCAAGTTCAAAGTTCCACAGATCTCTAGGGCAGGGGCAAAATGCCACCATTCTCTTTGGTAAAGCATAGCAAGAGTCACCTTTACTCCACTTACCAGTAAGTTCCTCATCTCCATCTGAGACCACCTCAGCCTGGACTTCATTGTCCATATCACTGTCAGCATTTTGGTCAAAGCTATTCAACAAGTCTCTAGGAAGTTCCAAACTTTCTCACATTCTTCTGTCTTCTTTTGAGCCCTCCAGACTGTTCCAGCCTTGCCTGTTACCTGGTTAGTAAGCTGCTTTTACATTTTTGGGTATCTTTACAGCAGCACCACACTCTCCATGGTACCAACATACTGTATTAGTCTGTTCTCTGTTCTCATGCTGCTGTGAACTGCCCGAGACTGGGTAATTTATAAAGGAAAGAAGTTTAATTGACTCAGTTCGGCAGGGCTGGAGAGGCCTTAGGAAACCCACAATCGTGGTGGAAGAGGAAGCTAACATGTCCTTCTTCACATGGGAGCAGGAGAGAGAAGTGCTGAGCAAAGGTGGAAAAGCCCCTTATAAAACCATCAGATTTCATCAGAACTCACTCACTGTCAGCAGAACAGCATGGAGGTAACCAGTTCTGTGATTCAATTACCTTCCACTGGGTCCCTCCCACAACACATGGGGATTATGGAAACTGCAGTTCAAGATGAGATTTAGGTGGGGACACAGCCAAACCGTATCATTGCCTACCAGCAAATTTCTCAGGCCATATTCCAGTTGTTCAGTGATGCATGACTGTATTTAGAGCACTAAAACTTCTTGATGGAAGTGAATTGTGAGAGAATTGTTGGCTGTGAAAAATCAACCTTAACTTCTTACGGTCGTATTGGTACAATGGAATTTCATCATAGTTGCATGTAATTTATGTGAATTCAAAGAAGTGGGCTCAATAAGGTATAGCTGAGATAGACAAGTTGATTTAAATGATGTGATTATTCTGCTCTTCTTCTCGATGAGTGTATTTACAGAATGACCTTAGGATGAGACATATAAATTTGCTATTCTTTACTCCTTGTTACTTCCTGCTTTCCATGCATAGAGCTTCATGCAATATAAACTCTGGTGTTTTAAAATACAAAGCTTTCATAAAATGTCATTGAGTGCATTGTAACTGCAGGTGTTCATTTAGAGAAACTATATTCTGGCCAGGCCTGGTGGCTCATGCCTGTAATTCTGGTGCTTTGGGCAGCTGAGACAGGAGGATTCCTTGAGGCCAGGAGTTTGAGACCAGCCTGGCCAACATAGTGAGATCCCTTGTCAAAAAAAAAAAAAAAAGCCATGCATGGTGATGTGTGCCTATAGTCCTAGTAAATTAATCAGGAAAGCTGAGGTGGGAAGTTCACTTGAGCCCAGGAACTCAGGGTTATAGGGAGCCATGGTTGTGTTACCGCACTCCAGTGTGGGCAACAGAGTGAGACTCTGTCTCAAAAGAAAAGAAAAAAGACTATATTCTTGTACCAAAGACAGAAAAACATCCTGGGTTTACCTATGTCAAGAGATGACAGTATGTCGGTCTCCAGTGTAATACCGTTCTAAGGAATGTTTGGGAATGATTTGATTATTTTTGATACTTTATGATTAACTTTATAATCTAGTACATTATAGTTCATTCATCTATTAAATATTTAATGATCAACTTCTGTGGGCTAGACCTCAAAGATTCATAAGTAAGGAGAACCTAGTATTTTCCTTTGATGAGTGACTAACTGGGGAGATAGATGAGAAAATACTTGTATACACTACAGTGACATGATTGCTCTGATAATACTGGTTACTGTGCATGGAGAAAATGAGCACTTTAATGAATCTCAAGGAGCAGAGGAAAGGAAGGCAAAGGGTGCCAGAGTAGGAAACTCTTCTTAAAAAGTGGTTGCTAAGCTAAGACGTAAGAATAACTACACGTTATAGCACTAAGGTTGGGAAGGAGAGCATTCCTACACAGGTAAAATGGCATGTGTAGAGTACACAGGAGCAGACAGATTCCCCCACTCCCTGAATACAGCACAGTATGGAAAATGCGTAGAGTTCTGCAGAGGAAAGCCAGAGAGTCTGCACAGGTAGTCAGAATCACATTAAGACAGATCTTCACTCTCCAGTCATGTAGATGAAGGCAGTGGAGCATCATGGAAGAATTTCTTTGGGGAAATGTTTAGAAAGAATACTTAGCAGTATAAAGCTTGAAGTAGAGAGGACAAAAGTGGAAGCAAGGAAAATACTTGGGAGGCTGCTGTAGTTAGAAGGTTTTCAGTAATTCAATTATAAAAATGATAAGGTCGTCGGATGCGGTGGTTCATGCCTGTAATCCCAGCACTTTGGGAGGCGGAGGTGGGTGGATCACCTGAGGTCAGGAGTTCGAGACCAGCCTGACCAACATGGAGAAACCCCGTCTCGACTAAAAATACAAAATTAGCCAGGCCTGGTGGTGCATGCCTGTAATCCCAGCTACTCAGGAGGCTGAGGCAGGAGAATTGCTTGAACCTGGGAGGCGGAGGTTGCGATGAGCCCAGATTGTGCCATTGCACTCCAGCCTGGGCAACAGGAGCAAAACTCCATCTCAGAAAAAAAAAATAAATAAATAAAAAATAAAAGATAAAGTTATTAATTGAGGCAGTGTTAGAAGGAATCAAATTCTAGTAATATTTAGGTGTTAGAATCACCAGGATTTAATGAATAAATACACAGAGAAGTATCATACGATTTCCTGTTTGCTGCTTGGGGAATTGTGGATACTGGAGTATTTATAAAAATAGAGAATTCAGGAAGAAGAATGAGTTATGCAGATCCTGCTATATTTGAAGCACCTAGTGTGGCAACCAAGGAGTGGGGAGAGTTAAGTCAGAGATACAAGTAGGCATCATGAGCAATGCTAAAACCCAGGAAGTGAGGAAATATCCAATGTGAGGAAAGTATGTACAGTTAGAACATCAGTGGCCAAGAATGGTGCCTGGACATGCCAGAGTAAGACACGCTATGGACACAGCTGTAGATGCAGTGAGACTTTAGTCTGGAGGTGCAGATGCAGAGAGAAGCCTAAGGAGGATCCTGGGCAGGTGGAGCCAGACAAGAGAAGCCTTAGAAGTTAAGGAGAGATTAGGTACAACAGAGTATATTAAATCCTGTACAATGATAACTGAGAATTGTTCATTGGATTTGACATCTAATAGTTCCTCGGGAGACTACCAGGGATTCTTCCTTTTCTGGGTTGGTACAAGGTATGCACCTTGGCTGTGGTACAGAATATACAAGGGCTGGTTTGGAGCCCAGTAGAACAAGGTTGTAAGAGTGAGTTCAGTGCAATTTCGGTGGGGGCATTTGTAGAACTGATTGTAAGATCTATCTAGTAATATGACCAATCATACTGCTAATATATCCAAGCAGCTCTCTTTTTATTCCTTAAATGTTACTAAATTTACATGGGAAACAGAAAAATATCCTGGGAGAATAAAGTAGACAAAATTGACTAAGGAGCTGTTTTTGTTTCCTTTGGTTTAGGAAGTCTCTACTTAGGACTTGTTTCCAAAATCTTACTCATAGCTTCATTTATTTCAGGCTTATTTGTTGGACCTCTGCAGGTCTCTCTCAAGTCTGAAATTTCCTGAAGTTAAAGATTCATTAGGGGAGTAAAGGAAAATCATTGTGTAGAAATGCTATTCATCTGATAAATTCTTCACATTCCTCTATTTTCTTTATGTAGGTTGTAATGAGGCCAACAGTTTCAGTTGTGTGCTACTATTTTTGTCCATACTTAGTTTGTTGTAAACTCTAGATTAATTTCTTTGAAAATGTGTATTTGATTTTTTTGCAATGTGGCTTTCAGTTTCATGCCTTTCTTGAGATTCTCATGGTTATTCAGATTTCTCATTTGGCTGCCATTTTGTTATCAGTGAACCAAAATTATCTCATTTTAAATTCACATAAGACAAAAGCACCAGTTCTCCTTACTAATTTACGGAGGTGTGATCTGGCTGATTTTAAAATTAATTTAATTATCATTTCATATTCATAGTGATGATTTTTAAAATTTTACGTAGTTTTTAGGTATATAAACATCTTTATTGTCAGGTGTCTGACAAGCTAATTTCTTTGCCAACTATTTTAGTTATTAATATATTATGTAGGTTATATCAGAATCCTGTCTTTCATGCAATGCTTTTTCAAAATTCCCAAGTCAAGAAGGATGCATTACAGTATTTACATTAGCATCTAAATTAGGGCAATATAAAGTTGGGAAGCATTTTTAATATATAATTTTATAATTCCAAAGACATTTTAAAAGAATGAATTGTTAAACCAGTATCTCACTGCATTAAATGTAATTGAATGCATTGAATATAGTTCTTAGGAGACGTGACAAGCCTGAACATGTAACATGCTTGCTTACAAATCTAAAATCTCAGATCAAGTGGCTGAAACTGCAGGGGCCTACCAGGCATCTATCTATTTACATGATTCCTTTCCATGTGATTATGGCAGAGCATGGCCATTTCAGGGTAGTCAGACTTCTTATACAAAAGCTGGCTTACCACAGAGTGGGTATTTCAAGGGAGGGAAAACAGAAGAAGCTACATATGTATAATTGGAATCCTTGAGGAGGAAAAACAGGACAGTGACACAAAACAGTATTTAAATATGAAAAATTATAATCTAAAAACATAGGCTTTTGTGTTCTCCATTTTTCACTTAGCATAATACTTTTAAAATTTATAGATACTGTTCCATGTATCAGTAGTTTGTTTCTTTTTATGGCTTTGCTCCATTGTATGATATACAGTCGTATGTTTATGTAGTTGCCACTGGATAGATGTTTGGGTTCTTTGCAGTTTGGGACTATTAGAATAAAAGCTCGTGAATATTCCAGTACAAATCTGTGTGAATATGTATTTTTAATCTTCTTGGGTAAATACATAGAAATGCAATTTCTGTGTCATTTGTTATGATCAACTTCATTAAAAACTGCATACTCTTTTCAAAATCAGCTGTACCATTTTGCATTCCCAGGATGTTACTTGACAACATCACCACACTTGGCATGATAGTCTTTTAAAATTTTACTCGTTCTGGTGGATGTATAGTGGTATTTTGTAGCTTCAATTTGAATTTTTCAAATAACTGATGGTATTGAACTTATTTTCTTGTTCTGATTTGCCATTTAAACATCATCTTTTTTGAAGTATCTGTTAAAATCTTTTGTCTATTTTAAAAACTAGGTTGTTGTCTTAATATTGAGTTGTCAGATTTCTTTATTTCATATAAGTGCTTCATCATATATATGTTTTATAAATATTTTCTCCCATTTTATAGTTTGTCTTTTCATAGTGGGGAATTTTTCCAAAATATATTTTTGTTGTAATATTGTAATCAGCATTTTAATGCATAGTTTGCATTCAGTAAAATTAATCAATTTTGACTGTACAATTTAGTGAGTTTTGACAGCTGTATAAAGCAGTTTCCCATCACCACAATCATGATCTAGAATGTTTCTACCACAACAGAGCCTTGCATGTCTCTTTATTGTCAATGCTCTCCCATCACTCTCACTCTGAAAATCACTGATAGGCTTTCCAACCAGTATGAAGGGCAGACCTTTAAATTAGAGGAAACACAATTTGTTATTTTCTCGTATGATTTATACATTTTATTTTTAAAACATCTTTTTCTAACTCAAGTTTGTTAAGATTTTTTTCTAAAGTCAAAGCTAGACCTGTTGGTTGCGGCAGGACGGGGAGATTTTCTTTTATGCTTTTTTCTAGAAGTGTTAATAGTTTTAACACTTGCATTTAGGTCTATGGTCCACTTCAAGTTAATTTTAATGTATACTGCTATATAAGGGTCATGTTTCATTTGTTTCTTGCAAAGTGATCTCTAATTGTTCCAGCATATTTGTTGAAAAGACTGTCTTTCTCCCATTGAATGATTGGGTACCCTTGTCAAAAATCAATCATATATGTGTGGGTTGATTTCTGGACTCTGCATTCTGTTGTATTGGTCTATATATTTATCCTGAAACCTATACCACACTGTCTTCACTATGCCACACACTTACTTTAGAATAAGTGTTACAATCAGGCAGCTAGAATCTTTCAATTTTGTTATTCTTTTTTAAAATTGGTTTTGCTATCCAATTTCCTTTGCATTTCCACATAAATTATAGAATAAGCTTGTTGAATTCTACATAAAAGCCTACAGCATTTTAATTGTGATTGTGTTAAATCTGTTGATCAATTTGGGGAGAATTGACAGTTTCACAGTATTGTCTTCTGATTCATAAATATGGCATATGTTTTTCCATTATTTAAGTCTTTAATTTCTTTCAACATTATTATGTAGTTTTTAGTGTACAGGTCTTGAAAGTTTTTAAAATTTATCCTTAGGGATACTTTATAATTATTTTATGTTTTTATGTTATAAACGGTTTATCAGTCATTGTTAAAAATTTCAACTTGTAATTGATTCTTGCTAATATATAGACATACAGTTGATATTTACTTGTTAGCCATTCTAATATTAGTTTTAGTAGTCTTTTGTTTAAATATATTGGATTTCTCTATGTAGATGATCATGTCAGGTGAGAACAAAGACAGTTTTACTCTTATTTTCTAATATGCGTACATTTCCTTACCTTATTAAGCTATCCAGGACCTTTAGAACAGTATTAAAGAGCAGGATGAGAGCAAATATCCTTGCTTTATACTTAATTTTAGGGCAAAAGCATTCATACTGTCACCATTAACCATGATGTTAGCTGTAGAGTTTTCGTAGATGCTTTTTATATTAAGTTGAAGAATTTCTATTCGTAATTCGATGAGTTTAAATAATCTTAGTTTGATTAGCTCTGCCTTTTCTGTTCTTATGGTGGTAGCTTTAGGGTTCAGAATATGTATCTTTTCTCATCACAGTAGACTTTCAAACAATATGCTGTCACTTTACTTGTACTGTAAGAACCTTATAATAGCATACGTCTATTTTCTTACCTTCTATCTGAACCTTAAAAGGCATACATCTGTTTCCCTGCCTTCTTTTGTGTGGCTGTTTTCAGACATTTTACTTCTATGTATTTTTTAACCTTTACAATACACTGCTTTTGCTTTAAGCAATTATCTTTAAAATAATTTGTAATACAAAAAAATGTTTTATATTCATAAAGTAGTCATTTTAAGCGCTCTGTTTTCCTTTGTGTAGGTGTACATTTTCATCTACTACATTTTCCTTTTGCATAAAAGCTTCCTTTAGCATTTGTTTTTGTAGTGCAGGTCTGATAGCCATAACTTTTGTTAGTTTTTGTTTGTGTGAAAAAATCTACATTTTGTCTTGAGATGTCTCCCTTTCTTTAGAACAGTTTTACTGAGTGTAATAACAAATTATAAATAATTTTCTCATAAAGTGTACAGTTTGATAACTTTTGACCCTTGAAATCATCACCACAATAAAAATAATGAACATCCCCACAAATGTTCTCCTATACAGGAGATTTTAGGAGGAAAGGTACATTTGAACTAAATCTTGAAGGACAGATATGTTCTCCAAATAAGGTTAGTTCATTCATTCAAAAGTATGTATTAAATGCTTACTGTGTCTGAGTCATAGAGTTCGCTAAGATGAATAAAACAGTCATGATTTCTAGAAGGAGATGCATACTATAAAATAATAAAACAAAATAAACCCAATAAATACAATGGCAACAGAGTTCTGTAGTATGAGAGAGAATAATGGAGAACCTACTATAAATTCAGTTATCTCTTTGAGGTATTAGTATTAGATTGACATTTGAAGGGTATGTGGGAAGGAACTTCCTGTGCCCTGATGAGAAAAGCCTGTTGAGAATGAGACTTTAGCGCATGGCTATACATGCAGTCATCTTTTTGCAAGAATGGGTTGAATACCTGTCCACTTCTAAATCGTGGGAGTTCAGCTGCACTCTAGTGTAGTTCCTGTTAGGCTATTATGAGGGAGAGTTGTGGAGAAAATTTCTTCCTAATAGAATGATGAAATACGCTTCTATATTTAGTAGTTTGAGTTAATGCATTTACTTTACTGTATTCCTATAGCATGGCTAAGCTTAACAATAAAAAAAAAACTATGTAGTCTTTGCCTTTATAAAGGAACTTAACTTGAGAAAGATAAGCTCCCTATTTTAGCAGCAAATAACTCATTTCCTTTTTGAACAAAGACAAGATTATTCAACTATTATATATGTTTTTTAATACTTCTGATGAAAATATTTTACCTCAAAAACCTTAAGGATGATTTTTCTTATAATTTTTTGAGAAGTATTTCTGAATTTTAGTTTTTGCAATACATATTTCTGAAGAATATAATGTGTCATATACTAGGCATGGTGCTGAAGATGCAAAGATATAGTGTACTGTTACAATTTTCTCATTTTTCTATGCCTTTGCCAAGAAAAAAATAGAGTATTAAATTTATAATAAGCATAAGTCAGTGCATTAATTATTAGTACATTTATTTGAAATCTTTGAATAATTTTTTTCTATTACAAAAGTGATAATGTACGTTCATTACAGAGAACTTCAAAAAGTCAAAAAGATTGTTTTAATTCTGTCAAAAAAGTACTTATTGAATGCTGCTGTCCTCGAGGGCAAGCACTGTGCTATGTGCTTAGTATACTATATGAGAAAGACAGATGATCTCTGCATTTAAGAAGGGCATAGGCCAGGCCCAGTGGCTCATGCCCAGCCCTTTGGGAGGCCAAGGCAGGAGGATCACTTGAACCCAAGAGTTCAAGACCAGCCTGAGCAACATAGGGAGACCCTGTATCTACCAAAATAGTTAAAAATTAGCCCGGTGTGGTAGCCAGTGCCTGTGCTCCCAGCTGCTCGAGAGACTGAGGTAGAAAGATTGAGCCCAAGAGGTTGAGGCTGCAGTGAGCCATCATTATGCCACTGCACTTCAGCCTTGGCAACAGAGTGAGACCCTGTTACCAAAAAAAAAAAAAAAAAAAAAAAAAAAGCATAGTATTCTGGGGAATGGATACTAAGTAGTTACAAGTAATTTTTGAGGTATAAAACAGAAGATGAAAACCACTGTACATCTTACCATCTAGAAATAATTGCTAATACCATGTTAATATATTTCTTCTTTTTATACTGTATAAATATTTTCAGTTTTATCATTTTAAAATATATACTTGTTGCCTACTAATTATTTAGATGTGCTTTAATTTATTAAAACCTTATCAAATCATTGAACATCTAGGTTGTTTTCATTTTTTAGTCAACTTAAGTATAATTTACATATAATGAAATGAACTCATTTTAAGTATATGATTAGATTACTTCTGAAAAACATATATATGCATGTAGCCCCCATCACAATAAAAATATAGAACATTCTCATTGCCTCAAAATGTTCTGCCATGCCTCTTTGCAGTCAGTCTTTCCTGTACCCAGAGTACATCCACACATGGCCCTAGGTAACCATTGATCTGCTTTCAGACACTAAAGATTTGATTCATCTTTGAAAAAATGTCACAGAAATGAACTCATACAATATATACTCTCTTGTATCTGCTTCTTTCATTCTGCGTAATGTTTTTGAGATTATTAACTTTGTTGCATTTCTCATTTATTTCTTTTATTATGAAGTCATTATCCTTTGCACAGCTATACCACCATTTGTTAATCTCTCCTACTGGTGATGTACATTTGGATTAATTCCAGTCATTGCCTAATATGAATAAAGCTGATAGGCCTGTGTCTTTTCTCTTTAATTAATACTGAAGAGTATGATTGTTGGGTTTATGGTAAGCATATGCTTACATTTTACAAAAATTTAAAACTGTTGTGTCATTTTACATTCTTAGCATTAGTGTAATGAGAGTTTTAGGTGTTCTGCATCCTCACCAGTGCTTGCTGTGGTCAATGTTTTTCATTTTAGTAATTCTAGCGAGTATGTAGAAGTATGGTATTGTGGTTTTAAATTGCATTTATCTTACGACTAATGATAGTAAATGTCTTTACTCATACTTTTTGCCATTTGCATATACTTTTGTGACCCATCTATTCAAATATTTCACCTGTTGCGGTTGTGCATCTTCTTACCGAATTATAAGAGTTCTTTGGATATTCTGGTTACAAATAGTTTGCCAAATATTTGTATTACAAATGGTTTCTTCCAGAGTGTAGCTTGCCTTTTCGTTTTCTCAGTGATGTCTTTTGAGGAACAGAAGGTTTTAATTTTGATGTCTCATCGATCAAGTCTTGCCTTTTATGGTTTTCACTATTTTGTGTACTGTCCAAGAAATGTTTGTATACCCCAGGTCACACATCTTTCTCCTATTTATGTGTCACATGCTATATAACAAGTGTTTGTCAACAGTGGGCCATATGTATGACAATCCCATAAGATTATAATGTAGCTGAAAAATTCATATTGCCTAGTGATGTAAATGTTGTAAGTCATACAGCAGTGCATGACTCACATGTTTTGGTGATGCTGGTGTAATCAAACCTGTCCTGCCAGTTGTATAGAAATATAGCACATGCAGTTATGTACATAATACTTGATCGTGATAGTACATGACTATGTTACTTCTTTATGTATTTTATGTATTAATACTTTTCATTGTTTTTTAAAAGTGTATTACTTTTACTTATTTTTAAAAAATAGGTAACTGTGGCCGGGCGCGGTGGCTCAAGCCTGTAATCCCAGCACTTTGGGAGGCCGAGACGGGCGGATCACGAGGTCAGGAGATCGAGACCATCCTGGCTAATACGGTGAAACCCCGTCTCTACTAAAAAAAATACAAAAAACTAGCCGGGCGACGAGGCGGGCGCCTGTAGTCCCAGCTACTCGGGAGGCTGAGACAGGAGAATGGCGTGAACCCGGGAGGCGGAGCTTGCAGTGAGCTGAGATCCGGCCACTGCACTCCAGCCTGGGCGGCAGAGCAAGACTCCGTCTCAAAAAAAAAAAAAAAAAAAGGTAACTGTAAAACAGCATCAGGTGGGTCCTTCAGGTGATATTCCAAAAGAAGGCATTGTTAGCATAGGAGATGACAACTTGATGCCTAAAGACCTTACTGTGGGACAAGATGTGGAGGTGGAAGACAGTGATATTGATGATCCTGACTCTGTGTAGGTTTAGGCTAATGTATGTGCTGTGTTTTCATTTTTAATCAAAAGTTGAAACGTTAAAAAAAAATACAAAAATATTTATAAAGAATGTAAAGAAACAATATTTTTGTATAGCTGTACAGTGTGTTCATATTTTAAACTGTTATAAAAGAGTCAAGGTGTTTTTAAAAATTTAAAAGTTTATAAAGTGAAAAAGTTATAGAAAGCAAAGGTTAACTCGTTGCTGAAGAAAGAAAAATAATTTTCATAAATTATTTTATACAGTATACAGTGTTCATAAAGTCTACAGTAATCACTTAGGCCTTCTTATGCACTCACCACTCACTCAAAGCAGCTTCCAGTCCTGCAAGTTTCATTCATAGTATTATAAGTGCAGTAGACAAGTGTATCATTTTTAAATCTTCTATATCATATTTTTACTGTACTTTTCTAGATGTGTTTAGATATGCAGATATCATTGTGTTACACCTGCCTAGAGTATTCAGTACAGTAACATGCTATACAGTTCTGTACCTAGAAGTAGTAGGCGATACCATTTAGGTTTATGTAAGTAAACCCTATGATGTTGGCACAGTGATGAATTGGTCAAATTGCACATTTCTCAGAATGCATCCCCATCATTAAGCAGTGCATGACTGTATTTTCTTCTAAAACTTTTTAAGTTGTACCTATTACATGTATAGGTCTGAGATCCATTTTAATTTTTAGGTATGCTGTGAGCTAAGAGTTGAGGTTCATTCCCCCCCCACCCCCCATATAGAAATCTTGTTTTTTCACTATCTTTCATTGAAAGGGCTGTCCTTTAGTCAGACATGGTGGCTTATACCTGTAATCCCAGCACTTTGGGAGGCTGAGGCAGAAAGACCACTTATGTCCAGGAGTTTCAGACCAGCCTGGGCAACACAGCAAGACCCTGTCTCTACAAAATAAAAAATTTAAAAAATTAGCCCAGCCTGGTGGTACAAGGCAGACTTGGGGGCATTGCTTGAGCCCAGGAGGTTGATGCTACAGTGATCCATGTTCATACCACTGCATTGCAGACTGGACAACACAGCAAGACCCTGTCTCAGAATAAAAAGACTGTTTTTTCCTGATTGTATAACTTGGGTCAAGACTGTTTTTTCCTGATTGTATGACTTGGGTACCTCTGTTGAAAATCAGTTTGTCACACATATGGGTCTGTTTGTGCACAGTCTATCCTGTTTAATTCATCTTTGAGTCTCTCTTTACATCAGTACCACGCTAACTTGATAATTGTAGCTTTGGGGGTGTATTTTGAAATAGAGGAAAACTTTGTTATTTTTTCAGGATTGTTTTGACTCTTCTGTGTCCTCTGCATTTTCATATAAATTTATTGTCATGTTAATTTTTACAAAAAAGCCTCTGTAACTTTGATTATGATTGCATTTAATCAGTAAATCTATTTAAAAATATTGAGTCTTCTAATTCACAGACACACACTCTGTTTGCTTATGGATTTCTCTAATGTCTGTTGAAACACTGTAGTTACAGTATATAGGTTTGTATAATTTTTCATTTATTCTTTACATATTCCCATTTTTCCCCATTTACACTTGTTTGTTGTTAGCATATAAGAATATAGTTAGTTTTTATGTATTGACCTTGTATTCCATGGCCTTTCTAAGCTCACTTATTAGTTCTAGAAACCCCTTTTCTAAATGTCTTTGAAATGTCTATGTAGATAGTCTTGCTCTTTGTGAATAATGGCAGTTTTACTTCCATTCTAGTTTGTATGGCATGTATATATTTGTCTGTTTAATTGTCTCTTTGTCTATGTGTCTTTCACTGCCTATGACTGCTAGTACAGTGTTGAACAGAAGTAGTGAACATTGTGTTTTTGTTCTCTATCTCAGAAAAGATTCAATCTTTTATTATTAAGTGTGATATTAGCCATAAGTTTTTCATATGTACCTTTTATTAGGTTAAGTTCTCTCCTATTCCTAGAAGATTTTACTGTCAGTGGACATTGACTTTTCTTTAAAGGTTTTTGTGCCTCCATTGAGATGATCATATGCTTATTTATTTATTTAGACCCAGAGTCTCACTCTGTCGCCTAGGCTGAACATTTTCCTTCATTCTGAAACATTTTCTTGAACAATTTCTAGTTCAGTGTCTCTGGTGGTGAGGTCTCTAACCTGCATGTCTGATAATGGCTTTATTTTCCTCTCATTTTTGGAAAGACATTTAGCTATGTATAAAATTCTAATTTGCCATTTTTACGTTTCATTACTATAAAGATGTCATTGTACTTTCTTCTGGCTTATACAGTTTCTGTCAAGAAGTCTGATTTGTTCCTTGATGCTTCATGTCTTTTTTTCTGTGGTCACTGTTAAACTTTTTCCTTTCAGCTATTGATTATGATGTGCCTTGGCATGGTTTCCCTCACAGTTCTTTGGCTTAGGGTGTTGTTGTTGTTTGTTTGTTTTTGAGATGGAGTCTGGCTCTGTTGCCCAGGCTGGAGTGCAATGGGCGATCTCGGCTCACTGCAAGCTCCACCTCCTGGGTTCACGCCATTCTTCTGCCTCAGCCTCCCAAGTAGCTGGGACTACAGGTGTCCACCACCACACCCAGCTAATTTTTTGTATTTTTGGTAGAAACGGGGTTTCACCATGTTAGCCGGGATGGCCTCTATCTCCTGACCTCGCGATCCACCTGCCTCGGCCTCCCAAAGTGCTGGGATTACAGGTGTGAGCCACTGTGCCCGGCCAGGCTTAGGGTGTTTTAAGCCTCATGGATCTGTAAGCATGTAGTTTTCATTCAATTTGGAAAATTTTTGAACATCATTCTTTAAGTATTTTGTTACTCATTTCTCTTGTTCCATCCTGAGAATCTACTTATATACATTTTAGATATCTTCATGTTATCCCACTGTTTACTAATGGTCTCTTCGTTTCTTTCAGTCTTTTCTCTGTCTTTAATTTTGTTTTTTTTCCCCTTGTATCTTTAAGTTTACTAATACTTCCTTCTCCAGTGTCTAGTAACATCTAGTATATTTTTTATTTCAGACATTTTCATCCCTTGAAATTTGATTTGGGACTTTTTTTTTTTCATCTTCATCTTACTGTGCTTTCCTCTACCTTTTGAACTTTTCTATTTTCAGCAGCTGTTTTATTATGATATTTGTCTAATTATATCTTATGTGTCATTTTCTCAGTCTGTTTCTATTCATTGATTATTCTCCTGATTATAGGTTATTTTCCTGTTTCCTTTTATGTCCTTTAATTTTTTATTGGATGCCAGACATTGAATTTTACATTGTTGGATGCTGGAAATTTAGTGATTAAAAAATATATTTAGGCATTGTTCTTATGTATAAACGGTATGAGCCTATCAGTGCTTGCTTTTAAGCTTAGTAAGACTGGTCCAGAATATCCTTAGCTCTAGCACTAACATAGCTGCACTAAGGAGGCGGTATATTTTTAAAACTCTATTAGATGCCATAGTTTTTAGGAGATCTTTCTATTTTTCCATGTGAGAACATGAAGTATTTTTACCTCTGTGTGAGCCGAGTGATTGTTTCATCTGGTCTTTTTCAGTGGCTCTTTCCCTAGCCTTAGTCTTTTCCCCACATACAGGTGCTGCTCAATGAGACTCCAAGGCAATCCATTGTAGATCTCTCGAGCTCTATCTTTGGTACTGTCTTTTTTCTAGTTACGTGTCTCATGAATTAGATACCTTGGTCTCCCCAGTCTCTGAACTCTGCATCATTAAATCGAGGATCCTCATAGGCTCTTTTTGTTTCATTTTCTTTTCCTCTCCCTGTGTTACAGCCTGGACATCGTTTCCAGGTAGCAAGCTGGAGTAACTATAGCTATCACCTTATTCATTTCCCTTTTCTCCTGGGCAACTGCAGATCTGTGCATTTAGTTATTTATCCAATTTTAGAAAATTTCGGGCATTCTTCTTCAAATGTCTTTCTCCTTTCAGTAATTTATATTACACATGTGTTAGATTCCTTGATACTGTCCAACAGGTCACTGAGGCTTTTTTTTCATGGTTGTAATTAATATCGATTATTTTGCTATGATTTCACATTCCTAAGTCCTTTCTCTTTCAGTGTCGAATCTGTTAATTCCATCTAGTGAATCTTATTTTAGATTTTTTTTTTAATCTCTACAGTCCCATTTGTTTCTGTTTCCCTTTATCTCTTTTTTATGTTCATGTACTATTTTAAAGTCAGTATCTATTAATTCCATCATCTCTGTCATTTTTAGGTATGTTTCTAATGACTGATTTTCTCTTGGTTATAGGTCATATTTTCTTGCATCTTGTCATGTTTAGTAAATGTTGATTGGATGTTAAATCATTTGTCTTGGATTTTTAAAAAATTTTTTTCTCAGCTTTATTGAGGTATAATGAACAAATAAAATTGTATAAATTTTAGGTATACAATGTAGTGATTTGATGCATGTATGTATTTGGAAAGGATTGCCACAATTGAATTAGTGAATACATCTGTTACCTATCATTTACCTTTGTGTGTGTGTATGTGTGATGAGAATACCTAAGACCTACTCTCTTAGCAAATTTTAAATATACAGTACAGTATCATTAACTATAGTCATGATGCTGTACATTAGATCCCCAGAACTTACTCATAACTGGAAGTTTGTACCATTTGACCAGTATCTCTCCATTTTACTTACCTTCCCTACCCCAGCTCCTGGCAACCATCATTCTATTTTCTGTTTCTGTGAGTTTGACTCTTTTAAATTCCACATATAAGTGGATCATACAGTATTTGTCATCTCTGACTTATCTTACTTAACATAATGCCCTCAAGGTTCACCCATGTTGTCACAAATGGTAGGACTTCCTTCTTTTTATGGCTGAATAGTATTCCATTGTATAAATATACAACATTTTCATTATCCATTTATCTGCTGATAGATGTTTCTTCTTCATATCCATAAAATCTATATATAGGGAGTGTTTCCATTCTTGGAATAGAGATACCTGCAGTCCTGCCTTAATTTCAGTGAAAAATGCTACAGTGTATGTGGGAGTGCAAATATCTATTTGAAATATTGATGTCATTTCCTTCAGATAGATATATATCTAGAAGTGGGATTGTGGGATTATATGATAGTTCTATTTTTTGTTTCTTGTGGAGCCTCCATACTGTTTTCCATAATGGCTATACCAATTTACATTTCCACCAACAGTGCACAAGGGTTCCCTTTTCTCCATGTCCTTACCAGCACTTGCCATCTCATCTTTTTTATAATAGCCATCCTAACAGGTGTGTGGTAATGTCTCATTGTGGTTTTGATTTGCGTTTCTCTGATGACTAATGATCTGTCTTGAGCACCTTTTCATGTATCTCTTGGGCACTCATATATTTTCTTTGAAAAGTATATTCAGGTCCTTTGCCTATTTTTTGATCAGATTTTTTTCTTTTTTCTTTTCTTTCTTTTTTTTTTTTTTTTTTTTTTTTTTTTTTTTTTTGAGATTGAGTTTTGCTGTTGTTGCCTAGGCTGGAGTGCAGTGGTGCGATCTCGGCTCACTGCAATCTCTGCCTCCCGGGTTCAAGCGATTCTCCTGCCTCAGCTTCCCGAGCAGGTGGAATTACAGGCACCTGCCACCACACCCGGCTGATTTTTGTATTTTTAGTAGAGACGGGGTTTCACTGTGTTGGTCAGGCTGGTCTCAAACTCCTGACCTCATGATCCCCCCTCCTCAGCCTCCTAAAGTGTTGGGATTACAGGCGTCAGCCACCGTGCCCAGCCAAGTTTCGTATATATTTGGGATATTGACCTCTTATCAGATATATTATTTGCAAGTATTTTCTCCCATTCCATAGGTTTTTGACTCTGTTGATTGTTTTATTTACTTCACACCGGCAGAGATAAATAGTAGTCCCACCTATTTCTCTCTGCCTTTGTTGCTTGTGCTTTTGGTGTCATATCCAGGAGATAATTGCCAAGACCAATATCAAGGAGGTTTTTTTGGTTTGTTTTCTTCCAGGAGTTTTATACTTTCAGGTCTTACGTGTAAGTTTTTCATCCATTTTGAGTTGGTTTTTCAATATGATGAAAGATAAGGCTCCAGTTTCATCCTTCTGCATGTGTATATCCAGTTTTCCTAGCACTATTTATTGAAGAGATTGTTCTTTCTCCCTTGTGTATTTTTGGTACCCTTGTCAAATGTTTGTTGACCATATAGGCATGGATTTATTTTTGGCCTTTGATTCTCTTCCATTGATTAGATAATTTGAGTTTTACGTGAGTTACTGGATTTTGTTTTCTTCTGTCAGAGTGTTAGTTTTTATTCTGGAAGGCAGTATTTACAAATATGATTGATATTTCAGTCTTGATGTTAGTTTTGTTCGTGTAAGTTCAGGTTTCACTCTGACTCTTTTGAGATATATACTGAATGCCTTAGAGTTCAGTAATGACTCTCCTCTGACTGCTTAGAAGTTGAATGTCTCTCAGCTCTGTGTGAGCTTTAGAACTATTACATGTATACAGCTTTCCATTCCTTCTCTGCTTGTCTTCATAAAGTTTAACCTCACACATGCACTGCTTGGTATTCAACAGCAGACTCAACTGTGCAGATTCTGTATAGCTTTCTCCTCACTAGTGTTCTGTCCTGCAAATGGCATCTACCTCATCATCCTGAAAATCTGATGTTTATCTTTTCAGCAGTGAAACCCTTGAATTAGGTTTATGATTTTTCTTCCTGAATAATGTGTCAGAAAGTGCCCCCAAACAAAAGGAGGATAATCATATAGCTCACCTCATTTGTTTCTGTTGTAACAGGGACCATCATCATGCACTTCCTGTTGTCCAGTATCTAATGAGTGTTCTATTATATATTTGCTCAGTTTTCATTTTCTCTTTTAAATATGCCCATCAAATGTTTAAGGCAGTTGGGTAAGTTCAGTCCCATTGACTTTTCACTCATATATTCTGATTTTTAACTAGTAGTTAACTAAAAAATATAAAAAATTTGAAATTTAAAATATAAAAAAATCTGAAATTTATCGTACTATATTGTGAGATAAAAATCTGATTTTTCTTCAACATGGTTGGAAGGCCGTTTTCACATTTTTCTCTCTATATATACTTCTGAAAAAAATATCATTGTGTAGAAGATGGCTTCTATATTTTTATGTATGTATGTATTTTTGAGACAGAGTCTTGCTCTGTCACCTGGGCTGGAGTGCAGTGGTGCAATCTCGGCTCACTGCAACCTCCACCTCCTGGGTTCAACCGATTCTTCTGCCTCACCCTCCTGAGTAGCTGGGATTATGGCGCCCACCACCACGCCCAGCTATTTTTGTGTGTTTTTAGTAGAGACGGGTTTCGCTATGTTGCCCAGACTGGTTTTGAACTCTTGAGCTCAGGCAGTCCACCTGTCTCGGCCTCCCAAAGTGCTAGGATTACAGGTGTGAGCCACTGTACCCAGCGTATATTTTTATTTTTTGTTTAAGGAAATTTCTAGGAGAGCAACTACTGAACTGTAAAAATTATCTTGCTATCTATTGCCGGATTGTTTTGAAAAGAGTATCTGTTTACATACCAGCCAACGGTGTATAAAGATGCTTATCTCACTTCACTTTCACTGACAATGCAAATATTTCATGGATTTAAAATTGTCATTTTTTAAGTTTTGTCTCTGTTGCATTGATTATTATAAGGTGGCCTATGTTCATATACATTAAAAATTTGTTGCCCTCTCAGGTTAATTACACCTTTACCCATTTTCTTGTGTTTTAGTCTTTTAATTTTTTTATATTAAGGATATGAGCTTTGTCACATGTTATAAATACTCCATTTTATTTCTGTCTTTGCTACTTTATATGGCTAAATCTACTGGATTTTCCCTCTATTACTCCATTTCTTTTTTATTTTTTTCAACTTTTATTTTAAATTCAAGAAGGTACATGTGCAGGTTTGTTACCTGGGTATGTAGCTATGATGCTGAGGTTTGGCATACAAATGATCCCATGACCAGGTACTGAGCATAGTACCTAACAGTTAGTTTTTCCACCCTTCTCCCGTCCTCTAGTAGTTTCCAGTTTCTATAGTTACCATATTTATGTCCATTTAGCTCCCACTTATAAGTGAGAGCAAGCAGTATTTGATTTTCTGTTCCTGTGTTAATTCACTTCAGATAATGGCCTCCAGCTGCATCCATGTTGCTGCAAAGGATGGGATTTTGTTCTTTTTATGACTGTGTAATATTCCATGGCATATATATACACCACATTTTCTTAATCCGGTCTATCCATGTCTTTGCTATTGTGAATAGTTCTGTGATGAACATGGAAGTCCATGTGTCTACTTGATAGAACAATTTGTTTTCTTTTGGGTACACACTCAGTAATGTGATTGCTGGGTCAAATGGTAGCTTCATTTTAAGTTCTTTGAGAAATCTCAAGATCAGTTTTCATAGTGGCTGACTTAATGTACATTCCCACCAACAGTGTTACAAGCATTCCCTTTTCTCTACAGCCTTATCAACATGTTATTGTACTATTAGACAGATTATTGTTTGACATTTTAATAACCATTCTGACTGGTATGAGATGATATCTCATTGTGGTTTTGATTTACATTTCCCTGAAGATTAGTGTTGTGCAGCATTTTTTCATGTTTGGTGGCTGCTTGTATGTCTTCTTTTGAGAAACGTCTGTTCATGTCATTTGCTCATTTTTTATTGGGTTACTTGTGTTTAGCTTGTTCAATTGTTTAACTTTCTTATACATTTTGGATATTAGACCTTTGTCAGTTTATGAATATTTTATCCCATTCTTTAGGTTTACCCTGTTGATAGTTTCTTTTGCTGTACAGATGCTCTTTAGTGTAATTAGGTCTCACTTGTCAATGTTTGGTTTTGTTCAATTGCTGTTGAGGACTTAGTCATATAATATTTTCCAATGCCAATGTCTAGAATGGTGTTTCTTAGATTTTCTTGTAGGATTCTTATAGTTTGAGGTTTTACATTTAAATCTTTAATCAATATTGAATTAATTTTTGTATATGGTAAAAGATAGGGGTTCAGTTTCATTCCTCTGCATATGACTCACCAGCCATCGAAGCACCATTTATTGAATAAGGAGTCCTTTCCCCATTGCTTATTTTTGTCAACCTTACCAAAGATTAGATGATTGTAGGTGGGTGGCTTTATTTCTTTTCCATTGGCCTTTGTGTCTGTTTTCTTGTACAGTGCCATGCTGTTTTGGTTACTGTAGCCTTACAGTATAGTTTGAAGTCAGGTAATGTGATGCCTCCAGCTTTCTTCTTTTTTTTAGGATTGCTTTGCCTATTCTGGCTCTTTTTTGGTTTCTTGTGAATTTTAGCATAGTTTTTTTTTTCCAGTTCTGTGAAAAATGATGTTGGTAGTTTGATAGGTATAGACTTGAATCTGTAGATTGCTTTGGGCAGGCAAATATGGCTATTTTACTGATACTGATTCTTCCAATCCATGAGCATGGAATGTTTTTCCATTTGTTTGTGTCATCTGTGATTTCTTTTAACTGTGTTTTGTAGTCCTCCTTGTAATGATCTTTTACCTTATTGGTTAGATGTCTTCCTGGATATTTTGTGTGTGTGTGTGGCTATTGTAAATGATTTGGCTCTCAGCTTGGATGTTATCAGTATATAGAAATGCTGCTGATTTTTGTACATTGATTTTCTCTCCTGAAACCTTGCAAAAATCATTTATCAGTTCTAATAGCCTTTTGGTGGAGGCCTTAGGGTTTCCTGAGTATTGAATCATCAGTAAAGACAGATAGTTAGACTTTTTCTTTTCTCATTAGGATGCCTTTTTATTTCTTTCTTTTGCCTGATTTGCTCTGGCTATCACTTTCCAGTACTATGTTGAATAGGAGTGGTGAGAGTGGGCATCCATATCTTGTTCCAGTTCTCAAGGGGGATGCTTCCACTTTTTGCCTGTTAGTATGATGTTGGCTGTGGGTCTGTCATAGATGGCGCTTATTATTTTCAGGTATGTTCCTTTGATGCCTAGTTTGTTTTATCGTAAAGTAATGTTGGATTTTATTGAAAACTAATTTGGCTTATGTGGTGAATCACATTTATTGATTTGTATATGTTGAACCACCTTTGCATCCCAGGAATGACACCTACTTAATCATGGTGAATTAACTTTTTGATGTGTTCTTCAATTCAGTTTGCTAGTATTTTGTTGAGGATTTTTGCACCTATGTTCATCAGGGATATTGCCTGTGATTTTCTTTCTTGTGTCTTTGCCAGGTTTTGGTATCAGGATGTTACTGGCTTTGTAAAATGATGTTTTTGGAATAGTTTCAGTAGAATTTTTACCAACTCTTCTTTGTACCTCGCATAGAATTCAGCTGTGAATCTGTCTTGTTTGGGACTTTTTTGGCTGGTAGGTTTTTTTATTACTGTTTCAATTTTGGAACTCGATATTGGTCAGTACAGTGTTTCAATTTCTTCCTCATTCAGTCTTGGGATATTGTTTGTTTCCAGGAATTTATCCATTTCCTCTAGCTTTTCTTGTTCGTTTGTGTAGACACGTAGCCTCTGAGGACCTTTCGTATTTCTGTGGGATCAGTTGTAACGTAATCTTTGTCATTTCTGATTGTGGTTAGTTGTATCTTCTTTTTTCCTTTGTTAATCTCACTAGCAGTCTTGCAGTGTTCCTTATCCTGTCAAAGAACCAACTTTTGGCTTCATCACTTCATTATGTGTATTTTTAGGTCTTAATTTCATTCCGTCCTGCTCTGATTTGAGTTATTTCTTTTCTTCTGCTAGCTTATGGGTTAGTTTGTTCTTGTTTTCCTGGTTCCTCTAGATGTGATGTTAGAGTATTAATTTGAGAACTTTCTAATGTTTTGAGGTAGTTATTTAGTGCTTTCAGCTTTCCTCTTAACACTGCTTTTGCTGCATCCCTCGAATTTTGGTGTGTTGTGTACCTATTTTCATTTATTTCAAATAATATTTTTATTTCTGCCTTGATTTTGTTGTTTACCCAAAAGACATTCAGGAGCAAGATGTTTAATTTTCATGTAACTGATGCATGGTTTTGAGATATCTTCTTGGTATTGATTGCTGTTTTTATTCCACTGTGGTCCAAGAGTATGGTTAGTATGATTTCAGGGTTGTTGTTTTTTCTTTTTTCTTTTCTTTTTTTTTTTTTTTTTTTAACTTTTTTGAGACTTAAGGACGAGCATGTGGTCAGTCTTGGAGTATTGTTCCATGTGCACATGAGAAGAATGTATATTCTGTGGCTGATGGAGAGAGTGTTCTGTAGATGTTTTTCAGGTTTGGTTGGTCAAGTGTTGAGTTTAAGTCCAGAATGTGTAAGTTTTCTGCCTCAATTTCACTAATGCTAGTGGGGTGCTGGACTCCCCCACTACTGTTGTGTTGCTATTTATGTCTTTTTGTAGATCTAATAGTGCTTGTTTTATGACTCTGGGTGCTCCAATATTGGGTGCATACATACATGTGATATATATATATATGGAAGATATATACATATATGGAAGATATATATATATAGAGAGAAGATAGAGATGTGTGATAGTTAAGTCTTCTTGTTGAATTGAACCCTTTATCATTACATAATACTCTTCTTTGTCTTTTTTTTTTAATTTACTGCTGTTAGTTTGAAGTCTTTTATCAGATGAAAGAATAGTGATTCCTGCTCTTTTTTGTTTTCCATTTGTGTGGTAGCTCTTTCTCCAAACCTTTACTTTGAGCCTGTGGGTGTCATTATGTATAAGATGGGTCTCTTGAAGACAGCTAGATGGAATGAGTCTTGTTTTTTTATCCAACATGCCACTCTGTGTCTTTTAAGTGAGGTATTCAGACCATTTACATTCAAAGCTGATACTGTTATGTGATGTTTTGATCCTATCATGAAGTTATTAGCTGGTTGCTTTATACTTTCCAGTGTGTGGTTGCTTTATAGGGTCTGTGGGCTATATACTTACATGCGTTTTTGTGGTAGCATTTATTTTTCTTTTGTTTCCATATTTAGAACTCTCTTAAGGATCTCTCATAAGGCTGATCTAGTCATAACAAATTCCCTTAGTGCTTGTCTGGAAAAGATTTTACTTCTCCTTCACTTATAAAGCTTAGATTGGCTTTAGATATGAAATTCTTCATTGGAATTTCTTTCTTTCTTTTTCTTTTTTTCTTTTTTTTTTAAGAATGCTAAAAATAGGCCGGGCACGGTGGCTCAAGCCTGTAATCCCAGCACTTTGGGAGGCCGAGACGGGCGGATCACGAGGTCAGGAGATCGAGACCATCCTGGCTAACACGGTGAAACCCCGTCTCTACTAAAAAATACAGAAAACTAGCCGGGCAACGTGGCAGGCGCCTGCAGTCCCAGCTTCTCGGGAGGCTGAGGCAAGAGAATGGCGTAAACCCGGGAGGCGGAGCTTGCAGTGAGCTGAGATCCTGGCCACTGCACTCCAGCCTGGGTGACAGAGCGAGATTCCGTCTCAAAAAAAAAAAAAAAAAAAAAAAAGAATGCTAAAAATAGGCCTCCAGTCTCTCCTGGCTGGTAAGGTTTCTGCTGAGAAGTTGACTGTAGGCCTAATGGCATTCCCTTTGATCTGCCCTTTTTCTCTAGCTGCCTTTAAGATGTTTTTTTTTTCTTTAGTGTTTACCTTGGACAGTCTGGTGACAATGTGCCTTGGTGATGTTTATTTTGTATAGTATCTCACAGTTGTACTCTGGATTTCTTATATCTGGATATCTGCCTCCCTAACAAGATTACCAAAGTTTTCTTGAGTTGTTTCCTCAAATATATTTTCCACATTGTTTACTTTTTCTTCTTCTTTCTCAGAAATACCAGTAATTTGTAGGTTTTATCACTTTTTGTAATCTCTTATTTCTTGAATGCTTTATTCATTTTTTAAAATTATTTTTTCTTTATTTTTGTCTGACTGGATTAGTTTGAAATACTGGTCTTCAGGCTCTGCAAGTCTTTTTTCTGCTTGATCTGGTCTATTGTTAAAACTTTCAGTTGTATTTTGAAATTCCTTATGTGATTTTTTTCAATTCCAGAAAGTCTGATTGATTTCTCTTAAAGATGCTTATTTCTTCCTTCATTTCCTGGATTACTTTAGAAGTATTTTTTGGTTGATATTCAGCCTTGTCTTGGATCTCATTGGGCTTACTTGCAGTGCATACTTTGAATTCTTTATCTGTCATTTCTCAGTTTCCATTTTGGTTAGAGATCATTTCTGAAGAGCTAGTGTGATCCTTTGGTGGTATCACTACATTCAGATTTTTCATAGTGCTAGAATTCTTATGCTGCTTTTTTCTTATCTGGAGACCCTAACACTTGTAACTTTTGTAATTATTTTCATGCGGGTAGGATTTTTTTCTTTTCCTTTCCTATGATTTTATTATATATTTTTCTCCTTTCCCTTTTCTTCCCCTCCCTTCAGGATGTGACCATAGAGAATTCTAGGTAGGGTCTTTGACTTTGTTTCTTTAGTCGTCTGTGCTTCTTTTGGCCAATTTTATTTTGGGCTGTGGCATTTGACCTGCAAGCCTGTAGATGGCACTTCGAGGTAAGAGCCAACTGCAGTCAGCATGGTTTAGTGTATACCTTGATACTTGTTTACTGGCAGAAGCTCTTTGTTGCCATAGGCAATGGCCAATTCATGGAATGTACCATAGTCTGAGCTTACTGCCCAGCCCCAGGGTTGGGGGGTTGGCAGAGGGCAGGAATGGCAGGGCCAGACCTGACAGTCCACGTACAGGTCCCCTGATGACAGACACAGGCACTAGTGCCAATGGAGAATTCAGTGGGTGGCCACCAAGGACCCAGAGATATGCCTAGTAGTGTAGCTGGGAAACCTCCACAACCCCAAGTTCTCTGCACAGGGATGGGGGATGGTCTGAACTTCTAGTCCAGGAGAGTAGTTGCTCAAGATACCTGGAGCATGGAGCAGAGGCCCCCTGCACCAAGATCTCTGCATAGGAGGGGTGGGGTGACTTGAACTCCAGGAGCAGGCAAGGAGGTGCTCTGCATGCCTAGAGATCTGCCTGGGTATGGAGCAGAGAGAGCTCTGCTTCACCATAACCTGTGTCCAGGAGGAGTGCCGTGGCTTAGGCTGCTGAACTAGGCAAATGGTTTCTCTGGATGCCGGAGATATGCTTGGAGATGTCGCAGCAAGGGCCCTACTGCACCACGATCTCAGGAGAACAGAGTGGGGTACCCAGCAATGGCACATGCAAATCTGTTCCAGGTTGCCAACCTGGTCGTGACTGCAAGTTTTGCAGCCCAGGAGAAACTGCAGCTTTAGCAGCTCTCCTGCTGCCCCAGGCTTGCAACTTGGGAACGCACAATTCTAGCCCTGTTGTTGGGACACTTTCCACAGTTTTGGCTGTGAAGCCCCTGTCCCACTCCAGAGCAGGTGTCTTAATCTCTGGTCCAAGACTAATATGCCTGTGCAGCCACACTGCTGGGTCACCAAGGAATGGCTGACTTTTTATGTGCCCAAATTAAAAACATTGTCCTGCTCTTTTTCCCAGGTCTGGGAAAATGCCTGCACCTTTTCCCCTCACGGTGACTCCAAGCCACTCCCCAGGTTAGCTCCAGGATTGAGAGAAATGAAGTGCTCTCCCTGGGCCTGGGTTGCTTGGATCCCCAGTGGAAGGGTGAGTCACAGAGGGAGGCTCCCTTCCTCTCCCACGCACTGGGGCTTCACTTATCAGCTGGATGCCATCACTGGGGCTATTTGCAAGCCTTCTCCTCTCTGGGATCTGGGGTGTACTTCGTGATTCCAGTACATTCCTGTTTCCCTTCTTGAATTACAGCTCACAGAGTTTATCTTTATCTTGCTATGTCCAAGTGGCTGAGGCATGCAGAAAGCCTCCAATCCACCATCTTGGGGAAAAGCGAAAAGTCTATTTCTTCCATTTCTTTTATGCTTAGAAAATTATTCTTCATCTTGAGACTTCGTAACTACTTATACATGTTTTCTAGTTTTTAATTTTGTATTTGACTAATACGAATTTTGTTATGATATGAGGTGAAAATTACATTTTATGCTTCTTCAGAGTTAATTATTGTTGCACTATTTATTAGTCATTTTCCCATAATCCTTATCATATATTGTCATGTTCAAGTATTCTGTATTAAATTTTTATAACCTAAAATAACCTGTTCCTTGCTTCATTATATCTTTGGTCTTTAATTTGTGTGCCTATTCCATATGAATTGTAGTTATATAGGTCAGTTTCTTTAGACAAACCTTTTTCTTGAAGGCACTATTTAATAGGTTGCACCAAAAACCTTCTGGTTCAATAATACCCTAGCTCACCTCATTCAGTTTTTTCTAAAGGAATGGTGTATTATTTCTACCTTCACATTCTCTTTTCAGCCCACCTAAATATGACAACTTACCTTTGAAAAGTTACAGATGATCTAATTCCTAAGTTCAGCAAATGTTCCTGTCTTTCTGAAACTTTGTTTTCCCTTCACTTCTTGTATTCTTGCTTCCTTTTTTTACATCTCTTAGTATTCCATATCAACGTCCTATTTTGCTTCTTTTTTCTGTCCTATGTATAGTAGTACCCTGAGATTCTACCTTCACTTATCTTTTCAGTTTTTACTGAATTCCTAGACTATTCTTTGCTTTCTTTTTTTTTTTTTTTTTGAGACGGAGTCTTGCTCTGCCGCCCAGGCTGGAGTGCAGTGGCCGGATCTCAGCTCACTGCAAGCTCCGCCTCCCGGGTTCACGCCATTCTCCTGTCTCAGCCTCCCGAGTAGCTGGGACTACAGGCGCCCGCCTCGTCGCCCGGCTAGTTTTTTGTATTTTTTTTTTTAGTAGAGACGGGGTTTCACCGTATTAGCCAGGATGGTCTCGATCTCCTGACCTCATGATCCGCCCGTCTCGGCCTCCCAAAGTGCTGGGATTACAGGCTTGAGCCACCGCGCCCGGCCTATTCTTTGCTTTCTTGGTCTTAACAATATCCTTTCTATGAATGATTCTTCATGACCTTGCAAAACTGTGTTATTAAATGCCTATTTAGATATCCGCATGTCAAAATAAAACCCATTGCTCCTCTGTCCCCATTCCCATTCTTTTCCTTTATATCAGCATCTACTCAGTCAGCCATAGAAAAACCTCAACATTGTTGATTTCTCCCTTGACCCAAGTGGGAAAAGCTAGTTCCCTCTGGAATATTGATTCTCCTTAAACGTCTGTTACTGCCTTAGCTGATGTCCCTCAGCAGCTCTCTGCAGCGAGCTCAAATATAACTTCTGATATTTCCAAACATGCTTATTCTTTAAGTGTCTTCTCTGCTTTATAATAATTACCTTAATTTCAGTAGAAAAGTTTATGTATCTGGCTCTTGTAACCAGATAGTGATGTCCTTACAGATTGGTGCGGTTTTCTCTCATTGTGTCTCATTGTCTGCAGCTTTTCACAACAGTGGCGTCAGTAACTTTTTTGTTATAGTTTAAAAATTGTTTAGCAGGCTGTAGTCTCAGGCATTTTTAGTTGATTCTCTCATTTTCACCCGAATTGCCTTTTTAAAATTATGCTAATTATTTCATTTTATTTTTAAGTTCCAGGGTACATGTGCAGGATGTGCAGGTTTGTTACATAGGTAAATGTGTGCCATGGTGGTTTGCTGCACCTATCAACCCATCACCTAAGTATTAAGCCCAGCATGCATTAACCATTTTTCCTGATGATCTCCCTCCCCTGACTCTGCCCCACAAGCCCTAATGTGTGGTGGTGTTCTCCCTGTGACCATGTGTTCTCATTGTTCAGCTCCCACTTATGAGTGAGAACATGCGGTGCTTGGTTTTCTGTTCCTGCATTAGTTTGCCGAGGATAATGGCTTCCAGCTCCATTCATGTCCCTGCAGAGGACATGAGCTCATTCCTTTTTATGGCTGCATAGTATTCCATGGGTTATATGTACTACATTTTCTTTATCCATCTATCATTGATGGGCACTTGGGTTGATTCCATGACTTTGCTATTGTGAATAGTGCTGCAATGAACATATGCATGCATGTATCTTTGTAGTAGAATGATTTGTATTCCTTTGGGTATATACCCAGTAATGAAATTGCTGGGTCAAAGGGTATTTCTGGTTCTAGGTCTTTGAGGAATTGCCACACTTGTCTTCCACAATGGTTGAACTCATTTACATTCTCACCAACAGCGTAAAAGCGTTCCCATCTCTCTGTAGCCCTGCCAGCATCTATGGTTTCATGACTTTTTAATAATCACTATTCTGACTAGTGTGAGATGGTATCTCATTGTGGTTTTCATTTTCATCCTCTAATCATCAGTGATGTTGAGCTTTTTTTCATGTGTTTGTTGGTCACGTAAATGTCTTCTTTTGAGAAGTGTCTGTTCACATCCTCTGCCCACTTTTGAATGGGGTTGTTCTTTTCTTGTAAATTTGTTTAAGTTCCTTGTAGACTCTGGATATTAGACCTTTGTCAGATGGCTAGGTTGCAAAAATTTTCTTCCATTCTGTAGGTTGTCTGTTCACTCTGATGGTAGTTTCTTTTGCTGTGCAGAAGCTCTTTAGTTTAATTAGATCCCGTTTGTCAATTTTTGCTTCTGTTGCAATTGCTTTTGATGTTTTCATCATGAAATATTGCCCATATCTATGTCCTGAATGGTATTGCCTAGATTTTATTCTAGGGTTTTTATAGTTTGGGGTTTTACATTTGTCTTTAATCCATCTTGAGTTAATTTTTGTGTAAGGTATAAGGAAGGGGAGTTTCAGTTTTCTATACATGGCTAGCTAGTTCTGCCAGCACCATTTATTAAATAGAGAGTCCTGGCCAGACGTGGTAGCTCATGCCTGTAATCCCAGCACTTTGAGAGGCTGAGGTGGGCAGATCACTTGAGGTCAAGAGTTTGAGACCAGTCTGGCCAACATGGTGAAATCCCATCTCTACTAAAAATATAAAAATTAGCCCAATATGGTAGCACATGACCATAAATCTCAGCTACTTAGGAGGCTGAGGCAGGAGAATCGCTTGAACTTGCGAGGTAGAGGTTTCTGTAAGCCAAGATCATGCCACTGCACTCCAGCCTGGGTGACAGGGCAAGACTCTGTCTCAATCAGTCAATCAGTCAATCAGTCAATAGGGAGTCCTTCCCTATTGCTTATTTTTGTCAGATTTGTTAAAAATCAAATGGTTGTAGATACTTGGTCTTATTTCTGAGTTCTCTGTTCTGTTCCATTGGTTTATGTGTCTGTTTTTGTTACCAGTACCATGCTGTTTTGGTTACTGTAGCCTTGTAATATAGTTTGAAGTCAGGTAGTGTGATGGCTCCAGCTTTGTTCTTTTTGCTTAGGATTGTCTTAGCTCTACGGGTTCTTTTTTGGTTCCATATGAATTTTAAAATCATTTTTTATAATTATGTGAAGAATTTCAATTGTAGTTTATTATGAATAGCATTGACTCTATAAATTAACTTTGGTCAGTATGGCCATTTTCCCAGTATTGGTTCTTTGTATTCATTAGCCTGGAATGTTTTCCCTTTGTCTATGTTCTCTCTCATTTCCTTGAGCTGTAGTTTGTAGTTCTCCTTAAAGAGGTCCTCCACTTCCCTTGTTAGCTGTATTTCTAGGTATTTTATTCTCTTTGTGGCCGTTGTGAATGGGAGTTCATCCATGATTTGGTTCTCTGTTGTTGGTATATAGGAATGCTTATGACTTTTGCACATTGATTTTCTATCCTCAGCCTTTGCTGAATTTGCTTATCAACTTAAGAAGCTTTTGGGCTGAGAGGATGGGATTTTCTAGATACAGGATCATGCCATCTGCAAACAAAGACAATTTTACTTCCTCTCTTCCTATTTGAATGCTCTTTATTTTTTTCTCTTGCCCGATTGCCCTGGCAGCATTTCCATAACTATGTTGAGTAGGAGTGGTGAGAGAGGGCATCTTTGTCTTGTGCTGGTTTTCAAGGAGAATGCTTCTGGCTTTTGCCCATTCAGTGTGATTTTTGCTATGGGTTTGTTATAAATAGCTGTTATTATTTTGATGTATGTTCCTTCAATATCTAGTTTATTGAGAGTTTTTAACATGAAGCAATGTTGAATTTTATTGAAGGCCTTTTCTGTGTCTATTGAGATAATCATGTGTTTTTTGTGTTCTGTTTATGTTATGAATTACAGTATGTGGAACCAAATAATGCTAATTTTTAACCTAAAATTCTTTCATACTTCTTATCTACAGAAAAAAAATTCATGCTTATATCATGTTAGTACAGATCCTAACCAATCTGATCTCATCTTTTTTTTCCAGAAATCCTATTATTTCTCTGAGTGTGTATTATTTTTTGTATACATGTGTTCCCTACATATATTTTCTTGCCATTTGTGTTTTTCCTCTTTGGTATTAAGCTTTCTAAATTTTTATTAATCACCTACTGTGTGCAGGTACTGTCCTAGGGTGTGTTGGAAATACAAATGAATAAAACTTGAGTAGCACTTTTTTGGGGATTTTTCCCTTAAATTTTCCATTTATGAAAAACCCATTCTTCAAAACTTAAGTAAAGCTTTTTCTTGTCTATCAAGTCTCCTCACATGATGCCAGCACAGATTAATCCCTCTTTGCCTTCAAAGTACTTTTAATATCTGAGTTATGAAATTTATCACAACCCTCTTTTTTTAAAATCAATACCTGTATCCTCTTCATTCATATTGCTTAATGGCAGGAATTATGTCTTTTGTTTAAACCACGTTGTCGAGTTACGATTGATATACAAAATGCTATATATATTTAATAGAAACAACTTGATGAGTATGGAGTTAAGTGTATACTCATGAGAACGTTTCCATAGTCAATGCTTGTGAACATAAAAGATTCCTCTTATCATTGTATTCCCTCTTTTTCTTTTCCAGTGCCCAGCAGTGACTTTAAAATAATTGATACTCAGTAAATGAATGCTGAATTGAAAAGTTGATTGAGAGCCAAAGTAGAAACCGAGAAGGATTATCCAGAAAGTGAGGAGGCAAATCAGGAGAGAGTCGTATTACCAAAGCCCAGAAACGTGTTTCAAGAAAGAGGGCAGTAGGTGATGTCCTAAGCTTCAGAATTGGAAGAAGCAGTGCAGACTGTAAATAGATTGTTGGATTTGGTGATTAAGAGGTTGTTGGTTATCTTAAGAATAAGTTCCATAAAGTAGTAAGGGTACACATCAGATAGCAGACTGAGAAGTAAATTCTTTCCCTTAAATATAATTTTTAGCTGATATTTTTATAGAAGTTGGCTGGCAGACACATTGAAGATACATAGTCTAAATAAAGATCTAGAATCTTGCATATATTATATTGATTTAGGGAGGATCCATATTTTTTGTAAAGTTAAATGAGTAGATAGTGGACTTGACATTCTTTTAAGAAAATTTAGAAACCTAATCACTATTTTCATCTCGTTAGAAGTCTACCACAACTCCACATGGAGATCACACAATCTTCTCATCAAAGTTAGTGATAGTTTGCATGGCAGAAATTATTTTAACCTGGAAAACGTGGCTCCTTCTACTTTCTATCCTTATTAGGCTGATAATAGATAGTATATATCTAGCTATATAAAATGAATGAATTTTTAAAACTATCCCTGAGTAATTGTATAAATGATTTGATTTTTCACATACTATATTTGATTATTTGGAAGACATACTTAAAATTTCTGTAATCAGAATGCCTTTTAGAATAGATCATGTGTTATAGTTTTAATTGACAACCTTTTTTTTCCTTGGTGTTTTATAAAATGATGATGCAGCCCCAATTGGTAGCATATGAGATTTGATAAAATACTGTAATATAGTAGGAAGCATTAAAGTTTAGAGACTGCAAAAATATTTTAGTTTTAATATAATTATTGTTGTGCTACACTTTTTGGGGCTATAGGTGAGATCTTCTCTCTCTCTCTCTCTCTCTCTCTCTCTCTCTCTCTCTTTACTATGCCAGTGGGTCATGTATAAAGCTTATCTTAATAATACGCTGTTAAGCGAAGGTGAGGGTGGGAATGGGGAAGAATACATCTTAGTTAACCATAATTAGCCATAATTAGTTAATCTTAGTTAACCATAATTTTCATCAATTTTGTAGAAACCTTACGAGTCAATGATCCATGTAAGGGAATAATTTCTGATCTTGCTGTCAAGAGTGCATTGACTGATTGGTTCATTTTTTTCACAGACGTACTGTGTATCTATTAATAACATGATATCTGGCAATTTACTCAGCACTGTGAACGATCTTTCATTGTTCTAAGCATGTTTCAACAACAAAGATTGATAGTCAATTCCTAGTGCCTGAAACCTGGTCTTTCTTCATGTATGTTGTCCAATTGAGAGATAATATTAGTAGTTTCTTTAATGAAGAAGTGGCCTATTGGAGAGCTGGATGCTTGGTCACAGTAAGCACCTAGTGAATGTTTGTTGACTATCGAATGGTATATGTTTTAAGTGGTTAACTAGGAAATGGATGGGCTTATAGTTTTAAGTGATTACATGAGAAAGGATTGGCATTGTAGCTAATTATTACTGAAAATAGAATATACATTGAGAACTGTGATGGGAATAATGGATGTTTCTCAGTTCCTTTTGGGCATTACTAAAATAAATTAAAAACATAAAACCTTAAAGTTTCTCATCATAGAAAATGTCAATAATTTGACAATTGTCAATAATTATTGACATTTTATTTATTTAATTTTATTTATTGTCAATAATAATTATTGACATTTTCTATTTTCAATAATAATTTGACTTTGACTTTGAAAATATTTCTAGAGATACCATGATGAATCAAAAATTGTGGAATATAACAAGTTCACGTAAATCAGTTTCAGCAAATTGGCAGTATTGTCTTTGAAATCAAATAATTAAGTAGAAAATATATCTATGCTTGTGTTCATTTATTTTAGTAATGTCTCAATACCTAATCCTTGAAGAGTGAAGCAACAGTATAGTGAGAGGGAAATTGCAATCTGATGATGCATACTTTTTTCCTCTGGTAACTGAAGGTTAAATGGGTAGCAAGCAGAATGCCTTAAACAAGATTGGTATATTGATTAAAACGCTGATTTAACAGCTCGCAGTTTCCCCTTGGAAACCTGGAAAAGATAAGCCAGCTGCTGTCTAGGAGTGCTCAGTGTCCACTGAGAGTACACTATCTATCATCACAATATGGTGATGAGAGGTGTTTTATGTTTGTGTTAATTTCCCCCACTAAATCAGTAATTATTACAATCCTGTCCCTGCTGTTTACCCTGCAGCTGTTTTTCCATTTGTCGAGAGAGCGGGTGTTCTCTGAGGACCGCACACGTTTCTATGGTGCAGAAATTGTCTCTGCCTTGGACTATCTACATTCCGGAAAGATTGTGTACCGTGATCTCAAGGTAAAAAAAAAAAATGTAATCAAAATTTGTTTTTGCAGAGACTATAGGGACAAACATAAAGTAATTACAAAGTTATACAGCTTTGAGAAAAGCAGAGTTAGTTGGGGAAAAAGCACTATGTTTAAAAATTTAGTTCACTACATTTGAAGGAAATTTTATTCACTAACATGTATGTAGTTGATTTATGTGTGAGTTTTTGATTTGCAAAGTAATTTCTACTCGACTGCTCTGATCAAATAAAAATGTTAAACATGATTAAGTCAAATAACTTTACAAGTTACATTTAAAACAAGTTTTATTATGTTTACAGAAATGTTTTATGAAGAAACATAGTAAGACTATTGGAAGGAACGTATTCATTTTGATTTTAGCCCTGGCTTTGGGTAGTTTTAAATACCTGAAGCATTTTAACATAATAACCATTTATTAATGTGCCTAGTTTTTTATTTATGAAAGCACTCTGTTTGTTCTGTTGGTAATAGTGTCTTGACTGCTCTGAGTTCCATTATGATGAAACCCTTAGGATAGCTCAGGATTGGCAAACTTTCTGTAAAGGGCAGATAAAATAATTTAGGCTTTGATGTTCATATCATCTCTTTTGCAAACTACTCAACTCCATCAGTGTAGTGTAAAAGCAGCCTCCGATAGTATGTAAATGAATATGTTTGGCTATGTTCCAGTAAACAAAATAGGTGATGGGCTCAGTTTAGTCCACAGGTTGTCATTTGTTGATCCCTGGAGTAACTCATACAAGGTAATAGTAATTCTCATGACAGTGTTATGAATTAGGTTGACTACATTAAAGGAATTTGTGCCATGACACATTTTGAATAAATTCTAGTTGTTACAGTCTTACTTTTGTAAGAAGCAAATCGTATATAAAATTTGACACAGAATTGCCTTATTGATCAAATACTATTTCATGTAACATATTATAATGATTGGTAGAAACAGAAGTTACATGAGGCTTTTATGAAATTGTTTTGTTTGAAATGGGGTATATAGAAGCTATAAGATGTTGTTATAGGAAAAACTGTACTATGTACCTATAAAACATCTAGATCAGAGGTGACCAACTGTCTAAGTGCCAAAACAGGCTACAGATTAATGCAAATTAGTAGTTTGATTGTATTTAGCCTGAATCTTTTTATAACTAGGAATATGGCAGAATTCAGCATTCGTGTTATCTGCATGGCCAGATAATCCTATACTGTCTAAATGTCTTAAATATCGATTTTTCTGAAGGAATTAGTTATGTGGTATGACAAAATATGTGTTAACTTTCCAAATATACTTAGAAGTAGTTAGCTCTGCTCTTCCTCAGTCCACTTCTCGCATTCCCACTACGTGTTTTATGAATCCTATTTGTAGGGGTGAAAAGAGGAAGGATAGAAACAGAGAGGCCTAGATTTAGGGAAATTAGAACAATTTTAAAGTAATAGGTAACATCCAGAAAGCTTAAATTCAAAAGATTGAATTATTAGCTTAAAGACTGCTAAAGAAAAGAACATTCATTTGATTGCAGTATTGATTATGGTCTTGGTTAGTATTTCTTTAATCATTTCTGATCAAATGAATCAACGTATGGGGGGGTGTGTGTGTATGTATTTTTGTTGTTGTTGTTGTTCAGATGGAGTCTTGCTCTGTTACCAGGCTGGAGTGCAGTGGTGCCATCTTGGCTCACTGCAACCTCCAACTCCCTGGTTCTGGCGATTCTCCTGCCTCAGCCTCCTGAGTAGCTGGGATTATAGGCACGTGCCACCATGCCCAGCTAATTTTTGTAATTTTAATAGAGACGGGGTTTCACCAAGTTTGGCTAGTCTTGATCTCCTGACCTCGTGATCCACCCACCTCAACCTTCCAAAATGCTGTGATTAGGCATGAGCCACTGTGCCCAGCCAACATACTGGTATATGGAAGCTCATGAAGTGAGTTCCACTGCCCCATTCTTTCTGATGATGGAATTAGACTAAATTTGTTAAACTGTAATATAAAGTACTTACTTCATATATGAATATCAGTCAATTAGTTACCAAATGCACAATTCACCAACCTTACTTGACAATTAAGTGGTCTCTGCTCCCTGAGTTTATTTCTTAAAAAAAAAAATAGCCTCAACTTAAAGATCTAAGTATATATTTAGCATAGGACAGAAACTGTAAAGGTACACCTAGAAAAATCCATGTAACATAAGAAATAAAACATCCAAAACTTACACAAATGTTATTTGTATCCATAGTAACATGATTATTTATAATACAATGACATATTTTAGGTAAGATCACAGAAATTTCGAGCTGGTCTTTAATTTATAGGTGATGTCCTTCAAACCTAGAGGCCTAGCAAATGACTTACTAAAAGTAATGACCTAAGTTGATAGCAGTAAGAATTTTTGGAACTCATGAATCCTAGCTCCTTATTGAGTGTTCTTGTCACTATATCATTCTGACTTCTAGAGTTGAAATGAAATTATAGTGGGGGGATGCATATGGGGGGTGCATTGGATTCACTTTGGGAATCTTTGTAAGCCTAAACTGCAGATTAAACTGCAGAAGGTAAGAGAATGAGTGTTTCAAATATATTTATACCAGATGTATTAAAGAACATTATCACGAACTGATTTAGGTACTCGCTTTGATCGGTCTCAGATTTGTCTCTGTTCTCATTACTAATAACTTTGACTTTGTTCAAATGCAAATCCAATTGCTATGCCTGCAGTAGCAGCACTTACTTCTCAAGTAGATCCATACCCGTTTGCCACTGTCTCATTCAACATTGGAGACAAAGCCTTCTTTTATGTGCAGGTTCACTTAAGATAATTTTATCAGTTCCTGTTTCCTAATAAATTAGTGTTTATAGCAACAGAAAAATTATTGAAGGCTTCGTTGTACTTTAGAAAGTAAGTTCATTTAATTTGTCAATATACATCATGTAATGAAGATTTATTTTTATTAAGGACCCAAATTCCTTGTGATTACTTAAGGAAAACTGCTGTTGCTTCATGATTGCCTAAAAATTCGAAGAAATCTCTTCAAAGACTTCTTCAGTAGTGCAAATTGTATGTTAAAATCTTCTTTTCATATGTTAAAATCTCTTATTTTACAAATACAACCAATGACCATGGCCATCTAAGCACAGCGTAGGCTGAACAGGGTTATTTGCAAAGGTGAATATAACGATACTGGAATTCATTAAGAATTAATTTCTCGCTAGTTTATGGGAGAAAATAATACATAAGTTGTTGTTATATCCTATTTGTAGAACACCTAATCTTGTTTCCCACCTAATGTGAGAATAGTTAACCGTTTACAGTATTAATATGAGAAAGCACCAAATAAATTTAGATACTTTCTAACACTCAGTAATGGCACGAAGGGGTGACTTCAGGGAGTTTTACCATAGCCCTCCTTGTCCTTGTCAGCTCCTTCGTGTTCACCTCAAATAAATGCAGTTTGGATGGGAAAAGCACGCTTGCTTTGCTTGCTGAGTCTGAAGACACTTTCCCCAGCTCCCACTGCTAACCGGACAGTCACTGGATTCCTCCTATATAGAAATCTTAAGCCACTGCTCTTCATTCCTTCCACTTCTAAAATCAAATTGTACTGGTATTCGACTGTGTTCCTTATTCATAATAAATTTGTAAATAGCCTGGCAACCCATTTGGGGTTGATTTACATGATGAGTCCTTTTCTGGATTAAGAGGTTGAAGTGAAGAAACGTTCCTCTTTCGGAATTGCAGCACACTTTCCTCATTCCATGGTCATTCAGTTTCTGCAGGTCAGCTTGTGACATTTTGGCACTGGATGCCCATAAACTTAAACCTGCAATTTTCAGAGTAGGAATTCCTTACTACCTTCTTGGGCCTGAGTGAGTCTTGGTGCCTAAAACTGAGTTTGATGTATGTGGGCTCAAATGCGGTGTTAAGAGTGAGTGACAGGAATTGTTTATTGCTATTGCTGCAGTAGTCATCAGAGCCCTCAGGAACTGCTATTTTCATTCCTTTGGTTAATCACAATGTCAGTCATTTAATTAAAATGATACCATATGTATGGTGTTTTTAAACTTTGAAATATTTAGTCTGGCCTACATTCAAGCATAGCTTCTCAGATTGGGTGCTACAAACAGGTTACAACCGTGCCTTGGCAGAGAAGCCTCCAGGCCAGTGAGTTCTGGTTTCAAGTATCTTGTCCAGTGAGCCTAGTATGCCCCACCACTTTCAATCTTTATTTTACTGTGAAATGTAAAAGGTGGGGAAGCATTGTATTAAGACAGCTAGGATTTTTAAAGTTTAATTTTATGCTAGCCATCAGCAAGAACAGGAGGAATCATAGTAATTTTTGTTACAATTTTGTGCCCACTGAGCACAGGAAAAAAGGTTTTAAAATCTACCATTTCTTCATATATGCACTGAATCCAGACCTTCTGTCAGATAATGCCTGTCCACTTCGGCTGGACCAAAAATGTTGCCCTTTTTTTTTGGTGGAAATTCTTTTTTTTTTTTTTTTTTTTGAGACGGAGTCTCGCTCTGTCACCCAGGCTGGAGTGCTATGGCCGGATCTCAGCTCACTGCAAGCTCCGCCTCCCGGGTTCACGCCATTCTCCTGTCTCAGCCTCCCGGGTAGCTGGGACTACAGGCGCCGCCACGTCGCCCGGCTAGTTTTTTGTATTTTTTAGTAGTATACTAAAAAATTTTTTTATTGTATTTTTTAGTATTTTTTAGTAAATTTTTTGTATTTTTTAGTATACTTTCACCGTGTTAGCCAGGATGGTCTCGATCTCCTGACCTCGTGATCCGCCCGTCTCGGCCTCCCAAAGTGCTGGGATTACAGGCTTGAGGCCACCGCGCCCGGCCTTTTGGTGGAAATTCTATGAGGAATTTGTCTGTGAGAATTTGAGAAAAAATCAGACAAATTCTATATCTGATTTTTTTTTCTGTCCTCAAAAGCATGAACTTTTAGATAACAACCCTCTGATAGAAATAGTAAGCACTACTTAGATATTTAATACACAATCTTGTTTCTTATGATTTCATATTTGACTTCATAACTACTTTTGTTAGTGGATGCATCCATAAGCATAAGCATGCTGCCCTGCTCTCCATCTTGGAAACTAAGATTGACAGTGAATATCACACAGATGCATGTAAAGTTTTGTAAATGTAGAGTACCTGAGCAGTCAGTGACAATATGCATTCCATATTATGTGGCTAACAAAGGGAAGCAGGAAAGTGATTTAGAAGAGAAGACTAAAGAAAGATCATTTGTAAATATTTTTCTTCCTCCTTTACACAGTAGAAAGATTCCTAAAAATGTATGACTACTGTAAATAATGTAAATACTACTTACATTATGTTAGTGTTAAATGAACCAACACAGTGATTTCCAGGTGTTACTAATATATCTAGGCCATTGATACGCTTTGGAAAGACTTTCTGTGCAGTCTGCAGGTTTACGAATCACCCTGCTAATGGTTCCTGTATTTTACAGAAACTCTGTTAACGCATCCTGAGTAAAATTATCATGTATTGTATAACAGAACTGGACATTTTATTATCTCCTGATTTATCTTTATACAAGATTAGATTTGGGGATATTGTTTTTTAAGCTAATGCGTCTCTATTTCATACTTTTGGTGGACAAGTTTTAGTTACTCATGCTCAGCAAAATGACATTTTAGGTTGGTGAGAGAACACAAAATAATTGATAGAAGAATGTGGACACTACTTCAAAATAACTGAGAAATTATGAGGCTGGGCACAGTAGCTCAAGCTTGTAATCCCAGCACTTTGGGAGGCAGAGTGGGCCGACTGTTTGAACCCAGGAGTTCGGGACCAGCCCGGGCAACGTGGCAAAATACTATCTCTTAGATAAAAGAAGGAAAGAAAGAGAGAGAGAAAGAAAGAAAGAAAAAGAGGGAGCGAGAGAGGGAGGAAGGAAGGAAGGGAGGGAGGGAGGAGGAAGGAAGGAAGGAAGGAAGAAAGGAAGGAAGGAAGGAAACAAAAACTAGTGAGGCATGGTAGTGGTGCACGCCTGTGTACTCAGGAGGCTGAGGCGGGAGGATCAATTGAGCCTGGGAGGTTGAGGCTACAGTGAGCAGTGATTGTGCCACTGCACTCCAGCCTAGGCAACAGAGCGAGACCCTGTCTCAAAAAAAAAAAAAAAGAAAGAAAGAAAGAAAGAAAATTATAAAACTTTTTTTTTTTTTTTTTTTTTGAGAGAAGATTTCACTCTGTCACCCAGGCTGGAGTACAGTGGCACCATCTCTGCATATAGCAACCTCCCCACACACCTGGGGCTCAAGTGACCCTCCCCCTTCAGCCTCCAGAGTAGCTTGGACCACAAGCACATGCCATCACGCACAGTTAATTTTTTCTATTATTGGTAGAGACGGGGTTTCACCATGTTACCCAGGCTGGTCTCGAACTCCTGAGCTCAAGCAATCTGCCTGCCTCAGCCTCCCAAATTGTTGGGATTACAGGCATGAGCCGCTGTGCCCAGCCTGTGTTTTGTTACTTAAATAATTATTGCATATGGATAAGTATTTTTAATGCAGTCATTTGGCCGACAGAAATGTTTTATGAGGTTCCACTCTTGAACTTTGTTCTTTTCTTTAAAATACAGTGTTGTTTAGAAGAGCCATCATCATGACGATTTACAAATAAACCATGTTTTAAGGAAAGATCAGTTCATTTATTCAGTTTTTATAGGATGTTAAATTTGCCTTTAACATCTCATTTAATTTTCAAAACTATCACATTGGATTGTTACTGTTACTTACTTTTGTTTTATAGATGAAATTGAAGCACGTAGAAATTAATAATATACCCACGGTCACACAGTGAATAAGGAATAAAGCTCAAATTTTAATATGAACCCTCTGACTTGAACCCATAGTCTTATCCATTTTCCTCTCTACTGCCTCCCAGACAGTATACTACCGTTCCGCATGGCCATGACCCTTACCGCATCTCTCGCAATCATCCCTTAGGCTTATCTTATTTCTTACTATGTCATTGTAACTTTTTTAAAAGCTATTTTATAAAACAAGTAGGGTAACCAGCCGTCTTGGTTTCTCCAGGACAGTCCCAGTTCTAGCACTTACATGTCCTGCATTCTGAGAAACCCCTCATTTCTGGGCAAACTGGGAGTTGGTCACCCTCAGCCTATTCCTTACCCAAACGCATCTCATTTCATTCTTCATCTCACAACCATGATCTGAGGCTCAGAGATGAGATACGAGGCTACAGAATTAGATGCAAGTCAGAATTTTACACACACATACACACACACAGAGCTTGGTATTAAAAAGCAGTGTTCATACATTTTGGTCTTTCTGTATCCAGCCACTTCAAAAATAACTTTGTCAAAATGTGGAGAAATAGTGCATCCTGTCTGTCATGTTTCCATGAAGACTTTCCCATGCATACAAAGCATGTGAGGAGTATTGGCACATTACACACCAAACTAATGGGAATGGAATGGTGTAGAAAGTACATTCACATTTCATTCAATATTATGTATTATTTGGATTTTTTACAAGAATTGTTAAGGTATTAGTAAAAGAGTATTCACTAAACATCTTCAGCATTTTATGTATTATATTTATGTATTAAGCATATTTTTAAAAATTAATAACAGGGCATATACATTTTTATTCAGTAAAACAACAGAAGCTTTAGTATATACTTAACGTTTCTTAATATGGCGAAGTGGGAGGGAGGAAGAAGAGAGGTTTGAAAGAGGTGGAAAAAAGAGAGAAACCAGAGGCTGAGAAGAGACAGACCAAGGCAGAAAGAGAAAACAGGAGAGATGAAGACTCTTGATGTTTCTGATTGGTTTCGCTATACAAGACTTACTGTCATTTGTGCTAATTGGGCTTCATTTATAGGTTCTGGATGGTAGAGAAATACTAGGAAGATGCAAGATAACTGAGTTTGGACAAAATAAAAAATTTTGATTTGGTTAGGCATGGTAGCTCATGCCTGTAATCCCAGAACTTTGAGAGGCTGAGGTGTGTGGATTACTTGAACCCAGGAGGTCGAGACAAACTTGGGCAGCAAAGTGAGACCTCGTCACTATAAAAAATTAAGAAATTAGCCAGGCATGGTGGCACGTGCCTGTGTTCCCAGCCATTCAGGAGGCTGAGGTGATCGCACCACTGCACTCCAGTTTGGGTGGCAGAGACTCAGTCTCAAAAAAAAATTTTTTATAAATTATTATTATTATACTTTAAGTTATAGGGTACATGTGCATAACGTGTAGGTTTGTTACATATGTATACTTGTGCCATGTTGGTGTGCTGCACCCATCAACTCGTCAGCACCTATCAACTCGTCATTTACATCAGGTATAACTCCCAGTGCAACCCCTCCCCCCTCCCCATAATAGGCCCCAGTGTGTGATGTTCCCCTTCCCGAGTCCAAGTGATCTCATTGTTCAGTTCCCACCTATGAGTGAGAACATGCGGTGTTTGGTTTTCTGATCTTGCGATAGTTTACTGAGAATGATGGTTTCCAGCTGCATCCGTGTCCCTACAAAGGACACGAATTCATCCTTTTTTGTGGCTGCATAGTATTCCATGGTGTATATGTGCCACATTTTCTTAATCCAGTCTGTCATTGATGGACATTTGGGTTGATTCCAAGTCTTTGCTATTGTGAATAGTACCGCATTAAACATACGTGTGCATGTGTCTTCATAGCAGCATGATTTATAATCCTTTGGGTATATACCCAGTGATGGGATGGCTGGGTCATATGGTACTTCTAGTTCTAGATCCTTGAGGAATCACCATACTGTTTTCCATAATGGTTGAACTAGTTTACAATCCCACCAACAGTGTAAAAGTGTTCCTATTTCTCCACATCCTCTCCAGCACCTGTTGTTTCCTGACTTTTTAATGATTGCCATTCTAACTTGTGTGAGATGGTATCTCATTGTGGTTTTGATTTGCATTTCTCTGATGGCTAGTGATGATGAGCATTTTTTCATGTGTCTGTTGGCTGTATGAATGTCTTCTTTTGAGAAATGTCTGTTCATATCCTTTGCCCACTTTTTGATGGGGTTGTTTGTTTTTTTCTTGTAAATTTGATTGAGTTCTTTGTAGGTTCTGGATATTAGCCCTTTGTCAGATGAGTAGATTGCAAAAATTTTCTCCCATTCTGTAGGTTGCCTGTTCACTCTGATGGTAGTTTCTTTTGCTGTGCAGAAGCTCTTCAGTTTAATTAGATCCCATTTATCAATTTTGGCTTTTGTTGCGGTTGCTTTTGGTGTTTAGACATGAAGTCTTTGCCCATGCCTATGTCCTGAATGGTATTACCTAGGTTTTCTTGTAGGGTTTTTATGGTTTTAGGTCTAACATTTACGTCTCTAATCCATCTTGAATTAATTTTCATATAAGGAGTAAGGAAAGGATCCAGTTTCAGCTTTCTACTTATGGCTAGCCAGTTTTCCCAGCACCATTTATTAAATAGGAAATCCCTTCCCCATTTCTTGTTTTTGTCAGGTTTGTCAAAGATCAGATGGCTGTAGATGTGTGATATTATTTCTGAGGGCTCTGTTCTGTTCCATTGTTCTGTATCTCTGTTTTGGTACCAGTACCATGCTGTTTTGGTTACTGTAGCCTTGTAGTATAGTTTGAAGTCAGGTAGCGTGATGCCTCCAGCTTTGTTCTTTTGACTTAGGATTGTCTTGGCAATGCGGGCTCTTTTTTGGTTCCATATGAACTTTAAAGCAGTTTTTTCCAATTCTGTGAAGAAACTCATTGGTAGCTTGACGGGGATGGCATTGAATCTATAAATTACTTTGGGCAGTATGGCCATTTTCACGATATTGATTCTCCTATCCATGAGCATGGTATGTTCTTCCATTTGTTTGTGTCCTCTTTTATTTCACTGAGCAATGGTTTGTAGTTCTCCTTGAAGAGGTCCTTTACATTCCTTGTAAGTTGGATTCCTAGGTATTTTATTCTCTTTGAAGCAATTGTGAATGGAAATTCATTCATGATTTGGCTCTCTATTTGTCTGTTATTGGTGTATAAGAATGCTTGTGATTTTTAAAAAGGTTCAGCAGTATATTTAGGGTTCATTTAGCTTTCTGTAGAAAAAAATTGAAGACAGACTTACCTCTGTGAGATATGCTATACATGAAATGTGTATCAAGCGTTTGGTTTAGTTAGATAGCACATTGAAGTACTATAAAAAAGGACTTTTGTCTATTCTGATCTTTGCTTCAGTGAACACAACTTGCCTAACTGTATTTAGTGTCTGGTTTATAAGACATTTGACAATATGGCAGAGAGTATGATAACATATTTTGTATGACTGGTATCTGTTTATGTTCTTAAGTGGAGATCTGTTTTAAATTCGATATTAACATCAGAGTCCAGGTACATTCTTTCAAATGTCATCACATTAAGGAGTAGAATAAGAATCTATTCCTTAAATGAAAGTTAACTACCATTTATCCTGTTAATACACTTTTCACATTTTATATATTTTTTCTGTATGACAAAAGAAATACCTTTAGGTTGTATCTACATGACTAGGCAAAGTTTTATGGGCCCTGAATACATAAGGCTGTATGATCACAACTCAGAACTCATCTGTATCTTTGTGTGATGATAATCATAATCTTAGGTTCAAATTAGCTCAAGGGGAACTGGCTGATTACATTGTTATTTCTAATTGTGTTGGCTTTGCACAAATTCCTCCTCTCTTACATTTCATAATTTTCCACTTGAGGCACATGATCCTGTTACTTGGTTAAATCTTTAAGATTTTCTTTGATGTTTTGAATTAATGGGTTCAAAGAGAGTCCAACTTTATAACATTTATGCTATATATTTTTATTAACTGTTGAATGTTTGATGTTCTTTTTCTTTTTATGTTTAAAAGGGTTGGTATTTCTTAATTACAAAGAACTGAAAAAGAGGATATCGCCTTACCTTACAAAATAAGATTTAGGTTTGATTTACAAGCATTACCAAAAAACATTTCTGTAAGTGAATATTTTATAATAGCAATAGATTCCCAGGAGAAGTTGTTGAAAACCATCTATAAATATCTAGAAGAGGATGCTCATCTCTTTGGGATTGTTTAGATCACATTTTCTTTTTTTAAAAAAGAGAGGATTGGTGTCTGCTTTGAAAAGTTGACTAGGCTTTAATTTTCAGAACTTACAAAATAATGGCTCTTAAAGCAGTATCACTCATTCCCAATGGTTTAAAAACAGAAAATTTTATCATCCTGAAGTATTTAATAAAAAATGTTTCTTTTTACATGGAAACAACAGGGTTTGTAAGTACTGAAAGTTCTATTAGCTACAACTACTATGTCCTGTTTCCAAAATACCTTACTCAGCATTCAGTAGTTTTTCAAAATGGTATTTTCCTGTTGCTGAAGACTGTAGAACAAATTATATCATTTTTCTTAATACACAGTTGGAGAATCTAATGCTGGATAAAGATGGCCACATAAAAATTACAGATTTTGGACTTTGCAAAGAAGGGATCACAGATGCAGCCACCATGAAGACATTCTGTGGCACTCCAGAATATCTGGCACCAGAGGTAGGCTTCGGTTCCATTAATAGGAAAGTAACATTGACATAATATTTTGCAAAGTAAACCATTTAAGTATTAAAAGTTAACTCTAGTATCTACTACTTTTATCTGTATTTCAACCTGAATCAAAATTTTTTTGCTCTTAATTTGTTATAATGGGATATGGTAGGATCAAGAATATATTGAAATTAAATTTTATAAACTATAAGCACAAAGGTACTAACTAAAGTCGATTAAATCAATTTTTATTTCTTGGCCATATCCATTTTATCTTGGCTATACCCATTTTGATTCATTTATTAAAATAGAACAATTGATTTCAGCAAGAATATTTATATTTTTACAAACCATCTTGGACTTTCCTTAGAAACAACAGTGATTTTTAATTTATAGTATTGTGGGTTTATTTAAAATTATTTTATTGGGAAAATTATTGAAATGACAGAAGCTACATTTTGGAATTTATGTCAAAGGAAACTCCAAACTGGTAACCTCCCTGTGCTAAGGGTTCCACAATAATTTATTAATTTGTTTATTCAACAGATATTTATTGTATATCTGCTGTATATCGGGTACTTTTCTGGATAATGGGGTTACAGGCGCAAGACAGAAAAGGATCCTAGTCTCAGGGAACTTAGCTTTCAGTGGAGGGAGACAATAAAAATAAAAAAAGAAATAACATAATGTCTTAAGTTTCATGAACAAAAAAAAAAGCAAGATTAAATGTAAGGGTGTGGTGTGGCTGTTGTAGACGGTGTTCCAGTTACTAATGCTGTGTAACAAACCACCCTAGTGTTTATCAGTGGAAAACAACCATTTTATATAAAATAACGGATTTTCTGAATCAGGAATGCAGATGGGCACAGCAAGGACAGCTAATTTATGCTCCACTGTGTATGAGGTCTCAGCTTGAAAGACTTTACAGTGAGAGCATGATTCTATGGCTGGAGACTGGAGTCGTCCGGAAGCATCTTCACTCACATGTCTGACAATTCTGCTGGCTGTCCACTGGTAACTTATTTGGGCTGTTGGCAGGAGCATTTATATGTAGCCCTTCTCTCCATGGGTCTGGACTTCCTCATAATGACAATTTCAATGCAGTCAGACTTCTTTGGCTCTGAGCCCTAAAAGCAGATGTCCTAGGAACATGTTAGAAGCTGCATGGTACCTTTGTTTCCACCTAGTAAACCATCAAGACTATTAACTTTTTAAAAGTTTGATTTCATAGATATTTTTATAATTGGAGTACAATTCATATACCATAAAACTTATTCTTTAAAATACACACTTTGGTGATTTTTAGTACATTCACAGAGTTGTAGAACTATCACCACTGTCCACTTCCAGAATATTTTCATCACTCCAGCAAGAAACCCCATACCCGTTAGCTCCTCATTCTTCCTTCCCCCGTAGGCAACCACTGATGTACTTTTTGTCTCTGTAGATTTGCCTGTTGTAGACATTTCATACAAATGGGATCATACAGTATGGAGTCTTCTGTGACTGGCTTCTTTCACTTAGCATAAAATTCAGTGTTCCTCCCTGTTTTAGCATGTTATTGTTATTTCATTCCTTTTTATGGCTGGATAATATTCCATTGTATGGATAAACCACATTTCGTTTGTTTGTTCAGCAGCTGATGTACATTGGGTTGCATCCATTTTTTGACTACTATGAATAATGCTGCTGCTATGAACATTTGTTTATGCATCTCCTTTTATGGCCTATTTTCGGAAGTCACACAACATCATTTCTGTCATACCCTTACTCCCCAAAGCAGTTGTAAGCCTGCACAGGTTTAAGTGGTGGAGACAGAGACCACACCTTTACGTTGCAGAAGAGCATGTGAGATGGGAGATACTGCCGCAGCCATCTTTGGAAAATAACATCTTTCACAGACAGTATGTTCAGGGAAAGTGATGGTTGATGGAAAGAGATGGTACCTATCGCAAAGGTAAAAGAGAAGAGCTTTCCAAAGAGAGCAGCTAGTGCTCCATTTCCCCTCAAACTCCAATACAGTTTTTGTGGCTATAGGCAAATAGGGAGGTATTAATACTTGATGTGTGAACGTAACTATTTAATGAGCGTCTACTATGTGCCACATGCTGTGTAAGTGCATTACATCTATTATTTCTTTTAACATTTGGAATAATCTTTGATGATAGGTAGCAAATACAATTTTTTTAAAGGTGAGGGAATATGAGATCAGAATGTTTAAATATTATCTGTACACAACCGGGAAGTGGTGAAAGCATAATGAAGATTCTAATTAGTTTGTCTGACTATAAAGCCCACTTTTACTTTTTAAACTACATATGTCCTGGCCTCAAAAAATCCTAATTTGAAGACCACTTACAAATATAAATAATCATAATTTTTAAATGAATACTTTGTAAATGCCCAACAGGAAAATGTAATAAAAAGAAATTAGGAAGTAAAATCCCCAATGATGTTCGCATTCCTTATACATATAGTAACTCATGCTAGTCTATTATTCTAATAGTTCTTTTCAACTCGGGATTACATTTACATTTCAACAATGTTAAATTATTGTCAATAAGTGCTACTATTTAAAATACAATAAATTTCCTACTATATTCTTGCCAAAAATACAATTTTCTCTCTTTAAAAATCTGTAGTTTAGAATTCTCTATTTCTGTGGTTGAATTAGGTAAAACTGTAGTAACACTGTTTCTTGTTTATTCAAATAAAATATTTTCTAGAATAGAATTGTTTTTATAAATGTCACAAAAAATTATTTGTTTCTCTGGAGTTCAGTTACCCCTGCTATAAATTTGCTATGGAAAAAAATATGCCATATTTAGAATAACAAAATTAGTTAGGTCACAATTAGGGTAAATTATTTCTGAAGAAGATGAATACATCTCAAGAAGCAGATGATCTGAGAAACAAAGATGTTATTTCCTACACAATGTCATCAGCTGAAGAACAAATTAAGAATTTAATGCAAGAAGAGTACACTTGTTTCTGAATGGAAAATTTATAGTTCCCACAAAATTATGAGTTTCTCTTTAAAGACAAGAAAACATTTCTGTATACCTTTTTTAATACTTCAAAAGTCTGATCTTTAAAAACAGTTTATATACCCATCCATGGTTGATACACAGTGATTCATAATTAAAATCTTGACACCATGTTTTTATAGGGAAGAATGATTATTATTGTTATTATTTGAGTATGAGAAATCTTGAAACAACTTATGAAATTGTAGCTTTTATATTTTAAATGTCGTGTCACGTCTTGCGTTTTTAAACTCTTGACTGTGTTTACCCTTAAAAAATAAGAATTAATTCCTTTATTCTGGTCTTCATTGGTACCATTTTTACTGAAGAACACTCACTCATTCATCAAATAATTATTTATTGAATATTTTTAAAGTATCAGGCATTACCTTAGGTACTGGGAATACAATGATGGTAGAAAATGTCTTTTGCCCTCAAGTGGCTTGCTGTTTACTAAGGTGATAAGTTATGGAAAACAGTTATTACTGTGCAAGAAAATAACTGCTTTACTAGTTTCGTACAGTGGAGTGGAAGGAAGAGGAAACGTGCTTAAGCCTGCAGGGAGGGTCTGGTAGCGGAAAAGGGGAAGCAGGAGGAGAGGAGGCTGGACACATAGATAGGGATTGAAATGTAACAGAGTTTTAGATTTGATCCTGTGGGCTAGGAAAAATCACTTGTGAATTGAGAGCAAGGCGATACTGTGATCAGATTTACATGGTCAGTGTTAGGGAGGGATTGGCAGCAGCTGAAGCCAGCCTCTTCCTTTTACCTCAGATGGTGTCTCTCACTTTTTTTGGACCTTGAAATTTCTAGTACATTACCATTAGTAATGCTGGGCTTTTTGTGACAGTACTAGAAGTAGTAGTTGTGTATCAAATCTGTAATACATTCTTGACTACTGCTTCTCTTGTGAATGACTCACTGTCAACATCTTCCCTTCTGTCTTTACAGAAGATTTGTTTACACATTATGTAGGAATCTTGCTGCAACCTATACTTCACCTAGCAATAGTGTTCCTTCACCTTTTATGTTGTTTTAATCTGGTATAAAGACGGGTGAAGGGTATTTTGAACATACTTCACAAAGACTGTTAAAAATCAGTTTAAAGCCAGTTTATTAAATGTTCAATGTCAGATACATGGCAGGTTTTAAAATAAACTTAGGTTTTAAGTGAACTTAATTTGTTTCTTGTGGCAAATGAGGAAAACGTAAAACTTACAGTATAAATGTGCCATTTGTTGAAAAAAATATTTTTAAGGTATTGTTCTTTTGAAGAAGGATGCAGCTTACAATGCAGTTTTCCAACTTGGGAAGCATTTAACAATACTGTTGATGTAGAAAAGGCTAGTTTTTGTTTTGTTTTGTGTTTTTAACAGGTTACAGAGGTTCAGTTCTAGCTGGCATATGCACTATGCATTTAGTGTGCTACGTCCTGAAAACTACATTTGCATGTGTAGCTTTAAATGAATGTACCTTTGCTCTTTTGTACATTAGAAGGAAATAAACTTATAGTAAATTATGGATCATATGATATCTTGAGGGGATTTTGTTTTTATAATCTGTGCTGTATTTTCACACCTAGAAATTATAAAAGAAATTAGAAATCACATATAAACTCTTACTGTTAAATTTTATTATTTGATTTGGCTCCTATTGAATCCAAACCATTTTATGCAGTGCTAATTATTTAGAGTCTCAGCTTTGCTCTTGAGTTAGCAGTACCTGATCAACTTTCCAACTGTAAAACAGTTTGAAAATCAAATGTAGCTTACATGCAAGACCCAACAAAATTAAAAGTGTTAAGTGCGTTTTGGCAGTTCACTTTTATTATGCCCAGTCCTCAAATGTACCAGCAGATAATCATCTGAATGTTAGTTATTTTTCACATGCTTATGTGATCACACAAAAAGTACATGCTAAAAAGAAGCAGATGGTGACAGATGGGGAAGGTTGAATAAGGTGGTTTTGGAAACCTAGAGAAATGCACTTCTGTAATAGTGTAAAAATAAAAATTATTTGATAGTCGAGTTAGAACTAACAAAGATTGCAAAAAATGACTTGATTGTTGGGAAATATATAATATCTAGCTGTGGTTGCTATTGAGAAAAAAATGTATATAATTTTATTTCATCTAAATGTAAAATGATTTGTTTTTCCAGTTACTGAAGCAGTATTTGATGCATTCTTTTTAGTTTTTTAGAGTCCCATTCTTAGAAAACATTTCACTTGCTCTAATTTTCCTGATTTTTTTCTTTGAAACCTACCGTCTTTAATATCTTACATATAATGTAACATAATGTAACATTTTTAAAATAGCTGAAATAGATGAGAATATTTTGGTAACTATTTTGATACAAAGATTTGCTCAAAGTCATTGTGTTAGGTCATAGTATAAATGGAGATTAAATTCTATATAAATTAAAAATCAAAGATATATATTAGCTTCCAGAAAAGGTAGTAAAGGAGGTGCCAGGGCGTGGACTAGTGTTGCAGGTGTGGGAAATAGTTAGAAGCTAACTTGCTCGAAATGTATTAAATAGAATTTTCTTTATTTTAAATCCAACAAAGAATAAATGTAAAATATGTCATTTTGTGGGTGCTGCCAATATTGTTTTTAGGATATCTGAAGAGAAATGAATGAGGCTAAAGTTACATATGTTTGCACATTTAATCTGTAGGTAAAAATAGTAGCACATGTAGTTACATTCTGATTAGTCTTTGCACAAAGTTCTACTATATTCCAGCAGATTGTAAAACTAGTCTTAGAATCTCTGTGCTTTCTGTGAAAAGAAAGAGTTGTTTTAGTAGCCTTTCTAAAATTGTGGACAACCCTAGCATTTTATTTACCTATTAATAATTCATATGATATCTATCCACCTGGGGTAATTTTGAAAACCTTAATATTCCTGGTAATTCAGAAAAGATCTCATCACCATGATTAAAGGGAACATTAAAGGAGTAGAGGGATGAGTTCAGATAGAAGTTGTCTGCTCTATAGTTAGAATTCATATTTAAGAACTTCTAACTCTCATATGAATTGGCTTACTGTTTAGTTGAGTATATTTAATTTCTTTCTATAGTATATTGCTATTTTATATGATTTTCTGGGTAATATTACAAGCCATTCCATTTTATCTCATAATTAGACATTGTTTAAATATGAACTAAAATGGAATTAACGCCTCTCAATGTTTATAAGTGGCATCTTGTACTTACTTAGAGGTCTGTCAGTTCTTAAAGTAGCTATTTTTCGCCCTAACTTCTTTTCAATGTTATATGGTCTTTTGGCTTTAACAGAATATTTGCATTCAGTACTTTGGTATGATTCTAGTTTAAGCACAAAGTTTAATTTTAAATTCTCTGTACCATGAGAACATATACAAAACTAACCCTAACTGGGAACACTAGTGATTACCTATCGTATTTTACAATGGCTATTGTTACTTGGGTTATAAAGGCTCAGTTTCTTGGAATCCCATAATGTCTATTGCTTCAGATAAAAAAGAAGTATAGAAATCTCTTGGAAGATGTGTGTAAGTATGATCTAATTATCATTATTGTATCCATTTAGCCTTTCTCTTGTCGAAGGATTTTTCCTGTGCTAGCCAGAGTTTGCTTTTGAAAGTACGATGTTAACCGTGTACAAGTATTTGTGTGTGCTAGGAGAGGTGGCCATAAAGCGTACAGCCTTCATATAATTCATAGCAAATGTCATTGGCAGTTGCTGTCACTTAAAAATTATTAAAGCAGTTGAGAAATAGTTATAAAATATGTATTTATGAAGAACATACCAAGCAACTGTAGAATTTATAATCTTAACGTATTGAAGTGGATACTTTTCCTGAAGCTGCAGTTTACTTTAAAATCTGAATGAGAAGATTTGTAGGTCTTTTTTCCTTAGCCCATACCTGTGATGTTAAGAATATATGAAGGGCTCCCATAAATGATAAATGATATAGATGTATGTTTAGGTATAAAACACACATCTATCAGTTACCTGAAATGTAAGACTACTGGAAAAAACTTTTTTTTTTTGAATTAGTGGTAAATTGGTTCATCCAAGTTCGCAGTTTACTTTCACAACATAGGTGTGCAGACAGTTTGTTTAGATGTTTAATTTTTTCCCCCATCTGTTCTGTCAGGATTATTGATTGAGCAGTAAGCCACCCCAGGGCATACATAGCCTCCTTATAATTGCTTGCCTTGGGTGCATTGTGTGGCCTGGTGGGTACGCTGAGGGAGGTGTTCCTTTAACCTCCTAGTAAATCCTCCTGGTAAAAGAATATTGGAATGAATAGATTCTGTTTTAAAAGGCCCATTAGCCAAATAAATATTTACATTGGTAACTTGAATTGATAGTATAATTTAAAAATATATAGTTTCTCATTCAATATCATTCTTTGAAATTAAAACATATTAGTTCTTGAATTGTTATTAACTCACCTGGCTGTTTTATAAATGTAAGTGTCTTCATCAAATCTTGATCAGATATTTCCAGGGTATTTAATGTTAGTTTGTATCTGCTGTAACCTCCTTGAGTCTTAGGTTTTATCATATCAGAAAGTAAAGCAATTTCTGGCTCCTATTAGAAATAAAGCCTTATTTTCTAGAGTTCGTGCTCTGTTTGAGTTTTCATTTGATGTGACCTGTCATCAGTCTTTAACAATTACATTTTTTTAATGTTCCAAATCCCCTCTTTCATCTCTGTTTGGGCATTTATGTTGAAGGTAGGTATAAAGTACAACTACATCTGTGGTTATAAAGGACTGTAGGGGTAGAGGAAATACCAAATGTCTGCTTTCCTATTTAAAGTTTGGGTTTCATTTAAAAGTCAGTAACGTTGGTTTTATGGAAAAGAGACACAAGTTTATTTCTTCAAGATAAATCTTTCATTGGATTTTTTCAGGAGCATATTTTGATCTGTATTTATATCCAAATTATATGAGAAATTACCTTTTAATGAAGTTGAAGTATGCTCTACCATTGTTGTACCTGTCCGTTATACCACAGTTTATCATATCTTTCAGCCAGCCCTCACAATAACCATGAAATAAATTAGCCTTTTAGCTAGAAAAAAAAAAAATCTCAGAGGTAACCAGAAAGACTTTGCAATCCTTAAGTTAAAAAAATGTAAATTGTGTATGTTATGTATTTATAGAATAATAAGTGCTTTGAGTAGAGGGAGAAAAATTGTCTTCTTAAAATAATCTGAAAGAGGTTATTGGATTCAAATTGGTTAATTTGACTGTGGGATTTCCAGAGTATTTAAAAGTATTGTGTTTTGAAATAATGTAGACTCAGGAAAGAGAAAGGATACTGTTTGAATAGTGGGAACATACATATCCACATGTAAGATAGTGTAATCATTATTTTTATTTATGTATGTTTCATCTTATAGCTGTTTGGAGATAGGATTTGGACAAAAATCTTTTTAATTGGTAGTGAAATCTCTTAGGTAAAGAGGAATTTTAGTTGTTAGGATGTTTTCTCCTCATCATTGCTTAAGTTTACACGTCAAGAAGACAATACGTTACATCAGTTTTGTTCAATACAAAGTGATACGGCAAACAGTTCTAATGATAGCATTATGTATCTGTAGATCAATTAAAGCACGTATGTTCAGAGGCAAAATCACTTATTTTAAGAATCAATATTCATTTTACAAAGCTAAATAAAATGTATTTAATTTTATCAAACAGATTTTTTTACAATGCAATTTTATTTTTCAGTTGCTTATTTCTCTTCAAAAATAAAAAACCCCCTTTTTATGTACTCACTTTCCCTTCTGGCTGCAAACCAGGTATTTAAACAAAAATAAAGGATTGCCAGTTTTGCCAGCTGGGGATGAGAACCCGGCTGGTGAAATGTGGGTTCGGGAGGCAGTTAATCCAGCTTTTATGCTTTTTATGGTTTTATGAAAAAAGAGGTTAAAAACCACATTTGGCTCCTTTCCGTATATGCCACTGTTTTGTTGGTGTTGTAGGAATGCAGTTAAAGGTTACTTACATTTAAATTTTTTTGTCGTTATTAGTTAAAATCTTGTGTCAGTTAGATAAAGGCCCACAAACAGTGCATTCTACTAATTGGCCATGAGATAGATCCTTGAATCATCAGAAGTCACTGGTATTTTAAAATAATATATGCAGCATTTTCTTTAACATAAATATGTAAGTAGAATTTCTTCTGCTTTTTCAGGTTATTTTTTTGTTTTCTATTTGTTCTCAGATTACTCATTTCAAACAAGTAAAATATGACATTCTTTGGGCTAATGATGAAAACTAGAATTTGTTGTTCTTCCAGAAAATGTTTTTGTTAGTTTGTGATTTACAAAACATTTCTAGAAGAGCATAGGATCTAAACTTGTGTTCATATCCTACCAGTGAAGTTTTCAGTTTTTTAGCCGTAAAACAAACATTGATATAACTGAATTAAAAATCTTTTCATAATAGAAATGCTTACTGAATAGATCTTTTAAGTAACATATTTTTTCTTATAAATTATATCCTATGTCTTTCAATACCCTACCAAAGTGCCTTTCATAGTATTTTTAGGTAATCATAATGTAACTGTCAAAAATATCACCTGTAATTCTATGAGATTATTGATAAATTTTAAATAAAAGTCATGTAAGAGTAATCTTCCAGAAAATATTTAATTTGAACTAAGGAAGTTTGGAACACAAGTACTACTTTGTCCTTATCAAATGTTCTCTTTTGTAATCGGTTATAAGTGTTTTTAAATTGATAAATTCATATATGTGGTTTTCCTGATCTGGTTTTCCAAAGCTGAGAGGATCAAATAAAGTAAGCTTTAAGATTATCAAATATAGTTTTAAAATAAAATATTCAAAGTTGCATATGGGTGAGGAATATTCCATTGGATGAAGAACAAATCTGATAAAAAGATAAAACCAAATTTTTCCTGGGGCAAATGGTAAGTTACCATGTTCCCATTTGAACAGGTTGCTCCAACATAGGCAAACGGATACTTTTATATCATTTCTAACTAAATTTATTTTGCATGTAATATATTTTGGGAAAAATTTAAGGACATATACCACACAGATATTAAGTCAATTTTTTTGCTGTAACAGAAATTTTTGTTGTGAGGTACAAAGCTGTGGCTATTAAAGTTTATTATAGCTCATACCATAAGCTATTATATTCACTTTGTCAATTAAATAGTTCCAGACAGAGTTGAAACATATAGAGACCTCCAAAGGTTTTCAAACTTAATGATTGTCTTGCCCTGTAGACTTCTCCATTACATTGCCTTTGTTTACTACTGTCTTTCACTGTTTAATTTGTATTACTTAGTTCTTCTTAAAGCAAGAATGTGTAGTGCATGTTATATGCTCTATAATCAGCACACCCTAGCTCTGAGTTGTTACTTAAAGTCCACATGGGTGGAACCAGAATGAAAAAGTCACTAGGCCTAAGAAAAAATATGTAAATATGCTAGCTAACGTTTTTCATTTGATCCTTATGTATATTCATGTACTTGGGATTTTGTTTTTGTACGACCTGCCCCTTTTTTGTACACTGGCCATTTCTGGATATATATTGAATTTTCCACATATTTGATGCGATTTGTGTTTTTTGTAGGATGCTTCACAGTTTAAATGTCAAGATCTCAGAATAGACTACCTAGGCTTTGAAAGTTAAGATTCATTTTTATATAAAAATCTTATGTTTTATGAATAATGCTTTAAAAGTTAACATATAATAATTAATCTTTTTACTGATTTCACTTTTAGGTGTTAGAAGATAATGACTATGGCCGAGCAGTAGACTGGTGGGGCCTAGGGGTTGTCATGTATGAAATGATGTGTGGGAGGTTACCTTTCTACAACCAGGACCATGAGAAACTTTTTGAATTAATATTAATGGAAGACATTAAATTTCCTCGAACACTCTCTTCAGATGCAAAATCATTGCTTTCAGGGCTCTTGATAAAGGATCCAAATAAACGGTAAGCCTTGACGCTCAGCGAATAACTGATGAATGTGGTTAAAAATTGAGAGATGGAAATTAATTCAAATATAACTAACTCCAAGAAGCAGTGTATTTGGTGTAGACATCTTCCCACTGAGATCCTGACTTATTTTTAACTGCATAATATAGAACATTTAAAAATGTTTCTCGACTCTTTCCTAACTTGGAACTTTTATGCAGATTTGCCAAATAAGGATTTTGAGAGTTTCATTACCCGTATTATGAGTGAAAATGTCTTAATTGCTCTGTTACTTGATCTTGTGGGGATAGGAGAATCCCTTTTCTTTCTTTCAGTCTCTGGGCCTTTGTATTTCTCATAAAAGGAATAGACCTATTTTTCAATACTCTCCTCCCATCCGCAGCCTGTGTTAACATATCTAATTGCATTTTTTTTTTTTTTGAGACGGAGTATCACTCTGCCACCCAGGCTGGAGTGCTGTGGCGCGATCTTGGCTCACTGCACCCTCCGCTTCCCAGGTTCAAGTGATTCTCCTGCTTCAGCCCCCGAGTAGCTGGAACTACAAACACCCCCACCACACCTGGCTAATTTTTGTATTTTTAGTAGAGATGGGGTTTTGCTAAGTTGGACAGGCTGGTCTTGAACTCCTGACCTCAAGTTATTCACCTGCCTCGGCCTCCCAAAGTGCTGGAATTACAGGCGTGAGCCACCGCCCCCAGCCTCTAACTGCTTTTTTGTCATTTGAAAATAATCTTTTCTATGCATAGCTAAAAGGGTTGATGGCAAAAAAAATTGTACACACTTTGTATTTCTGTTTTTGTAGCTATGGCTATGACTTCAAGAATCCTATGGCTCTTGCTGCTTTGTTCAGTGAACTACAGTATTTTGTATTCATGTTTATACATTCATTCATGTTTATAAATTCGTAAATCATGTGAAATGACTATTAATTTTCAAAATGTCTCTTATATGTGTGTTTGTATATTTATATATCTGCCTTCCCATCTAGGTATCTATGCATATCAGTATTTCTCTGAGTCTACTCATTTGAAGCATAGATGATTTCACATATTGTTGAATCTTTTATAATACCTCACATAGGGTTTTATGAAAATGTTTTATTTATGGTTGATGCTTATATATATATATATATATATATATATATGTATATGTATATACTGACTGGATTAATGAGTGAATCCCAAAAAGTTGGATTTTTAAGTCTATCTTAGAAATGGTTTTCATTGCATTCTTCTAGCTTTTAACCTTATAAGGAGCATGACTTTATCTTCAGCAGAAATAAGCAAACATAATAAAAGAGATACTGTCTTTTTGCTTTGTGAAGAATTATTCAAGAATCATTTTGTAATCCTAGCTAGAGACATTATTTATATGTGTAAAGTGATTTTGTTTTCTTTTTCAGAGCACTTTCACATATATTAACTTCCTGGCTTTTTCAGTAGCCTTCTGGGTGGATAGGGGAGATACTATTCTCATTTCCATTTCATTGAGTTGAAAACAAAGGCCCAGAGAGGGTTAGGTGATTCATTCAAGGTCTCTCAGAACAGTCATGCAGACCAAGAGCAGAAATCAAGTTTCTTGGTGCCTATTTGGTATTTCGTATGTATCTTATTTACAGTGCAACAATTTCTTAGTTCAGGTTTTGAAATGTGTTCCGTTTAATAGTATTCTTTTACAATTAAGTAAGGAGCAGCACCTGGTGATAGGTAACCTTTAAACAGAGTAGTGACTTTTATCTTTTTTTTTCTTTTTTTCTTTTTTTTTTTTTTGAGAGGGGGTCTCGCTCTGTCATCTGGGCTGGAGTGCAGTGGCACGATCTTGACCCGCTGCAACCTCCACCTCCTGGGTTCAAGCAATTCCCCTGCCTCAGCCTCCTGGCCTCCTGAGTAGCTGGGAGTACAGGTGCACACCACCACACCTGGCTTTTTTTTTTTTTTCTTTTTTTCTTTTTTTTTTTTAATATTTAAGTAGAGACGGGGTTTCACCATGTTGGCCAGGATGGTCTCCATCTCCTGACCTCGTGTTCCACCCACCTTGGCTTTCCAAAGTTGCTGGGATTACAGGCGTGAGCCACTGTGTCCAGCCAACTTTTATCTATTTGATTTTTTGGTCTAATATTTGGCTTGGTATTCAAGGCAGTGAATTTTTATCTTATCCTTTTCTTATTCTAGCAGGCAACTTTGACCACCCTTTACTTTGTGGCCCTCTATATAAATGGCTAGCAGAACAAAATTTACTTGTGGTTTTCATGTGTATGTCTCATTGTTTTTTCTTTTTTTTTAATTTGTCAGCCTACTCCATGAATAGCACATAGTCAGTACTTAGGAACTACTGAATGAATGTGAGGCAAATTCTTAGAATGTTAGCTGCCTGGTATGTATTAATAGAATAATTCCTGTTTGTTCACCAGGAGGTTGTTATTGATCTAATGAGAAGATGCAGTATTTTCAATGATCTAATAATTTATTTTATAATAGATGTGTCAAGCCCCTCCACTGCTGCAGCAAAAACAGGGGATACAAGGATGAGTGAGATGAACCAGTCTCTGCTCTAGATGTTCATAGAATAATCTGGGGCACAAAACATATACTCACAGATGCTCAGGTCAAACTACATACAAAGTACTGTTGAAATTATTGGCTTTGTCTAGGGGATTGGGGGACTTGAGCTGAATCAGAAAGGAGTTCAAATTTGCATTGGCACTCAAGCACAGAAATTTACATGTAGAGTTTAGCTAGGACTGCAAAAGAACATGGCATTTGAGAAGCTCAGTGACTAGAGTGTAGAATATGAGTTGGGTAACATTGGGAAATGAAGCTGATATTAGATTATAAGGATTTTAGGTTTCTTAGAAAATATTTAATCTTTATTCAGAAGAGGATGAAATAGTGCTTAAGTATTTAAAGCAAGGGATAGTATAATCAGATTTGTGTCATGAAAAGATAACTCTGGCAGCTTTGTCATGGACAGATTAGATGAGTGAGGATCCAGGGGCAGGCAGAGCAGTTAAGTGTTTATTGGGCCGGGCACAGTGGCTCACGCCTGTAATCCCAGCGCTTTGGGAGACCGAGGCAGGAAGATCACTTGAGGTTGGGAGTTCAGGGACCAATTTGGGCAACATAGCAAGATTCATCTCTGTTAAAAAAAATAAAATGCTGGGTGAGGTGGCACATGCTGTAGTCCCAGCTACTTGGGAGGCTGAGGTGGGAGAATCGCTGGAGCCCAGGAGGTCGAGACTGCAGTGAGCCAAGTTGACACCATTGCACTCCAGCCTGGGCAATAGAGTGAGTCTCTGTCTTTTTTTTTTTTTTTTAAAGAATATTTATGGAATTGTTCAGATAATAGATGGAATCCTTCCTGAAGCAGTAGTACACAAGTGATAGAGGTTATGATTAACTAGAAACTGTGAGGAAGTAGGAGGAGTCAGGAATCCCTCTGAGGATTCCAGCTAGGGTGATTAACAGACAGGGTATGCAAACCAGGGAGACTTGATGGGGGTAGATGTTGATAATAACTTTGCGTACACTGAGTCTGAAGCTTCTATATAAAACCAAGATGGAAATGTCAAGTGAGCAGCTGGAAATAATAGAATCAATGCTTTAAAAAACACAGTAACTGACTATATGGATTGGGAGCCATAACTCTATCTAGGAGGTAGCTAGAGCCAAGGCAGTAGTGGCGAGAGTAGTGGATAAGGAGAAGAGGGCCTCAGGACAGAATCTTAGGGAACCTCAGTTTCAGGGGCAGAAAGAAAAGAAAACTAACAAGGATCTTGAAAAGTCTTTGGAAACATAAGTAATGATAGCATTATAATACAACTCTTCATTTTTTTCTACACAGCTATTTTAAATACTACTGGAATTTTTCTGGTATGTCTTATTGAATTGCTGTTAGTGCTATCCAAGGGTCAACTATCATTTTGGTTTTATTTCTTACTCTCCTTCCTTTATGTTCATTCTGTTAGCCCTTCCTTTATCTTCCTATGCAGAGTTGATAGGAAAAGCATGACCTCATGTATTCAGTGACATTAGGAAAATGTGAATTCTGTGATGTTCCTAATAGTAAAGGAATTCATAGTAGCTGAGGATTTAGTTTGGCATTCTGATACTGGAGTTTAGTATTCTAGATATAAATATCTTACTTCAAAGCATATTTTGTTATTATTTTTGAAGTCTTAAATTGTATATTAGAGAGTCATTGACACTGAAATTTTTGACAGTTTCACACATTGAGGAAGTGTGTTAAAGAATTTCTCCTAGCTTCTAAAATGGAAGTCTGATTGTATTCTCAGACTTTGCATAGTATTCATAGCTGATATTTTAGTTTTACATGTATTTGATAAATATAGAATAAATGCTGGCTATGTTCAAAACCAAAGTATTGCTAGAAAACTTGAGGAGTTACAAAAATGGATAACTGAAGCTGGATTAAAACATTTTATTTACAAAATGATTATGATTCTCCACTCCAACTCCCATCTCAAGTACAATTCAAATGAAAACAGTATTGAAATAAACTATAACATAACTGTAAGAAAATGCCATGGAGCTTTGATGTTTCTCATGCAGACTATGTTGATGCATGCTTGAAAATATTAAATGCTTTTCAGAAATGTGTTTTGGTGCTTTTGCTTCTCTGGTTCCCTAAGCACAAGCTTAGAATGCCTTTTGGATAATCCAGCACTCTCCTTGTCTTCAAAGGAGTTTGCAGTCCCCCGGGGAAGAAACCTACACAATTGAAATAGAATGAAAAAGAGGGCAGGGTCTGAAATGCTGAGCTCTCACTGAATACAGAACTACCAGTCTGAAAATTCCAAATACAATCATCAGACAGCACTATTATATCAAACCTAAAAGTCCCATCTCTGGGGTATAGTTCATTTAGAGAATTTTATAAGGATCTGGGAGTTGGAGACCCAGCTGGTGTGAATCATTTATCATCACTAAAGATACTCAGGTATCAGTTGACTGTTTTCCATTTTGACTATGTGTCAAAGGGTCCTAGGTCCTTCCCAGTCATGTGTTTCTTAGATCTAATAACCAGAAGTCATTAGAATTATATAATTATAAATGATTTCCGACCTGTGATGGCTTGACAATTTTTTGACTTCATGATGGTGCAAAAGTGATGCTTATTTAGTATGCTCCTCAACTAATGATGGAATTGCATCCAGATAAACTCATCTTAAGTTGAAATGTGGGTTTATCTAGACATAACCCATCGTTAAGTTTAGGAGCATCTGTATTTGTTTTCTGTGACCTACTTGGTTTTCTTCCAACCCAGTGATGTGTTGGAGTTAGCATATACCGGCTTTCAAGAACCAACTGTGAAATTTTCACCAATTTTGTGAGCTGGTTGTAGATTATGGTCATTATTAAAAATTATATAAATTTACTAGTTAAGAATAGGAAAAGCAAAGGTCATAAATACTCAAAACTCATTACTTCTTAATTTGTTATGTTTCACTGTTATCTGTATTTTTGAGATTAGTTATGTCTGTTGTATCTGTATGGACATAATATATAATGGTTTGGTACGATGCATCTCTTTCTGCCTACATGTTCAGTGACATCTTATTGGTAGCTCAAAATTGGCCACGGTGGGAGAATTTATACCACCAGAATTGGCCAATACTATGAGTTGGGGCTGGACTTACTGTCTTGTTGATTGTTTAGACTTAAGAGAAAATGTTAATAATGCAGATTAAATTTAAAAGTCTGTTGTGTCCATATTCGTTACATTGTAAATAGCACCAAAAAGTGAGTCTTCTTCCACTGTCCCAAAGTTATTAACCATTTAGCAAAGAAGTCACTCACATAACTGACAAGTGAAGTTCTGAAGTCTCCATTGTATCACTTTCAGCTTTGACTTTAACATAAACGAAAATGTCAACCAGTATTCATGTTGGAACTAATCGTAAGTTGCATCCATTAGTGGCTTTGGAGTACAACAAAAATTAACAAGTTTTCTGTGAGAATCAGGTGACTAATTTACAATACACAACATTGTATATTCTATGATCTTTGTAAATTTTGTGTTTTGCATTCTTTATATCAGTAAAATTTAAATTTTTATGTCTGGGGTGTGGTGGTGGCTAGGTCAGGCAAGGTTCGGTCCCAGTAGCTCCGTGGCTGCTCTGCTCTGAGCACCTGGTATCTACTGTGCCCTTGAAAAAAAAAAAAAAAAAAGAAAAAAATTATATTTGTATAAATGCATGATTGCTCACAGAGAGCTGGTTGTTAAGCACTTACCGGTACGTATCATTTCTAATAATGAACAAGTTCAAATAAAGCCTACTATATTAAATTCAGATATATAGGTTTATTTTCTCTTCCTTTTCTTGTTCTTTTTCCCTCATTTCCTGCTGTTCTTCCTGTTTCTCACTTTAAGCTCTTTTATTCTTAGTAATATGTACTATATTAAATTGAATAAGCCAGAAAACACCAGAATTTCCTTACCTATTATTAATCCATTTTCATACTGCTATGAAGAAATACCTGAGACTGCATAATTTATAAAGAAAAAGGAGTTTATTGGACTCACAGTTCCACTTGGCTAGGGAGGCCTCACAATCATGGTAGAAGGTGAAGGAGGAGCAGAGGCACATCTTACCCGTCGGCACCCAAGAGCATGTGCAGGGGAACCGCCCTTTGTAAAACCATCAGATCTCATGAGACTTATTGACTCTCATGAGAACAGCATGGGAAAAACCCGCCCCCATGATTCAGTTACCTCCCACCTGGTCCCTCCCATGACACATAGGGATTATGGGAGTTACAGTTCAAGATGAGATTTGGGTGGGGACACAGCCAAACCATATTCCTATGTTGTTTCTAACCATTACAGTGACCCACCAGCAAATGTTATTATTCCTCACTCTGCAGATTAGAAAACTGAGGTTAAGCCTCTTTTCTGTTGTCACACATCTCATAAGTGCCAGAGATGGTTGCCTCTTCCAGATCTATCTCCAAAGCCTCTGCTCTTTTGCAAATACTATACTGTTCTGAAGCTAGTTCTTATAAGCATATTAGGAAAAATTGAACTTATAGCAAAAGCTGTTTACTTTTAGAGCTGTTTATCCCAAGAACTATTTATTGTGCAGAAAATTACACTTTCACAAAACCTTTTTTTTTTTTTGGTTATGCTTTGAGCTTATGTAAATGTTTTATACTTAATTTTATTTCTGTTCTCATAGCCTTGGTGGAGGACCAGATGATGCAAAAGAAATTATGAGACACAGTTTCTTTTCTGGAGTAAACTGGCAAGATGTATATGATAAAAAGGTAAGATATCTTTATGGCATAGTGTGTACATATTTTGGCTGCACTGCTAAAATGAATTTATAGCAAAAATATTTTAAGTGATTAAAAGTTAATGATGTAATGATACTTTCCATTTTACCGACATTTAAGTGATTACTGAACTTCTGTGCACAAAATTTTACTTATAATTTTGACTCCCTAAATGCCTCTTGAAATTTTACTCAACATGATCACAGAATTTATTTTTCTATTTTTTCCCATAATAATTTGTTAGTTTGCCTCTTGTTATTTCTTTAATTTTAAAAAAGATACCCAGTGTTATTTTTTCTTTAAGAAAACTAGTTAAAAATTTTTAATTTGCCCTTGTGTCTTTAATTTTAAAGTAAACACTTCAGATTCATTTATACAAATCTTTGTTTTAAAAGGAATTTAAAGAAATTTGTTTTTAATATTTAATGAATTAGTAAACACAATGTCTTATTTTGGACTTCTCTGTCATTTGAAACAGAACTTTATTGCCCACAAAATGAATACTGCTAGGCCAGGCATGGTGGCTCATGCCTGTAATCCCAGCACTTTGGAAGGCCTAGGTGGGAGGATCACTTGAGGCCAGGAGTTTGAGACCAGCATGGGCAACACAGTGAGACCCCATCTCTACAAGAAAAAAAAAAATCAGCTGGGCGTGGTGGCACACTCCTGAGGAGGCTGCTAAGGCAGGCAGGAGAATCGCTTGAGCCCAGGAGGTTGAGGCTGCAGTGAGCTATGATTACACCACTGTACTCCAGCCTGGATGACAGAGTGAGACCCAATCTCTTTAAAAAAAAAAAAAAAAAAAAAAAAACAAAACACTACTAATTATGTATGTTTAGTTTTATTGTGATCTGCTTATTACTTGTTTTTATTTATTTATGTATTTTTTGAGGCAAGGTCTCTGTTGGCCAGGCTGGAGTGCAGTGGCACAATCACAGCTCAGCAGCCTCTACCTCTCACCTCAGCCTCCCAAGTAACTCGAACCTCAGGTGTGAGTCACCATACCTGCCTAATTTTTTGGTACTTTTTGTAGGTTTTGCCATGTTGCCCGGTATGGTATTGAATTCCTGGGCTCAAACAATCCTCCCTCCTTGGCCTCCCAAAGTGCTGGGATTACGTGAACCACTGCACCCACCCTTCTTGTTTTAAATACTGCAATTTTTGCTTAAGTTCAAGAGCGGGATATTATTATGTCTGTCCCCCGCTCCCCGCTTTTTTTTTTTATACTACCTCAGATACTGTTAGTACATTCATTGATTTTGATATTTTGATTTTCAGATGCTTATATAAAATTTTTACTATGAAATATTTTTCATTCAATAATTTACTCCAAATTTTTCTGTAATTTAGTTCATCCATTTCAGTGTATTCCAACATTTCATATTTTTCTCCGAAACATTTATTAGTCAACAACATTTATTTCAGGTCTGTTATGTGCCAGGTGTTCTTCTCTGTTAAGCCTTAAGGTAAAGACAGAATTAGGTCATATGAATCAGATGGGTTAGGAGGAAGTAACACAATATCATGTCTGTATTGTGTTATTGGTCACTGGGAGTATGGTGATTTTCTGTTTCTTGTAACTAGGAATTTAAAATAGGTGCCTCATGTTAGACACCTCTACTCGATTCAACTCACATATCTTGAGTTTCTTCTATGTGTAAAGTACCATGTTAAATACTGAATCCTTCACAACTTTGATGAGAATCATTTGAGCAGTCTTAAATGTGCTAAATGTTTATTATCTTCTTATAGACAATTTTACATCCACTTTGTATCACTGAGGATGTTCCTTATGAGTTGCATGCATATATAGGAATGCCCCTAATGAGCTGTGTACTGTTTTCATCGTGTCAGTACACGACAAAAGAACCTGGAAGAGACGAGGGCTTGCTGTGTCTCCCAGAAATCATGCATGGTTTTATTTTTAATAAATAGCTAGTAATAAGCTACAACTAAATATCATCCCTTCTAGACACCCTCTTCTAGGAGGACTTACTCCAAAAAAAAGAAGAGGAAAAGAACCATTTCTATAAGAGACGATGGTTGGGGTACCCATGTGGCCCTGTAAATTCAAAGAAAGGCCAAAATATGGACCTCCTTAGTCCTGTGAGGACAGTAAGATTAGCTACAGAGTTTCCTTATCTCAGTGTTCAGCTATTCATGTTAAATGAGAGTTTGGCCCCACCTGGAGAAAGCTCTGAGAGCCCAAGCAGTATACCGGTAAGGAAGCAAGGCCTATCCTATCTCGGCTCCACTGGGCTAGACACGCCCAGTGTAAAGGTGATAGTAAGACAGCCAGCAGCTACCATGTGGGAATGGAATTAGGGGAGCCAGCAGCTCTGGCAGGGAGGAGGAGCTGCCAAAACAACTTCTGATGAAGTATGTAGATAAATTCCTTCAAGTTGTTATAATTATTTTTTTTTAATGGGTGCCACTTAATTTGAGCAAAAGTGTTAAATATCTTGCATAAAGAAGCACACCCAAAAAATGACTGTTTCTGTAAACAATAGATTGGTCATGGATTGATGCCATCTACAGGCTTACTCACGGCATCTGTGTGACCCCCAAGGCTCTGGTGTTCTCTGCAGCCCCATACATACTTGAAGAAGCAACTTTATTATAGCAGCACTTTTAAATTTCAGTTTCTTTCTGAAAGGAAAATGTGATTGAGTCTATCTGGGTTTGTATCATGTGACAGACAAACACGAAATTAATTTTGAGAACCAGCCTGATGTTAGTAGCTGTTTTAATGAATTCAGTTAAAATTTCAGTGTTTCAGTAAATTACTAAATCATTTATAAAGTAAAACATTTTTATGGAGTCCTTATATCTTTAAAATGTGTAATTTATTGTAAAAGTCAATTAATTCCTAAGATCAGGGATTATTGTTACATTTTTATTAATAAGTTTTGGTAAATTTATTCTTATTAATTTATTATCACATAATTTTTGGCTATTTTTCTACTTATTGCTGCACATCAAGAGGTGATGGCACATCTAGAGATTCTGGCATCTGTTGAGGAGATCTGAATCTCTTTCTAGGCAAAGTAAAAAGTGAAGTAATCTGAATTACAAGTAGCATGATGTTCCACTCTAAAGAGCACAGTGTCAAAACATGAAAGAACAAAGTTGGATCCTGGTCCTGGATTTGCTTCTTGCTTTCTTTGTGGAAATGGACAGGTCATTTACTCATGCAAAAGATATGATTCTTTAAGTACCTTCAAGCTTTAAGATTCTCTAGCAGGGTGTTTTATAGCATGAATTTATCTAGATTAATGTCTATATAGATTTCTACATAAATTTTACACTCTGTCAGTCTGCTAAGATTTTGTGTGAGATTGTGTTGAATCTGTAGATAAATTTAGGGAGAGCTGACATCTTAACAATGAGTCTTCAGATCCATGAATGCAATTTATCTCCATTTATTTAAGTCATCTTTAATTTCTCTCAGTAATGTTTTGTAATTTTCAATGTTTAAGTCTTACACAAATTTTGTTAGGTTTATCCTTAAGTGTTTCATGTCTTCCAAGGGAAATGATATTTAGAATTTCATTTTCACTTTGTTTTGCTGCCACTATATAGAAATACAGTTGATTTTTTCGTATTGACCTTTTCTCCTGCAGGCTTGCAAGAATTAGTTGTAGTAACCTTTTTTGTAGATTACTTACAGTTCTGTGCACAGACAATCATATCTTCTGTAAATAAAGTTTTACTTGATTTCTAATCTGTATGCATTTTCTTTCTTCTTTTGCCTTGCTGTATTGGCTAAGACCCTCATTATAATGTGAATAGTGGTAAGAGTGAGCATCCTGACTTTGTTTCTAGTCTTAGGGAGAAAAGCACCTTTCACCATTAAATATGATGTTAATGAGCACATCTAGCAGCCAGATCTGGGTTTCTAAGTATTATTCTCCAATAAAAGGAATCAAGGCTCCTTGAGGGCGTGACTGATTTCAGCGCTAGTATGGGGGAAGAAAAAAAGATGAGTCTGGAGAATTTTGTGATGTCAGAAAGTAAGGAGGGAGCCTTAAAAAAAAAAAAAAAAAGCAAGACATAGAAAGTACCCAAACCTGAAGAGTCCTCTGGCGAAAGCTGAAACAATTTCAGTAATAAAATATATAGTGTTAGTTTATGACCCAAAGGATAAAATATGTAATCATGAGTCTATATTGCATAAATAAGTGATTGATTGTCTAAATAAATAAAGTGTTGAGAGGGACATGTCTTCCTTACAGATGAATTCCAATTAATGTAAAAGAGATGAGGAAAGTAGAAAATCACCATTAGAACTCCAGAGTGAAAATTGCTCATTCAGGATTCACCTATGAATGCTAAAATTAGTAAGCAAAAGTTTAGGAAAGAGGATATTTCCATACTCTCAAGATATCTCCCTGTGAATATTTATCATTTACAAAGGTAAAATGACTAACTTTACAGTGGAGAGATCTGGAAAACACAGTTTTAACCAAGTGATCACAGTTAACATCACCAGTAAGTAAGATACTGACTTCATGGAACCCTTGATAAGATGCTCTGAGAACGGCACATCACTTTTGAAGTGCTCTTCTCCAAGATGCATAACCTCAATATAATCATGAGGAAACCTGAAGAACTCACATGGCAGGACATTCCTCAAAATACCTGGCCTGATAACTTCAAAAGTGTCAACCTCGTGATAGACAAAGAATGATGATGGAGCTCTCATAGATTGGAGAGACTAAGGTGGCATGATGACTTAACTGCAATGTGGGATCCTGGGTTGGGTCCTGGACTAGGCAGGGGCATTGGTAGAAAAACTGGTGAAATCGAAATAAAGTTGGTAGTTTAGAAACTTAGTATTGTACTGATGTTAATTTCTTTGTTTTGATATTCATACTATGGCTTTATAAGGTACTAACATTAGAGGAAGGTGGGTAAAGGGTATATGGTAACTATGTGTACTATATTTTTGTAAGTCTTCTCTAAGCCCAGAATTATTTGAATATAATATATTATAAAAACATGATGTTAATATAGGTGTTTTACACCTCCTTTATCAGATTGAGGAAGTTCTAGACCTAGGTTACTGAGAGTTTTTAAAATCATGAATGGGTATTGAGTTTTATTAAAGCTTTTTCTGCACTTACTGCAATGATCATATGACTTTTCTCTTTTATGTCCTATTAAAATGGTGAATTAACACTGATTTTCCAAAGTTGAGTGAACCTTGCATTCCTGTTGAAAAACCCACTTGTTCATGATGTGTTATTATATATTGCTAGCATTGGTACATTGTATTTCTAAGGATATTTGCATCCTGAAGTCCTGAGTGATATTACTATGTCATCTGCTTTTCCTAAAATGTCTTTGTATAATTTTCACTTCAGGACCATGTTTGCTTTTTAAAAACAAAAGGAGAAGTACTTCTCCTTTCTCTTTGATTTTATAGAATTGTTTTTGTGGGATTTGTGTTATTTATTAACAAAATATTTGGTGGGATTTACCAGTGAAGCTCTCCCTGGACCTGGAGTTCTGTCTTTGTTGGTAAGTTCTTCACTGTGAATTCAATGTGTTTAATAGTTGCAGGGCTGCTGTGGTTATCTGTTGTTAATCAGATGGATTTTGCTCTTTGTGTCTTTCAGGGAGTTTGTCATCTAGTTAAGTTTCTCTCTAAGGACTGTCAGTCATGCTTTGCACATTTTGATGTGCTGTGTTTTTATTTCAAAAGAGGTTTAATTCCCCTTGTGATTCCTTCTTAAGGGTTATTTGTAAGTGTGTTGATTAATTTCCAATTTTCAAATATTTCCAATTTTCCGTAATTCCATAATTTCCAAATATATGGATTTTTTCAGTTATCTTTCTGTTACTGGTTCCTAGCTTAATTCTCTTATGGTTGGAGAACATTGTTTATATGATTTTAATTGTTTTACACTTTAGAAGATTTGTTTTATGGCCCAGAAAATGACTTATTTTGCTGTATATTCTATATACACTTGAAAGAATCTGTACATTGACCCTTGAACAATGCGGGAGTTAGGGGCACCATGCTCAAAACCCAGTAACTTTTGACTCCCCAGAAACTTAACTACTAGTAGCCTACTGTTGACCAGAAGCCTTAATGAACAGTTGATTAACACATATTTGTATGTTATGTGTATTATATACTGTATTTTTATAATATAGTAAGCTACAGGAAAGGAATATTATTAATAAAATAAGGAAGACAAAATATATTTACTATTCATGAAGTGGAAGTGGATTATCATAAAGATCTTCCTCCTCATTGTCTTCATGGTAAGTAGGCTGAGGAGGAGTAGGAAGACGAGGGATTGGACTTGGCTGTCTCAAGAGGTGGTAGATGCAGAAGAAAATTCGGGTGTAAGTGGGCCTATGCAGTTCAAACTCATGTTGTTCAAGGGTCAGCTGTATTCTGCTTGTATTGCATAAATTGTTCTACTAGTGTTCATTAGGTCAAGACAGCTAGTAGTATTGTTCATGTCTTCTATATTCTTACTGATTTTCTGCCTACTTGTTCTATTGGTTTCTGAAAAAGGATTGTTGATATCGTCAACTGTAATCGTGAACTTTATCTTTTAGGTTTTGCCTCATGTATTTTGAAGCCCCATTGTTAGTTGCATACATATTTAGATTAAGGATTGTTTTCTTGGTGAATTTACCTCATCTTTTTTTTTCTTTTTCTTTTTTTCTTTTTTAAGAGATGGGGGTCTTGCTATTTTATCCAGGTTGAATTTGAACTCCTGGGCTTAAGCAGTCCTCTTGCCTCTGCCTTTCGAGTAGCTGGGATTGCAGGCATACATCACTGCACTCATCTTTACCTCCTTATCCTTAGGAAATGTTCTTCTGTATAGACGGCAGCAATCTTTGTTTTGAAACCTACTTCATCTGATATTAATATAAGTACTCCACCTTTCTCTTGCTTTTGTGTAATATATCTTTTCCCGTCATTATACCTTTAACCTATGCCAATTATATGTAAGTGGATATTCTTTTAGACAGCATGTAGTCGATTCTTGTTTTTTTCTTATTCGTTAGAAACTATGACTTAATGTAATGTGTAGCCCATTTTCATTTAATGCACTTAATGACATAGTTGGGTTTAAATATATCATCTTGCTGTTTATTTTTTTCTTTGTTCCTTTTTTTTCTCTTTGTCTTCTTTTGGATTTGTTGAATATTTTATGGTTCCATTTTATCACTGCTATTGTCTCATTGTATGTCTGTTTTATTGTTTGGAGGTTGTTTCTAGAGTTTGCAGTACGCATGTTTAACTTAGTCTGCCTTCAGTCATAACCAATTTACATACAATAGCGTATTTCTGTGTCCTCCTTCTATTCTTTAGGCTATTATTTTCTTACAGTTTACTTTCACATATGTTAATAAACACCACAATACATGGTAATGGTAATTAGATTTTGCTTTAGATAATTATATTTTAAAGTGGTCGAAAATGCTACACATTAACCATTATTAGCACTCTCCATTCCTTTATATAGACTATGCTTCTATCTGCCATCATTGTTTTCTTGATTTTCTTTACTATAAGGCTCCTTTAACTCCACTTCCACCTCCCTGGGTTTGGAAACCTTCATGGGAAAATGTGTTTGAAGGAATACAGGATTGGGAAATGAAGGAAATGTGACATTTCAGAATGGGAAAACAATGTGAGAAAAAAATAAAGTAGTAACAAGAGAAGTGCATGAAGATATGCTGACTGGAGGAACTGGAATCTGTGGCGGATAGAATCTGGATGTAAACAGCGGACAGGTGGCCTGTGAATACAGTGCGGCTTCTTGAAAGCTGACCTCATATGTTTGCTTGATCTACTTACCAGAACTGTAGATGCTGAAGTAAGGAAATGACATGCGGTAATTGGATTTTTTTCAAGTTTTGTTGGAATAGACTCGTAGGGAGAAGAGTCTGGAAAAGGGGATCTCATTAAGAGACTACTGCAGTAATACAGTGTTAAGTGACAGAGCCCTTACTGAAGGAGAACATAGGCAACGAAGGGAAAGGAAGTGTGAATTCCACAGAAATTATAAAGAAATTGAGGACTCCTATTTTAAGTCTAGCAATACTGGGGAAAATACTGGGAGAAAGTTTAAGGAAGAGGATTATAGTTGGTTTTAGTAATTAATTTCAGATAGAGTTGTCTAATGGCTAGAAATATAGCACTAACTTTTGGGAGTGAGAATGGAAGTATGTATGTCTGGAAAATCAGAGTTTAATTAGAGCTGTGGAAATGATTAAGGAGGAGAGGGCTAAGGAAATGGATAGGAGAGAGGGAAGAGAAGATTTGAAAGGGAAGTCAGGAAGGAGGGAAGCAATGAGAATGTGGAAGGTTGGGATTGAGTGCTGGAAAATAGTCATGGTCAATAATGGAAGTTGGTTTGAGGACACATTTTTGCGAAGTGTATCAAGATCATTTGTGAAGCATCATGCCAAAGTTGAAGTGGAACTTTTCTGAGTCATGACTTTCTACTTTCTGGTTGAGATATTCAGCCTGAAGAGCTTGGTGATTGATGGCAGTTATGCAGAGGTTAATGACTGTAAGCTACTACTTTCACAAGTGAAGCAGGGCCAGAGGAGTAGAACAGATGCACCAATGGAAGAGAAATAAAAGGCTGAAAATAGGTTTCTATTTGATATTTTCCTTATCACAATCAAATAATGGCCCACTTTTAAACTTTGGGTCAAAGAAAGATGTGTTCCAAATATCTGCTAGACATTCTGATGGCTAAACCTTCTAATCAATGTCTTCTTTTGGTCATGAGGCTTGTACTTAGGATATAAAAACACAAACAGCTGTCAAAACCAGTGTTATTTCTGGCATGAAATGTATACAGGTAAAGCTTTAAAAGCCTTCAAATTGGGTTAGGAAATAGAACTAGATTTTCCTTACAAAATCTCACCTAGAATAAAATTACACAGCAAACTGGAAAAAATAATGAGGAGAAGCTTAATCAAATGACACAAAAAGTAAACGGAGGCAACAATAATAATTTGGGGCTAAGTAGATTTCAGATATTAAATATGATAAGTAGATCATTTGTAGCATAAATGAGGAAACGTATTTATTTGCACCAAGTAACAGCATCTACATGCACAAAACAAACACTATTAAAAATGCAAGAATTAACTCAAGATGAATTGGAGACATAAGACCTGAAACCATAAAAAATTCTAGAAGAACACCTGTGAAAAATTCTTCCGGAGATTTACCGAGGCAAAGAATTCGTGACTGAAGTCCCCAAAAGCAAATACAGTGAAAACAAAAATAAATAAATGGGGCTTAATTAAACTCACAAGCTTCTCCACGGCAAAAGAAATCATCAACAAAGTAAATAGACAGCTTACAAATTGGGAGGAAATATTTGCAAACTTTACTTCTGAAAAAGTACTAATACCCAGAATCTATAAGGAACTCAAATCAGCAAGAAAAATGTCAAATAATTCCATTAAAAAGTGGGCAAGCAACGTGAATACACATTTCTCGAAAGAAGATACATGCAAGTGGTCTGTAAACATAGGAAAAAATGTTCAGCATCCCTACAAATCCTCAGGAAACTACAAAATAAAACCACAGGGAGATACTATTTTATCCCATTCAGAATGGTCATTTTTAAAAAGTCAAAAAACAATAGATGTTAATGTAGACGCAGTAAAAATAGAATGATTACATGCTGTTGGTGGGAATGTAAATTAATACAACCTCTATGGAAAACAGTATGGAGATTTCTCAAAGAACTACTAGTAGACGTACCGTTCGATCCAGGAATTCCACTAGTAGGTATCTACGCAAAGGAAAGGAAGTCATTCTATACAAAAGGATACATGTACTCATATGTTTATTGCAGCACAATTCACAATTGCAAAGATAGGGAATCAGCCTAAGTCCTCGTCAACCAGTGAGTGGATAAAGGAAATGGAATGCACACACACAAACACACCTTGGAATACCACTAGCCATAAAAAAGAACAAAATAATGTATTTTGCAGCACTTAGATGGAACTGAAGGCCATTATCCTAAATGAGGTAACTCAGGATCAGAAAATCAAATACTGCATGTTCTCACTTAGAAGTTGGAGCTAAGCTATGTGTATGCAGAGGTCTACAGAGTAGTAGAGTGGACACTGGAGACTCAGAATGAGGGGAGGATGGAAGAGGGAGGTGAGGGATGAAAAGTCACCTGTTGGGTACAACGTACACTATTTGGGTGGTAGGTACACTAAAGCCCAGAGTTGACCACTATACAATTCATCCATGTAACTAAAAACCACTGTACCCCTAAAGCTATTGAAATTTTTAAAACATATTAAAAATTTTAATGCAAGGGAGCAGATAGAAATACACTTATTTAACATGTCTAGAGGTTTATCAGTTCATTGATATTTATAGAGATCTGGCTTTTGCTTTTGTTAGTTTTTCTCCACTGATTTTCTGTTCTCAGTTTCATTGATTTCTGCTCTAATTTTAATTATATCTTTTCTTCTCCTTACTTTGGATTTAATTTGCTCTTTTTCTAGTTTTCTAACCTGAAAGCTTAGATTATTTGTTTTAGATCTTTTCTAATTTGTGCATTCAATGCTATAAATTTTCCTCTAAGCATTAAAAATAACTGTATCTCACAAATTTTGATGTTTTATTTTTTTAGTTAGAAATAGTATTAAGTTTTATTGAATTATTTAATATGTATGTTGTTTAGAAATGTGTTCTTTAGTCTACAGGTATTTTGGAGCTTTCCAGCTATCTTTCTGTTACTGATTTCCAGTTTAATTTCACTGTGGTCTGAGACCATACTTCTATATGATTTTTTAAAATTTGTTAAAGGTGCATTTTATGGCCCAGAACATGGTCTATCATGATGAATGTTCTGTGTGAGAAGGGTTGTGTATTCTGCTTTTCTTGGATAAAATACTCCACAAATGTTGATATTAAATCCAGCTGATTGATGGTGCTGTCTAGTTCAGTTATGTCCTTAACTGACTGGGGAGACATGTTGATGTGTCCAACTATAATAGTAGTGTCATCTGTTTCTCCTTCCAGTTCTATCAGTTTTTGCCTCACATATTTTAATTCTGTTGCTAGACACATACACATGAAGAACTATTATGTTCTCTTGGAGAATTGGCCCAGATACCATTATGTAATGCCCCTCTTTATCTCTGATAGTTTTCCTTGCCCTACTTTGTCTTAAATTAATATAGCTCCTCCCACTTTCTTTAAATTACTGTGTGTGCCTATCTTTTTCCATCCCTTTACTTTTTATCTACCACTGTCTTTATTTTGAAAGTGGGTTTCTTGTAGACCATATAGTTAGATCTTGTTTTTTTTAATCTACTCTGACAGTCTCTGTCTTTTAGCTGATGTCTTTAGACTACTGACATTAAAAATGATGATTGATACAGTTGGATTAATATCTACCATATTTCTTACAGGTTTTTATTCATTGCCCTTGCTGTTTCTTTGTGTGTGTGTATCCCATTTTTATTCTGCCTTCTCTGGTTTAATTGAGCATTGTATAAGACAACATTTTTCCCTCTCATAGCATATTAATTGAGTAAATTATACTTTTTTAACTGTTTTTAACTGCCAGCCCTTGAGTTTGAAGTATACATTTATAACTAATTGAAGTCCTCTTTTAAATAGCACCATAACATTACACAGATAGTACAAGTGCCATACAACAGTATTCCCTGATCCTCCTGCCTATCCCTTATAACACTGCTGTCATAAATTTCACTTACCCATGAGCTGTAATCAAAAAATACATTGTTGCTATCATTATTTTGAGCAAACTGTTATCTTAGATTAAGAATAGTAAGAACGGAATTTTATGTTACTTTTATTTATTCCTTTTCTAATATTCTTCTTTTCTTCACATAGATACAAATTTGTAACCTATATTATTTTCCTTTTTTTTTTTTTTTTTTTTGGAGACAGAGTCTTGCTCTGTTGCCCAGGCTGGAGTATTCAGCTCACTTCAACCTCAAACTCCTGGACTCAAGCGACCCTCTCACCTCAGCCTCCCACAGAGCTGAGACTGAAAGCATAGGCCACCACACATGGCTTATTTTGTTTATTTTTTTGTAGAGACAAGGTCTCACTCACTATGTTGCCCAAGCTGGTCTTGAACTCCTGGGCTTATGGGATCCTCCCACCTTGGCCTTCCAAAGTGCTGATATTATAGATGTGAGCCACCACACCTGGCCTATATTCCTTCTTTTTGATAAACTTCTTTTGACATTTCCCTCAGGGCAGTCTACTGGCAACAGATTGCCTCAGTTTTTGTCTGAGAAATTATGTGTTTTTCCTTGACTTTTGAAGGATGATTTTGCTGGATATAGAATTCTAAGTTTGGTGGGTTTTTCTTTAAATGCTTTTAAGTATTTCACTCCACTTTAGTCTTGTTTGCATGATTTCTAAAGAGAAATCCAATTTAATTCTTTGTTTCTTTTTAAGGTTGTTTGTTGTTGTTTTCTGGCTTCTTTCAAGATTTTATCTCGTCTCGGATTTTTCTGCAGTTCAAATAATGATAGATCTGGGTGTAGACTTCAGGTATTTATGTTTGCTTTTTCTTTCTTTCTTTTTTTTTAGACAGAGTCTCAGTCTGTCAACCAGGCTGGAGTGCAGTGGCGTGATCTCGGCTCACTACAACCTCCGCCTCCCGGGTTCAAGCGACTCACTGCCTCAGCCTTCTGAGTAGCTGGGATTACAGGCACCTGCCACCAAGCCCGGCTAATTTTTGTATTTTTTTAGTAGAGGCGGGATTTCACCATGTTGGCCAGGCTGGTCTTGAACTCCTGACCTCATGATCCTCCCACCTCGGCCTCCCAAAGTGCTGGGATTACAGGTGTGAACCATTGCCCCTAGCCTGTGTTTGCTTTTCTCTGAGCTTCCTGGATCTATGATTTGGAGACTGTCATTAATTTTGAAAAATCATCCTGAGTCATTACTGCTTGAAATATTTTCTCAGTTCCTTTCTCTCTTCTTATTTTGATATTTTCATTGCAAATGTATTTTGCCTTTTATAACTATCCTGAAGTTTCTGAATGTTCTGCCTTTTCATTCTTTTCTTCTATTTGTGTTTCATTTTTGGAAATTTATATTGATAATTTTTCAGGCTCACTGATTGTTTCTTTGGCCATGTTCAGTCTATTTAAATAAGTCCTTCAAAGGCATTCTTAATTTCTGTTGTGATTTTTTTATTTCTAGCATTCCCTTTTTATTCCTTCTTAGAGTTTCCATAACTCTACCTACATTACCCATTTGTTTTTACATGTAGTCCACTTTTTTCCATTAAAACCCTTAGTATATTGATCATAGATGCTGTAAATTCATAGTCTAATAATTCCGTATCTGTATCTGGTTCTGATGCTTGTGCTTTAAACTTTCTTCTTTTTGTCTTTTAGTATGCTATGTAAGTTTTGGTTGAACATGTACATAAGTACTGGGTGAAAGACAGTGACGTAAATAACCCTCCAGTGGAGGTTTTATATGTCTTTGGATAGTTTAGCCAGCTCAACTAACTTACTAATTTTAGTACCCTTTTTTTTTTTTAATTTAAGGATATAGTCTGCAGAGATGATTATTTCATCTATTTCCACTCTGAGTTTTATTGTATTTTTTTTTTAACCTTATTACACTGATCAGGATTACCGGAACCATGCTGTTTCAAAATGGTGAGATTAAACATTGCATCCCCCATTGAGTATTACATTAGTTGTAGGTTTTTAATACATGCCATCTCTTGGGTTGACAAAATTTTCCAATATTCCCTTTTTTTTGAGCACTTTTATTATGAATGGATTCTGGATTTGTATTTATGTTTATTTCTATTTTAATTGGTTAATACAGCATATCACATTGATTTTTTTTTTTTTTTTTTTGAGACAGAGTCTGGCTCTGCCGCCCAGGCTGGAGTGCAGTGGCCGGATCTCAGCTCACTGCAAGCTCCGCCTCCTGGGTTCACGCCATTCTCCTGCCTCAGCCTCCCGAGTAGCTGGGACTACAGGCGCCGCCACCGCGCCCGGCTAGTTTTTTGTATTTTTAGTAGAGACGGGGTTTCACCGTGTTCACCAGGATGGTCTCGATCTCCTGACCTTGTGATCCGCCCGTCTCGGCCTCCCAAAGTGCTGGGATGACAGGCGTGAGCCACCGCGCCCGGCCTGATTTTTTAGTATTACATTAATCTTGCATATCTAGAAGAAAACAGTACCAGAATATTACCTTTTTTATATATTGCTAAATTTGATTTGTTAATATTTTGAGGCTTTTGCATCTATATTCATTAGAGATGCTGGGTTATACTTTTCTTATACGTCTGATTTTAGAATCACAAGAATGCTGGACACATAAAACGAGTAGTGTTCCCTTCTCTTCTGTTTTATGGAAGAGATTGCATAGAATTGATGTATTTCTTCTTTAAATGTTTGACAGAATTCTCCTGTGAGGACTTCTGGGCCAGAACTAAAGAAAGTCAGTTTCTTTAATGGATATAGGGTAATTATAGTTATCCTTTTTTTTTTTTTTTTAAATGAGATTTGGTAGTCTGTGTGTAGTTCAAGGAATTTGAAATTTTTATATCATTGTTGGATTTATTGGAATTAAGTGATTTTATTATTTTCAAAGAACTAGACTTTATGTTCATTTATTTTTGTTTCTGTTTTATTTTTCTGTTTTTTCTATATTTTCTGCTTTTTATTTATTTATTTTTGTTTATTAAGTTGTATTCATGATTTGAATTCTTTCTTTTATGATAGAGTCATATGGTGCTATGTATGTACCTCCCAACACTGCTTTATCTGCATCCTGTAAATTTTGGTATGTTGTATTTTGATTCAACTTTATTTCAAAATGCTTAAAATTTATTGATTTATTTAAGAGGTGGGCAGATCATGAGGTCAGGAGATCGAGACCATCCTGGCTAACACATTGAAACCCATCTCTACTAAAAATACAAAAAATTAGCCAGGCGTGGTGGCAGGGCGCCTGTAGTCCCAGCTACTCTGGGAGGCTGAGGCAAGAGAATGGCATGAACCTGGAAGGCGGAGCTTGCAGTGAGCCGAGATGGCACCACTGCACTCCAGCCTGGGTGACAGAGCGAGACTCCATTTCAAATATATATAGAGAGAGAGTTTATATTGTTGAATCATATGCACTTGAAGAGAATGGGTACTTTGTTTTTGTGTAGAATATTCTATAAATGTCACTGATAGAATTGGCTGGTTAATAGTGTTAAGTCTTCTGCATCCTTACTGATAGCTTAGTGGCTTGCTCTTACTGAGTTACCAAGAGAGAAGCGAAACCTTCAACTATAATTATGGTGTTGACTATTTCTGTTTATAGTTCTATCAGTTTCGACATTTTTTTAGTTCCATGTTTAGATATATCAAAATTGTAGTATTATTATATCTTTTTGGTAGTTTTACCTCTTCATTATTTTGATTAACCAATTTATTGGTGTAAAGATTACAATGGAAATAAATGAAATCTATAATTGAAAAGCAATGGAGAATAGTGACTGAAACCAAAAGTTGGTTATTTGAAAAAATCAACAAAACTGGCAAAACTTTAAATGGATTGACTAAGGAGGAAAAAGAGAAAAATAAAATACTGAATCAGAAATGAAAAAAAGGATATTACTACTGACTTTAGAGAAATAGAAAGGGTTATAAGAGAATACTCTGAAGAACCATATGCCACCAAGCTGAGTAACCTAGATGAAATGGACACATTTCTGGAAATACGCAAATCACCAAAAAGACTTAAGAATAAATTGAAAATCCAAATAGACCCCATAACTCTTAAAGAAATCAAATCACTAATCACAAACCTCCCAGCAAAGAAAAGCCCAGGGCCGGATGGCTTTACTGGGGAAGTCTGTTCAACACTTAAAGAAAAATTAATGCCAGTTCTTCTCAAACTCTTCCAAAAATTTGAAGAGGAGTGAACACTCTCTCACTTGCTCTGTGAAGGGAGCATTATCCTGATGTCAAAACTGGAGGCATTTTAAGAAAAGAAAGCTACAGACCAATGTCCCTAATGAATACAGATGCAAACTTTCTTAACAAAATACTAGCAAACCATTCAGCAGTGTAATTAAAGGATTGTACACCTTAACCAAGTAGATTTATTCCAGGAATGCAAGGATGTTTCAACGTATAAAAATTGATCAGTGTAATGTCCCACATTAATAGAATGAAGGAGAAAACCTGCATGATCATTTCAACTGATGGGCAGCATTTAACAAAATTCAACACTGGTTTATGATAAACACACACACACACAAAACTAGGAATAGAAGGAAACTGCCACAACATGATAAAGGTCATATATTAAAAACTCTTGGAAAGACTGTCCTTTAAGGGATCATTTCAATAGTTTGGAAAACCCTCAGCTCACATTATATTCATTGGTGAAAGACTGAAAGATTTTCCCCTGAGATAAGGAAGAAAAGAAAGATACCTACTTTTAACACTTCTGTTTAATGTGACACTGGAAGCTGTAGCCAGAGGAGTTAAATAAGAGAAATAAAAAGCAATAAAATTTGAAAGGAGGAAATAAAACTACCCCTACTAATAGGTGACATGATCTTGTATGTAGAAAACCCTAAAACATACACACACACACACACCACACTTGTGCTCTCTTAGAATTAATACATTCAGTAAAGTTCCAGGATGCAAAAGCAAGCTAGAAAATACATTGTATTTCTATATACTAGCTATCAACAATGTAAAAAGGAACTTAGAAGATCAATTTCATTCAAAATAGCATCAAAAAATGTCTTGGGAATAAATTTAACCCAGGAGGCACAAGACTTGTACACTGCCAACTATGAAACATTACTGAAAGAAATGAAAGAAGACATAAATGACTGGAAAGCCATCTCATGTTTATATATTGGATATTTAATATTAAGATGAGAGTACTCAAAATGATAATACAGACTCAGTGCAGTTTTTTCTTATGGTAGAATATTATTCAAGAATAAAAAAAGTAACTCAAATTTATAAGTATCAATATTGATAAATCTCAAAAAACAAACACAGAAAAACAGATTACTGAGGATATTTACATAATACCATACTACAAAAACTGAAAATGCACCATAAAAAGCATTGTATTTATGCCAAATATATATATGGGAGAAAAGTATAAAAACTTGCATGCAAATGATATGAAGTAACTTCAGGACAATATTTGCTTGAATCATAGGTGATTGCCATTCTCACAGGTTAAAATGGTTGAACATTTCCAGGTGCAGTGACTCATTCCTGTGATCCCAGCATTTTGGGAGGCCAAGGTAGGAAGTTTCCTTGAGCCCAGGAGTTCAAGACCAATGGCAAAACCCCACCTTTACTAAAAATCACAAAAAATTAGCTGGGCATGGTGGTGCAAGACTGTAGTCTCAGCCATTCAGGAGGCTGAGGTGGGAGGATCAGTTGAGCCTAGGAGATCAAGGCTGCAATGATCTGTGATCACGCTACTGCCTCTCCAGCTTGGGTGACAGAATGAGGCCTCGTCTCAAAAAATAGATAGATAGATAGATAGATAGATAGATAGATAGATAGATAGATAGATAGAACATCAATGAGTAGGAAGAAATCGGTATTTAGCAGTAACTATTTTACATCTGAAAAAAACATGTTTGAAAATACATATGGTCCAATGTTAACATCCATTAGACTTGATTATCTTATTTTCTATTCCTAATGCTTAAAATAGTTCTTTTTTAATTTTTAATTCAAGTCTAAGTTAAAAGAAATAGAACACCATGCTTAGGCTACTCAAGAAAATTGAAGAGTAGTAATGTCCCCTTTGTCATTTCTGATTGTGTTTATTCAGATCATCTCTCTTTTTCATTTATTCTAGCTAGCAGTCTGTTTTGTTAATTCTTTCAAAAAAACTCCTGGATTTGTTCATCTTTTGTACTTTTTCTGCATTTCAGTTTCCTTCAGTTCCGCTCTGATTTTGGTCATTTCTTGTCTTCTGCTGGCTTTGGGGTTGCTTTGCTCTTGTTTCTCTAGTTCTTCTAGTTGTGATGTTACAGTGTTAATTTGAGATCTTTCTAACTTTTTATGTGGTCATTTAGTGCTATAAACTTCTTCTTAACACTGCCTTAGCTGTGTCCCAGAGATTCTGGTATGTTGTATCTTGTTCTCATTTGTTTCAAAGAATTTCTTGGTTTCTGCCTTAATTTCATTATTTACCTAAAAGTAATTCAGAAACACGGTGTTTAATGTCCCTGTAATTATATGGTTTTGAGAGGGTTTCTTAGTGTTGATTTCTGTTTTTATTGCGCTGTGGTCTGAGAGTATGGTTGGTATGACTTCAGGTTTTTAAAATTTGCTGAAGTTAAACCATCCATGTTTGCAGACAGTATGATTCTATACCTAAACAACCCAATCCTCTCTGCCCAAAAGCTCTATAATCCAATAAACAACCTAACAACAATTGACAAATTAACATAAGCATTATATCAGGATACAAAATCAATGTACAAAAATCAGGATTCCTAGGCACCAACAACATCTAAGCTGACAGCAAAATCGATAATGCAGTCCTATTCACAGCCACAAAAAGAATAAAATACCTAGGAATACAACTAACCAGGCAAGTGAAAGATCTTTACAGTGAGAACTACATAACACTGCTCAAAGAAATCAGAAATGACACAAACAAATGGAAAAACATTCCATGCTCATGGATAGGAAGAATCAATATTGTTGAAATGGCCATACTGCCCACAGCAATGTACACATTCAGTGCTATTCCTATTCAAACTACCAATGACAGTCTTCACAAAATTAGAAAAAATAAATAAATTAATAAACTATTTTTAAATCCATGTGGACCCAAAAAAGAATTCCAAATAGCCAAGGCAATACTAAGCAAAAAGAGGAAAGCCAGAGACATTACATTACCCAACTGTGAACTATACTACAGGCTATAGTAACCAAAAAGCATGGTAATGGTGCAAAAACAGACACATAGACCAGTGGGACAGAATACATAGCCCAGAAACGTCACACAGTTACAGCCATCTGATGTTTGGCAAAGTCAACAATAAGAAGCAATAGGGAAAGGACTCCCTCTTCAGCAAATGATGTTGCAATAACTGTCTAACCATATGCAGAAGGTGGAAACTGGACCCCTTCCTTACACCATATACAAAAAATCAACTCAAGATAGATTAAAGACTTAAATGTAAAACCTAAAATCATAAAAAATACCATATAAGATAACCTAGGAAACACCATTCTGGACATAGACCTTGGCAAAGACTTCATGACAAAGACTCCAAAAGCAATTGCAACAAAAACAAAACTTGACCTAATTAAAGAGCTGCACAGCAAAAGAGACTATCAACAGAGTAAACATACCTCTGCAGAAGGGGAGAAAATAGTTGCAAACTATGCATCTAACAAAGGTCTAATATTCAGAATCTATAAGGAATTTATAGACATCTATAAGGAATTTATAGAATCTATAATGGATTTAAACAAATATACAAAAAAAAAAAAAACCCTCCATTCCAAAGTGGGAAAGGGACATGAACAGACACTTCCCCAAAGAAGACATACATGTGGCCAACAGGCATATGAAAAAATGCCTAACATCACTAATCATTAGAGAAATGTAAATTAAAACCACTGTGAGATACCATCTCACACCAGTCAGAATGGCCCTCATTACAAAGTCAAAAAATAACAGATGCAAGGTTGTGAGAAATAGGAACACTTACACACTGCTGGTGCAAATACAGATTAGCTCAGCCACTGTGGAAAGCAGTTTGGCAATATCTCAAAGCAGAATTACCATTTGACTCAGCAGTCCTATTATTGGGAATGTAAATTTTGCCATAAAGACACATGCACACGTATGTTCATTACAACATTGTTCATAATATCTAAGACGTGGAATCAACCTAAATGCCCATCAATCACAGATTGAATGAAGAATGTAGTACAGATATGCCATGGAATACCATGCAGTCATCAAAAAGAACACAATCATGTCCTTTGCAGCAAAACGGATGGAGTTGGAGGCCATAAGCCTAAGCAAACTAACACAGGAACAGAAAACAAAATCCCGCATGTTCTCACTTATAAGTGGGAGCTAAACATTGAGTACATATCAACACAAAGAGAGGAAGAGCAGACACCAGAGCCTACTTGAGGGTGGAGGGCAGGAGGAAGGTGAAGATCAAAAAACTACCTACCAGGTACTGTGCTTATTATCTGGGTGATGGAACAACACGTACACCAAACCCCACCCAAGACAGGCAGTTTTCCCATGTAACAAACCCGCATGTGTACCACTCAACCTAAAATCTAAAACATAGAGAAAATTGAAGAGTAAAGAAAGAAGGAGCAGTGGCTAAAGGGAACACATAGAATGGGTGATATTTATTTCATACTCGGGAATGATCCAAAAGGGAGTGTAAAATTGGAGCTACATAGCAAAAAGTAATATTTAAGATAAAAACATACAGATAGTGAGATGTAAAGTGAGTAAATACAGAGAAAAATGTAAGGTCTCTGAAGCGTAGCTAACCTATAGAAAGGTGGGATACCCTTGTAGTGACATCAATTGGAAAGAAGTAAGATGCCCACCAGAGCAGAAGTGTTTATAAGCATTTAGTCAGAAAGTTATGGTAGTTTCTGAACGAAGGCCTCAATTTCTCTGTGTGTGTGTGTGTGTGTGTGTGTGTGTGTGTGTGTGTGTGTGTGTTTTCAGAGATGGGGTCTTGTTGTAATGCCCAGGCCGGAGTGCAGTGGCACGATCACAGCTCACTGCAGCCTCCAATTCCTGGCTTTAAGGAATCCTCCCGAATAGCTGGGACTATAGGTATAAGTCCCACCATCTTTATGGCAGAAGTTCTGCCTTGTTATTAAGAGTGAGAAGAGTGTTTTATGGTTGATATTAGAAATTTTAAGACAGTGACTGTCACGTCTCAGAGGCTGAGAGGCTCAGAGGGAGCTAGAGAGAAACCCAAGTAGGGACCAATAAAGAGGTATAGATTGCTGGAGGCCCAGCTGAGGTTGAAAATCCCAAAGCTCAATTTTACGCTGACTGCTAAAGCTTTGTTCCTTGAAAGAAAAAATTATAATGATTATAAAACATAATTATATAAGTATTATATAAAGCACAACTTAAAACAGAAAAGATTTAAGAGGTATTCCAGGAAGATTGATTTAGAATGTTTGGCTTATGTTGAAATGGATCTTAATGCTTATTGCATTCCTACTTATCCTTCAGAGATTTCCTTCAGAAAAGAAGAAAAATCTTGCCTCTAGAGAGTAATTTAGGTACTTTATAGTTTATTTTGGTCACTTGGTTGATACTCATTTCAATGGGATGGCAACTGATTAAGTAGTATTTTTATCTGTCATGTGCAAGGCACAGAGAGGCCTCAATGAAATAATGTCTCCTCTGAAAGGGCCTAAGTGAATATTCCAGACCTTACTATATTAATTTTAAGTGTTTCAGTTTATTCATTAAACATCTGTGTTTCTATTTGAAGGTTAATCTTCATATCTGTCCCAGATTCTAAGTTAGGACTCTTAGTATTTATTATTTTCTTAGATATTTGCTATTTCCAATGTTCTTTGGTTAATTTTTTATTGAGATAATTCACCCTTTAAAGTATACACTTCCATGGTTTTTGGGGTCTTGACAGACTTGCGCAACCATCACCGCTGTCTAATTTCAGAACACTTTCATTTCTTCATTTTTTTCTTGAAGATACATGTTTTCTTCTGGAATAATTTCCGTTCAGTCGATTTTTTTTTTTAACCATTTTTTGTAGTGCAGCTGGCAAAAAATTTGTTTTCTTTTATGGGATGATGTCTTTATTTTGCCTTCATTCTTTTTTTTTTTTTTTTTTTTTTTTTTTTTGAGACGGAGTCTTGCTCTGCCGCCTTCATTCTTAACGGATATTTTTACTGAATATAAAATTGTGGGTTGATAGTTTAGTGAGTACATATTTAAATATTTCTTCCTTGCAAGTTATGTGGTATATTTCACTGACTGTTTTCAAGATATTTTTGTTTGTGTGATGGCTTTGTAATATGTCAGTTGACTAGACTGAGCCACATTTCCCAGGATTCCCTTTGCTATTTAAGAGTCTCAGGAGATCTGGAGGGTAGACGTGAAGGAACAGCCATTTTGTAGCTCATTCATGTTGTCTCCTAGACCATCTTATTGTCACGTGACAGTGGTCAGGCCTGCATCAGCTCCACCTCCTCCTGCATCCTGTTAGCCTTTGAGCCTCCTGGGCTGGGGTGTGTGTTTAGTTCCATGATGAAGGTCCCAGCTTTTGCAGGATATCCACACCAGCAAGCTCAGGCAGTACGAATTAACACGGGTTTCAGTCTGTCCTCCTGGGCTCCAGCTTGTGCTTCTAGATTCCATTTCATCTTTCCTCTCCTGGCTTTGCTTGTATCTTCCCTTCTCAACTTACTCTCCTATGGACATCAAACCCCAGCAGTGAACTTGGAGACAACAGCCTTACAGAGACAACACAACTAGCTCCCACAATCAGGTAAATTCAATTCCTTGTCATCTCTTTACACACACACAGAGTAGTTCTGCTTCTCTCATGGAACCGGGACAGACTCTGGTTCTAAGCCTTTTGACTATAATGTGTTTAGGTGAGGTTTTCTATTTATTCTGCTTGGAGTTGCCTGAGCTTTTTAAATTTCTTGCATATCCTTCTTTAACTTTGGAAAACTTTTAGCCATTATTTCTTGAAATATATTTTCTGTCTTATTATCTATCTTTCCTCCTCCTCCTCCTCCTTCTCCCCCCCTCCTCCCTCCTCCTCCTCCTCCTCCCCCTCCTCCTCCTCCTCCTCCTCCCCCTCCTCCCCTCCTCTCCATCCTCCCCCCCTCCATCCTCCTCTTCTTCTCCTTCTCTCCTCCCCTCCCCCCTCCCCTCCCCTCTCCCCTTCTGTCTGTCTCTCTCTCTCTCTCTCTCTCTCTCTCTCTCCTCACTTTTGGAAGTTGTCCAAAACGTATAAAGTTCTGTTTGTTTTTTCACATTATTTTCCTGTGCTATTCAAATTGGATAATAATCTCTGCTGGTATATCAAGTTTACTGACTCTTACATAATCTCCAATGTGCTCTAAGCCCATAGGGAGAATTTCTTATTTCAGATATTTTATTTTTATTTATTTTAGGTTTTTCTATTTGGTCCTTTTCCTAATAGTTTCTGTGTCTCTGCTGAGATTTTCAACCTTTTTACTCATGAACATATTTTACTTTACGTCACTGAAGATAATTACAAAGTCGCTTTAAAATCTTTGTCTACTAATTTCAACATGAGATCATCAGAGCATCAGTTTCCTTTGATGTCTTTTTCCAGTGTATGGGTTCTGTTTCCTTTTTTTTTTTTTAATGCTGAGTCATTTTGGAATGTGTCCTGGGCATTGTGACTGGTATGTTGTGCCTCTGAATTCGATTAGGTTGCAGCAAAGAATACTGAATTTTGTATTTTCCTAGGCCAGTCATCATGGATGAACTCAAATTGCAAACGCTTTCTTTTTTCCAGTGGGTTAAGATTTCAGGTTTGTTTATTTAGACTTCACTAGGGAGCTTGGAGCCTGCCCTGCATGTGTGGTTTAGGAGTCAGCAGAGATTTGGGCAGACTTTATACTGAGAGTTTAGGGCTTTTTCTCTTTGGCTGCCTCTTTTCTGGAATTTCACCTCCCTCACTTTAAAGCTGCTGTACTTGTTCAAGCTCTGTCCTCTGATCGTTCATGGCAGTAGAACTGTGGGTTTCTCATTTAAGATTTTTACCCTAAATGGCATAAGTTGGGGCCCACCTTCAGGCCAAAAGCCATAAAAATGAGAAATTCATTTGGTACCATTCCTTATTCCTAGTGCCCACCTCCCCTTTAATACCTGCCTGTTTTCAGTTGCTTCCCAGAACCCTTAGATTGTTTTCATGTTTTTTTCCTCAGGTTACAGTTACATGCAGGAGGGTTAATCCAATCGGAGCTGCTTGATCATGATTGGAAGTGAAACTGAGTATTTGTTCTTAATTATGCATTATTGCATGCCAGATGTATACCTTTTCTTCATGTGACACAGCAATGTTTTGTATTCGTGCAAGGAAATATCTCATAGATTCACATTTGTGCAACATTCTGAAGAGCTTGTGTGAGAGAGCTTATTTAAACAGTGTGAATTACCAGTGAATGTTATGGTTAGTTCAGTGCAGCCAAAACATAATTCATGGCTGTTCCCCTTCTCTTTTGTCTCAATTCTCAGTAACAAATTCAGACCTCTTTTTAGAGAATGTGTAATTTCATTACCTTTTGACAATGCCTTTTAGACTTCACTAGGGAGCTTGGAGGCTGCCCTGTGCATGCATGGTTCAGGAGTCAGCAGAGGCTGATGCCTGGTGAGTAGGCATCAATGGCCGAAACACCAGAGAACCTCCTGTGAAGATTTTATTGTGTTTACTCACTAAATATTTAGTGCTTATCTATTAAGTCATGCACAACATGACGATGCTTCAGTCAACACACTGCCTATACCACAGTGGTTCCATAAGATTATAATAGTGTATTTTTACCATACTTTTTCTACATTTAGATACACAAATGCTTACCATTGTGTTACAGTTGCCTACCGTATTCAGCAGTGTAGCATGTACAGGGCTGTAGCCTAGGGGCAGAAGGCCATCCCATATGGCCTAGGTGTGTTGTAGGTTACACCATCAAGGCTTGTATATAAGTACACTCCATGATGTTTGACAATGACACAATCACCTAACATGCATTTCTCAGAAGAGATCCCTGTCACTAAGCGACCACAAACTATAGTTTGTGGTAAGTATTATGCCAACAGCTAGCGTTGCAAAGATAGCTAAGATAAAGTCCCTGTCTTCAAGTTGCTTACAGTTTAGTAGAAGAGGCATAAATAAGCAGGCGATTTACATTTTCATGTGATGTGAGTTGTGTTTCAGAGGTGGTAGAAGTATTTCAGAGGTTGCCTGACCCAGATTTTAAGAGTAAAGGACCTGTTACAGAGGCTGCAGTTAGGATTGGGTTAAAATTAATTGGGTGGTAGTTGATATTGTGATGCTTTAGGATGACATTAGTATGAATATTTAGGGCCTCAGTGTTTTCATCTTAAAATGAGGGGATTGGACTAGATCTGTAAGATTATTTTCAATGTGACTATTTTGTCATTTATTTAAAGACACATTGAAGAGATGCTCAAAAAACATACTTATTTTTTCTTGTTAGGGAATAGAGTATTTGAGATCATGTACAGTCCTGTTTGAGAATACCAGGCTAACCGGAAGTACTCCTTGTGATTTCTTTGCCTGTTCCTGTTCTGATGTTTAGCTGCCCAGTACACACCTGCAAGGGAAGCCTTGGATATCCAATTGGTTTCTGAAAGCGGGGTGTGTGTGTGTGTGTTTAGAACCTCATCTGCCCACCTTGCTATTCTGTCACCCCTTTTTGGAGCCAGAGCTTGAAAACATAGCTTGCATCTTCTGTGTCCTTCATAAAACTCCAGTTGGTTTCCCGCATTCAGTCAATTAGGATAGCGTCTGGGCATAGTAGCTCCGGATAAATACAGGTTCTTTTCCCCAGTAGCTTCCTTGCCGCACATAGAAATTGCTGCCTGCCCCTGTGCCTCAAATTGAACTTCTGCCTCTTCCTCCTCAGCTTTTAAAGCCCCTGTCTTTCCTTCTCACCACAAATTCACCCCCCAACCCAAACACTCCCTATCACTGGGTCTCTCCAGCATTCATCTGATGTGGTATTAAGAGAGTGGCTGTGGCTGTCAGTGCTAGAACCTGGACAGAGAGAGAGAGAGGGTCTTAGTTACATCATCTTTACAGAAATATAATATAAATTTCTCTATAAAAATAATAGATACTTGTTAGAAGCTTTAGTATTATATTTTTATATATTTCTGGTTTAATAGACCTTAATGTTACTGCCTAGTTACCTGCCTACATTATATAGCCTTTGTGTGTATATGTGTGTATCTATTGAAACAGGTCCCAAGTTTTTTCCAGTTTATATGTAGGCTGCATTTTTCTTTTCTTTTTTTAATTTTTGAACCAGGGTCTCCCTCTGTCACCCAGGGGAGTGCAGTGGCGCAATCACAGCTCACTTCACCCTCAGCCTTCCACCTCAGCCTCCCAAGTAGCTGGGATCACAGGCATGTACTACCATACCTGGGTAATTTTAAAATTTTTTTGTAGAGATGGAGTCTCTCTGTGTTACTCAGGCTAGTCTTGAACTCCTGGCCTCAAGTGATCTGCCCATCTTGGCCTCCCAAATTGTTGGAATTATAGATATGAGCCACTGTGCCCAGCCTTACCTATATAGGCTTTTATAACAAAATTAGCTTGTAAGTTGGAAATAGCCTTTATATCATTTCTCCCCAGCTCATGTTCTTGAATATTTCTCATGAGAAATAGTGATTAATGGCTGCCACACTGCTGATGTTGGACAGTGCCTATAAAATCAGCTGAAGAAGGGAGAAAGTAGATTGTTTCACTAGGCTCTTAGTGAAGTTCCGATAGTTAGAATAGATGCAACTTGTCCATAAACACTACTAATGCAAAGTATTTTTGTTACCCTATCATGCCTTTTAAAAAGGCTCCCAGTGTTTCATTAATGAGAGCTCTTTTACTGTAATTTATAGGTGAAGCCTCTCCAGGTATAATTGAGATCTTCAAATAATGTATCATAGCTATAGATATTGTGAAGAGCATCACCTGTGCATAGACCCACAATCAATAGGATGGGTGCTTATGAAGTCATTTTTGAATGAGAAAAATGTATCACAGAAAAGAAAATACAAGTTCCAATTTCTGGGGATTACTTTTTAAAGTAAGGCAAATCATCCATATCATGTGTTAACAAACGCTTCAGAATTCCAGCAAGGAAAGCAGGTGTATTAATTAAACATTTAATATCTTTTATAGCTAAAGTACTCATTTTGGCAGGTCTAATATTATGATACAATAGTGGTATATTAATTTGTTATATACCTTGGGTCCCTTGGTACATTTTATATAGGCACAAGATTAATAGCTTGAGCTTCAATTATTACTGTGTAGTTTTGTAAAAATGAAATATAATTATTATCATGTCTAGTTTTATGTCAAGAAGAATTCACTGGTATGGCACAGCTTAGCATACAATGTAACTAAATAATGTATGCCATATATCCATTAGTTTTGTTAGAAATAAATCCTCTTTTATACTCCTGCTTTTCCACTACGTGCACACCTACATATATACAAAGCGTGAAGCCAGTATTTAATAGAAATTAAATAAACCAGAATCTCCACCTATGATTGACTACTTTCTCATGTTGTTTCAGAGAAGTGAAAATTACAGCACCAGATTACTATCTCTGGGAAATCTAAACATGCAATAGTGTTGGCAATTCTTTACAGCAAACATCTATTTTCGCTGATTTTGAACCCTATAAGCCAACACAAAGTGGTGGAAATAACCACTGTTGTTAAGGCAATTAAGATACCATAATCACTGTCTACATCAGCTGCCCCAGAAAGTTTCAAGTTCTCCGCTCTATTTCTTAAGCACCTGAAAGGAACAATAGAAGAAAGTATATAGATATCTGATAGTAGCACTGTGACCTGTTGCTAAGAAAGTTCTGTGGAGTCTCTTACCTTCAGAGACCTTGGTGTTCATGTATACCTTCGTGTGGTCATTCCAGCCATACCAGAAATATCAAATGTGACTTACTCTAACAACCTTCAGAAAATTGTCTCTGTTCTTTCATTGACACTTTTAGGAAGATAGTAAATGGTAGAATGATTTCATAACATTTCAAATTTGATAAAAGATCAGTGTGGAAAGGATCTAGGGTGCTTCAACTTTGCTGTCACCATATGGACTTCAAGTTGCATATTTTCAGTGAAATGAAATTGATGTCTTGAACCCAGAAACTTTATCATCTTGTTTAAGATCACTGGATAGTACATTTTCTGAAAGCAAATTGTTTTTCAAATAAAGATTTGTTTCAAGTTTAGTGCATTTGTCAGAAAAATACGTTGTTTGCAGTTAATGACACTATAGCTATTCATTGAGTTGATCCATAAAAGTAGCTGAGATTTACAGAAATATTTATGACTATCCTTTCTAAATGGGAATTTACATTCTGTTGATACAGAAATGTTTTGAGAGATGTGGTTAGAGAAAAAAGATGAAGATTCTGGTTTAAAGCTGAAATAGGAAATTAATGTATTAATGTGCTAGGGCTGCTGTAACAAAATACCACAGACTGGGTGGTTTAAACAACAGAAATTCGTTTTCTCACATTTCTGGCTAAAGTCCAAGATCAAGGTACAGGCAGGGTTAGTTTCTTCTGAGGTGTCCTTGGCTTGGAGAAGGCCGTCTTCTCCCTGTGTCTTCATGTGGTTTTTCCTTAGTGTGTCTACTTGTCTGTCTGAATTTCCTCTTCTTGTAAAGATACCAGATTGAGTTAAGACACACCCTTATATCTCATTTTAATGCAGTTACTTTTTTAAAGGCCTTATCTCCAGATAGAGTCACATTCTGAGGTACTTGGGGTTAGGGCTTAAACATACTAATTTTGGAGGGACACATTTCAACCTATAATAATGTAATATTTGAAATTTGTTCAGCTATTATTTAAAGTAAATATGAGAGGGGACTTCAAAAAGTTCATGGAAAATTGTTTTAAAAGATAAAAACAGAAAATATAAACTTTATTTCTCAACATAAGCTCCATCAAGTTGAAGATACTTTTGTAAGCCACGATACCAGCTAGTTAGTTCGTCCCTAAAGAGCTGAACGTCCTGGTAATTTACCTATGTCAGTGCAGTCTTTAAGTGAAGAAAAACTAGTTCTCTTTAAAAGCTTTTTTAAGTTTAGGGGAAAAATAAGTCAGAAGGAGCCAAATCAGGACTGTAAGGTGGATGCCTAATGGTTTCCCATGAAAGCTCATGAAATTACCCCTGTTTAATGAGAGGAATTAAGCAGGAGCATTATGCTGGTGGAGGAGGACTCTCTGGTGAAGCTTTCCTGGAAGTTTTTCTGCTAAAGCTTTGGCTAACTTTCTCCAAGTGCTTATAATCAGGTGTTATAATTCTCTGGCCCTCCAGAAAGTCAAGCAAAATGCCTTGAGCACCCAAAAGACTATTGCCATGACCTTTGCCCTTGACCTGTCCAATATTGCTTTGACTGGACCATTTCCACTTCTTCATACGTGTTGCTTTATCTTGAGGATTATACTGATAGAACCATGTTTCAACTCCTGTTACAATTCTTCAAAGACATGCTTCCGGATTTTTATTCCACTTGTTTAAAATTTCCATGGAAAGTTCTGCTCTTGTCTACAGCCGATCTGGGTGCAATGGTTTTGGTCCCCATCGAGTGGAAAGTTTGCTCAACTTAAATTTTTTTTTTTTTGAGACGGAGTCTTGCTCTGTCGCCCAGGCTGGAGTGCAGTGGCCGGATCTCAGCTCACTGCAAGCTCCGCCTCCCGGGTTCACGCCATTCTTCTGTCTCAGCCTCCCTGAGTAGCTGGGACTACAGGCACCCGCCTCGTCGCCCGGCTAGTTTTTTGTATTTTTTAGTAGAGACGGGGTTTCACCGTATTAGCCAGGATGGTCTCGATCTCCTGACCTCGTGATCCGCCCGTCTTGGCCTCCCAAAGTGCTGGGATTACAGGCTTGAGCCACCGCGCCTGGCCTTCAACTTAAATTTTTCAGTCAGAATTCTGTAAGCTGAACCAGATGGGATGTCTATGGTATTGGCTATTGTTTCTGCTGTTAATCATTGGTCGTCTTAAATTAGGGCACAAGCAAGATGAATTTTTCCCTTGCAAATTGATGAGGGTGGTCTGTCGCTGTGGGCTTCATCTTCCACATGGTCTTGTCCCTTCTTAAAATAAGTTATCCATTTTTAGACTGCTGATTTATTTGGGGCATACTTCCCATAACTTTTCATAAAGCATCAGTGATTTAATCATTCTTCCACCCAGGCTTCACCATGAATTTAATGTTTGTTCTTGCTTCGATTTTAGAATTCATGTTGCTCTTACAGGGGCTCTTTCCAAACTGATGTTTTATCCTCCTTAGTGCCTCAAACTTGAGCCTGTACAGACATGTTACAACAAGTTAGTATGAGTTAATTTTGGTGCAGAAATTTTTTGAAATCTGTGCATGGTGTTTTCATAATACACATTTTCCATAAACCTTATGAAGACTACTCAGGAATATTATATATTCTAGAAATTTGTAATGAAATCTAAAGTTGGGGCATCCTGATGATTTTTATGGGACTGCTTCTGTTCAAGTACTGTGGCCATTTTTTTTGTTGTTGTTTTTTGACAGAGTCTTGCTCTGTCACCCAGGCTGGGGTGCAATGGCACAATCTCAGCTCACTGCAACCTCTGCCTCCCAGGTTCAAGCGATTCTCCTGCCTCAGCCTCCCAAGGTAGCTGGGACTACAGGCATGCGCCACTACACCCAACTAATTTTTATATTTTTAGTAGAGACGGGGTTTCACCATGTTGGCCAGTCTGGTCTCAAACTCCTGATCTGCCTGCCTCAGACTCCCAAAGTGCTGGGATTACAGGCGTGAGCCACCGCGCCCAACCGTACTGAGGCTGTCTTTTACAAGCCCTACCCCACAACGTGCCCCATCTTCATAATGTAGGGTCTTTGCTTCCTCTACAAATGTTTATATTACACTGAGTTGTCTTCACCTTCAGGGACAGGGGGAGTGGAAGGGGGAATAATGCTTCCCAGAATGAATATCTTGACTGACTAATTTGTAGAGAAACAATCAAAAGCAAAAGTAGTTTTCATTCAAAGCCTTCACGTTGTAAATGCTACAGTAAAAAGACCTTGAGATCAAGAGACCTAGGTTTTTGCCACGCCAGTTCTTATTTGTATAATTTTTGGCAAGCCATTTAACCAGTGTCAGCTTTAATTTCCTAATCTCTAAAAAGATATGCTACATGCTCACTGACATCTTACTCCACTCCAAGATTTAATGATTGATTCATTTATTTTGCAACTATTGTTGAATGCTACTATGTGGCAAAGACTGTTTTAGGGGTTGGGAATATCACATTAGTGCAACACAAAGTTCCAGATGAGACAAGTGGGAAACAAATAGCAAGATGGTAAATTTAATCTTAATTATATCAATAATCACATTAAATGTAAATGTTCTAAACACCACAATTGAAAGACAGAGATTAGACTTGGTAAAAAGCAAGAACTGCCTAGATGCTGCTTATAAGAAATCAAATTTAAATGTGAGATATAAGTAGATTAGAAGTAATAGAACAGAAAATTATATACTATGCTCACCCTAATCAAAAGAAAACTAGAGTGCTATATTAAATCATAAGAAGAAGATTTCAAAGCAAGTAATATTGCTGGAGAAAAGGAGGATTATTTCATAATAAGGGAGTCATTTCATCAAGAAGTATTAACCATCTTAGTTATGCATCTAATAACAAAACTTCAAAATATATGAAGCAAAAACTAATACAAGGAAAAATAGACAAGTTTACAATTACTATTAGACGTTTCAATACCCATCTTCAAATAATTGATACAGCAATTGGAGAGAAATTGGTAAGATTATAGACAACTTGGGCAATACTGTCAATCAGCTTGATCTAATTGACATTTATGAAACACGCTACCCAACAACATAAGAACACTTATTTTTCTCAAGGTCACAGATCATTTACCACAGTCTACCATATGTTGAGCAAAACAACTCCATGAATTTTAAAGGATTTAAGTACTGTAAAATATATTCTCTTTGAAGGAAATGAAATTAAAAAGACACAGAAAGATATATGGAAAATCCCCAAGTTCTTGGAAACTAAATACTAAATAATCCATGAATCAAAGAAGAAATCAAAGGGAAATTAGAAAGTATTTTGAATGGACTGAAAATGAAAACACAACATGTGTAGCTGTGATATACAGCTAAAGCAATACTTTATAGTACTAAATAAAATTTATAGTACTAAAAGATATTTTTAAATATTAGAAAAGAAGAAAAGTATAAGATTAATGACCTTAGCTTCTATCTTAAGAAACTAGGACTGGGCACAGTAGCTCACAACTATACTCAGTACTTTTGAAGGCCAAGGTAGAGGAGTTCTAGACTAGTCTGGACAATATAGTGAGATCCCATCTCTAAATAACAAAATATTAGCTGGGCATACTGGTGTGCACCTGTGGTCACAGCTACTCGGGAGGCTGAGGCAGGAGGATTGCTTGCGGCCAGGAGTTTGGGGCTTCAGTAAACTATGATCATACCACTATACTCCAGCCTGAGTGATGGAGCCAGATTTGGTCTCTAAAAAAGAAGAAAAAGGAATTATAAAAATAAGAACAAATCAAACGCAGTGTAAACAGAACAAAGGAAATAAAGATTGGGATAGCAATCGAAACAGAAACAAAAAATCATAGAGAAAATTGATGAAAGGAGAACTGGGCTTTTGAGAAGATCATTAAAATGGATGTATTTCTCACCTGACTGAATAGAAAAGTGAGAAGACAAATAATAAACGTTGACACTGCTACAGATTATATTGGTATTAAGTGGATAATATAGAAACATTATGTATAACTTTATGCCAATAAAATCAACTCTTTGGCTGAAATGGACACGTATCTTGAAAGATACAAATTACCAAGAAGAAATATATGTCATGAATAGCCTTGTACCTACTAAAGAAATTATAATTGTGGTTAAGATCCTTCTGACAAAGACACCAGACCCACATATTTTCACCAATGAAGTCTACCAAACATTTAAGGAATATTAATTCTATACAAATTATTCCAGAAAATTGAAGATGAGAGAATATTTCTCAATTCATTCTGTGAGGCAGGTACTAACTTGACATCAGTATGCAAAGATATTTTTTTTTTTTTTTTTTTTTTGAGACAGAGTCTGTCTCAGACTGTCTCAGACTCTGTCGCCCAGACTGGAGTGCAGTGGCGCCATCTCAGCTCATGGCAAGCTCCGCCTCCCGGGTTCATGCCATTCTCCTGAGAAGCTGGGACTACAGGCGCCCGCCACCACACCCGGCTAATTTTTTGTATTTTTAGTGGAGATGGGGATTTCACCATGTTAGCCAGGATGGTCTCAATCTCCTGACCTCGTGATCTGCCTGCCTCGGCCTAAGTGCTGGGATTACAGGCCTGAGCCATCATGCCTGGCCTGCAAAGAGATTTTTAAAAGAATGCTATAGACCAATATTCTTAATGAACATATATGCTAAAATGTTTAATTTAATTTTAGCAAATTAAATCTAACAATAGATACAAAGAACCATTACCAATGTGGTCTATTCTAGGAATATAAGATTGATTTAACATTCAGAACCAGTCACTATAGTTCACCTATTAACAGAGTAAGAAGGAAATGATTATATCAAATGATGCAAAAAAAAAATCAAGAAAAATCCATCCTTTTAAAAATTTATTTAAACAAAAAATGAAATGCTCTGAGTGAATTAGGAATTAGAATTGTTTTTTAACATAAAGGAAAACAATTTGACAGTTTCTGGAAAAGTCAAATGTATACCTACCATATGGCCCAGCCATTCCACTCCTTAGTATTTGTCCTAAATTAAATCATATGTCTACACAAAGACTTGGACATAAAAGTTAATAGCAATTTTGTTTGTAAGTGCCCCAAACTGGAAACAGCCCCTGTGTTCATTGACAGATGAGTGGGTCAATTGTGATACATCTGTATACTGAAATATTACCCAGCAAAGTGGGTAAACTATTGATACATGTGGTGACATGGATGAATATCAAAGGAATCATGCTAAATGAACAAGACAGACAAAGAGTACATACTATATGATCCATTTGCATAAAATTCTTAAACATACAAGCAAGTTAGTTATGGCAGAAAGTATGCCAGTCATGGCCTGCAGGGACGGGAGGATGGAAGCACACATGGGCACAAGAAGACGTTTGAAGTGGTAGATGTTTTCACCATCTTGATTTTGGTGACAGTTTCATGGGTATATACATATGTCAAAACATATCAGCTGCCTGTTTTTCTTTTCTTTCTTTCTTTTTTTTTTTTTTTTGAGAGGGTTTTACTCTTTTGCCCAGGCTGGGCTGAAGTGCAGTGGCATAATCTTGGCTCACTGCAACCTCTGCCTCCTGGGCTGAAGTGATCCTTCCACCTCAGCCTCCCAAGTACCTGGGACTACAGGCGCACGCTGCCATACCCAGCCCAAGTTGTATATTCTTAACATGTGCTGTTTAGTGTATGTTAATTACGCATCAATAAACTTTTTTTAAAGTCCTTGCCCTCGTTGAACTTATATTTTATTGATGATGACATTGACGGTAACAAACAAATCTACGTATATCATATGTGGTATACGTGCCTGTGTATCAGATGTCGCAAAGTCTTGAAGAAAAAGCAATGTGAAGCTAGAAAGTGAGGAGGAGGATAGCTGTTTAATAGAAGAAAGCGGTCGGGAAAGTCCTCAGTACATGTGGCATTTGAAAGAGACTATTTTAAGCTCCCCTGTAATCTTTTGAAAACTGTTAAGATAGGTTTCAGTTTGTTAAAATTACAGGTGATCATTCTCTCATCTAAAAGGACAAGTTTCCCCTAACTTGAAGGCAAATTTAAATGTTTGACATCACAAAGAACCAGATGAAAAGGGCAGGGGGCGGGGGGGGAGCGGGGCAGAGGTAAGCAAAACCTACTCCTAGTGCCCAAGAGAAGCCGGTTCCAGCCACAGGAATTTCTTGTGGTTAACTTTTGATTGGAAGGATAAAGACCTATTTTGTGAACATCTGTAGAATAGTAATCAGAAAAACCCAACCAGAATTCCAGTCTTCCAGTTTCCTGTCAGATAGGGGCAATTACACCTTGGTTTTCTTAAATTAAAAAAAAAAAAATCGTTCCAGCCTCTGTCGCGTCTGGTGTTCCCCGTGCGTGTGCATGTGATATGTGATGCTGGTGAAGACAGTGCACTTGGCCCAAGAGTCAGAGGGAGGGTTTCCAGCAGTGGAGTGACCTGCTTGCTCATGTCCAGGGAGCCAGCAGAGCAGCTAGAGAGAAACATGGTCCGGCACCGTGGCAGGCTTCTGCTTACACTAGCAGAGGAGTTTGTTTCGGGTCAGGCATTAGTAGCCATTACCAGCTGATCAGTGGAATGTAGAGTTGGTTCATCCTCAAAGCTTGTCATGAAGACCTGAGAATAGCTGTGTGCTGGGGGCAAACAGAAAGAATTATAAAAAGAAGAGATTAAGAATGCTTTGTAGCATGCACCATAAACTGAAATGGGGTCCTTTATTTTGAAAACCTGCTTTTAATTCTGCTCATCCCACGATTCTTAAAAATACAGTTCTGTCTAGAGAATAATTTAAAGATTTCGCCTTATTATTTAATGTAAATTTGGTGACAGAAAGAGTAGAAAAATGCACTGATCTCAAGCCAATTGTGTATTTGTTTCTGTAAAATTTTTTTTTTTTTTTTTTTTTTTTTTTGAGGCGGAGTCTTGCTCTGTCGCCCAGGCTGGAGTGCAGTGGCGTGATCTCCGCTCACTGCAAGCTCCGCCTCCTGGGTTCACGCCATTCTCCTGCCTCAGCCTCCCAAGTAGCTGGGACTACAGGCGCCCGCCACCTCGCCCGGCTAATTTTTTGTATTTTTAGTAGAGACGGGGTTTCACTGTGTTCGCCAGGATGGTCTCGATCTCCTGACCTTGTGATCCGCCCGTCTCGGCCTCCCAAAGTGCTGGGATTACAGGCTTGAGCCACCGCGCCCGGCCTGTTTCTGTAAAATTTTTATAAAACATGCTGGTTTCTGTCATTCTGTTTGCCATGTTCCTATCCCCATGAGAACTGTATTCTAAAGCAGCATCCCCTGTTCTGAATGATACTCTGCAGAGCACATACTCTGACCCTAATGCTCTGGGTCTGGGCATCCTGTGCTAGAAGGAACCTGTGGGTTTCACCTATCCCTGAAGGCTAGAGCCCTGAGCAGCAGAAGCCTCATGGTAGTTCCTTCTCTCTCCCAACCAGCAGAGGTTCACAGGGCTCCGGCTCCCGAAACCTCCGGTAGCCCCAGACTTTCCTTCCACCCCCGCCTCCCCCACCCCCATGCCTGCCGCAGGTGCAACTTGAATGAGATGATTCCTGCCCTGTCAATCCCAGAGGAGCTACTCTTAATCTCTTCTGGGTTGTGGTCCGCTTTGAGGATCTGATGAAAGCTGTGGGCAAAAATTTGCGTGTAACTGCAGGGGCTGCCAAGAAACCCTTTTCCAGAGCAGGGCGGGCATCAATGCCCATTTCCTATCAGCAAATTCTTAGCAAAGTCCAAAGTTGTAGTTCTTTACGAAGGGAGAGGCAGCACTCTCGTCTGTAACCTGGTGATAGCTGTATTATTAAGTTGTATTTGTACTAATACCTTCTTCAGCTAGTACTAGAAAGAGGCTGCCCGGAGAAGAGCCCACATCCTGGCACACTGCTCCCTGTCAATATGGTTTAGCATGTATGTTTGTTATTGGGGGAAAAAACCAGGACAGATTTTTCAATATCCCTCTCCCGTCCTGTTCTGTGGTTTTCCTTTGTTGTTTTTCGTGATCCATTAGATTTTATACAGAACCACCAATTACCCACCGGTTTGTTTAGACTATTGACCGGGAAGCCAAATACCATGTCCCCCTTACACAGCGACTCAGCATTGTAGACTTTTGTTCTGTTCATTTAACTACGTGCTCTCTGCTTTTTTCCTAGAAAGGAATTTTCCTGAATTGAAATCAGTTAATAAAACTCTTTTTCTTTCTTTTTACAGCTTGTACCTCCTTTTAAACCTCAAGTAACATCTGAGACAGATACTAGATATTTTGATGAAGAATTTACAGCTCAGACTATTACAATAACACCACCTGAAAAATGTAAGTAAATTTAGAAGGCAATTGATAAATTTCTAATATAATTTCTTCTAATGTAATTGAAGAAAACAGTCTTCTAAAAACTCATCTGATATTTTCAAGATCAAATTCCACAGTGACTTACTCCATTCTATTTAAGAATATTGAATATTGAATTGAATTTAAGAACATTGAGTTCCCAGTGGAAATATCAAAAGACAGGTAATATCAAAGGACTGCAAGAAATGCTTTTCTGGGTAGGATAAATTATATAGAGAGAAATTGTAGATGCAATTATAGACTGGCCCTTCCTTACTGTTCTCCAATAGATTCTTTTGACACCAACTGAAAGGATTGTGAAATAGAGACTGCCCTCTTTCCTAGACTTCGTTCATTTCCACATCACCTTCAGAATTTTGCCAATTCTGGCCTCCTACTTACTTAATGATTTTAAAATTCACTTAGAGTCACTCCTTTTTACCTAGCTCTCTCTTAAATAGCGTTATCTGTGAGGGCATAATTTAGTTTGCTGGTTCTTTTGGATACATATAAATTACATATTTATGAAAACTGTGTGTTCATGTACCACTTCAAGTCAATTCATATACAGTAGTATGTCTCACACTTAGAGAAATACCATAAAGAAGTGGAGCTGTAATGAGGGAAAAGGTGATCAGACATAATTGATAAACATTTTCATGCTGACAGAGGTCTGTGTGTATCATCACTAACTTAGGAATGCGAATACGATTGCGTTTCAGGGCAATATGTGGAGAGCTGCAAGGATGCTTCAAGTCACACATTTTTTGGTTCACATCATAGTTTTTCTTTCCTTTTCTTTTCGATTCCTTTCCTATATGTCTTCTCTTCTCATTCCTTTTTCGGAGGTAGATTCATCAGTTGTGCTGATGTGGACTCAGTGTCCAGGAGAGGGGAGGTTGGAGGCTAATGCTGTGCCCAACATGGTCACAGGCGACAGATTCTCCTGTCAAGAGGCAAACAAGGGGTCATGTGGGCCAAGAGGTCTTAATCTGGGGACCATGGTCTAGCGACAAGGGGACTGTGAACACCCTGAAAGTGAAGATATAATTGTGTGTGTGTGCTTTTCTTTCTTTAGATTCACATAAAGTTGAAGTACTCCAGGTCCTGAAGTTGGGTCAGCCATAGTCAGGAGCAGGGCTTACCAACTTGACCGATGTCCAGGCTAAGTTGTGAAATACCAATACATTGAAGTGAGCTACTCATGGTCTGTCCTGTGGTAAGGCAGAGTTTCCACTCAGTCTTGTGCCATTGCTAGAATTTTAGAATCACTAAGAGTCACTGACAGACAGTGTTGGAAAGCCTGTGGAGTCATGGGCAAGTAGCTCAGGGCTGAGTAGAAATAATGGGCATAGGCCTTGGTCTCTGTCCTCAGCATGGACTGTGGCATTAGAATTGTCCAAAACGCTGGGTAACACCAATGAGTTTTTGGATCCGCCCATGGGCAGTTCCTGCCAAAGAGCCTTTGCTAGGCCCTTTCATTTGGATATAATCCTAACTGTCATCAGACCACACCATTCCTCTGCTTAAAACCTTCCAGTGCCATTCCATTGCACTCTAAATCCAGTTTGCTCACACTGGTGTGCATAGCACTGACTGATCTGGGCTCTGTCCACCTCTCTGACCTCTTCCTGTTCCATCTTCCCCCACTGTCCCTGGGTTCCAGCCACACCTTGAACATGCCACAGGTCACCATGCCTCAGGTTCTGGGTACAGTATTTATGGTGTCCATGCCTGAAATGCTCTTCTTCCCTGATCTTACATGGACGGCTCCTTCTTGGCCTTCAGCGCTAAGCCTGCATGTCATTCCATCAGAGAACCTTCTTTGACCTCCTAGTCTGAAGAACATCAGTCTGACAACACTCCCTCCCACCCTTCATTCTCTACACTGGCACCTTTACTTGCTGGTATTTTTCTGTTTGTTTGCTTAGTGTCTCTTTCTACCACTCACGTGCAGTGGGTTGGAGAGGAAGGATCTAGTTGTCTCATTCGTTGTTAGCCCAAGCTCCTAGTTAGATGCCTGGCACAGTGTGCATATTCAGTAATACTTGTTGGGTGCCTAAATAAACAGAAGATGGTGAGGGCCTCGGAACTTCAGAGCTGGGAGGACACCCAGGTTTGCCACCCCTCTGAATATCCAAAGCAGACATTGGAAAGGTCCTGACAGGTCTCTGTCCTCAGTCTCAGCCTCTTTGAGAAAGTTTCTGTTCTTAAATAGAGCATTTGGCATTTGCGTACTCTTTAGAGCAAGTAAATATGTTATTTTGGAAGTCACAGAAATAAGAAGGCTCTAACATATCAGGAGGAGATATTTTACTTCAGAAAGCTAAAAGTGAAATCCCAATTTGGGACCCAGAGTGAGGCTGAAAAAGCCCAGGACTCAGACCTGGGGAACCCGTCTTGTGTCCTGCCTCTGCCCCTTACAGCTCTGGGCGATGGCCCGTCACTTTGTCCTCTGCAAAAGCGGGGAGCAGGGCTGATACTCTCTCGGTGGCCTGTTTTTGTCCTCCTGTGTGCCTGAGAAATTTAGGAGAGGCACCGAGAGTTCTGCAAATTTGAATCACCCCATTTTCAATTCTGCTCAAGCACCAGATTGGTTAGTCCATAGTATTACTCTGTGCTGTGGTCCAGTCCATTTCGGGGGACGATAGGCCCGACCCAGCGGGCACCTGGCTGCAGGAGCGGCGTAGTGGAGGGCCGGCATAGTGGAGGGCTGGCGGATAGGGCCAACTAATGCTGTGCTTGGAAATGTGGGACTAGAAAGACCAGAGCAAATCAAAATGGATTTGGTTACAAATAAGGTCAATTAGAAACTGTTGTATATGTCTCTTAGTCAGTTATTTTTTCATGATTGACTTGAATTTCAAAGCCCTAGCTTTCAAGGACCAGAATCTCTTCGAAATTCATCTTACCTGCCTTATTCCTTATACCACACCCACAGGGCACTTGTCCTGATGAGAATTTGTCGTCAGTTTGCATTTTATTGCTCAATTTCTAGGACTTCTAAAATGAGACTGAAATGTTAGAAAGTGTTAGAAGTCCCCCAGCACAGTTTCTAGAACATAATTTGAACCTAGTTCCTTGGCTTTATTAATCAGCAATATAAAAGCCATCAAGAACGTTTTTCCTGGCATGTCATATTTTGCCACTAACAGCAACTCCGTTATTAAATAACATATGTCCTTTCAGACATGGGTCATGCTGTAAAAGCCCTACAACCTTGGTGTCTTTAAACAATCATAGGATCACTTCTAGACTGAGACAGAGATACTTACGAAGCCTGTACATTGTAGTAACTTCCAAGATGGTTATCAAAATCCACCTGCAATTGTCGGCCCACAAAAGTCTGGCTTTTTGTCTAGGCACAGTGGTGCACACCTATAATCCCAGCACTTTAGGAGGCCAAGGCGAGTGGATCACTTGAGGTCAGGAGGAGTCTGAGACTAGCCTGGCCAACATGGTGAAACCCCCTCTCTACAAAAAAATACAAAAATTAGCCAGGCGTGGTGCTGCATGCATGTGATTCCAGCTACTCGGGAGGCTGAGGCAGGAGAATCACTTGAACCCAGGAGGCGGAAGCTGCATTGAGCTGAGATCACAACACTGCCCTCCAGTCTGGGCAACAGCAAGACTCTGTCTTTAAAAAAAAAGTCTGCCGGCCGGGCGCGGTGGCTCAAGCCTGTAATCCCAGCACTTTGGGAGGCCGAGGCGGGCGGATCACGAGGTCAGGAGATCGAGACCATCCTGGCTAACACGGTGAAACCCCGTCTCTACTAAAAAAATACAAAAAACTAGCCGGGCGAGGTGGCGGGCGCCTGTAGTCCCAGCTACTCGGGAGGCTGAGGCAGGAGAATGGCGTAAACCCGGGAGGCGGAGTTTGCAGTGAGCTGAGATCTGGCCACTGCACTCCAGCCTGGGTGACAGAGTGAGACTCCTTCTCAAAAAAAAAAAAAAAAAGTCTGCCTTTTGTGGGTGTCAGAATGGGGTGTGGTCCTGCCCTGCTCCTGGGCCCTGGACAGTATGGAAACGAGAGTCCAGCAGTGTCATCTGTGTTTGACAGGGCACCCCACAATTGAGGGTGGGGAGGGCACTGTGGACTTACTGCGTTTTTCCCTATTCAGGACCTCTGTAGAAAGGAAAGTCAGATGAAAGAGCTCAGCAGTGTGCCCAGGCAAAGACTAGCATCGACGCATCTGTAGGCACCTCTGTTCAGCAGCCGCTCCTGCTGTCTGTGTGGCTCAGCACGGCGCAGCGCTCAGCACTGGGGGCCGTGGGGCCCTGGGCTTCCTGTCTTAGGGGAGCAGCCTCGATGGTGGTGAACTGCGCTTCTGAGTTCTTCTAGGGCAAAGGGGCAGTGTTTTTAGTTTGACAGTTCCTGGATCCATCCTAGATTCCCTTAAGGGGCAGATAAAAATGAGAATCAGTGAAACCTTAAAGTGATGATTACATTGAACATAACCTTTTTCTTGCCGCTTTCAATAGTTTCACTGGTAAGAAAAGTTTAACTGGTAAGAAACCATTGCAGCTCCCTCACTGCTAACACACAGAGGTTTCGTTGGTCACAGTCCAGGGTAGCGCCGTCGCTAGCAGTTGTCTTCCCACTTGCCACCTTGCTGGTATAAAACAGAGTACAGTTATTGTTCAGAACAAATCAGCAGTTAGAAACGCAAACTGTTCCATTTTCTACAAACAGCTGCAGTGACATGCCAGATTGTCCTCACTGGCATTAATAATGGAACAGATTTGGGAATGTGTCATCTTTCGTTATTGCCATTGATGGTCCTCCGCCTTCCCCTTACAGAAAAAGAGGGTTTCTTTGAGATCTGGTCGCTTTTACTGCCATATAATGACGTTTGTTAAATGTTCTAAGAAAATCAGGCAACTGATGTTCCTTGGGTGCAGAGATTCAAGGGATGTAGCATGTAGAGTTGATCATGGTCTTCTTTTTCCAGATAAGTGTTTTTGAAAAACATAGTTCATGCTCATTATCATCACTATTCCCTATGCACAGCCTCTCACAGCAGGAACTAACTTGTGTACATTGACAGGCTCCGACTCAGAAGCAGCTGCCACTTCCTCCAGCTCCCCTCCCACCATCCTGCCCAGGCTCTCAGCTCTTTTAGGGCCATGATCAGATGTTCACACCTCATTGTTACCAAGCCTGACAACAGAAAAGGGCTGGAATGATGGAAGGGGGATCATTGGCTTTAAAGAATATCAAGGATTGGAGCCCTCAGGGATATCTGTGAAATTTCCTAGATTCAGAATTGTGAGGAATGTGTTACTGAAGTGAGAGTGAAGGCTGTCTCTCAATTCTTAGCTGACACCCAACAAGTGTCCCTCTTCTTCCAAGAGAGTGTCCAGCACCTGCCCCTGTGGAGCATCTGGCTAACCTGGATGCTGAACCTCCCCAGGCTAGAGTGAGTCCTGGTCATGGCCCCAGGAACCCAGGCAGCTCTCCTGCCCTTCCTGGCTGAGCAGGACAAGCACCAGGCTCCCCACTGCTGTCCAGACCCAGCTGCATGTTTGCTGTGCAGAAACACTGAGCAAAATAAAGCTGTTGGTGAGGAAAATTGTTTATTTGAAATGTGATTGGCACATGTCAGAATCTGAACATGAAGGTTTTAGCTGCCTGTATTCTCTAGAGAGTGTTGATACTCTGTGGCTCGACCACGGATACACCATCATTCCCAGCTCCTTCCGTTTTGACTGGAGCTAAAAAAAACTGCCGAAGGTGTTTGATCGAAAAGATGCATGTGACTTGCTTGGTACAAATATTGGAACCGATAACTTTATAAGGAGGTAGAGATTTCCCCAAACCTCAATACCTTCTAGAAATGCTGACTGCAGTTACAGGGGTCTATTTGCAGAAGGAGAGAGGGCCTCCGAGTTCAGTGTCTTTCACAGAGCAGGGAGCCACAAATGCTTCTAGATGGATCAGTTCTCACCTCATGCAAGGATATCTTCTGATACATTAGGGGTCAAACATTTGGGCTAATGCCAGCTTGAATCCCATTTCTTAGAATCTTCTGCATTAAGAGTGGGATACAGAAAAGAAAAACAGTGAGACAAGAATGGAAGTGTTTATTCTTCAGACAAAGGCAGAGCATCCTCCTCTTCAGGGTGACAGAGTCAGAGCCTCAATGCAGTGGGATCTGGCCTGTATGCTTTCTTTGTTTACACCCACGTCCAGCTGATGCTCCCTGGAGAGGTTAGAATATTTTTAAAAAATTGGTAATGTACTTCCTATATGGGTTTGAGGAAACTGAATTATTTTGCTTGAAGAGAAAAGGGTTGAGTATTGGAAAGATTCACTGATTTCCATTGCAGGACAGCATATAATTAAGCTTAGAGGAGAGCACGGGGGATTTAAAATGGAGCACCTCCCCCAGGAGACTGTGAGGCCGGGGTCCTTGGGAGCTTTGTTCAGAGTTCTGCAGTCCATGGGCCTGAGGGGTGCTCAGCCCAGAGCAGATGTGTGGGAGTGCATGTTGACTGAGTGGCTGACCGTATGGCCACATATCAGGAAGAGCTTCCGACAGCACAGGACTGTCATCACAGGACACTTAGGAGAAGAGGGTGCTGATCATCTGTGATCTTTGAAATACAGAAAACCAGGGAAGCTGAGAGGAGGAACACTGTGATTGTAAGCGGCCTGTTGTGATGCCTTTCAAGTCTCTTCGGTTGTTTACTGATGAGCCAGGCCTCAGACGTTGACATCCTTCCCTCTTTTTCTTTCACTTAGCCCCTTCATGCTAAAGTGTTATCATAGGGAAATTGGGAAAGGTGAGTTAAGCCAGATGTTAGATACTGAATAACATTTCATAGGAAGCTTTATTTTACAATTGTACTTAAAGCCTCACAAAGAAAAAATACAAGCACTTGAAGACATTTGATGATGGATTCTATACAGACTTTGGATGCTGTGGGTTTCACTGACTTGCAGTTTTGATATATGTGGTTACATGAAACTAAAGGTTACTGAAGACTGCTCCTTCTTAAACGCTTGTTTTCTTCAATACCATTGTTCTCACTGTTTCATTGAGTCTTGAAATTTTGATGTCTTAGAGATGATTCTATAGTATTATTTCTTCATAGACTATGTATTTATGAAAATCAGATGATTTTTGAAGTATAATTACTGTATAGCTTATCGATAAACACAAGCTTATGGGAGCTATTGCCTCTGTTCATCTTTCCTATGTTCACAGTTTACAAAACATAGACCAGAGATAATGTTGCAAAAAATAAATGTAAAATTAAAATAGATGTTTCCTGCCCACAGATGATGAGGATGGTATGGACTGCATGGACAATGAGAGGCGGCCGCATTTCCCTCAGTTTTCCTACTCTGCAAGTGGACGAGAATAAGTCTCTTTCATTCTGCTACTTCACTGTCATCTTCAATTTATTACTGCAAATGATTCCTGGACATCACCAGTCCTAGCTCTTACACATGGCAGGGCACCTTCCGACATCCCAGACCAGCCAAGGGTCTTCACCCCTCGCCACCTGTCACCCTCATGAAAATACACATACACGCAAATACACTCCAGTTTTTGTTTTTGCATGAAATTGTATCTCAGTCTAAGGTCTCATGCTGTTGCTGCTACTGTCTTACTATTATAGCAAATTTCAGAAGTAACTTTCCAGCCTTTGGAAGTCATGAGCCCACCATTGTTCATTTGTGCACCAATTGTCATCTTTCGATCTTTGAGTTTTTCCCTCAGTGAAGGCTAAATGAGATACACTGATTCTAGGTACATTTTTTAACTTTCTAGAAGAGAAAATCTAACTAGACTAAGAAGATATAGTTTATCAATTCAGAACAAGCAATTGTGGAAGGGTGGTGGCGTGCATATGTAAAGCACATCAGATCCATGCGTAAAGTAGGTATATATCACTAAGCTGTGGCTGGAATTGATTAGGAAGCATTTGGTAGAAGGACTGAACAACTGTTGGGATATATAGATATATATATATATATATTTTTTAATTCCTGGTGGATACTGTAGAAGAAGCCCATATCACATGTGGATGTGGAGACTCCTGGGCAATCATGAGCCAGTGAACACTTTTCTACCAAGAAACGAAGGCACATGCACAGCCAAGGTCACTTACAGGGTCTTATGAAACAGTTTGCGCCAGAGAGCATCTTTCCCCCGTGCTTGGAAACCTTTTTTCCTTCTTGACATTTATCACCTCTGATGGCTGAAGAATGTAGACAGGTATAATGATACTGCTTTTCACCAAAATTTGTACACCAAGGTAAACAGGTGTTTGCCTTATTTAATTTTTTACTTTCAGTTCTACGTGAATTAGCTTTTTCTCAGATGTTAAAACTTTGAATGTCCTTTTATGATTTTGTTTATATTGCAGTAGTATTTATTTTTTAGTGATGAGAATTGTATGTCATGTCAGCAAACGCAGCTCCAACCTATATAAAATAGACTTACTGCAGTTTCTTTTGACCCATGTGCAAGGATTGTACACGCTGATGAGAATCATGCACTTTTTCTCCTCTGTTAAAAAACGATAAGGCTCTGAAATGGAATATATTGGTTAGAATTTGGCTTTGGGAGAAGAGATGCTGTCATTTAACCCCTTGGTACTGAAAATGAGAAAATCCCCAACTATCCATGCCAAGGGGTTAATGAAACAAGTAGCTGTTGACGTTTGCTCATTGAAGAATTGAAACATTATGATGACCTGGCAACAAAAAGTAATGAAGAAAATTGAGACCTGAGTGATGATAAGAAATGATCTTTACATGGCAAAATGAACACATCTTGAGGATTTAGGAAGTGGGCAGTGAAGGCTAAGAACCTGGTGTGTTTCTTGGGATCATGGTACATTCATCACTGAATTAAGCCATCAGGGAAAAAACAACAAAAAAAGAGAACACCTCCAGCTTTTCTTTTTCTGTATATACTCATGTCCCCAGATTCCAACATTTCTCACTGAAAGGGGGCATGTATGCAAACCTCATCTTTCTCCTTCATTAATGATGATCTTCAGATTAAACCCTTTGGTGCTAGGAGCTGACAATTTCCAAAGCAGCCTATGAAGTCCTAGGGGCTGGGGGCCATTCTTGCGGCAAGCAGGCCATCCCACTCCGTGGAGTGATCATGGAAATGTATTTTAGTTAAACTCTCTGACAGCTCCCAAATGGAAGACTACAGCGTGATGTAGTATTATGATTGCGTTGTATGAAAGAGCAAGTGACTTTCTAAGTAGGATGAATCATATTCATATGCAGATGTCTTAGCCTCTTGATGCTGGAAGTGTGGATTTATAGCTATAAAACCACTGCTGGCAGTGGGTGGGCCACTGGGACTGACGGGGGTTAAAGGGCATTTTACTAAGGCAGCTAAGACATATTCAGACATCGATGTTCTTATTTTTCATATTTCTACCTGAGTGAAGTTCATCCTTAGTATTGAGTAGGAAGTTACAGTAAATGGTAGTTCATTCTTACTTACACACAGTTAATTTTTTTTTTTCACTTGGAATTATGTTGAATGTTTCATTTTGACAAAAAAGTAGACTAGAAGGTATGTTCTTTAAGTTGTCTTGCATCCATTCTATAAGAAAGAAACAGGTGGGAGGAAGAGCAGAAAGCTGAGACTGGCTGGTGTTCAGAGCACTTACTCCTCTGGAGGGAAACCATGACGCCGTACACGAAGCACAGAGCTTTGTGTTGTTTTGGTTTTTTCCCCCAGATCTTAGTGATTCCCGTGACCTTGGCCAAGGACACTTCCTAAAGTTTAATGACTGGCACTGACATTGCCCCAGTCGGGCCACTCCTCACACTGGCTCTCAGTCCCTCCCCAGCCATGCCTGGGGCTCAGTCACTTCCATTCCACCCTCTGAGACTCCACTGGGGTCACACAAGGTGTCTTCTTGGCTTTGATTTTGAGAATCCCCTATTTTCACTTCCAGATCTGTTAGCTGCCATGGAGGAATAATAGAAAACCAGAAATGTGTGTACAGGGAGATTTCTAAAACTTCCCTTGTGTTGCCCATAGTTGTAGTTTTGGGTTCTGGCAGGTGGAACACCCTGAAACCTGGAATCATTCTATGAGAATACAGTTCATACTTTGCAGACTCCAGCCCATACTAACTGTCATGAAGCTTGACTTCTTGTCATAATGCAGCCATCTTGGAGGAAATTGGCCATTTCTGCTTGGATTGTTGGCAGGGTCACGCTCAGCTTTGCTTTCTACACTAATTACATAGCATTATTCAAGTATTGTTTTCCATTTCCCATCCCTGATTTCCAGCTTCTTCAAGCTGACTGTTCTTGCAGGGGCCACTTGCTTCTCCTAGAGAACAAAAGTAAGGGCCTTCCTTACTAACTGCAGGGTCTCTCTATATACACCTCAACGTACACACTTTGCTGCTACTGTTTGTACTGTCCACAGTAGAATTTCCTCACCTTGCTCCTGGTAGTGCATTACAGGCAAGCATGAAATGTAAAGTATTTATTTAAATAAAAAGAAAACCTCTAAATTGGTCGTTGAATTACCTCCCTGTAGCTTTATGGTTTGTGACATTTCTTGACCTTGCTAGTTCTTTCATTAGATCTGTGCAAGGTCTAGTCATCTGGTTAAGGGTTTAAGCAGATGCAACTATAAACCCAAGAAACTGTATTACTCTTACTGTTGGTCACACTAAAACTGTCTATTTCCTTAAGTATATGGCCCACGAGGATGTGAAATAACTAGGAGAAACTGTTTTTGTACACTGTACATCCTTAGTATTTTTACACGTATATGATAGGGATGAACATGATTTTCCTTCGTGCAGACAGCTTAAATAAAGCACTATGTCAATCTGCTACTTCTCTGTTTCTTGTTGTTGGATGTGGTTCTATAATCCCCCCAAATTAAATCTTCTTTAATGAAAACAGATTTTTAATAGCCCCAGCTGGGATTAACCTACCTTGTATAAAATGTGACAGGAAAATATACAAATTCCTTGTAGCTCAGACACACATAGGGAGGGGCTCATTTTTACTTCAGTGGAACGGCAGTAGTGCGGTTATGCAAACTGTGATGAAGGGCTGCTTCCGAGGGGAGACGCTGACTCTCAGGATTTAGGACGGATATTCTGTGAAGCCAGGGATGGAGGAGGTCTCAGACCTTGGAGACATTCAGACCCTCCTCATCTATACAACCCATGGTTTGGACCCAGAATCTGAAGGAATGTAGCTTGTCATTAATGTCTTCCTGATAATGTACTGCTCTGCATACTTCCTTTCTTAGAGTGTATTTCTAACATGTCATGGCAAATTAACAAACTTAGACACGGGTGATGTAGATGGGTAGGACGGCTGGACTGCAGTCTGACTTCACGTTGAATCATTCTGGATGGGGCCTTTTTCTGATTTTACCTCATAAAGCTACTATTGTAGAAACTTGGCTTTGCTCCTGTGATGAAGCCAGACAGAGGAATGGCTTTTGGGACCAGAGTGAGTCAAGCGCGTATGTGTACGTCACACAGCCAAATTTGAGAGCATTCTCACATGTGCTCTTCGCTCAAAACCACTGGGGTTGACAGATCCAGGAGGCTAAAATAAAGTGACCTCTATAATTCTTTAAAGGTGCTATTTTTAGAATATTGTATAATTTATTCACAGTATATCTAAAACAGAATTAAGGACAATTAAAATATCTTATGTGACAGCCTTTATGTCTAGCACATTTGATGAAAAAACTTCTGAATCTGAATAGAAGTTCTACTGTTTCAGGCTTGAGCCTTTTACATGCTCAAGAGATTCGAATGGTCTGTGTGTGTAGATCATGCCACCGCCTCCAAAGCCTCGTCCACACCACTTCTGAGAGGCAAGGCTGAGCGTATGGTGACATCAGCTCTGTGTTGAGATGGGGATGAGGATGATGGCTCGCTGGCCAAGCAGGGTAGCCAAAGGTCAGGGACCTGTCCCAACTGCAGCCTTGCCTTTAGTGTTTGTCATTCTCAGACACAACACAGTATGTCCAGTGTCCATTTTTATTACTTTAAAGCATTTGAGGGCTTAACTGTGTATAGTAGAAATACTATTTTAGACAAATAATTATCTGTGTACAGATATTTGATATACTCTAAATTTTCTAATTTCACTAAGTACGTTTTTAGGCTCCTCTCAAATACTGCATATTGAAGAAAAAAATCTGACACCACCGAGCCAAAGATGCTTTTTTGTCTGTTTTCGTTGTTTAACAGAATGGAAAGAGTAATGCATAGTGCTTCCTGGTGTCTCCTGATTGATTGTGCACAAATTAGGACAATAAATAAAATGGAGTCTGATGGGACATTGATTAAAGGTGAAGGATGATTGATATATAGATCATGAAAAGAAAAATGAATGGCAGGAAAAAAAGTTTGGTCCTTAATATACTTTGGCCTAGTTAAAATATGTGCCTTTTTGGTGTGTTTTGTTCATCACTACAAGATAAAAAGGAAACATTACAACTCAAGTCTTTAAAAAGTTCATTTATTGAAAATCATATGTACAACCTAGCATACAAATGAGCAGATTGAAACACGTAACTTCAAGCCATTTCTGAAAACATACACCAGGAGCTCTGCTCATCTGGAGTCAGACTCCAGCTCCAGCCCGGCTGCGTGCAGGGATGGCGCACGCGCTGATGAGGACCAGCCCCCCCTGCAGGCTGAGGCGGTGTCACCCTGGGAAGGTCGTGGTGCATTGTGGCATATTAAGTCTAAATCAGATGAATGTAAATATCTCTTTGTAAATCATTTATTTCACTCTGTTCCATCCAGGTCAGCAATCAGATTGTGGCATGCTGGGTAACTGGAAAAAATAATAAAAAGTAAGTTTCAATAGCTCATGTTCTTCAATGTGATTTGTCTTCTCATTTGCTGGTTTAGTCACCTTTTATGATGAAAACTGTTGGAGAAAAAAACCTGTTGCTAAAAATGTGGAAATTATATGAAAAGTTTGTGCCTCATCTTGTCCACATCAAAGCCCTTGTCACATACGAAATAAGGTTAACTGGTTTAATGGGTTAAATTTGAAAACAACCTAGACTACAGACACTCGTGCTTCTTAAATAAGGACAGTCTGGTGTTAGGACATGGCCAGAGAGCCATCTCTTCTCCTCTCCAGGAAAGGACACATTGATCTGTGCCAGAATCCGTTCACTGAAAATTGTTCTGACCTTACAGCAGGTAATTCTAGAAGAAAAACAGGGTGTAGGCCAAGTGCCCCTGAGAAATTCCTCCTGAAACAAAACAAGCTGAAACATCTCCAGATTTATTGTAACATATAAAAAAGTATTTTCACATGGAAACCTCGAAAACTCCCATGTGTTGGAAGAGGGGATTGGGTGTACTGAGGTCTCTTAGTTTTACACAGATACAAATGTTCCAAAGCTGCTTCATGCGAATTGGGTTGGGGGAGAATCGCAAGTTCAGAAAGTACTGAATACTGTTCCTGGCCTCTGCTGCCATGGCTGCCCAAATTAGTTTAAACCACATCAGGAACTACAGTCAGAAGCCACTGGAAACGGTTCTATTCCACAAAACATGGCTGGAGTTTCTGCTCTGCACTGTGTGGGAAGGTGACTGGGCCACAGTCCTCGCCCTCTAGAGTGTCAAGTCCAGAGAAAAGCCAATGGTTTCCAAATCCCGGTTTCCGCATCAGTTACACTGGCCGCACTGCAGGGCCAGGCGCCCAATCTGGTCCCTCTGTAGTTAGGAACCGTCTGCCAAAAAGAGAAGTGGGCCTGCCCCTCCCCTGTGAGGATTTTCCAAGCTAGACTCCAAGGGAGGACTGTCAACCTACTTTAAGCCGTCATTATGTGGGGATTTCCAAGACAGGACAATGAGTGAAACCGAATCTTCATTCAAGAGAAATACATGAACATCAGCCCGTTGCCTTTTATAAGAAATGAGAAAAAGTAATGTTTACATTTCAAGTAGATTTCACAGTGTGTGAGAGGCCCTGAGGACAACTTTTTCTCGAGCAGGTCTGTTGAGTAGTGGGGTGGTCTCAGCAGGGTAGTTAGAGTAGCTGGGGGCCTGGCCTCAGGCTGAATGCAGGTGGGGCTCCGGCAGGAGGCCTCACTCCTCCTAGTAAACCTGCCATCCGATGCGCACAGCCCTCGCAGGCCTGTGGGGCCAGGTGGACTATTTCCTGGGCCCACAGGGTGCTTTGTTCTCCAGGCCCTTTCTGAGTGGCCCATGTGGAGTCCACCCCGTGCACTGTGCCCTAGAGCCCTGCCATTGCAGAGGGGACTCCCTTCTATCTTCAGTGGGATACTCACAGCAGAGACTGCCACCAATGCAATCTGATCGTCAAACACATGGTTTGCACCAAGCTGACCTGCCTTCCAGGCCAGCTGATCGAACTGACCCAGCACAGTCCTGCTAAATGCCTGGTTTGAATGGCCCTCCACCCCTGCTCCATGGATTGGCCACGTAGGGCAGGTGGCCTGGTGGCCTCGCTCTTGACACAGTGGCTTCCTAACCTTAGAAATGCCAGGATGACTCTGAATACAAAAAGGGTAAGCATAAATCCCAACAGATAACACTTCAAAAGCAAAACAGCCCAACTATCAGCTGAGCACAGTGGTCACACCTGTAATCCCCACGCTTTGGGAGGCTGAGGCACTAGGATCGCTTGAGTCCAGGAGTTCGAGACCAGCCTGGGCAACATAGCAAGACCTCATCTCTACAGAAAAATTGTAAAAATTAGCCACGTGTGGTGGTGCACACCTGTAGTCCCAGGGACTCAAAAGGCTGATGCAGGAGAATTGCTGTAGCCCAGAATTCAAGGCTGCAGTGAGCTATGATCGTGCCACTGCACTGCAGCCTGGGTGACAGATCGTGACCGTGTCTCTTAAAAAAATAAATGAAAAAAAGAATTGAATTTTGGGTGGAAAACACACCCACATACGCACAATACAGAATAGGCCTGAAAACCTGAAATAAAAGTAACCAGGAAACAGGCAATTCTCATGATGAGTCTGCATAACGCCTGTGGGCTCCCAGGCCACCTAGCAATTTATCATTATCGGAGCTGTTCGCTGCTGGCACTCAGGTGACCTCCTAATTCCAGTGGGCCTGCACGGGAGTGACACAGATGTGTGGGCCTCACCAGGAACATGGAAGTCAGCCTGATGCCTTCCTGCGGCAGACCGGCCGTGACCGTCTGCATGGGCTTTGAATTTTATGCAGCCCAGGTGAGAAGCTCTATACCCATCCCCACTTTCACACTGTCAAACTCACCGTCCGCTGCTCAAGCCCCCATGCCTGCAGCCGTGCCTGGCCCATGGTGAGCGTTCAGTCAGCACTGGGGGGCTGGATAATCTGTCCTAGGAGCTCACCGTTTTGTCGCCTCCGTTTGCTGACTCTTCAGTACCACACATTTCTCTGACCCTGCAGCACGTCCCGAGACAGAAGCTGTAGTTACTGCCCACATCTGGCTTATCTGCCATTAGAGATATCCATGATGCTTATTTCCAGAAAGTCCTGTCATCAGCACCACAGTGACCGTGGTCTCGCTGTCCAGGAAAGAAGCGCGTGCGTATGCCAGTGGGACGTGAGCCCTCAGCCAGTGTCTCTCATCCTTCTGCCTTTCCATTTGTCATCGTGGCCCTTGCTTTGGCCCTCCTGTGGCTGCCCTGCAGCGCACTGGCCACTGCTCCCCTGCCTGTGCTGTCCACAGGTGGCGGAAACGCACCTCATCTGCAGGCGCACAGCTGCTAACCCATTTTCTTTGTTCTCACTTTAAATCCTATGGGAGTCTTCTCTCCACAAACCCTGCCTCGTTCATTTCTCAAGTTTGGTAAGTTCTGAGTGTAAGAAATGAGTTGCTCGGGGTGACCTGAACTGTTACCCGGGCGACCACGCAGTGGGTCCAGCCAGCCTCTTCTGCCTCTTTGTTTCCAAGCCAGCCGGAAAGGCCAGAGGTGGCAGCCCGGGGAGATGGTGGCACCCCTCGCCCCGCTCACGGGAGACCTGCCTGGACTTTCCACTTCATTCTCTCTGTGGGTGGCTCTAGCCAGCCCTTCTGAAGGTAACATCCCCTTCCCCCCGCCCCCCGCTATCTGCTCTGCTCACTGGCATGCTGCCTCTGTTTGGCCAAGTCAAAACATGGTCCTGGTCCCTTGTGTGGCTGGCAATAAAGCATCCATTTGTAACTGGAGAGGGCAGACCCCTCCCCCCATCTCCATCTGGGGCATTTCAAAGCTGGCCCTGAGTTGACAGAGCTCCAGGGCAGCCCCTGCCTCGCTTGGTGGCTCGCCTCCCGCCTCCGCCTCGTGTTCTGGGCGCCAGGGCTAGGGCTCGGCAGCTGTTCCAGCCAGGCCCGGCTCCGCCCACACCCGCTCGGGTACCTGCCCCCATCCACACATCCTGTGGCCTGAGAAGAAGTTCATTTCTCTGCCCAGCCACTTCCCAATTCCATTCACTTCATTTCTCTGAGCCTTATTTTTCTATGTACAAAATGGTTATTTATCTCAAATGGCCCTTTCAAGCCCACAATGATCTCAGCACTAATCCTGCTGGTTTCATAACCATCCGTGCTGGGCTCTGGGTGATATCAGGCACTTCCTTTTCAAGGGAAGCTGGTTTTTTTCTTTTTCTCTGCCAGAAATCAAGGGACATGGAAGCTAACACATGTCTCTGAAGCGACGCAGAGCTGAGATTGGGACCCAGGCAGTTTGCCCTCAGAGTCCAGACTCCCATGCAGGACTCTCCTGCTTGTTCTAGCAGATGAAGGGAACCACTTTGATATCTACGGAATTCAGCTGCCAAATTGAGCAGGAAACCTGGATGAAAGAAGCCACGTGAGCTCGGGCTTGCCACCAATGCAGTGAGGAGAGAGGTGCCCTCAGCATGCTGGGCAGAACGTTGTGGAAGCACAGCCTTCGAGCAGGAAGCCACCTGTTAGAAGGGAGTGTTCCTCTACAGAGCTGAGGGGCGCTCAGCCACCCTCAGGCCCCCGTGGCCCTGCTGTCCCCAGCACCGTGGCTGAGGTTCTCGCTGAGAGGCCTCATCCCCTCCAGGTCAGGCTGTCCAGGAACCTTGCTCTGTCAGCTGCAAAGCAGGGCAGGAGCTCATGGTTAAGGCCATCCCAGGGCAGCGGCCACTCTTCCCTCCTGGCTGCCCAGCTGGGCCTCTGACAACAGCAGCCACACGGCAGGCAGAGTTCAAAGCCCTCCTTCCCTTCCACTGCAGGCCTTGGCATTGCTGCTTCTGGGCTCTGAGAAAGGAACGGGGCCGTAGAAACCAGAGAAATGGTAAGGTAGCCACAGAGAAGGCCGCCTTGCAGACAAGAAGTGGGACTTTCCATAAGACAGCATCTCTAGCTGGACTTGAGGGGGAGAGGGAGGCCCCCGCACACAGGAGGCTGGGGTGGAGGTCCTGGCTCTGAGGTGCTGCCTCCTCCCCAGGGTGCACCCGAGCCCAAGGGTTCCTTCCTAACCATGGGGTCTGAGTTTGTCATCTTCCAGCTTTCTCAAGTCCCCTGAGTCATCAGAACTTCCTCTCCACACAGGCAGGTCTGTGTTTTATATGAACCATGTTTCCATGGTAAATAGATTTTAAGAATTCCCAAAGGACAGACAGTGTCACCAACAGCAGAGAGTGGAGCCTCTGGCTGCCTCATGTTTGAAAGTGTTAAAAATAAAGACAACACTGACATTTGGGGTTGTAATGTGACGGAATTACAGTCTTTTAAAGGCAAGAACCACTGATCTACACTACATGTAATATTCAGTGTTTTGTTCACTTGTCTAATTGGATTAAAATATTTAGCTCCCTTTAAAATCTTGATTGTGAATTTATATTGCAAAATGTAATGTCTGACTCAGGAAGCAATAAGTAGAGCAAATGTATCTGAAGGAATATAAAATTCAATGTACTTTTCTCCCATGATTCTCATTCTGAAAGTACTCACTCTTGGACAAAGTGAACTGCTAACGGAAGAGCAAGTCTGGCTAAATTGAAGCCCTGTGCGCTTTTCAATATTAGACACAGGGTGCTCAGTCAAAAAACACAAAGTTTAACTCTCTGCTGTTGGAGGTGTCTGGGGAAGTTTCGCCGAAGGTCGCGAGATGCTTATGTTAGACACGCAGCACCCGGGGTCTCGTGTCATCTTTAAAAACACTCAGGCAGCAGGGAGTTAATGACATTTTAGCTGCATATGTTCAAGTTTATTTAAAAAAATATGCAAGTCACTTTGGTTGACAGTGTCTTGTACACAGTTTTGAAAGAATCAGGGCAAACTTTAACAGAGTCAGTTTTTATTTGAAAAATATTTTCTGGGAATGTATCAGTGTTTATTTTTGAGACTGACAATTCGGGTGAAAATCAGGATAAAAACAAAAAAACAACAATTTGGTTGAAATCAAATTGTTTGTTTTCATCTATTTAGAATTCTTTCCAAAAAATCTTGGTTCAGGAGGAGGCTTTTTAATTTATTTTATTCAGTGTATTTGCTGTTCTATTCAAGCACCATCTGTCTTACAGGTAGCTAACTTTGTGGTAGCTCCTAAGTCAGCTGGGCGAGGCCCCCAGGGCTCCTGGAAGGACCACAGTAAATTAGGTGACACCTCCAAGGCCTCACATGGCCGCCTGCAGCAGCTCTGCCTTGCAGACAGGCCTCCCCAGCAGGGAGTGTTGGTCCCTAGAGCTGCCACTTTTCTAGAGCCTCCCTTCTCCCTTTGCTTCCAGTCGCAATGGGCCTTTCCTCCTTCATCATCTTCTGTGTCTCTGCGTCCCCTGCTTGTTTTCGGCTCTCTTCTATGAGTCCTTTGGTATAATGAGATAATGTCGATGATCTTGAATATAATCACATATGGCTGCTGGATCCATGCACAAGTTTAAATCAAATTAGAAAGTAAATTCACTGCCAAGAATGCTTAAAAGTCATAGGGCCAACTGATGAACCACTGACAAGTCAGTTTCCGACTCTGTTTTCTAAACTGTAAGTGATTCATATGAGGGGACTAAAAGGGAATCACTCCCCAGACTGAACACTGCAGACAGCACCAAACAGCCTACTTAGGATATGACGGCCATCAGAAAATGCAAGTCAGCTGAGACCGTATTCATTACCAAATAAGCACGCAGACACAGAAAATCAGCTTGATGGTTGAGACCATCCTCTAAGTGGACAGATAATTTCTGTTTTCCCCTCTCCCAGATGCCATCCTCCCCAAGACTCCTATTTCCTCACCAGCCGGCTCCAACCTTCCTAGCCAGATGTTAGAGCCCCCAGGCTCTAGGTTGCAGACCCCTGACCCTGCTCCAAGCTGTCAGGCCCTGCCCAAACTTCCCCAAGACCCACTGACCTCCCCCCGAATCCCCTCCCCCCAACCCCCACACCCAGGTTTCAGCCTCCCCTAGCCAGGGCCTGCCTCTCAAGAAGAGGTGAGAGTGTGACTACCCAGTTTCAAACAAAAGACAGGCCAGAGTGTCTCTCTGGAGGCCCTGACCCTCTCGCAATACAGAGTGCGGGGAACTGCGTCTAGGCAAAGCTGGGCAAATGCTTCAATGTCTGTTCTCCACAAGGAGAAGAAAGAGCCATTTCATGACATTTAAAAGCCATTTTCTTGAAGTTGTTTCCCCCGGGTGAGGCAGGAGATCAATAATGCCATTATTTGTAGTCACCCAAAACTAAGAACAAGCCAAGAGGCCGGGCGCGGTGGCTCACGCCTGTAATGCCAGCACTTTGGGAGGCAAAGGTGGGCAGATCACCTGAGGTCAGGAGTTCGAGACCAGCCTGGCCAACATGGAGAAACCCAGTCTTTATTAAAAACACAAAATTAGCCCGGTGTGGTGGGCGCCTGTAATCCCAGCTACTTGAGAGGATGAGGCAGGAGAATTGCTTGAACCCAGGAGGCAGAGGTTGCAGTGAGCCAAGACCATGCCATTGCACTCCAGCCTGGGTGATAAGAAAAAAACTCATCTCAAAAGAAACACAGCCGGGCGCAGTGGCTCACACCTGTAATCCCAGCACTTTAGGAGGCTGAGGTGGGCGGATCATCTGAGGTCAGGAGTTCGAGACCAGTCTGGCCAACATGGTGAAACTCCGTTTCTACTAAAAATACCAAAAAATTAGCTGGGCATGGTGGTGGGTGCCTGTAAACCCAACTACTTGGGAGCCTGAGGCAGGAGAATCACTTGAACCTGGGAGGCAGAGGTTGTAGTGAGCAGAGATAGTACCACTGTACTCCAGTCCAGTCTAGGTGACAGAGCGAGACTCCGTCTCAAAAAACAAAACAAAACAAAGCACAAGCCAAGCCATGAGCCGAGAGCTGTAGCCAGTGGCCTGGGCCCTGCCCGCCGCAGACAGCCCCGGGGAGGGGAGCGGGAAGGATGGCAGGTCTCGTGGCCAAAAGCATCCGTGTGGCAACTACCACTACCAGGGTCTCCCTCTGCCAGCCATGTCGTTTTGAGTGGTTCAGAATTCAAGCAGAAAGAAGTTAGAATAATGAAGCCTGCTAACAGGCTAGACACTTGCTGTCGGAGGCCACAGGCCAGCCTGAGCCCCACCACCAGGGGCAGCGGGGCTCAGGACCCAGGACAGGGAGTGAAGGAAAGGGGTGGACTTTGCTTTGGAACCGCTGCCCGACCCATTCTCTTCTGGGTATTAAATGGACAGAGATGTTTAGAGTTAGACATGCAAAATTAAGCTAAGCTTAACTCATCCAGGCTGAGAAAATGGAAGCCTTTAGTTAAACCATCTCTAACCCGGACATGAGGACAGCTCTAACCTCAGCTGCCCAAGATCTGGACCTGCAGGCCACTCCAGGAAAACAGAGAGGCTGGCTGAGCACTCCAGAGCCCTCAGGCGGCACCTCCTCCAAAATACCTGCTTGAACCTACAGCAGCCTTGCTCACAGCACGGCTCAGCAGAAGCCTAACTCACACGCTGATTCCATGACAAGAAGGCATTGCAGGGGCTGAAGCCCACTGACAGCCCCTACCTAGAGGCGAAGGCCAGGCTTAGCCAGAAAAAGCGGGCTCTGGGTTTAGATATTCCGCAGAGTGCTTGCAAACCTGGATCCCTGCCTCCTCTCTGACCACTAGTATTTGCAACTGAAAGCCAACATTCCCTCTACCAAATTTCTTTTGTCATGTTCATATTAAAATAACTCCAAGTGTAATATTTGAATCTGAAAGGCCGCTTTAGAGATGAGCCAGATGGGCCAGTATCAGATAGCACAGGATGGGCAAAGCATTGCTGCTGCTTCAGGCAAAAGAAGAAAGACCTGCTAGTTTTTCTGAGGATTTTTTGAGGTTCGGGGTTTTTTTAATGCATTTTGTGAAAATTCTGCAACTCACTTGGCAATAACCAGATTTGTAAAGCCCTGGAAGAGGCTTCTAAGCACGGGTGATCCATGTTAAGATCTGAGTGTGCTGTAAAGCAGGCAGATGGGGAGTTAAAAGGCAAAGCCCACGTTCTCCTGACCTAGCCCAGAGCCCAAAGGAGGCTGCCGCGCGCTTCAGCGTCCACGGAAGACTCCCCACACCTGAGGCCTGACAGAGTTCTCGGCTTTAGAGGCCAAAGATTCACGCATGCCAGGAGTCACGGTCCCTCCCTCCTACGTGACAAGAGCCTAGTCACCTGCCAGGAGACCTAGTGGCCCCAGTGGCCCTGACCTTTGGCTGGCCAGGCCTCAAGCAGGTGCCGCTGGGGCTCTCCCTGAGGACCTGCCCACAGGGCTGGGTTCTGAGCTGGGTCTGGTGGAGGATGAGGGGGTCATCCTGAAAGCAGAGGACAGGGGAGTGCCGCTTGTCCTACGGCTGCGGCTGCTGCTCTGCAGGCCTCTGCCTTCCCTGAACCTCTCCCAGGACACTGTGAAGATGAGGGAGAAAGGAAACACCCTCACATGTCCAGCCTGTGTGCCCCAGGGCCTGTGGGGCATCCCGCCTGCACTCAGCACACCCAGTAGCCCGTGAAGCCAGGCGTGCACCATGCCCACTGTGCAGAGGAGAAACTGAGGCTGGAAAAAGGCTTAAGTTACTTGTCCGAAGCGGGGGTGGGGGCTTCAGCATAGTGACACAGACTGGAATAATTCTCTGTTCTTTCCAGCTCCAAACACTTCGAAGGTTTTCAAAATGTAGTGTCCTCCAGAATCACCCCACCAGCTTGGCGAAATTCAGGTTCCAGGACCCTGCCGTGGAGCGCGCCAGGTGAGGCCTCGCCTCCTCGCTTAGCAGTGGCAGTGCGACTGTGGCCAGGACTTTGAGCAGCCTGCTCCCCCACGGTCCGGTGAGCAGTCTCAGAAGCATGGGGACAGCAGAGGCGTTTCCACCTCCAGGCCTTAGCTCCCTGGCGCCTGGCTGTGCTCATTTACTGCCTGTGAACACGTTTTGCAGAGGGATTTTGGGCTGAGTGGGAAAAGTCAGTACTTACAGGTTCCTTGAGCACAGGGTCATTTTGTAAGAAGAACGAGACTCCTCTTCGTTTCCATTTCCAGATGCATTTTTCCTATTCATCACTCCAAGCGCGTACTGCCTGAAGTCCCCAGGGCGCTCACAGAGCACCCGGGTGCAATCCTAATGAAAGGCGGAGGCCTTGGTCAGCCCCCGGACCACCTCATTATCCTAACAAACTGCTTGATGGGGCAAAATGCACAGCCTCTCTAACAGGCAGAGAAGCGATTTAGAAAACAAGAGGTTTCATACTGCGTTCCAAACTCACCGGACACTTTCCTTCCTCCCTTTTCCCTGCTGGTGGCCCTGGATCTCACCTGAATGGGGAGCTGTGGAGTCAGGCTTAGGTTCCATTTGTGGTGTCCCTACCTCCCAGCTGTAATGCTTGTCTGGGCCTTGGTTTCCCTATCTAAAACATGGAGACAATGATGTCAGCACCGCCTGCTTGTTCCAGGGTAAAGGGGATTAATGCATGCTGTGTAACACTGCTGGGTGCTCTGCAAGCACTCCAGATAGTAGCCCAGTAATCAGCTAATTTAGGACAAGATGCCTGCATTCCATTCAAGACGACTTTGCTAATTGAGAACACCTCTTTCCTCAACCAATTCAAACCATACACGACCTTCAGAGGCAGCTCAAGGCCACCCTCCTCCAAAAAGCCTGTTTTGCCGCCCACGGTCGTCCTCCCACTTCTCCCTGCTCTCGCACCCTCCGCGGCCTGCACGGCGCAGCTTGGCACTTGGTGTGGTTCGTTCATTCGCGGGCCTGGGTCTGTTCACCTGCACGGACTTTAACCCCCTCACCAGGACGGGCGCATGGCTCCGCTTCTCTGGGTCCTGCACCGCCCAGCACAGTCGTCAGGACCTCCCTCCCAGCTTACTGCTAACCGATGTGATCCGTGGGAAAGCCGGCCTGTTGAGCTGCATAAAAGACCCACCGGAAGACTCCCGCGTGTTCTTGGGTGGGCTGAGCCCGCCCACGGACTCCCACCTGCGCCGCGTTCTGCACAGTACCTGGCTCCGCAGCCGGTCCACCTCTTCCGACAGGCTCTGCCTCTCCAGGAGAAGCTGGTTCTGCTTGTTGAGGAGCTGCACCAGCTGCTGGGCTGTGGCCTGGCTGTGCTTATCCAGCTGCCTTAGCCTGAAGAAAAATCCACCGCAGAATTAAAGAGGGATAACGTCAGCCTTTCAACAGGCCCAGGGGCTGTGTGTATCTGAGGGAAGCCCCTGCTAGGGAACCAGAAGCAGGACGCCTAAGTGACCCTGAGGTGCCAGGCTCTGGCTAGCAGTGGGCCCTTGGTACGCACTGTGTGAAGGTAACATTCTAGCAAATGTGCGTGGGAACTGGGAGCCATCTCAGTACGCTATCAATTAGAAAACACGCAGATAAGTGGGGTAAGTGGAAGAAAAAAGGAAACTTTGAACTAACAAGTAGAGGTCAAAGATGAGGGGCCTAAATGCCGCCATTGTTCAGCTGGAAAGGTCTCTGGCAGGCTGAGCACACGGCCGCCCCGGCTGGGGAAGTGGGTGAGGGCCGTGGAAACACTGAAGTAAGGGTTTTCCATTATTAATCACTCAGTCAATCACGAGCTCCGGCATCGCTGACCAGATGTCTTTAAAGATCCTAAATTTGTCATTCTGCTGATGGGCGCTCCTCTCCAGACTTGCTAATTGACTCGGACCATTATCCTCATCTGTCCACAGTCGGCTTCCTACAGCCAGCAGCACACTCACTCATGGAACTGTTGGCTTTGGATTAAATTTGGAATTGAACGACTACCCAGAAGTGTTCTGGAGAGAAGCGACATGTGTGGCCTGCCTCACGTCCTCACCCGTCAAAAGCACCAGCAGGCACGTTAACTCGGATTCTCCCAAGGAAAAGGCCATTAAAGCTCAAGGTGCCTTTCAAACTCCAGGCTACTGAGCCGAAGACCTGTGGGCCGTTCTGCGGACACCGGCCTCTGGCTGCCCTCAGTTCGAGTTCTCCTGGGGCTCCGAGCACTACTAAGCACTGACACGGCCACACGTTCGGGCCCTGGGGTTGGGATAGGTTCCTTCACAGAAAAGGCCGCACATGTGGGCACAGGAACCACTGCCCTCTGGGAAACCCGGCGATGGTCCGGACCTTCCTCCCGCGCTGCGCGGCCCACGCCCTCCCATTTCCCCACGGCTACTCCGGCCCTGCCCCACCGCCCTTCTCAGCCTCCGCTGGGTTGGGCTGGAGGATTTGGTCAAGGGGCCCGAGCCCCAGCCCTGGCCCTTCCCCAGAACGCACCGTGACTCCCTGTTTTCAGCCATACCCAGCGTTGTCCGGGTCTGTGGGGCGCCCTACCTGTGCCGGGGCAGGCGAGGGCCGCAGCCTAGGCCCCAGCCCGGGCAGAGCCGGCACTGCGCATGCTCCCAGGAAGCCCCGCCCCCGGACTGGGCGCCTCCGAGTGGCCACGCCCACAATTCGCACCACCACCGCCCCTCCCTACCCCGCCAAGGGCCTCCTGCTGCCCGCAGGTTCTGGGGAAAGTGTAAGGACTCAGGGACGCCCTGGCGCCTCTTTCAAGCCTGGGCAACAGCCTGGCCCTGCCCTGCCTCCAGGATCAGGCTGGCCTCAACAGAACAGCAAAGATCTTCCATCCAAGTAGGAGTGTTTCCCTGTGTGTGTGACATATATACATGGTCATGCTCCAACACCCTACCCGATCCTACCCCATCCTACCCCATCCTACCCCATCCTACCCCATCCCATCCCATCCCATCCCACCCCATCCCATCCCATCCCATCCCACCCCATCCCATCCCATCCCACCCCATCCTACCCCATCCTTCCCTCTGATCTTGGAGGAAAAGTAAGTTTCCTTCTGGCGATACCTAAGGCCATAGCTGCTTTGGGACGCCTCATCCGCCCCTACCCGTCCCCATCACGCTGGGGCTGAGGCAGCCTTTCCTGGGAGCTACTCTCAAAGCCACCGCGCTGGGGCAGATCACAGAAGCTCTCCTGCACAGCCCCGGGAGCCCGGGCTGTCCTTAGCAGCCAGTGGCCGGGAGAGAGGAGGACGTCCCAGGCCAGTGGGCTGGGGCACCTGCCTAGGCCGACCCTCTGACACAGGCAGGCGGCCACGATTCATCGGAGTACCTGCCCTGCTGTAGGGCCCAGGAGTGGCTCCCGTTGAAGAGACAGAGATGGTAACAGCTCTTTTCCTTGAGAAGCAGACAATCCGATGCTTCTGTATTTAAATCAGCAGGTGAAAAGCATCATTAGGCCTTGAGCTCTAGAACCCTAAGGTGGCTTTTCCCCTCCGATGAAGGCCTACCTGTGGAGAGAGCCACTGGCTAAGAGCAACTGAGGTAGTAGCCCCGTGGCTTCCTGCTTGCTTGAAAATAATGGAACAGAAACGTGACAAATGACACCACGACATGACTGCATAGCAAGAAGATGCCACGAGCAGCCATTGTCCATGTGGTCCCTTGCCCTGTGCTAGGATCAAATGGGATGATGGTCCTTTGGACCAATGGGTTCAGTATGTGGTTTTGAACTCCTGAAAAGGGATGGCAGCCCATCCAGGGCAATGGGCAGGGCCAAAGCCGCTCTCACAGCATAAACGCCGGGCATGGCAGGCCACCCTGGCTCCACCTTCAGCGATGGTGGCTCTAGGCCAGTTCCGGCCTAGACCTTCCTCCTATGGAGCCCTCAGAACCTGGAGGAGGCTTAGTCCAGAGTGCTTTGCAACCTGGGGCCCTGGGAAAGCTATAGAGATTACTGGGGTGGGGAGGAGGAAGGAGGCACCACCCAGACCCGCTGAATCAAGTGCCTGGGTGTGAGCCCCGCAGGACAGCAGGGGACCAGCTGACCAGGTTTCCACAGAAGCACCCCTGCTGTGAGGAGTGAGATCCCTGAGGAGGGGCAGCCCTCCCTTCACAGCGAAGAGCTGAGGATGGATTCCCATTGACTCAATTTTTAAACCAACTTGAAGACTCCCTATATTACAAATATTGGGAAAAGAGATTTTTTTTCTTTTCTTTTCTTTTTTTTTTTTTGGAGACAGAGTTGTGCTCTTGTTGCCCAGGCTGGAGTACAATGGTGCGATCTTGGCTCACTGCAACCTCCTCCTGGGTTCAAGCAATTCCCCTGTCTCAGTGTCCCCAGTAGCTGAGACTACAGAAATCCACCACCATGCTCAGCTAATTTTGTCTTTTTAGTAGAGATGGGATTTCTTCATGTTGGTCAGGCTGGTCTTGAACTCCCCCGCCTCGGCCTCCCAAAGTACAGGCGTGAGCCACCGAACCCAGCCTGAGACTTTTTTTTTTTTTTTAATGGAGTCTCACTGTCACTCAGGCTGGGGTACAGTGGCTCGATCTTGGCTTACTGCAACCTATGCGGCCCTGGTTCAAGCGATTCTCCTGCCTTAGTCTCCCAAATAGCTGGGATTATAGGCTCCTGCCACCGTGCCCAGCTAATTTTTATATTTTAGTAGAGACGGGGGTTTCACCATCTTGGCCAGGCTGGTCTTGAACTCCTGACCTCATGCTCCACCCACCTCTCCTCCCTAAGTGCTGGGATTAAAGGTGTGAGCCACCGCAGCCGGGGGAGATTTTTTTAAAGTTATTTATTTTTGGAAGAGCCTCCAACCCTGCACAAACCAGCCTACCCCTCTGTTAACGGATGTTTCACTGCCATCATTCAGAAGAGATTTCTCGGGGTGTCCTAGACACATAAGCTCTCTTTTCTTTTTCATGGTGGTTACTGCTCTCTCATATGCGTGGTCCTGAGTTCACCTCTTCATCCACCCACAGTTTCAAATAGCACCTCTGATGACTGCTAACACCTACTGAGTCACTGCGCCACAATTACCTATGTAAATTTAATTGATTAATCAATAAACTACCTATTAAATTCAATAATTATCTTAATTAAAAGTTCACTACAGTCCTGGGAGGTACATGCTAGTATCATCCCCATTTTACAGATGAAAAAACAAGCTGAGATGTTGATTAACTTGCACAAAGTCACACAAGTAATCGGTAGAGCCTGGAGTCAAATCCAGCCAGTGCCCAGGTGTCCTTAACCATTGTTAATGGTGGTTAACTCACTTAATTCACTAAATGAACCAACCCTTGGTAAACACCTTGTTTTTTTTTTTTTTGTTTTTTTGTTTTTTTTTTTCTTTTGAGATAGAGTCTCGCTCTGTCACCCAGGCTGGAGTACAGTGGCATAATTTTGGCTCACTGCAACCTCTGCCTCCCGGGTTCGAGCAATTCTCCTGCCTCAGTCTCCCAAGTAGCTGGGACAACAGGTGCATGCCACCACACCCGTCTAATTTTTGTATTTTTTGTAGGGGCGGGGTTTCACTATGTTGGCCAGGCTGGTCTCGAACTCCTGACCTCATGATCCGCCCACTTCAGCCTCCCAAAGTGCTGGGATGGCAGGCATGAGCCACCGCACCCAGCCAACACCTCTTAAGGGTCAAGTACTAATTTAGGTCCTGGGAGTCCATCAAGAATGACAAACGCTCCCGGCTCTCGGACGGTTCCTGGCCAATGGAGGAGACTCACTTGTAAAGAAACATGCTCAACTGAAACAGGACACTGAGGCATGAAGAGAAATGGCCAATATTACAGATGAGAAGCCTGGGAGGGCTTGCGCCTGCTTAGACGTGGCTCATCATCATCATATGCTGAGCACTTACTATGTCGGGCACTGGACTTACTGTTTAGCACTCACAATTCCATGAGGCAGGAACTAATTATTATGCCACTTTAAGGATGAGGAAACTGAGGCACAGGCGACATGAATTATTCATTCAAAGTCACTCAGCGGGCAAGCTGGGATGGGAAAGGATGAGTGGGTGCTGTTCTGGCCAGGGCCAGGGGCCGGCAGTGCAAAGGCCACTGCCTGTCTGGGAACTGCAAGCTGTGCAGTGTGGCTGGACCAGAGGCTGCAGGCTGCTCAGAGGGAGGTGATGCTGGACTCTGTAGCCAAAAAAACAAGTATGGACTTCGTCCTGCAGGCAATGGCAGTGCCATTTACCAGACAGAGGATGGCAGGAGGGACCGGCCTGGAGTAGAAGAGACGTTCTGGGGTCAGGGCGAGTCCCAGGTACCTGTGGAACATGCTCCCACCAGGCAGTTATGCAGCTTGGGGCTTAGGAAGGGCCGAGCTGGAGCTCTAGCTGAGCGGGCCAAACCTGCTGGGAGGCGAGGCCATGAACGTGGGGGCAAGATTTGCCTGGGAAGGGTTGGCAGAGATTGTCAGTGTGGGGAGTTTGTTAAAAACGCAGATATCCGGCCCGCAAGACCCCCTGGCTGAGAAGCTCTTCTGCAGTGAGAGGGAAGGGCTCGCCCCAGGATAGGGGTTTAGGAACCACCGCATTCAAGGGCTGGCAGCGGACAGGAATCTGGCAAGACACTGAGAGTGGGATCCTGGAGGGAGGAGAACCGGGAGATGGAGGTCCAGGGAGGAGAGGGGTCAGGGCGGAGTGGCCAGTTTGTGGGAAATGCCACCTGGTGGCGAAGCGCCCTGCAGAGGCTCCTGGCTGGGGCAGAAGCCAGATTTCAGGGGCTGGAAGAGAGAGGCTCTTCTGGTGAGGGGCTGGGCTGGCGGGGAGGTCGCAAGATGGGGTGCGGAGGGTGGGAGCCGCTGGGGAGGAGGCCCTGGAGAAGAGAGGGGCGATCTTCACGGCAGAGGACGGCGGACTTCCCGAGGAAGGAGGGTGCCTTAGGCAGAAGATTGAGACCCTCCCCTGAGGCAAGAGTGGAGGCAGGAGCAGGGGCGGGTCGAGGAGGGCGCTGGTGCTCAGCAGCCTCCAGGATCCCCCACGTAGCAGGCACCACTGTTCGCTGAGAAAGGGGACGAGGCAGCGGGGAAGCTGCTGCGGGGACCAGGGCGCCGGTGGGAGGCAGGGACAGCCGCCCAGCTCAGGGGGCGCGCTCTGAGGAAGACCCGGGCACCTGCCGCCGCCTCCCCCGGCTCCGCAGCCGCCGCCCCGTGCCCTCCACCTGCGACCTTCACCCCCATCACCATGGCCACGGGCCTGGAAACCTCTTTCAGCGTTCCAGTCTCAGAGCAACTGTCGTTCTGAGAGTGCAATTTCTTGTTCTGTCTTGGTTTTAGCCTTTTCTTCTAGGAGGCATTAAGTCATGAACAAGGCGAGGCGGTTTTGCCATCATGGGGTCTGCGGAGTCTGTTTAGGCGTCAGCCCCCGCTGCCAGAAGCGCCCCACGGCCTGCGAACCACACACACCCTCCATGCAGCAGGAAACACAGAATCGCCAAATTTCAGAGCTCAACCCCTAATTCAGACCCTTCTTTTCCCCTGCCTTTATCTCATCTTTGCAGCAGGCAGGGATTGCATCCAGGACCCCCAGGATGTGGCTGGTATCTTCACTGTGCTGTCATGGAGCCCTGGGAGCTGTGGCCAGGCCCCGCCAGGGGCAGGAAGCCAGTCCTCCTTCCAGGAAGCCCCTGTGCTCCCCTGGCCCTTACAACACAGGGTAGGGCCTGCAGGTCCATGAGGAAGGACACTTGAGGGAGCCCGCACCCAAGCTGGTGTGGCCGTCTCAGGCACAGGGTCCATGTCCTTCAGGATCTGCAGATGTACAACTGCCATCCCTGCCTGGGCAGGACTGGGGACCCTGGTGGAGAAAAGCAGCTGCCCCATGCAGGGGTAGAATGGGCATCACGGGCTCCCCTTCCACACAAGGGCATGGCCAGGAATTTCCGGCGTGTCAGGGGCAGCAGTTACCATGGGAACAAACGCGCCCAGGTTTCTAAAGGCAGATGCTGATGAAATCACAGGGGACTCATAAGTGTGCTGGGCCCAGACAGATCTCCACTGGTCCAACAGCGATCCTCTGAGCCACACCCTGCAAGCATGATCAGAACTAGCATTTAAAAAAATATGCAAGGCTTCAAGATAAGATGGAGCAAGTGGTGAAATACAAAACAACTTTATAGAGCTGAGTGGGCTGGGGAAAATATCTTATGCAAAACAGAAGCAGTGCAAGCTGCCAGCTCTGGTCCTATGCTTCAGACACTCATTTGCTATGAATACTGTGAAAGCAAGTGAATACATATATTTAAATTTTTTTATGTTGTATGTGATACATACAAAATATATGCAATGTATAAATAAGTTATGAGGTATAATAACCAAATGAACACTTGGGAACCTAGCACCAGCCCCACAGGGCCACTACCAATGGATTTCTTCTCCAGGCCAGCCCCTTCCTTCCCCAGAGGGGGCCCGTATCCTCATGCGTATATGTTTTTCAATGAGAGTTTTTTGCTTCACTGGACAATTCCCCCTGGGAGCTACCTACAGACTACAGTGGAAGGTTTTAGTTGTTGTTGTTTTGGGTTTGGTTTTGGTTTTGTTTTGGTGGTAATGGTAAAATCTTTCGTTCTGAAATGTTTTCAGACCAGAGCCTCCTCCCTGTGGTCACTCTGACTACAGCAAACATTATCCTTTCTCTCAGATAAGTGTTCTCAAAGTGCTTAGACTATTTCCCTGGGAGTGGCCTCCTCCTCATGGAAATGAAGAACATTTTTCAAACAACATATGGATTTCAAAGGTGCAAATACACGAACTGTAAAATATGCACTCACTTTTCTACTCCTCCCAGCGGCCTCCTCTAATGTTTACTGGGCATCTACTAAATGCCCACATTGTAAACATTTTACGTTCCTTAACTAATTTAATCCTCATAACAATACTACGCATTAATTTATCATCTGCATTTTATGCATGAGAGAAGCAAGGTGCAGAGAAGCGATCATTTGCCCAAGCGCACACAAGGTAAGGCAGAGCCAGGATTACCTAAGCCACCAAGGCCACAGAGCAAGGCCCACAGTGTGACTCATCACTCTCCTTCTTAGACTCTGTCCTGGTCTCTCACTCCCCTTTGGTCCCATCGTCTCAGGCACCTCTTCCTCCTCCATCAGACCTTCAAATGCTGGTGTGACCCAGGGCTGGGCTCAGCACTCTCCTGACTGGAAACGTTCTGCCTGCATGATTTTTAAAATCTACACCCATGACTCCAAGTGGAGAGGCCAAGGACCCTGAGCACTTGATCTCAGCCTCGGGCCTCTCCCCTGCATTTCCAAGCCCACTTCAAACTCGCCACCTGACACAGTGGAGTCATCTCTCAATGCTCCTCTCTCTGTGGCCCTCTCATGTGGGTGGGACCACCCCTAGTCACCATCCCCACGGCTCAGTCTCCTGGTTTCATAGATGAGCCCTTTAGGCCTTCTGAACCTCTCCCATCTCATCCCATCCCACCCCACCCATCCATCCATCCCATCCATCCATCCATCCATCCATCCCACCCATCCATCCATCCTCCATCCATCCATCCATCCCACTTATCCATCCATCCCACCCATCCATCCATCCCACTCATCTATCCATCCCACTCATCCATCCAACCCACTCATCCATTCATCCATCCCACCGATCCATCCATCCCACCCATCCACCCATCCCCCATTCATCCATCCCACTCATCCATCCATCCCACTCATCCATTCATCCCACCAATCCATCCATCCCACCGATCCATCCATCCCACTAATCCATCCATCTCGCCCATCCATCTGTCCCACCCATCCATCCATCCCACCCATCCATTCATCCCACCCATCCACCCATCCATCCCATCCATTCACCCATCCCACTCATCCATCCATCCCACCGATCCATCCATCCCACCGATCCATCCATCTCGTCCATCCATCCATCCCGCCCATCCATCCATCCCACCCACCCATCCATCCCACCCATCCACCCATCCATCCCATCCATCCACCCTTCCCACCCATCCACCCATCCCACCTATCCATCCACACATGCCATCCATCCACCCATCCCACTCATCCATCCATCCATCCACCCATCCCACCCATCTATCCATCCATCCATCCATCCATCCCACCAATCCATCCATCCCACCAATCCATCCGTCCCGCCCATCCATCCGTCCCGCCCATCCATCTCTCCCGCCCATCCATCCATCCATCCCACCCACCCATCCATCCCACCCATCCACCCATCCATCCCATCCATCCACCCATCCCACCCATCCATCCACACATCCACCCATCCCACCCATCCATCCATCCATCCATCCATCCATCCATCCATCCCACCCATCCATTCCATGACCTTCACTCTTGAAGTCCAGCTGCCAGCACTTCACATCCAGGTTCCTGCACAGCCTTCTCATAGAGTTGTGTGCTTCCACACAGCCCACTGTAATCCATACTCCCCACAACAGCTAGACTAGAAGGATCTCTCTAAACAAAAGTCCAGTCTGCCTCTCTGCTTGATGATTACCTGTAGCTCTAATCCTAATCCTATGAGTGCTAAACTTGGAAATGGGGGACATGGGTTCAAAACCCTATATCACAAGCTAACTATTTTACCTTAAGCCCAAAACTGAATGTCTCTCTCAACCTCAGGTTCTCCATTTGTAAAATTAAGAATATAAGATCTCCAGACCTTCTAAACCATCAGCTCTGAGGGTGGGGCCCAGCAGCATGTGTTTTAGTAAGGCCCCCTGAATGACTCTGATGAATACTTAAGTATGAGAACTACTGGTACATTCTAATTCACAGTATTAATCACACATACATAATGAGTTCTTCTGGAGAATAATCTTTGTGTGGCTTCAATTTTCATCATCAAAACAACCGTCTACATGAAAACTCTCCTAGTCTGCTCCTAAAATACTCTGGCGTCAGTCATGAGAACTGAAGTAAATCCTGTGATCACTTTGAATCTCAGTTTCCTCACATGTGAAATGAGAGGAGAAAACTAGAAGTGAGGTCAGCAAACTTCCGACTACAGGCCACTGCCTGTTTCTGTATGATCTGCCAATTGAGAGTGATTTTTACATTTTAAAATGATTTTTTAAAAATCAAAAGGAGTATAATATGTGAACACTGCATGAAATTCAACTTGCAGTGCCCCTAAATAAACTTTCATTGAAACTCAGCCATGCCCATTCATTCACGTTTTGTCTATGGCTGCTTTTGCACCATAACGGCCGGGTAGCTGCGACAGAGACCATATGGCCATGGAGCCCACAATATTTATTACCTGACCTTTTAAAGTTTGCCAGCCTCGGGGCTAGAAGATGACTACATTCTCTTCCAGCTCCATATTTCTACAATCCTATTACTTTACAGATTTTACTGTGTTCCTATCTTCAAATATCACTAGCTATTTACATAGCAATACACCTAGTCAGCAAGCTGAAGTTTTGAAAACGCAATTACTGCTCTAGGTCATTAATTCTAGTGAATAAACCATGTTAATGTAAAGTTGTATTACTTCGTTCTAACACTTAACCATTGCTGCGGCATTTTACATAATTCCATCTCATGAACGAGGTCCTATCAGCGAGAACAAGCAGTGTGCTGAGGCTTCCGAACACGCTCTAGCCCATTATTCTCGCTCAGAACATTAAGGCACTATTTTTTTATTTTATTTTATTTTATTTTATTTTATTTTATTTTATTTTATTTTAGACAGTCTCACTCTGTGGCCAGGCTGGAGTGCAGTGGCACAATCTCGGCTCACTGCAACCTCTGCCTCCCGGGTTCAAATAAATGATTCTCCTGCTTCAGCCTCCCAAGTAGCTGGGACTACAGGCGCACGCCACCATGCCCGCCCAGCTAATATTTTCTTTCTTTTTTTTTTTTTTTTTTTGTATTTTTAGTAGACATGGGGTTTCACCACGTTGGCCAGGATGGTCTTGATCTCTTAACTTCGTGATCCGCCCACCTCAGCCTCCCAAAGTGCTGGGATTACAGGCGTGACATTAAGGCACTTTTAGTGGCTGGTTTACTGTTTAAATTTCCTTTGCCTAAATCTACCCTATTTGATAATGGTTTCAATAGAGGAATTCTTCCTGAGGATTGTGCAGTACAGGACGGGGTAACCACCTTCAATGAAGAGCACGTATGTCCTGTACTGCCCCTTTCCTGGTTCATTCTCTCAGATTCCTAATTAGCCTTGGTTGCCTGCAGAGGAAGAACAGGGGGCTCCTTGGGGATGCCCCCAAGTGATGGGGGAGATCAAATTCTGCTCTTCTCATCAAAGGAATCATATTATGTTAGGGCTGAGAGGCGCCTTAGAGAACACTCAGTTCAGCCCATTATGGTGAAACCAAGAGAGTAGAAGTGACTTGCCCGAGGTCAGGCAGCCTGTCTGTAGTAAATCTGGCGCTACAGCCCACATCTGTTGACTCCAAATCCAGTGAGCTTTGCAGCATCTCAAAATCCTTTTTTGAAAGGCCCGACGTTCTTCTATTCCATGTTAAACATAAGAATTTAAGGGAAGGACCCTGAGAGAGAGAACATGCGGGGCAATCTTCCGGGCAGCAGCTCACACCAGCTCCTTTTCTGAGGCCTGGGGGCCAGAGAAGAGAGAAATCCCTAGGCCAGGTCTTCTCCAATGAGCTCAGTGAGGAGAACCAGATTTGATTTTAATTCTTCTAAAATTTCCAATCTATTGCAGTCTAACGGTTTTGTGGAGTACAAGAAAAAGGAATAAGCAGTGTTTGATTGCTTTGAAAATTTCTGACGCAATTTCAGTTCTTGCCTCATCCCAGACCAGTAACAGTTTGAGGACCGTACTCTGGAAACCACACTTTAAGACACAATTGATCTCATCCACAGACTGGTGTTGGCACGAAGGATGCAAAAAAGGCCAGAAGCTTGGAAGGCCATGTTGGGAAGCCCACAGTGCCACAGAGGCCCCCAGTGAATACCCAGTGAATAGGCCATGGCCAAGGGGACACTTTCAGCTCTTCAAGCTCCAGCACTGCTGCCTCTGACAGGACCCTAAAGCCTCTGACAATGTCACCGAAGCTCGTCAAAGACCAACTTCTTCAAACAGTGCTTCTACCAAAAAGGAGGCAGAGTTTCATCTTAGGTCCATTAGATCTGTTGTATCACTACCTTGTAAACTTCTTAAAATACGAGTGCTATCTAACCAAGGCTGAGTTTGTAACACCTTTGGAAGACTGGGCATGAATAAAGGATCCTGACACCATGAAACAAGAGTGACAGCAGCTGACACGTTATGAATCTTAGACTTTGAAGAACCTAGAAGACCATCTGCCTGAAGCAAGAGTTACCTTAATCAGCTTTGTCTCAAGCAAGAACAGAGTCATGGTGAGGATAGCCCCACTGTGCAAAGGAGATGGGACAGAGGAATGGAAATTGTTGAAAATCAGAATCTTTGCAGAGTAGTATCTATGCTGCATGTGGCTCAAGGCCATAAAGAAGCACCAGCAGGAAAACCCACACCGCCATGCACACCATACCCTACCTCACCCTAAAGTCGTCCTTAAAAACTGGTTTATTTGGAAATAATGTCAAACTTATAAAAAGTTGTAAGAATATTAGAGAATACCAACATACCCTTTATCCAAATTCACCTATTGTAATAGTTTCGCCCCATCTGATTTATTACGCTCTCCCTTCTCTCCGTGTGTGTGTGTGTGTGTGTGTGTGTGTGTGTGTACAGAACCAGTTGACAGTAAGCTGCATGCACCATTGCCCTTTTATCTTATATGCTACAGTGTGTATTTACTAAGGATAAAGGTATTCTCTTATAGAACCACAGTATATTAACAACTGCGGTCAATTTTATATTGATCTAATAGCTTCATCTAACCTACTGAATTGGATTCTAATCTTGCTGACTGGCCCAATAATGTTCCTTTCTTCCCACTCCAGAAAAGATCCTTCATACTCAGTTGGCATGTCTCTATTTAGACTTCTTTAACCCAGAGTGATTACAGGCCGGTTTTATTTTGTTGAATGCTATTTGCAATTAAATTACCAATAGTCTTAACGGAAGACATGGAACTATCAGACGCATGGAGGTCCTGTTCAATTGCCATCTCGGGTTTGGGGGGCACACTGCTGTGTTTTCAGGAAGTTTCTGTTTGAATGGGGTCTTCCTGGTGCTCCCAGAGACTAAAACCCTCCTGTTGTGGTCCCAGAGTATATCACGTTCCACCCTATGGTGAGGTCTTCCTCAATTTCCTTCATATTTGACCATTTTTGGGATAGTCAAACCAGCCACAGAGGTGTGATGGAATAAGATTGGGCCCACGGCAGCTAAGTAACCAGATTCAATCACTACAGCTCACTTACTGGCAGACATCTTAATTAGGTTTTAATGCAAGTAATTTGATAACAACTCCTGGCCATCCACTACAGAACTGTCAATGCTGAAAGCTTTTTATTTAGCTCCTCTTCTGTCTAAACCAAGGCAGCCTCCCCGCTGACCCTTGTCAAAGAACCCCATCTGCTGGTTGCCACGGTAACTGAAGGCGACCAATTGAGCTGAACAGTGACTCAGAAATAAAATCTGCAGCCAAAGGAATTCTGCAAAGAGCAATAAATCATTTAGTAAAAGGGGGTCCTCCACACAGTGATGAGTGTTGGGATAATATGATGGCATAACTCTTCCAGCTAGAAGGTCCATGACAGATCAGAGTGATTAGGCCTGCTGGAGGGCTCATTTCGTTTCTAGTGGGCTCCAGCAGCAGACGAGATGGAGCCTGCCCAGTTGTGTGCCACTGTGGGGGAGAAGGAATACGCGGAGTCAATTTTTAATATTTGGGCTGCAAAATTTTGCTTTTGGAGGAGTGGCAAGAGAACCAGTATAGGCTTCCAACACTCCTTCCCCTATTTTTCAAAAGTAGCACACATTCACAGAATGCCCCATTTTAGCCCAAAAAGCACCTTGAGCCTTGAGGAAGGTGACAAACAACAAATAACAAGATTGGAATATGCCAGTTTAGCACCATCTCTCTGTCATCAATCAACTTTTAGGTGTTCCAACCAGAAACCCTCTATGTGCACAAGCCTTGCGTCCTCGCGAAAGCAGGGGAGAGCCTGGGATTCAACTCAGAGGCCCCAGAGATCTCCGAGGACGGTCTGATAGAGGGCAAGAGCTTTGCCTCTCCCCAGGACTGGGTTAGTGTTGCTTATGGAGTCCCACACACATCCTTCCCACATTAAGATTTCCTGAGGAAGAGCCGCCAGAAGGAAGCAGGAGCAGGGGCCTTCTTAGGGTCTGCTCCCGGTGACAGTACGCAGTGGCCCCTCACCCCTCACAGCACAGGCCATGGGTCCCAGTCACAGCCCCCACTCCTGGTGAGCGCCTGCTGGGTAGACTAGGAAACCCCTGCAGGCAACAGAAAGACCCCACACCCAGACATGCTAAATCATCCAGACAGTATTCACTGCTATATGCCTGTCTCTTGGTTGTGTTGGGAGAAGCAAGGATTAGTGGCAGGAGAACTGCCCTGATAGCAAATGACAACAGGAGAGGGACTCTAGGACAGGGCTTAGGGCCTGTGCGTGTCTGGGGGCGGCGTGCCCTGCCAGCTCCTCTCCTCCCAGGCTGAATGCCACCTTTTACAGAGGTGCATTGGCAGGATCCGGACATTCTCCCAATCCCTGACCCACATGGCAATGGGGTACCCTATTACTAAGTCATCCCTAGAGATATTTTCTGCTTCAGAAAAGAGCAACCGCTAAACAGAAGGTAGATTTTTTTCCCCATTCTAAATGCTGCCAGTAAAATGCTTCAGTCTCGGAGTTGAGTGAAACTCCGTTGAGGGAGTTAGGAGCGGCTGTGCACGCTCAGGATGAGCCTCCTCCCTTCCTCAGCCAGTCCGAGGAGCGCATCTAGCCGAGCCCTCCGCTGCCACGCCGCATCCCGGCAGCTCCCAGCCCGCCTTCCACCCCACGCTGGGCAATTGTGCCTCTGCAGGTGGAACAGACCGCAGGGCTCCACGTGCGCCTCCCGCGCACGCTAGCACCTGCTCTCGGGCCACCGCGGAGCGCTCCAGGCAGGAGACATCCCTCTCCCTTGCCGGGCAGGGTGGCCTAGGCAGCCAGGTCTCAGCGCGTCCTCTCGGCCTCCCTGCCCACCCAGACCTCCCGACTGCTTCGCTTCTGGATACTAGGCCCGGGCTCCGCCGAGCAGCGAAGCCGCGCGAGGGCCCGGAGCCCGCACCTGGAGGACAGCCGGCCGGGACTTGGGGAGGCTGGGTGCGGAGCATCTGGCTCAGGCGACTCCGCGGGGGCTCGCAGGGCCTCTGGACTTTGGCAGAAGGAGAGGATTAAACCGGGATGACGGTTGAGAGGAGGAGATGGGTGAAAGCTTCATTAACTCCATGCTCACGTCCCAAGTTCTTTCCCCTGAGAGGCAACGAGTAAAAAGGTTGATTTCCCCGCAATGGGAAAGGTGCTGCGTGATTGCATTTGCTTTTCTTACCTTTTAATTCCTTATTTGTAAACAAATGAATCATTGTTTGTCAGTGATCATGGAGGACTCAAATTTTAATAAACAGGAAAAAAAAATCTTGGCTAACAGGTCAAAGAAATATTGCAACCCGTTTACATTTCTATGTTAGTGATTAAGCTTCTCATGTGACTGAATTGAAACTGGCAAGGACCTTAAGAACTCAGACAAGTATTTCTGCTCCCCTCCCCCCGCCCCCGTCAACTCTCCTCCAATAACCAAACTCATTTTTAAGAGCACTCCTAAAAAGTGCCCTGGAAAATGGGGCTTCCTGAATCCATAAAAATATTTTCAGTCAGTACTGCTTCATGACAGTTGTTCATACTTGAATTCCCTTCCCCTCCTTACAAAGTTTAGTTTCACTTCTGAGCCCTACTTCCAATTCTTTGTCTCTGCTCACTCTCCCGCTTTCTCCTCCATATTTCAATTCCCAGACACTCTTGAACTTTTGCACACGCTGCCAGTTTGAGCCTGCACAGAATAATCAGTATATTAATTCCACTCGGAGACAGTAAGATTTTTCTAACACAATCTGCCCAACCTGAACTCTTTCCTTCAGAAACACTTCGCCTTTAAAAAGAAACTTCCCAGCATGAACCTCATAAGAAGCGACATGTAACAGACAGTGCATGTGGCGCTGGGCATGCAGCTCAGAATTAAAAGAGAATTTTTTACTTTGTTTCTTCAGTGCCATGTGCATAATGTACATGTGGATGAAACTGACATCAGACATTTAAAGCAAAAAGGGGTGGGGGGAGGGGGATGTGATGGTGGCGGGAAAGAGAGAGAATATGTTGATAAAAACAGTAACTTCTGTTAATCTACATTTTTCAGTCACTGTCTTAATTAAGAATGTTAGGAAATATGTTGCAGTTTAATTGCATTGTTTCAAGAAATTCTAAGACTGACAAATTTGGGACCATGTACACTTGGAAGGTAAAAGGGATTAAAGTAGTGATTTCTTCCAATTGGTGGATAACAATCAAAATTATGCTTTCTACAGATACCCCCCTCACCCCCGCACAGATCCTAAACTCGGAAGACAAAGTAAGAATATCCTAGCACTTAACATGTTCAGCATGAAATGAGCTCTGAAAATTTAAAAACGTGTTTTAAAACCTATGTATATGAGATGAATTTTAAATACAAAGAATTCACACAGGAGAAATAGTACCTTATCTGAAATTTCTGGTTGATATTTATGCTTGTAGAAAATACTTATGAAGGAATTTGGTAACAATCTTCAAATGATTTTCAGATGACCTTGTTTAAGATAGTAAAAGTTGTTTGCTGGAGTCACAAGTCCATAAAAATAGTAACAGTTTGAAGACACTTGAGATTTCTAGACTTGTGTCCTTTTCTCCTACTAGAGTTCAGTCACACATTCTCCAGGTTTCATTTCTTTTTTTTGAGGAAGGCTTTGCATTGTTCCACAGCAAATAAATTAGAATGTATTTTCATTGCTCAAAGTACCTTTGAGGGAAGCTGCAATAGGCATGACAGCTTCCTATCTCCCACAGTCGACCATAGGCGACTCATTTTCAACCTGGACATAGTTGACCATAGGTTATTCATTTTTAACCTGGACACAGCTGACCATAGGTGAATTAATTTTTAACCTGGATGCTGCACTTCTTACCTGCTCCCGTTTTTGGGGTCCTGGGCAGTTGGGGTCATTGCCTGTGAGAAAGGAAGAAGGGCACTCTGCCCCCATGGCGCGCAGCACAAACCAGGTACTGACCTCTTTCTCCAGTCCTGGACTTAGAAACAGACAACCAAACAAAAATGCCCACCAGGTACTGACCAGCTACTACTCTCAGGGACTCAAACTGATGACTTAATTCAAACTGGTTTGATGATTTAGTCAGATAAATGGACGGGTTCTTTGACTGAGTCAACTAGCCATTTTATCTTCCATTAAGCACAACGTATGATACACCGGGAGCCTCAGGCTTAGTTATCTATCCCAGGGAGGAGGCAGACCTAACTATTTTAGCAGCTACAGACACTGCACTGCATATGCAACGACCCTGAAACACGAACAAAACAAGATCTGTTTGCCCTAATACGCAGCTGAAATGTCCAAAGAGCCTTCCTAAGAGAAGAAACTCACCAGATCTGTTCTAGCTGTGAGGTCTCACTGCTGCTTTCACCTCCAGCCTCCCCAGATAAGAATGGCCTGAGAACCTGACCACAGTTGAAATACTGCCCATGTGTTGCCAGCCTCACAGTGTTTCAATTCTCCAATTTACAGTATAGTTAATACAGTATTTAAATTATGTATTAGAGAGTAGAGTCCTGAGGTCTCCAATTGCTGAGTAAATGGCACATGTGACCTAATAGTTCAATGCTTTCACTAGTATGAAATTAGAATCATTTTTTAAATGCCACACATGAGGTCCAAAATAGTGACGGTACATATTTCTCATGTGCTTAACACCTGGGACCACACAAAGCTCTCAGTTTACTCATTAAGAAATGAAAGATTTTCCATCTCCTGAGGCTTCTGGGAATTCTGAAGGGTGGATACATCCTCCCTCCACTCCCCAACCCCGAATAGCAGGGCAGCCTCCTCCGAAAAGGCCTTTGTCCAGAGGCACGAGAGGCTGGCCTGCTGAGCCTGGACTCCCTGTGGAGGGCCGAGGGAGAGGACACAGAAGAGGACTGGGGCATTATTAATTACCAGATTAGAGAGAGAGTAGAGTTCAGGCAGACACAGAGCAGACAGGACCCACGAGCGTCATAAGTTGAAAAGTTCCGAGTCAAGTCTCAGAGTTCGAAGAACATTAAATGAAGAATACATGATACTGGGGGAAAAAGGGAAGCAGCACCCGCCCGAGGGCCAATTGCCTCTCCAGCAGTGGCAAGGCTGTTCCTGGGCTCGCAGGACCATTTGTTCCATTACACAATCTCCTGAAGCCATTTAGAGAGAGCTCAAACAACTGCCTGTACCAACACGACACATGGCTTCCCATCCCGACTCTGCTAATCCAGACGCTCCAACCATCTTTCCTTAAGATGCCATATGGTTGGCAGAAGCCTGTAGATCTAGCAGCACATCTGCTTGTACGTTTCTTCTTCCCTCCATCCCCCCAACAAAAGAGGGATAGAGAGACAGACCGAGGGGAGAGCATGCTTGTGTACCTCTGCCTATACAGATATTTCTTCTTATGCACTCTAACAACAACAACAACAACAACAATGAAAGATGACCAGGAAGCATTCAAGGCTCGATCATTTTTAACTGGAGAACATAGCGATTTTTCTTTTTGCTTGTTGATGCTATAAAAGAAGATCAGAAAAACAAAAGGGTGGACAGTCTCCTTTCTTCCAAGGATGGTGACTTTAAAATCACTTTAAAGCTTGCTCTCTCTGGGAATCCTTGTGATGCTTTCTTGCCACAGGAGGGGGACAGCACCCTTGCCTGAATCTATTTCTTCTCTTCTTTTCGGTCAAGGAAGACAGACAAGCTGAGAAACTAGCAGATACCCAGAGCCTGCTTTGTTAGCAAGCACAGCACGGCTGTATGCTAATGAGTCGGCACCGACACAGGGCTTTTTTGGTATGATGAGCAAAGATTGTTGACACCGTTGAAATCCTGGCTCTCCTGGCCTGTGAGTGCACGGGCTGCTTCCTTGGAATCCAGCCCCCAGTGAGACAGGCTGCAAAAAAAAAAAAAAAAAAAAAAAAAAAAAAAAAAAGAAAAGAAAAGGAAAAGGAAAAGAAAAAAAATCCTACTCTCCTAATGACTGAAATCTGGCCATTTGTAACTTAGAGCAGTTGGGAAAAGTGGGGGCATTAGAAAAATACTCCATCAGGCCAGGGATCAGAAAGACACAGGTGGAAAGTATGGGTTTCCTCTGGACTAGAAGGGAGACCTGGTAAGCACCTGTGAGTGACGATGGCCAGGATGCTTTAGCGGCAAAAACCCAAAAGGCAGAGCAAAGGGGATTCTGAGGCCCCAGCCTCGTCAGGGGCAGCTGGAGCACTTGTGCCACATCTGGGCAGAAGGCACTGCACACATGGGACAGCCTCATTGGTGCCTTCATCTCAGGCAGGTGAAAGGCGAAGCATCTGGTCTCCTTGTAAATCTGTTTAGACCTTGGGTTGGTTAACCAGACATGGTTTTTCATGTGTGTGGGACTATGATCCAGTGAAAAGGCAAAGCAAATATTCTACTGTTGCTACACTTGCTTGTGTTTTGTAACAAAGAAGGGTGGAAAGGGAAGTTACACGTTTTGAGTATGGTGCACGTTATCTGAAGCACCCTTTACTTGCCAAGAAATTCTGAGAGATGGGTATCATTATTCCAATTTAATAGATGAGGAGACTGAGGCTTAGAAGATTAAAAAAAAAAAAAGAACACGTTCACAAAGCCCTGTAGCTAGGAAGGGACCAAACCGAAAAGGCCATGCCTATCTCCCTACAATACGCTAGGTTCCAGATGCACACATGCACTTGCAGGCAGATACATTACCTCATGAATATGCCCAGGGTCCAATATGCCAATCTGAGCAGATCACTGTGAGCTGGTGAGCAATAAGCTAGTTATCATTAGTATGCAGGCAGGGGCATCAAATTGTAAATTCAGTTTACTTGTAATCCACAATATGAATGAAAATTCATGTAACTAAAATGTAAAAACATGAGGAGTGACTGAAAAAGCATTGAAAATTATAATAAAAATCAGAATTTATCCATTCAAAAAAGTATGCCCTTCAAATTATTCACCTTGAGGACAGCGTGTGTATTTCAACCACACTGCCATTGCCTAGGACTCTGCTGACATGTTCTTTTATTTGGAACTCCCTTCATAGCCAAGGACTTAGTGGTACAAATATTTTTTGTAGGTAGCTACATACACAATTTGTGAGTGAGGATGTATTAAGTGCATTTCATCAAAATCATATATTTTAACAAAAAAAGCAAGCAGTGGATGCTATACTACTCAAAAAAATGACAAAACAGCCTAAACTAGATAATATGAGTCCAATTCAACCATTAATAAAGTCAAGAAACTATTATTAGCAATTCTCAAGGTTATCATCATTGATATGTGGCTATGTAGAAGGATCAATTTGAATTTAAAATAAAACAGATCTGGGTCGAAATCTGAGCATGATCCTAAGCAAATCCTTGTAAGCCTGTTTCCCCATTTGCCATATAAAATAATACTATTGTCTCTCACAAGATTGTTGTGAGAATTGGAGAGTATATAAAGTGACTGGCGCTTAGTAGATCCTCAGTAAATACACATACAATCATTATTTTCACAGGGTGCTTCACAGTATATACAAAGTGCTTTTCACATACATTAGCTCAGTCAACTCTGACACCCAGCTCTGTTACTGTAGGAAGTATTTCTTCTATCTAATGAATGAGGTCATTGTGATTCAGCAATAAAAATAGCAAAAGCAATAAACAGTATGTATTGAGCCCTTTCTATGTGCAGTTACTGTGCTAAATGCTTTTTCAGCCATTTTATTTGTATTAATTAATGTTTTTAGAGACAGGGTCTTCCTCTGTCATGCAGGCTGGAGTGCACTGGCGTGATCACAGCTCACTGCAGCCTCAAACCCCTGGGCTCAAGTGATCCTCCCACCTTGGTCTCCCAAAGCACCGAGTTACAGGTATGAGCCATTGCACCTGGCCCCATTTTAAAATCTTAACATCGGGCCGGGCACGGTGGCTCATTCCTTTAATCCCAGGACTTTGGGAGGCCGACGCGGGTGGATCACCTGAAGTCAGGAGTTCGAGACCAGCCTGACCAATATGGTGAAACACCATCTCTACTAAAAATACAAAAATTAGCTGAGCGTGGTGGTGGACGTCTGTAGTTCCAGCTACTTGAGACACTGAGATAGGGGAATTGCTTGAACCCAGGAGGCGGAGGTTTCAGTGAGCCAATATCACACCACTGCACTTCAGCTGGGTGACAGAGCTGACTCTGTCTCAAAAAAAAAAAAAAAAAAAAAAATTAACATCAACCCTTTGAAGAAGGTATTATTGATAATATTATGATCCTCATTTTATGGAGCGGGAAACTGAGGCTGGGAGATGCTACAATATCTTGCCTAAGTTCACACGGGTAGTAAGTGGTAAAGCTGGAACACGATCCCAGATCTGTCTTCTAAACCTATTATTGTAGCAATGGCTGGAAAATCCTGTTCTCTTTTGTCCATACAACAATGTTCTTGGGTGGAACTCATCTAAAGCTACTGGGCATTTGACAAGGAAGTTTTGTAGCACAAAAATCCTTTCCTTACTAAATTTCTGTGTATGCTACCAAACTTTACAGAGTTCATGGTTCAATCATCCTATGTATGTTGACACACACTCATACATGTGTATGAATGCTGGGTGCTCCCTACAGCATAGTTAAAAATTAAGGCAGTGTTCTTTATAAGATGGCAGGACATGACATGTGTTTCAATGTTTCACACACGAATACACACCAACAAAGCTGTCATTATATATGTGGAATCTGATTTAACATCACTAAAATTGTCAGAAATTTCTTACCAAGAGAATAGTCTTTCAGTAAAAGTGAACTATCCAGAGAAGGCTTCCAAATCAAAATTATTTGCAAAGGAGGCTAGAACATTTGGAGGTTCCTGATCAGATGCTGACATGAAGAAATGTAAACCGGTGGAACTCAAATGTGGATTTCTGGTGTACATATGTGCTTAACCAGACAACTCTCTCTAAATGAAGCCACTAGGCTTCTCTTGTGAACTCTCCTCTTGTATCTGATGATAGAAGACAAAGATGCTGGAATCTCAGCTGGGTTGTTCTCTATCATTCTGTTCACTCCCTCACTGGTGTCTCCTTAATCTGACTGGAGCTGGACTGATTGCCATAAGCCAAGTCTCTCTCACTGGTTCTCTCCTCTGGTACCACAGCTTCCACACTCCTGATTTCACTGCTGACTTCAATCCAGTTCAAAGTGGAACATGGAACAGGATTTAAAAAGACAAACAAAAAAATGAAAGCCTTTGCTACCCCCCAGGGCTTCCAGATTCATCAATCTTTGATCACATAATCAGTCAATGGTCAATAGCAGTGTCCAGGAGGGTCTGTGCACAATAGGTTGTGAATGGAGATGCGTTACTTGGAATTTAGTGCTGTCTGGGCACAAGGTGCCCCACAGGTTTCCAACTTCAAGGGTATAAATCTTGAAGGCATCTAGAAAGGATTCTGGAATGCAGCATGTGGAAGCGGCACTCCCGTCCCTGCAGAGTGGAGACCTGCATATTAACTGCTCCACCCAGAGTGAGACCTGGTTCCCCAGTGGCAGACACTGTCAATTATTTGCCTCTCATTAATTTAATAGGCTGGAATAGTCCTGGGTTGTACCGCAAAAACAGAAGTATTGTTATATTCTAACTCTGCTAACAGTACGGGCAGAATGAACTTTCCCTGCCGGACTTGAGCACCTTCCTTAGTCAGCTTGTCTATTCTGAATAGGACCTGTGGAATATCACCTCCCAGGCATAACACAAGCTGATTTCCTATTACAGGCTGCTTCCTGTGCTGGACACTTTAAACAATTCACCTAGCTAATGTTTGTTGAGTACTTACTATGTGCCCTGCACTGTTCTTAACATTTCTGTGTAATAACTCATTCAGTCCTTGAGAGAAGACTGGACACAGGTAACACAACTGTTACAATTTTACAGAGGAAGAAGTTGACGCCCATGTTAAGGAGCTTGCCCTCAAATGGCATGGCACAGAAATAGTAGAGACGGGATTTGAACTTAAACTGTCTGGGTTCAGAACCCGCACTGTTAACTACTCTTCTCTTCGATGAGTCTCAGAGGCATTAAGTAGGACAGGGTATGAGGCCCAGCCTACCAGCCACAGGAATCTGCGACATTTAGCCTCTCTGGGCCTGAATTTCTTCAAAGTAAAATTTAATTTTACCAATAATTCTTCTACCTACGTCACAAGGTTGTTAGAAGATCAAAGATATCAAATAAATCAAATGTTGCTATATATCAAATGCCAGTTCTCACCATCTTTATCATGGCCTCACAAATTGCCATCCTTTGGGTGTTAACTTGGGCCCCCAAAATGAAAACTAAAGTCCTTTGCTTTGCCAGTTAAATACAGGAGAAAAGACTTGCTCCTACTGCATTGCTATTGCAACGCTTTTACCAGAATGGTCTCAGAAGAATTGAATAGGTAATGAAATTAACCAGCCCCACTAAGAGAGAGAGTGACAGTCTGCCCTAGAACAGGCTATGGAAAAATGAGGGGTATCTTCAGAAAGCCCTGAGGTCACGCTAGTCATCTGCCTGTGGTACACCAGGATATTAAAATAATACCACGCCCAGCACTTTGGGAGGCCGAGACGGGCGGATCACGAGGTCAGGAGATCGAGACCATCCTGGCTAACACCGTGAAACCCCGTCTCTACTAAAAAATACAAAAAACTAGCCGGGCGTGGTGGCGGGCGCCTGTAGTCCCAGCTACTCGGGAGGCTGAGGCAGGAGAATGGCGTAAACCCGGGAGGCGGAGCTTGCAGTGAGCTGAGATCCGGCCACTGCACTCCAGCCTGGGCGACAGAGCGAGACTCCGTCTCAAAAAAAAAAAAAAAAAAAAATAATAATAATAATAATACCACAATAGACTGAACACAGTTAACATGATGAAAAGGCAGATGAGATTAGACATAAAAAAGAAATGCTGCCTTTCTGTTAGAGACAGAAAAAACTGTTAATACAAACGAACAGCTGTTTGGGAAGAAAACATTATTCCAAAACCCAGACAAAGCTCTATTTATTACATTTCAGAGACATTTAAATTATAGTGTCTGAAAAACGATCCTATCGTGGGTATCTGTGACACCTAAATTATCTGAAAATCTGAAAGGTGAAGCCGAAGCAGAGGCTGTGTGAAAGACTAACATACAGAAAGTTCTTTTTCTCAAAGGATGAGGTGAATAAATCCTTTGCATGGGATAACTGAATGAGTACTAAGTGTTAGGACTAAACTTTTTGAATATGCAATAGAAGAGTCCATTCAAAATTGATTTAAAGATGTTAATGTATGCTCTTCCAAAATCCTAAAAGCAAAATTCACGACTCCCATTGGCCTGTTGCTATCCCTGTGTTCACATTGGTTCTCCTGGCACGCTACTGCCTCCAGCTCCAGGCCTGTCTCAGATGCTCCACAGAAGGCCTGGTCAGCTCTCTCTGCTCACGGTGCCAGGCCAGGCCTGTCATGGGAGGCGTTGGGCATGGCAGCCACTGAGGCAGGCCTGGGCGTGAATTTGTTCCCACCAACCCTGACCCTCCCAAAAGAGACCATGACTCACCCATGCCTTTGCCAGGGACTAGCATGTACCCAGCCATCTCTAGGCATTTCTAGAGAATAAACTGTCACACTTGAGTAAAAAAACATCTGGCTAAGGAAAAAGAAAGGAAACTGTATTTAGTCGGCCCTAGGGAAAGTGAAAGAATGATCAAATGATCAGTCACACTGGGAGTCACTGTTACAGCCCCCTAGAGGTGGAATGCTGTATCTCTGCCCAGTCAATTCAATGCAAATGCAGACATTAGAATGGAAAAACAACACCTGGAAGAATACTCAAGTCTATCATCAGCTGTGACAGGTACTGGAGCTTTCAATCTAGATGTCCTCAAGATGGGGCGACCAGGACCTGAATGCAGTGGGTCATCCAGCAGGAGTCTCGCTCACCCTATGCAAGCACGCTTGCCTGCCTGCCTTTTCCCTTCATCAGCTTCTTGTTCATTGTTCTACCTCACTTCCCACACACCTCACAGGGTGTTGTGCGGCTTGGTTTGTGTGCGAAGGCTTGAGATTTTTCTGATGAAAGGTGTTATGGTGTTATGTAAATACACAGTATTAGTTTGTCTTTATTCCAGCAATACTGGTTTGAAATAGTTCAATGTGTGTAAATATGTGTAATAATGTGTACTAATTTGATTTTTTTAGCAATTCCTTGGCATCCCAGTTAACTAAGTGGCAGCAACCTTACTTGCCTGATGAAATATTAAGTATAGTTTCAGAGAACTATTCATTGGTCTTTGTCTCTTTCAAATCAAATGCTAACTATGTTAGTCTTCTAAGCACTTGTAATAATCTGCTTGAATACCAGATAGAATTACCAAGTTGTGACCTCCCATGAATAAAACAGAGGTATATGCAAAGGTTAAAGTTCATAACATAGCAACTAGCCCACCCTAGAGGATGGGAACAGGTGTATAAGCTCCCCCAAAACAATTCGTGTAACTGGAAAACCTAAGTGTACAACATTCAGAAAAAGCACCATCAATGCCACCACATGCTTCCAACTGTAATTGACAAAAATAAATATCACTTTTAGGATCAGGTGTCAAACAGGGCCATGTTAATTTTGATAGCCACTTCTGTTCCTCTCTAGGAACACTATTTCATCCAACCATGTTAACAATTTTGGGTCAAGAGGACATGAGCAGAACAACCCAACTTTCTACACAAGGCTCTGAATGAGGGGTTATTTTCAGCCTTCTCTCTAGCCAGTGGCACCTACCCCTGCTGGCTCTCACAGGAACACCAAGAGTTCACATCCATCCCTTGGATGGGTATTGCCAAGAGATGTCATTATTTAAACGGTCTATGTGGCCATGTGCCCTATTGGCAGAATGGTCTCATTACCCTCCCTATCAAAGATGTCGGAGTACCACCCATGCAAACAGAGTCAAAGGCACAGGCTCTGGACTTGTCACAAAGACGGGGAGAAGATGTCAGTGGATTACTAAAAAACTCAAAAAACTAATCATATGGTGAATTTAATGAGTAATATTACCATGGATAACATTTTTGTCACATATATTATTTTTTCCCTCCCAAGATAAAAATCTGGCTTTAGACCCATACTGTGAGTGGATTGTGCTACATTAGGCATTATAGGAAGCGGCTTCCATCAGGCTGGTCTTGGGGCTGGACAGACACAGGAGCAGCCCCGGCTGGCTGGCTGGGCACTCAGGAGGTCCAGCAAGGCACAGAATCATGCCCGCATATTGGGGATGTCAGGGCTGTCAGCCAGAAGTCATGTGCTTCTTCTCATTGTGGGTCTTAAGTCTAAAATCGTTTTCTAAAGTGTGCAATCCAAAAAAATATCAGAAGAGAAAGGGCCTTAATCTCCTCTGCATACACTGCCTCTCCCTAGCCATCAAGTGTCACCACTCTACAGAGCCCCTCTTGGTCTCCTCATGCTTACCTGTTCCTTCTTCTGTACCCTATACATGGCTCTTACCACAGTGCACTATGACCGTCTGCCTCCTGCACTGAAAATGTCAGCTCCTTGAGAGTCAGGAGAGTCAGGACTGAATCCTGCTGGCACCCATAGCATCCAGCATAGGGTCCAACACATGCAGCTGCTGAATGAAAGAATGCATTTTTCAGAACAGCATCAGTGGACTTGACTGTCTTTTGAAAGCTCCTGTTGGCCCTGGATCAGATGTTCTCACAGGGTAAGGGGAAAGATTTATTTATCTTTTAAAATAAACAGCTTTCAAAGAACCACTGACAAAACCATTTCCACCTTTGGTCGAAGCAGAGAGTTGGTTGCATGTGTGACAGTCATATACTTTTTTTTTATCTTCCAAAGAGCATAGGGTTTTTTTTTTTCTTTGCCAAAAGAAAACTAGATGAGAGAAGGCAAATGCCTTGGTGCAGAAGAGGCCTTGGGGACCTTCCAGGTAAACAATTTCACTGGCAGCAGCTGGAGACCCGACAGCACTGTGATTTTGCTAAAGCTGTTGAAGCACAATGCACACATAGATGCCGGTGTCTTCTGGCTGTACCAAAGGTAGGAATTTTAAGATAATGTGAAAAAAAAAATGCAATGTAAATTTGTTCTACTATTCATGCATTCATTTTTGCTCGGCAAATATTTTCTGAGCACCTACAATGTCTTCTTTACTGGGCGCTGGGATACAGTGGAGAACAAGACAGCCAAGATTGCACTCCGAGGAGGTTGCATAGTCGTTAGCAAGATGACATTTGTGAAAAAGATGTGTGTATGACAGCGTTAGGAGCGAAACCTCACTGATTACTGTCCCTACTTTCATAGCCACACAGCCCCTTACCTAAAAAGATATTGCTTTCTGTCATGTCTTTATATGCACGAGATGACTTTTGCTATCATTTGTTTATGAAGGGTTATTTTTAGAGGCAGGGATGATAGCGACAAGAACACTGGAGCTCAGCACTCCACAGGTTCCTCCTCTTCTAGATCATGCATCCCAGTTCCTGCAGTTGGGTGAGCCAGGTGACTGAGTTCTGGCAAATGGGGAAGGGCAGAAAGTAGTGGACCCAATCCTTGGCCTGGCCTCCACACCTTCCCTGCAGCCCCCTGCATTCCCTCTGTGCTACACTGATGCAGGGTTGAGAAGTGGTGGAGAGAGGGTAAAATAAAGGGAAATCTTAGAGTAAAGAACCAATGGGATAAGATCTCATCCCAAAGATGTTGTCTTTCACTTACCTGAAGTCCAAGTACCTCTTATGAGCTCTGACCACAGTGGCTACCAAAATATATTAGGTATTAGCCCTTCCCCTCAAAGAGGTCATGACCTTTTTGGGCTTGGAAAAGACCTTTGCACATGGGAAAAAGCAGTAAATATGTGTGTGAGGGCTGTGGGCCAGGTGAACCTTCTTAGAATTCAGAAGAGGAATTCATTCAAGAAAACATCTCCCTCGACTCTAAAGCATTGTATAGTATTGAGTTTTAAAAATGTACCATGGTACATTTAGATGCACCAATTGTCCAGAAATAAGGAATGGGATGAAAACGAAACAGACTGCCTCAGTGGTAACAAAGGTTCCAATGAAATAAATGTCGGAACTCAGCAGAATGGTCATGTAGCTCAGCTCCGTCTGGCTGTGCCAAGAAAAAGAAAACATCTCTCACCAGTGCAAATTTTTTGAAGATGAAGAAAATGGACTTCTGAAGCCTCTTAAAGACTCTGAAAGTCATGCCACAGACACAGTTACAAGGAACTGGTAACTCCTCAAAACCATGCTGCAGGATTAAAGCAAAGACTTCAGATGCTAACTCTCCCCAAACAGAATTCATGGGGACCTCGAGGTCAGTGACACCTTTCAGAGCACAGACTGGAATAGTCAGAGTGACCCAATGTACTCTCCCTTTGATCAACCTTATATTTGACTGCATTTTAGTAAATTATCCATGTAGTTGTATTTTGACAGCTCCCTTTACAGCAGTAAAACAAAATGTGTGCATCGCAAATGGCAAAGATTCAAATTTCAGCTATGTTTATCCAAAATAGCACTGAACTGCTTCTGTACTTATGCTATACTGCCTACAGCTTTACGGAAGGGAAGACAGATGGGATGAATTTAGCAGGGAAACAGCTGTGGCTTGAAGGAGAGACAAGCAAAAGTTTTGCTATCAGGCTTCATTATGTATCAAGGTACCAGTAAAATGTGTATCCGTAAGGCAGCCAAAAAAGTGTTTTTCATTTGACTAGTGATAATTACCTTTTCTCAACAGCTGACAATGTTCTAAGTAGCAATAAATAGGTATAATAATTAAGCAATAAGATACAAGCGTCAGTGCCTCTCTGGGAATTGTGGTTTTCTTCAGGTGTGCTGGGAGGCACAGGCTAAGAGGCCACGGACTTCCACCACCTGAGAAACGGAGCAAGCCTAACACGCTGCCATCAGGGGTGCAACAAATAGAAAAAGGAGAAAAAGCTACACAGGGGAGAGGGAAGCTGGGGACTTACTGGTGTGACCACAACATTACTGAAATAGAGTTAAGCCAATGCCCATCTCCAGTATTTCCATCTCTTTCTTAATAATAAACATGCTTCGGTCACACTTTGTTCTGGTCACCTAGGGCTACTCTACCTATAGCTCGTGAAAATGGAAAACTGGGCTTTTTGTCCTCTGAATCATCTTTATCCATTTTTAAATGTCCAATCAGATGTTCTTCAAGATGGACCTGCTTCAACTGTCTGCGAACAGGAAATGTCCAGTTTTGACATGGCTGGCCTGGTGATCAGTCACGTTGTCAGTTGGGTGGCCTGTGCGTGACTATTCCCTGCTGGCACCAATTCCATTCCCGCGGGTCGCCTCAGGGAAGGCTGACCAACATGCCACCGGAATCCTCCCATAGATCCTCCTAGAGAAAGTAGTGCTCGCTACACACACTTTGTGTTTAAAATAAGAAATCATCCATTTTGTGAGAAAAAATCATGCCTCTTTATCTCAATAGAGGCTTCTTATTGGGTGACCAAAAAATAAAACGTATGAGAATTATTAACACCTGATAAATTGTTCTAATACATAGATTCTTTACAAATGTAATGTATGTCACACTGATGAATAACACCATGTTCCACTCAGATCAATAACATTAATACTGCCACGGTAACAGAAGGGAGAAAGGCAGAGAAAGCCTTAAAAAGAACAAACAAACTCAGACCTACATGCAATGATCCCCTGACTGACAGTGACATTTGGTAGCACAAATTTTCCTAAACAGCTTGGAATGACCACATCACCATTTATTACCACCGAGTGGTAATAAAAAAAAAAGCATTAGCATACTCAGGAGCATGTGCAAACTGATGAGAAACTTACTAGCTTCTTGAGGCCTGGGCGGGAGGATCACTTGAGGCCAGGAGTTCAAGACCAGACTGGGCAATGTAGTGAGACCTCATCACCCGAAAAAATAAAAATATTTTTCGGTGTTGAGGGTGTTGGTACGCCTGTAGTCCCAGCTATTCAGGAGGTTGAAGTGGGAGGATCACTTCAGCACAGGAGTTAAGGCTGCCATGAGCTATGATTGTGCCAGTGTGCTCCAAGCTGGGCAACAGAGTAAGAGCCTGTCTCTTAAAAAACAGAAACTTTTTAGCTTTCTAAATGTTTTAGTATCACCTTCCATTCCCACTCATTCAAAAGGTTGTGTTTTCTTTCATTTTAGGTACAATTATTTCTACCCCCCACGCCCCAAGCCTTTCTGTAACATGCCTCCATTCTTCAGTGACTTGTTTCTGGCAGCATGTGCTGAACCTCTGGCCTCCTCCATCTTATTGCATCTTGAAAAGCCCCATGT